>NC_067285.1:109187489-109859408 GCF_020740795.1 Apus apus | reverse complement strand
ATTGTCCTTTAACCTATTCATGGGTTCAACATTCAAGTAAACTGGTAAATATGGGACGTGGTCCTCAGGCTGAACTTCTTCAGAAATTTACTTTCTTCCTGTTATATTGGAAAATTTTAACACCAACTGCCATGAAAGCTAGAACATGTTCTTTTAGGTGGGATCACTATCAAGGCTTGCAGTGCAGATATGTGTAACTGTGGAAATAAAATGAAGGAATAAAATGAACCTTGTAGTCTGATCTGTTCCGTGCAGTTTAAGCATGAGCAATACCTAGTTTTTTTCATTCTTATCACAGAATCATGGAATGCTTGAGGCTGGAAGGGACTTCTGGAGGTCATGGTGTACAACTGCGTTGCTCAAGGAGGACTTCCCAGAGCCAGTTGCCCATCATCTCAGGGAATTTTCAGATGTAGTGGCCTCTGGCTTTGAGAGTTTTAATGTGGACATGCAATGAGTCAGGTGCAAGCAATGGCCTCATACAGTGATCTGTGAATCAGTTCCTGGAGTTCAAGCACACACAGACCACTGACTGACTTCACTGATGACTTTGAAATGTAGATAGAGGAGCATAATCCTGGTTTGAATGTTAGTGCTGCAGTGTGTTGGAGAGAACACCAAAGTAAACCCTTTTGTTTGACGTGTCATGTTTAATGTCAATACCAAATGCTACCCATTTCAGCATTTCCTGGTACTCTGCAGCTGTAAATCTGTAATTCTATGTCCTAAACCAACTCATGCAGAATTTATGACCAGGTTTTTAGCAAGGATCTGCCAAATGGGAAATGATTGCACTGGTTGTTTAAATGAAAAAGAAGGACTGACTACTGTGACCCTGTTCTTCTTGCTTTAACTCAACCTCCTGCACTGCCTTTTCAATAGAGGAAGGGAGATAAGAGAGCAGTGATGTGTCTGTAATTTTTTCCCCAGGCTCCCCCTTGATATTTGGATTTCAGTCCCTTGGTTTTAAAAGGTCACTTAGCAAAAAGAGAATGACACATTATTCATTACTCCCTGCCTCCTTACCCCATCCTGTCTCTCTTCCTTTTGGGAAGAAACACAGAAATTAGCAGCCAATGGCTGTTAAAAAACAGTGCCTGAGTCTAAAATGGAACTATTGACTCTCCTGCTTCATTCATTGTGGTCTTGTCTGATGTTAAAGGAAGATTATTCCTAAAAAGCAATTACCACCCAACCCTCCCAGTTCTTTTCCAAACATCTTCTGTATCCCGTGGCACCCAAAACACTGTGTAATGACTCTTGCACAGGGGCAAGAGTCACTAGGAGCCCTGATCTTGGCCAATTAAACTTGTCAATATCCTTTGGCAAAATTATTCTCTTGGTTATGGTCCTTAGCTTCTAGGCCATTCTAGGAAAAATGCCCAGGTTACTGAAAGCTTTGCCCAGCATGCGAGAGATGCAGCCAAGGTATGGGGAGATAACTAGATATGCTGGAGAAAGATGCTAAGTCTACCAGAGAAGTCCTTCATCTTGCTATAGTGCTCAGAACAAGTCTAATAGCCTGAATACATCCTTATTGCCTTTGAACCACAACAGAGAATGGACCTTAGCTCCTGACCCAGCTGGTATGCATGTCCACACTGCTCACAGTAGCACCATCTACAGTAGATTTGCGACATCCACATTTAGTCTAGGATCTCTTCTGAGTTCTATGTGGTTTCACTGCAGTGCTGATCCATAATTATTAATTGCCTTTTATCTCAAAATGCCCAAAATAACCTGAAGGCTGGGATCACAGTGGGTTTTTCATAGCATGATATCAGTCAAGATTGGAAGTTACGGCTCCAGAACACGATGGGAACATGTTTATGGAGAGGGAGCAAAGCCAAGCTGAGAAGATGGTGAAGGGCCATATAGGGCATGTCAGCCAAACTGACATGATCCATGCTTACACTGCATGTGTGGCTGTCACAAGATGTTCTGCTCATTCTTAAATAATGTTGCAGTCAATACACTGCAGTCAGGAGATACAGGAGAGAGAAAACCATATGGTCCTGCTGTTATTTATACTCGGTAGGCTCTAACAATAGAATTAGCATGTGTACATTACTAAAAGCCAACATCTGTGGCAGCACATCAAACCAATTTTATTCATCTGGTCATCCCGTGCTTCAAGGCTATCAGCTCATATAAGTATTTTTTAGCAACTAGTTTCATTCAGCGAGCAAGGACGCCTGTATTTTAAGCTAGTTTCATTATTTCTTTGCTATATAGTCTAAGCTCTAATATGATCACTCAGAGAGACTCAGGTTAGAGATAAATCAGGAAATGCTTCCAGAAAAAAACTGTGATTTCTGCTTTCTTGTCATTGGTTCTTTACTGTAAACCTTATTTGTTGCAGTTCCCTGAGGCAATTTCTTTACTGGGATTGCTTTCAGGTGAACTTCTCCCAACGAGCTTCAGCTGCCACAGAAATCCCTCGTCACATCTGCATTCCTGTGTCATCTGCACCCCTCTCTCCCAGAGCTGCCAGGAGAGTGTGAGCTCTAAAATTATCCTGCTTTTAGTCCATTCCTGTCCTCTTGTCTGTACAGTGCAAGGAAATGCATAAATGGTCTGTTCCTCACAAATAACGTGGTGCCCAGTGCAAAGCCTGTGAACTCAGTGGAAAGTCTTATTGGTTTTAGTGGACCTTTTTAATGTTCCTTATTCCACAGAGAAACAGCTCTGATCTTCACTCACGCTGCCTTCAGGGGAAATAAATCGATGTGCAACTGCAAAGGTTCTCAGTTCCAGAGAAAATGGTTTGTGACCAGGGCACTGCATCTGTCTGCCCCACCACTTCTACCTCAGCCACGATGCTGGCACTGCCTGGTGCCTGCTGTCTCCACAAGTGAAAAGGAGAAGCTGCACCACAACCACGATGGACAGACAGCAAAGGGAAGGAGGTGAATATGCCAAGGCATGCCAGATGGATCCAGCTCCAGCACTTAGATCCACAGCAGTTAGTGCTATCCCTTAGGAGCAATGGGTGCACACAGCCTGTGTTTCAGGCTGCGTTTCAGAAGGGAGGTCAGCCTCTCCATAAATGTGTAAGAGATCTTGTGAGCTCATTTGGTGTATGAGAGACATACCCCAAAGAGAGATTTATCTTATTTAAGAGTGCACCTCCAGAGTCACTTTAGTTCTCCCAAGGTGCTGGGGAAAAGCTGTTTTGATAGCCCTCTGCCTTGCACAGGTTTTCCCTTCTCTTTCTTTTTGTTGTCAATAGATGTTATTTGACTGCTCAGGGTTCAAGAAACTGAGCTGGCTGAAACCTAACTAAAACCTATAGACTTTAAAAATCAACAGCAACAACCAAAACCAGAACAAAACAAAATAAAAAACACACCAGAGGCAATTCCCTGCCAACTCAACTCCAGGTTTCCCATGAAAATGAGCTTTAGCACAAAGGAATGGGCAGGATTGTACAGCTGCAGGGGAGGAGAGGAGCAGGTTCACTCATTTACTGCAACAGCTGAGACTGATGTATTAAGGAGACTGTAAAACCACTTCCTAGAACAGATGAGATAAATCCCCCCTCTGGAAACACTTTAACAACTACAGAGAAAGCCCACACAGACTGTTTTAGCTTTAACAATTAAATCTTCCGTGTCTATAATGAAGTGAAATGGATCCCACAGATGAGAAAGGACCTTCCTGGGGCACAGAAGCACATATACATTGGAGCTACGTGAAGCCCAGTTTGCATGTAACCCAGAAAACTAAACCAGCTGGTCCCCTTCATTTTGTTTTGTAATTCTGGAGTTTGAAAATGCAAGATCCCCCCTGAACATAAAGTAACCCTCATAATTGCACCAGCTCTAGTTGGGAGTGATGCAGGGCTAAGAATACAGTGTGTCCCTGTTCAAATCTATGGAAAACTTGGTACGAAAGGGCAGGTTTTACTGCCGTGGCAAGAAACAATTTTTTTTTTCTCCTGAGTTTTTCCCTTCTCACTGGACTTTATGTGAAGAGAAGCTCACTCTGAATCAGATACAAAGCTCAGGCTACCAGAAGACCTGCCTGCTAAGTCCATAGAGACATAGAAGAGACATCACCAGAATAGCAATGATATTGCTATAAAGGCTTTCAGCTTTTCCATCTGAAGAAAATGCATGCCTGCTTTTTGAAGCCAGCAGAAAAGTGTTTTAAGGGTTTTGTGTGAATAAGCAGAGGCCAAGACCTTCAGTATCTGCAAAGAGAGCTCCTGAGAGACCAGAGAGATGTTCAGAGTCCAGCTCCCTCTCCCCGTCCCTCAGACTGAAGTCACATGGGTGCTAACATGGGGGTATAACTAGCAGCTGGTGTAGCAGTCTATTAGATAATTTAGAGCATTAAATCTGACAAAGAGTATAGTGATCTGAGTCAGAAGAGCAGAGGGAGGAGGGGCAGGTGTAAATCAAAAGTTGTAGCCCAAACTCAAGATATAACTCAGAGTTTTAACTGCAACAGCATCTAGTGTGCATTTTTTTGAAGGTAACTCTATGTCTAAACACTGATTTTTCCATTATCTGTGAAACCTTGATGAGCACCTGGGCTTCAACGTCCTAAGCATGAATCCAAATCCACAGCCACACCTCTCACCTCTCAGCCCTGACCCAGAATTGGCTCACAGGGACCAGAGCACATAGAAAATACAGAGAGAGGGAGCAGACCCTCAGCAATTTCCTTGTGCTCCTTTTCTTGGCCCCTAAATCCTTTCCTTATTTAAAGGCACTTTAAGCCTTGTGACAAACACTTTGGTCTATCAGCTTCAGGCCTGCTGAGGTGTGTATGATGTCCTTTCATTCCCCTTCACCAAAACTCTTATTTTCTAGGAAATCTAGTTGGTGACAAGTATTTCAAAGAAGAAACAGAAAAGGAGAAAACAAGCAAACTATTTAGCCTTTTTCCTAGCAAACTGACACTTCTATAATAATTTTTAGGGGAAAAGACATTGGAAGAGAGTACTGGAAATCATACAAGAAGCCTGGACCCTGAAATAGAACCTTAGAATGGTTTGGGTTGGAAGGGACCTTAAAGATCATGTAGATACAACCCCCTGCATGGGCAGGGACACCTCCCACCAGACCAGGTTGCTCCAAGCCTCATCCAACCTGCCCTTCAACAATTCCAGGGATGGGGCAGCCACAGCTTCTCTGGGCAACCTGGGCCAGGGTCTCACCACCCTCACAGCAAAGAATTTCCTTCTAATGTCTAATCTAAATGTCCCCTCTTCAAGTTTTAATCCATTACCCCTCATCCCTGTTAATCTCAGGATTCATAATTTAGGATTGATTTAGAGGTGCCTGACTTAAAAAAAGATCCTCACAAAGGACACGTGCTCAAGGATGAGGCAGCATGAGGTATTTCTCATTAGATTCAGGTTATCATAGGACAGCTTGATGAAATTCAGACTGGACCTGGTCAGGGATAGCTGCTCTGACTGCAGTGATTTAGCTCCCTCCTAACAGGTGGCATCACTACAAATGAGCTAAAGAGGAAGGTGGTACAATAAAGACCGGGACAAGGAGTGGTGAAAATTACTTTTTTAAATGGGGAATTCAGCTTAACCTCAAACTTCAGTGTTGAAAATAAGGCAAGAGTGAAACTGATGGAGAAAGGTGACTGACACCAGCTCAGACCATTTGTTTTGTCTGTTAGAAAGAAGCAGGATGAAGGGAACAGTTAAGTTTTTTCTCCATGGAAGAACTCAGATTAAATTAGTTGTTTAACAGTGTTATCCTCAGCAGAGACAGCTGGTGGATTCCTGTCAGACTTGCTTTATGCAGACATGGAGAGTATTTACAAGGCCACAGGGAAGAAATCAGTCCCAAGACTGACTCTTCCTGCAGCTTGGCAGCAGTAGCCCAGGAACGGGGCTGATGGCAAACGGCAGCAGGGGAGTCTCCTAGGAGAAGTATGAGCTTGTTGGAGCAAAAAAATATTTCAGGAGGCATCTAAACAAAGAAGGATAATGGTTGTCTATGAAAGGGGGAGATAAAAGAGGCAAAGTCAGTAATTCTCCTTGAAGTATATTTGGGTAGCGTGTGAGCTTAGTGCTGGAAGGTCAGCCCTTCTGAAGGACCCCAACCAGCAGTCATCCATAGAGCAAAGTTTAGTGAAATTGGCTCCCACAGCCTGCACGGATTTGAATTACATCACAGGACTTCATTTCCTGAGGACAAACATCATTCATCACCCAAATATCTAGCCCTAATATTTCTTGATCTAACTCCATTTCAGTGAAGACTGAAAATAATCTGAAGAGACTGAAGAATCCAGTGGAATTACATTGCCACAGGAAAGGGGCTTCAGACTAGCAGCTCTCCTACTGTTAAATGATAAAGAGGCAAAAATATTCTGCATTTTCCATTTTTTCCAAAGTGTCTGATCCAGAACTGGCAGAACTCAACAGGGAGTTTTTCCACAGACTTCAGCAGATGTTGGATCATAACATCCCTGGGAACAGGAGCACTTCACTCATTTACCAACCACTTTCTTATGACAGCTAAAGGAACTGCAAATGTCTGAATTTATGGTAAAAGTCCTCTCCAGCCATAAAATGCAGATAACTGAAAAGCTGCTGCAGCTCCTATGAAGTAGCAGTAGCTAAAGTTGAGATTGTTGTTTTGGGGTAAATAATCTCTGTGTTGTCTTTAGCCATTTCAGGTGTTAAAATTATGGTTATTTTCCTCTTTTTCTTTCATAAACAAGAAAACAGTTGTTCTATAGTAGTTTTTCTAACAAATAATGAGGCCAGGGTAAAATAAAAGTTAAATCTAGCTCCATTCCCTTAGCAACGTTATTTGAATGTTCCAAACATTATTAATATCAAAATACCTTGGAATGAAATAATGGCAGTTTATCTGATATCAAGAGGGGTTGTTTTTCCTTGCTTGCCTCACTTAAGAGTGGATTCAACACAGGAATGGGAATAATAAGGAGTAGGTCCTGCTCAGTGGCTCATTGCTTATGGTCCTGAGGCAGCAGCTGAGGGCAAGGACAAGGACTCAGAGAGAAGCTCTGCAAGGTGGGTGCTGTGGTGTACACACTTTGGCTCTGTCCCCTGAATCAACTCATGTTCTCAAGAGAAAAGTCTCCTGGTTAGATCTGTAAAGGGCTCTAGTAAAGCATTTTTCAGCTCACGATAAGGCTCAGAAGAGGGCAAGGGACAATGATGACCATCTACCATCTAGGACAGCAGAAATCACCTGTCTCCTTTTTCTCTGAATTGTGGAAGTGGAAGAAAGAAAACAAAGGCCTAAGCCCATTTATATCTAAGACATTTCTGTGATAGGAGATATTTTCAAGTCCATCTCTGCCTGATTTAGAAGGGAGGAATGACTCTGTGTCTTCTTCCTCCCCAGGCAGCTGTTCAGCAGACTGCCAACACAGCCTGGAACAAGATTTCCTTTGCTTCCCCAGTTCAGGTTGTCCCAGTGATTGCAAGAACTAAATATTAATTGAAGCAGAGATACCTGTGTGAGAGGAAGAAAGCCTAAGAAACGCTGTTGGGAACAGCTTCATGGGGAAAGGGCAAGGGAGGGAAGACAGAGGCTGGTGATACCCTGCCTGGAAGAGCATATCTGGGTTGATGATTGGAATGAATGATGAGCATTGGATGAAGAATGGATCATCTGCCCTATGAGAAAAGGCTAAGAGAGCCGGGTCTGTTCAGCCTGGAGAAGAGGAGACTGGAGGGTTCTCATAAAAGTTTATGGATATCTAAAAGGGGGTGTCAGAAGGATGGGTCCAGTTTCTTTTCTGCAGTGTCTAATGACAGGACAAGGGGCAATAGGTACAAACTGGAGCGTAGGAGGTTCAAGTTAAACACAAGGAAAAACTTCTTTACTGTGAGAGTAAAACATCACTGGAAGAAGCTACAGAGTCTCCTTCTCTGAAGGCATTCAAAACCCATCTGGAAGTGTTCCTGTGTGATCCACTGTAGGTGATCCTGCTCTAGCGGGGGGGATGGACTAGATGACCTTCAGAGGTCCCTTCCAACCCCAACCACTCTGTGACTGACTCTGGGTGGCCACCCCTGCATCTGCAGGGTAGGGCTCCCACAGGGCAGCACTGGGGTAAGACCCTCCAAAAATAACATCTACAAGGGTTGAGAGGAGCAAAAGCTTCACCACCCAGCAGAGGGAATAAACAGTGAAAAGGCTGTGCCTGGGAAAAGTGCTGGAAGGGAGGCAGGGATGTGGGTTTGCAAGGTTCCTGGGCTTACACACAGAGGTTACTGTGAAATGCTGCTTGGTCTCTGCAGGGCTGCTCAGCTTCTGGTCAGGGCTGTTGGAATGGAGTGCCCTCTGCAGTGAAGCACTGCAGCTGTGCAGCTGCCAGATACTTCTGCAAAACAATTGAGGCCTGGATGTTGAAAAACGAGAGGGAAAAAAAATCAGCTGGGTCTGACTGAAACATCAAAGTGTGGTAGAAATACAAAAGTCCAAGAGTGATCAGTGCTGGGGAAAGGAGGTGTTTCTCCTCAAGAAGGCAGCGTCACTTTGGTGCAAGGAGATTTGGACAGCACCTGAAATTGTACAGTCCTAACTGCAGGCAAGGGAATATTTTGGAGTTGGCAGAGCATCTAGGCAGCAAAACAAAGGCTTGGTTCTGGCAAGGTGCAGCCTGGATTCAGTGGCACAGCTAACGGAGTCACTAACACCTGCCTGTTGCTTGGGTAAAAGACAAGCAAGGCCAGTAGCTCATATTTTAATGTGTAGTTATTTGGTAATTAATTCACACTGCTGCAGTATTAAACCTGAGCTGGACTGCAGGTTTGTCTTCTGGGGGTGGAGCCAGATTTTTGTTACATCAGGAGTAAAGGTAGACCCTGATATACCTTTCAGGGTGAGGTAGGAAGGGTATTTAGAGGATGGTCTTGATTTTATCCAGGAGTATTTTCATCTGGATTGTGAGAGCACTGCTACAAAGAGGCTTTGGCATTTATTGTTTGTATAGCACAGTCTTACTATTTGTCAGGGATGTACCTGAGTTTCAGGAAATGACAGCTAAGAGTGATTTGATATCAGTATTTTTGCATTTAATATGTGTTTTTTGACTGTAAAAGAGCAAGCAGTAGCCTTGCCAGTAGTGTGATAGCTCACAGGCTCATCACTACAGGAGCTGCTGCCTCTATCACAGCACTAACAACAGAAAGCAAATTATGTGCACAGAGTTAAAAATGCAATAAGAAAGTTAATTTTACTTTTGCAGGGTTTGGAGCTACAGCTGAAGAAATTTAGGGGATGTTTGGTTGTACCAACTGTTATTTATGAGGGCTGCAAATGAATGAAATATCCTTTGCATTAATTCCTTCTGGAAATACAAGTCTTTCCTATTCCTTATGTCTTTTTAAATCTTATAATACTAAACAGAGCCCATAGAAGAATATACAGACAAACATAAATATGAGGGTTTTTTTTTTTCCTTTGTTGCATCCATGCAGCATCAGTATCTATAAATTTATATTATAGCTCTACTGCCATCAAGTGATAGAAAGATTTTTTAGTGAAGATATCCCCCCCAAAAAAAAAGGAAAGAAAAACTGTGTAAGTTACAGGAGCTACAGATCTCTTACACAGAACTGAAGCATATTTAATATTCTTCCCTGCCTCTTCCCCATACATGGTATCTATGGTTACCCATGGGAAACCAAAAAGCTCTTCATGAACTGTAACCCCAAGAAAAGGCAAGGAGCCTAATTAAAGTACCTGTCAAGATTGAATTCTTTTTTGTGGGTAGCAGAGTTTAAAAAAACATCCATGTGCATGACCTTTCTCAACTCTTGCCTCATGTAACATGTGGGGAGCAAGAAGAGGAACTGCTTGTTGCTATCTGCAAAGCTGTTCCAGCTTGGGAACCAACATCTGTCATTTTCCTCTCCTTGGCTGCTTGCTAGTGACTATCTGCTGCAAACTATGGGCTGCTTCAGCAGGCTCCAGGGGGGAAGCTGAAGAACAGCCTGATGTGGCCTTTCAGTACTTAATGGGGGTTGCAAGAAAGACCACATTTTTTGTAGGTCTTGTAGTGATAGGACAAGGGGTGATGGTTTTAATCACAAAGAGGGTAGATCCAGGCTAGATATAAGGAGAAAAAAAATGTAATAAGGTTGGTGAAACACAGGTACAGGTTGCCCAGAGAGGAGGTAGATGCCCCATGCCTGGAAACATTCATGGTCAGGTTGGACAGGGCTCTGAGCAACCTGATCTAGTTGAAGATGTCCCTGCTCACTGCAGGGGGGCTGGACTGGATGACCTTTAAAGGTCCATTCCAATCCAAACCATTCTTTGATTCTGTGACTTGGTCCAAGATAGGTTACATCTAGAGCAGTTCCCTTAAAAACTGTGATACATTGTCATGAAACCTAAGGAACAGCAGGAATCACATCTGGGAGGGTTTTCTGACACATTCCTACAGAATTTGGGGTTCTCCCTTGAGAGAGACACCACTGAGGAAAGTCAGCACTCTGGGACCTTCCTCACAAGAATGGTGTCTGTGCTGCAGTCTCTCTCTTTGCACTTCACTGCCTGGCCCACTCTCCTCCATGACTCCAAAACAGCTGCCAGCAGAGTTACCTGACATGGTCTCCAGCCTTCACCATGATTTTGGCATCTGCCAGTGACAGGGAAGGGAAAATGCTGACTCTAAACACACCACCTCACTGCACACATGTAAAAAAGCCCTTTTCATGGGGTAGCAAAAGGCACCTTTGTCCTAGAGGGGTCCCTTCTCCTCTTAAACCTGATTAACAGCAGATCTTCTGCCAATGTTTTACTACATATCCTGCTACTGTTAATCTGTAGGATCCGAACTGGAAATCCTGTGGTCTCATGCAAAGGGGGCTGAGGGGTTAAACCAACAGTAACTCCATGACCTCAGAGAAGCTGTGGGAGAATGAGCTGGGACCAAGCAGTTACTTGCCACTGAGTTAATAGACTTGCTCTATTACAACAGTGGTTCACATCTGGCACATCTGGCTGGGACTAAAACCAGCAAGGCCAGTTGTGCCTCTTGCACCCTTCTGCAATGAGCTTTGCAAGATACTTTGTTGCACACACCATCAAAAACACGTCCAGTTGACAACTCTGGTTTGTCCTACTTCTGGAAACTGCAAATCTCTCTTCTCAATACAACCACAATACAAATCAGAGACTGCTTGAAGATGAATACCCCAAAACAGCCTTTTTACAGGTTCAAGCTTGTATAGGACTAAACTGAGATGTATTTCACAAGGTTTTTCTGTTTAGTTGTGAGGATGTTGCATACTATAGAAAATGAGTTCAGCACAGGCTACATTGTATGGAAGGGAAATTCTCTCTTTTCACAAAGACACAAAAATACCTTGGGTTCAGGGTTCAGTTCCTAAATGGTCAGGATTAGGTTCTTTCTTTGTAAGGCATTTTGAATTCCTGTGGGTTGAAAGACACAATACAAAAGCACAGAGCCTGGACAGTCAGCCAGACTGTATGACAGAAATAAATCAGAAGCAGATCTAATGACTCTCAGTCCTTTGGGTGATTAATGGCAAAAACAGCATTTGCCATCCAGTAGAATCCAGTAGACACCAGAAGCCAAAGTAGATCTGACAAGACCTGAGCTATCCACTTTGGGAGCTATAAAGGGGAGAAAAAAAGGTCCTAATAAAGCAGAAGGGCTAATAATGGACTCAGGGTATTTGTTCCAATTGGCCTGAGTTTTGTTTGGAGCATCATGTCATCTGAAGAGGCATTTATGGACTAAAGCAGCTGAATATCAGGTCTGCTTGTCATGTCTTGATCAAAATAAATGGAGAAGGGAAACAATGTGAACAAAGGATAAAAAAGAAGGATGGAGACAGCACAAGGCAGCAAACAAGACTGTTATTTCACACTTTTTTCCCACCCTATTTTTTATTTCTTTCCTGTGTGCTCCTGTCAGAAGGCAACAGTATGTTTGATGAGCCAGGAGATAGAATATACCTGAGTGAAGATGCAAGGGGGGTGGTGGATTCAAACACTTTGAGCCATCTTTTATATTTATATATGCAAGTAAACACACACACCTACTATGAACATATAAAAGGCTATATGCTTATTTTTTATGTGTATTTATAAAAATCAGAAACAAGTCTGAATGAGGTTTTATATATACAAATCTTAGAGAGTTTACTTTTAACAGCCAGTGCCTTCCAAAAGACCATTTCCTTGCCAGCAATGTAGCCTTTTCTTTGGAGTGCAGCAAGTTAGACAGGGGAATAAAAGCTCAATTAAGAGCCTGCTTGCCTGTGTCTGATAATGGTTTTGACATTTGCAGAGTCTCCTGACAACAATGCCTGAACAAAGCGGGGAAAAGGAAATCAAAGAAGTTATTTGCAGATGGCAGTGAGAGGGTTTAAACATCTGATGGCTTGCACTTCATGGCCTCAGAAGCAACCCTTCCCACCACACAAGATTGTGCCAAATGTTTTAGCTTTCCAAGGAGCTGCATTGTCCTTTCTGAATGAAATCAGCAGCTTGGAGGCAGCCTACCTGGAAGGTGTTAAATAAAGAGAAATGCTTGTTTACTTGAGCAAACGCCCTGATCACCACCACTGCCACAAACAGGGAGGTATCTGCAGGGAGAGGAAGGAAATGGCTGGCTGACTGCCAGCCTAAGATTTGCTTTTGATCCTGACAATTAAAGTAGCATCCTTCTAATCTGAGGAAGATCCAGAAGGTAAATTCCCATCAGGTCTGACTGACCCAGCGCATTGTGCAAAAAAGCTCTCTCAGCTCAGGCCCCTGACTGAGGCATCTGGGGCAGAGATTGATGTTTGCTCTCTTCTGTAAGGTTTCAGTTATACTTTCAGCCATGGTTAAGATTAAATAAAGCTCAGTGGCACTGCCTGCCCAGGATAAAACTGATGTTGCCTCTTTGAATTTGGCTGCCCTATTGTTTTTGCAAATGCCTTGATTGAAAGTGTGCATATTTGCCAGAGAATGTCCAAGACTCAGCCACTGACCTTTTAGAAAAACTTAGAGGTTTGGTGCCTCCTTTGCACATCCTTACAAAGAGTTGACACGAAATGCACTTGTTTGCACTGACAACTTTAGGGAGAAGAAAGAAAAGAAAGCTTTCATTTGAAACAGCTTAATGGATCAGTAGCAACCAGAGTTAGTCCCTTCCCTAGTCAGAGTCCTGAGCAAACACGAACTAATTACTCCAGCTAATAAGCCCTGAGGTAGGTACAGAGTAGCAGTACATGGAGACCACATGGGGGAAGAGTGATCAAATGACCTGCTGAAGCACAGAAAGGTGTCCTAAGGCATCACATCAGCAGTCCAGCCCATTTAACGTGACCACTGTAACAGGATCAAGCCCAGGTCACTTCAGAGGTTGGTATAAGCACGTGCCCTGGGATGTGTGCCATTCCCTGAGGATGTCTCACCTTTCCTGACAGCATCTAGGGGTACACTGTCAGTACATCTATATGTCCCAGTGGTGCCCTGGGCAATGAGCTCCCCACAGCCTGTAACACTTTACTGTTCACAAGAGCCCCATGAGACAGGAAAACTCACCCTTTTCCACAGTGAGCAGTTGCAGAGAAGAGACCTAAGAGATCTACAACAGTTACTGATCTCCCAAGACATGTTTTAGCAGGTGACTGTCCTCTCACTGTAGTTTACACATCCAGGCAGCAGGGTTTATGCTGCCTTTGAAACTTTACGAGAGTTCCTGGCTTCTAACGTGATGTTTCCCTCGAGTGTGATGTGGCTGGTAGGCAGGGAGAGCAGACCTGCTGCTGCAATGTGTCAGAGACATCTGCCATTAGCTCAGGAGCTTCAGCCTGGTGGCTTTGGATGTGACAAGCCAGGCTTCCAGACTCAGATGCAGAGAACATTATTACTTTGCTGTTTATAGCTCATTAATTTACTACTCTAGGCTTCTATGGAGGGTACTTTTCCATGTCTGTCTTTCATATGACATCTTACAATTTGACATAAAGGAGCAATTTCTGGAAGAGAAAGTAGAACCATCAACTTGTCAAGTCTTTTTTAGACAGTGGACAGATTTTGCATCAACAAAATATGCCTGTACCTGTATGCACAAGCATGAACCCACACATGTGTATAGCTCACATCTCAATGTGTCTCACTCTCTGTTCTTCAGCTGCAAAAATCAGCCAAATCTCTGCTCAGCACTCAACTGTAATAACTCAGATTACAAACCCAGAGGAGAAAGGAGGGTTTTGAGCAAAACCCCAGCTCATTCAGCTGACCGAGCCTTGTCTTTTCGACTTCTTCTATTTGCTTCCCAGTCTCTGTCACCAAAGACCACCTAGAAAACACTAGAAGAGGATGTAGAGAGTGGAAATGGGAGTCCTTAAACACATAAGTGCAGCATTCCTCTGTTGTCATTAAAAAAGATTTATTCAGGGGTATTAAGGAGAGTGCCTGGTAGGACGAAGTGTTCCCCTTTGCCTTTGTGGAGAGGAGCTCCGATTCCAAAGGGCTGCTAAAAAGGATAGATAAGACTGTGAAAATTCACTCCCAGCACTACCTAAGCTTATAGAATTTTACTTTCTACTTCTTTCAGCACAGTCATTCTCTCCTGCAAATTAAGTACATAATATCCACAACACTGCCTATCACCAACAGATACATGGAGCAGTTAGACGAGGTCTGTGTGGGAAAGGAAACACACTCAAGCCAAGATGGGCAGTTCAGCTTGTTATGTGTACAGAAATGCAACATTAACTTGTTCAAAACATGCTCACAGACCCCCTTCTTTCCAAAAACAAAAAAGAACCAAAACAAAACATGGCCATCTGAGTAGAAGCAAGGTGCTACATTTGTGGGTGTGCCTGTGTATGTTTGTTTTATTTTTATTTTACTTGTCATGTACTGTTCCCAAAGTAAAAATCCCCATCTTGGGTAACAGCAGGTGGAATTCTTATTTTAGCACAATTTTACCTCAATAGAGGAGATAGAGATAAAAACAGTCCAGCTTGCAGTTGTGTAGAAGAACAATTCAAGATGTAAATGAAAGAGAGGACTGATGCCTTCTGGTGTTCAAGCAGAGGGAAGCTGTTTCAAGAACAAGGTACGAGATCCAAGCATGAGGATGACTCCTCTGGGCCTGCATCCTGACTTCTCTCAGTTGCTAATCTGGGTATTCCAAGTGGGTACAAGAGCAAGGCAGGTAGGCAGTGATCCTGCCCCAGCCATGCTCTTGCACTAGATAATAGTAAAATGACAAAGCAGGCTGAGACAATTTTTTTTTTCTTTTTTTTTTTTTTTTTGCAACTGTAGCTGTCCTGGGGAAGTCAAAGTAAAGGGGGAAAGAAGACAGTTTAGCTTTCTTGAAGTTTACTTAATAGCAAAAAAGAAACTACATGGGCAACATGAGGGATCACGTTGAGACAACTGCAGGAGAGTTGCAGCTAGCTTCAAATTCCTTGGGACAAGTGTGTGGATTTTCAAAAAATGACAAATTATTTATTTCTATCAGAGAAACATCATCACCCAGAAAAAACAGGGGCCAAGGCTTTGTCAGGTTGCATCTTATCACTAGTCCATCAAGTTAAGATTTTGCCTCCAGACGTGATCAGCACCTCATGTTGTAAAAGAAAGTGGGAAAAAAGAAAATGCTCACCATGCATCTGGAGACACTGAAAAGCCATAATTGGAAGGAAACCTTCACAAGGGTGTGCAGACTTGGCCGTGTCTGACAGCAAGAGAGAAAAGCTTCAGAAATCCAGTTCAGGTCCCATTTGCTGAGGTGGAAGAGGTGTCGAGTGTTGAACACAGGGGTTTAGTTTAGCACAGCTGGTTTGAAAGCCATTAAGTCTAACTGGTAGCACCTCCTGCTCTCCCTCTGCACTGCTCAAGTCCCTTTTCTGTGAACACAGCACCACACCAGCTAGGATGCTGGGAAGGGCTTCTCCAGCTTCCCTATGAAGCAGGTCAGTAAAGAAATCATTACTGATTTCTCTTGTGGCACACATGGTTGGAAAGAAACACCCACTGGGCTCCATCACCAGCTAATGCAACCATGAACCAAACACTTGTTACGCTGCTGTGCTTGGGTTCCCAAAACCAAACCCTAATTTCTACATTTCCTGTAGCCTCAGTCAGTTTCAGGATCTGTGACTTGCACATCCTTTAGCCCACAGTCCAGGGAAGCTGGATCCTCCTTTCAAACTGGAGCCTGCCCCCTGGAAAGCCAGCATGAGCCTATAACTACAGAGTATATCTTTGAATGACTCCAGAGATAGCTGACAGACAAAACCAAGATGCTCCAACAACACAATATATATGGCACACAGTGTAAAGCATCACTGTAATTTATGTAAGTGAGGCTGGAAAGATATTGACATCTCCTATTACTCCCAAATAAACATTTCATGCAAGGCCAGATGCAAGCCTCTCCCAGAAGGACAGAAAAATAACATGTGGCCACACAGCCCCTGCCTCAGAACACAACCACTATACCAGACAGAGATGACAGGGGCTATAATCACCTTGTTTGTCTCTCTTCATCTAAGCCTTCTACTTTTCCAGCCTGCCACATCTTCTCCAGCCTTTGTTCCAATGAACAGCACAAATTCACTGGACAGGTTTTACAAAGCCAGCTGGCGATTCTCTGCCAGTGGGCTCATGTCCACACACAGGAATGCTTGAGGGAAAGAAAGGCAAAACATAAATGGGGAAATTCAGAAGAGCAAATCTTAAAAGCCACCATCACAGTAAACTTCTGTGCACGACAGAAGACTTTCTCACAGGAAACAGCACTGAATAATCTTGGATGATGAGCAAAACCGTTTAAAAAAAACCCCAACAAACAAGCAAAATCTGCTTACAAATAAATGCAGAGAACCTGAAATAAACTGCTGCAAATAACTTTTCAAGGTTAAAGTTGCTAATGGCTACATTTGCCCAACCTTTAAAAATTTTGCTTGAGTATCATACATATTAGATGACCTCTTACAGTGAGCATGCAGAGAACTCCTGAAATCCTTGTCAAATCACTTTCTTCTATCTCTGGTATTAACCATTTGAGGCATTTCCACTTCCCTACTCTGCTTCCTGCCACCTTTGAGAAATTGCTTTGACACTTCTTCCTTTCCCTGAGAATCATTTGGCAGCAAAAGAAATGAAACAATGACAACAAACCCTGTAACTGAGTGCCCTTTAAAACACACTCTTCCAACTCCAGTAACAATCTTACTCTTGGGCATTTTCTATGAAACTGATGGCCAACTCTCTTAGTGCCCTGCAGCCTTGCTTCAAGCCATCAACTCTCCCAGTCAATCATTAATCCCTGGGAAAAAACCACAAAAACAAACTCTGGGCCTTGGTATTACTGTTTAAATATAAACATTTGTTAGCATAACATTTCATGCTGTCACTCACAGAGTATAAATTAAAAAACTCTCCTCTGGTTTCCTCATAATATCATGGCAATGGTAGTGGGAGGAAATCTCTGGAGATGTCTAGTCTTATTCCATGCTCAAAGCAGGTCCATTAGTAACATAGACCCACTCAGCCATGGCTTCATCTAGCAGAGTCTTGAAACCTTCTCAGGCAGATTTCACTGCAGGTTTGGACACCTTTCCCAGGGCTGCACCACCTGCCACCTAAAGAAAGGTTTACTTAAAACCCAGCCTGAGCATCCCAACCTACACTTTGTGCCCCCATTACCTCCTCTGCCCTTGCTGAGAGAGACCTCAGCTCCTTCATCTATCTCTGCAGCACACCTGCTCCAGCCCTGGCTGGATGGTAACCTTTTGTTCAGTCCTCTCTGTGTCCCTCTCCAGCTGTGGTCACAGTTTTCCACGTACAGCCTCAGCAGCACCAGCCATAGGAAACAAATGTCCCCTGATTGCTGACCATGCAGGCAGTGCCTCATAACAGCAAGAATGTGTTTCTCTATTATATTTTACCTGGCATCCCCTGTTACCTCCAGGTCCTTCCTATTGGAGCTGCTTTTTGGGCAATCAGGTCCCAGCTGGTTCCTTCACCTGAAGCGCAGAGCTTTGAGCTTCCCCCTGCCAAACCTCATGGGGTAGTTTTTAGCCCTGTCTTCAAATTAATCCAGGTCTCCTGTGTGGCTTCTCTGTCATTTGTCACACCAGACTCTCCCCCTAGTTTAGTATCATCCACAAATTACTTTTTTTATGCTGCTGGTTTTAGCAGCCCAGCTAAAACGAAGAGGCTGTTTAAATGTCACCCCTGGTGTGTTTGCTTGTGGTAGTCTGTGTAAATGAGAGTCTCCTGCTCCCCTTGCTGTGCTGCCTGCTGATCCCAACCTGCAGCTGAATTAGCTCTGCCTTAATAGATCCTCCCTAGTATTTCCATGCTGCAGTATAAGGCCTCATTTCATAGTCTTTTCTGAAATGAAAGCACCTCAGCAGGCAGCACCCTGAATCATATCTGTGGGACTGAGCTACACTCCAAGGCTTCAGAGCCATCAAACCTCTGCTTGTCCTGCGGAGATGTTTCTCCCGGGAGGATCAGGCAGTCTACATACCTCGCAATGCACAGGTTATCTAAAAAGTTTACCTTTTTGGCTCCTTTGCCTGTGAATAACAAGAGTTTTCTTGTCTTCTTTCCTTTCCTCTTTGCAGAATGAGCTTTGTTTTCCGCAAATACATGAGAACAATTTTTCTGTCCTTTGCTTCCCACCTACCACATCACTTTGTCAAAGAAATGATCTCCCCCTCAGGCATAGATCATTGACCTAAATAGGCTGCTTGCTACACTAGAAACAGGAAAATTAATATTGCCCTTTATTTTGTCTCATGAAGTGAGGTGTAACTCCTTCCTCTCCTTCCCTTTTGGTCCCCTAAAATTCATCTTTAAGTAGCTTAAAGGAACAGTTGTTCCTAATCCTGTTCCAGCAGAGAGTATGGTCTCAAAAAAAAAAAAAAAAAAAAAAAAAAAAGGTTCAAAAAGCATCATTGTTATGTTGGGACAACTGCCAAAAGGATGTGAATGATACATAAAAGATAAAATATCCAAGAAAATCCTCCAGTGCTCCAGCAAATGGTTCCAAGAGACATCACTGTCCTACTACCTGCCCACACTGGAGAGCAGGGCAAGGTTTTGGACACCCATGGCTCCAGGAGTTAGTCACGATGGCAAAGTTAGTCACTGTGGCAAAGGGCACGTTCACTTGCTTTATCCTTCTTGCTTGTGGTCACTTTGAGACCAGTAAGGGCACCTGTCACACCTGGTATGGTGGCAGGTGTCCTCTGAGCAACATGCCCAGGGAAGCATTTTGCTTCTGAACTTCACCAGAACTCTGCTGCCCTAAACTTTTTTACCCAAAAGACAGAAAAACCTCTCTCAATTAAAAAAAAAAAATTAAAAAAAAACAATTATAAACTGATACTTTTTCATCATCACTGTCAAGCAGTGCTGTGTGTCTGGAATATCTCCCTTCTCATTGCCCCCTCCTTATGCTCCATTGCTCACAGAACTTTCATATGGGCTTTTCTCTCAGTTGCATCTTCCAGCTTTCCTCTACACTGCAATGTAGAACCAAGCATGGCCAGAGAACCAGAGCAAAATCCAGCTGGGCAAGTCCAAATCACAGGATCACAGAATGTAAACCTTCCTTTGACCGTTTAATTGTAATTGCACATCTAATGGGAGTTTCCCTGTTGCCTACTTTTGTAATGATGTGGATTGCATCTCAGGTGGAGTTCTAACATTTTTCTATGTCCTCTTTCCTACAAATCTAGCAGGAGTTTTATTCCAGAATTTAATAAATTATAACTTTGAAAATGGTAACTAAAACAATCCATTTCACTGCTTTTCTAGGTTCAGCTTGACCATCGTTTCCTGAACACCAGCTGAGTGAGTCAGAGGGGCAGGTGACCTGAGCTCTGTGCAGACCTGAATCCTCTGCTGACATTTCATATTGTCAGTGAAAAACAACAAGCTTCGTAAATTTAACTTTTCTTTCTAGGCAATTATTGTATTTATCATCTTTGTGTTCAATCTCAGAGAGTAAAACTGGGGCCAGCTTAGGCAGGTGATTCAGTTTATGTACGTCCACATCTCACTGACGTGGTTGAAGTCAGACGTGCACAAAGCTTGGTGAATGGGAGCCATTAACTAACATCTAAGTTGCTTCTCTGATTTTCCCTGTTTTCCTGGCCACAGATCTGACATGTATACAGTTCTCATTTTCATTTTATCTCTGAGCACCAAACTTTTGTAAAGAAAGGTCAGAGACATTTTGCAGTGTTTCCAAACAATAATATCTCAGACCTCATCAAGCTTGCATTAAAATGCTCTTTTAATGACAAAGAGGCTATTTGTCCCTGTCTTTGAGTAAATCTGGGAGCCAACATAAACTATTTCTATTGACAGCAATAAAAATGAGCACAAGCCAAAATCTTTCACATTTCTGCCTTTGTCCTCCCTCAGAATTACTGATTGAATGTCCCCTATTTTGAGCCAAAGCTGAAATATGGATTTTCTTTTCATCATCACCACTTGCACAGCTGCATCAGTCATTAAGCTGTCCTAAAGATCTGTTACCCAGGAACTAGGTGCCAGGTATATATCCTATCCTAAGGTGAGTTGTGGCAAGGCATAAATTGATCATGTGGTTCATGCTTCTGAAATCCAAATGTAGGAACATCAATTGTCATCAACAGCAGGAATACAAATAGAAAAGACCAAATCAATTCTGGCCTAAATGTGTTGTGGAATGAAAAGATGTTAAAAAAGTGAGATGAAATGAAATAAAATAATAAAATAAATTAAATAAACTAGAATAAAATAGTATAAAATAGTAGAAAAGAAAAGAAAAGAAAAGAAAAGAAAAGAGAAGAGAAGAGAAGAGAAGAGAAGAGAAGAGAAGAGAAGAGAAGAGAAGAGAAGAGAAGAGAAGAGAAGAGAAGAGAAGAGAAGAGAAGAGAAGAGAAGAGAAGAGGAGAGGAGAGGAGAGGAGAGGAGAGGAGAGAAGAGAAGAGAAGAAAAGAAAAGAAAAAAAAGAAAAGAAAAGAAAAGAAAAGAAAAGAAAAGAAAAGAAAAGAAAAGAAAAGAAAAGAAAAGAAAAGAAAAGAAAAGAAAAGAAAAGAAAAGAAAAGAAAAGAAAAGAAAAGAAAAGAAAAGAAAAGAAAAGAAAAAAATTTATTGCCAGGCAATCAGACAGCAAGTTTGATCAGAGACCAAAAATTATACTTTTGAATGCAGGACATAAAATGGAGAGAAAAATCTTCATTCAATCAGTCCCTTTTCCATGTATTTTAGGCATCTTCACACTAGAACTACAACTCCAAATGCATTAGGCTCCATGTTAAATGATGGTTTTACTCCTATTATCTCTATTGAAAAGTCATTCCAAAACTGCAACCCTCTGCAGGTTAACTTCTGTCAAATACCCTGGTGAAATGTAGCCATGGTTCTTTTAAAGCTATTTGGACTTCTTTCAGGATAGATGTTTATCTTAAACATCTTCTGATAAAGCTCCTGATGGAGTTACTAAGTCTCTTCTACATCACTGTGTCAGTACAGACTCATTTCCCTTAAGTTACAGTTTTCCAGGTTAAATATGCAAAGCTATTAACTCTTTTTTTACTGAGGTAGGTTCTCCACCACCTGTTTCAATTCCAGCTCATCCTTCTTGAATACGTGTGACCAGGACTGTGTGTTATCATTCTAAACGAGATCTTCCAGCACCATATCATTTCCAGCCTCTGCTGGAAATACCTCCTGTGAAATACCTTCATATCCCATTTTCTTCTCTCACCATTATCTCATAGCCACCCTAAGATCAACAAATACAACCTGCTCTTTCTTCTTCTCCATGGGTGGTTTCCAAGCCTACAGCAGGAATTCTTGCTGTGCATTCCTCAGTGAACAATACTGCATTTTTGTAGCACTGAATTTCACCCAACTGCTGTTCCTCCACTCCCTGCTGTCACCCAGTTCCTCCCTCATGTTACATTGTCCTCCTCCTTGCCTAGTGTCATCAGCAAGTTCCACCTCACTTCACTTTTAATGCTAGAAACAGTGACTGAAAGATAACTACCCTTGACCTAAAGATGTGTCTTTGTTGAGCTCCAGTAGTCACATCCCTCTTACTTGTTAGTTCAGTTTCCAAACACACACACACAGTTATTTCTCTTCTGTGCAGCTCCTCATCTCCTGCATGATTTCTCTACTAATCTCTGACTTCCCCAGGTGGTATTTAAAATGTCAATTGAAGTCTAGACACATTACAAACGTTCTCATTGCCCAAAAATAATATTAAAAAAATTAAAAATCTATCAAAGAAGTTTCTATGTGATAAATCCCTGGGCTTTTTTGTTCCATTTATCTCCATGCTTTAAATTATTCTGCCCTTCTGAAAAAAATGAAGTCTTCTTTGTTGTTACAGACATGCTAGAAAGTCTGTCTATGCTCAGCACCATTTTTTGCCTTTTTAATGTATAAGTTTTGTTATTTAACAAGTGTATAACATTACCTTTGTTAGGCTTACATTAGACTTGGAAGTTCACGTGTGAGTTTTGTTTGAATTCTGGCATGAAGACTAATTTGTGTCCTAATTTAGTTCTTTCAATCCTTCAGACCTGCATTTACTTATCTGATTATCGTGTTATATTAAAGAATATCAAATAACAGGTGTGTTATTATGAAAACTGGAAAACTCCCACCATTTACATATGAAACATCCATAATATGGGTCTTACAGTATGAACTTTAGAGCAGGATTTCATAATCTAATTAGATACCTCAAACACAGGTATCTGAAATGTTCTAAGGTACCTCAGAGAGCTCAGAGCTGGTAGATGTTTCACAGGACCTTCAGAAGACCTTGTCTCTTCTGGAACATTTGCTGCAGGACATGTGGAATACCCTAGAGCATGTATAATTGTGGGGAACCTGACTGAAACTCACCCTTAATTTTAAAATTAATTGAAAAATTAAAATCATCCTTAATTTTAACTTTAAAACTCAACCTTAATTTTAGCTGGGAGAAGTGAAATCGAAATTGGAGCTGGTGACAAGACTACATTAAATTAGTTCAGAAACAGGGTTGGTGTTTCCTTGCAGGGAGATTAGCAGGGTAAGGTGGTGTCACCATCTTTAAAAAGGATATCTTTGCAGAAGGCAGGATTCAAGCTCACTTTGGGCAGTCTGACTCTATGCTAACTTAAGTATCCTCAGGCTTTCTTGCTTTCTGATACTGAGCAATGTGACCAGCAGAGCTCTGGAATCAGAGCTCCCTGATAAACTTTAGCAGATTGATGCCTAGCAGACAACTCTCCCCTTTGTTGTACCCTCCTGGACTTTCAGGGATGTTGGATTGTTGGATTTTGGCATTTCTGGAGTACTGAGACAGAGAATCAGATGCCTGTCTGGTTAGACCCAGCATTATGAGTTCCTCACCATGGCAAGAGCCTCAAAAATTATTTCCATTTGTCCTGTTTCTATTTCGTAACAGTTTGGTTGCCTGAGGAGATGAATGCCAGAGTTCAAAGTCACCTGGGACAATCAAAGGAGGGTGTAATGACTTGCAATTCATAGCAAGTCAGCTTAGATGATCTAATAACCCCTTCTGGCCTCAAACTCCATGAAATTGTATGAAAATGATAGAAAAAGAACTTGCTTACATGACCATGAACAAAATGAAATGCTTCTCATTCAATTGCAGGTAATGATTTTGACATGGTCTCTGAACTCTTGGCTTTGCAGATGCCAGAAACTTAACAGCTTGAGGAAGTTTTGATCTCTGATTCCAGCTTTTATCTGTGGAGGTGGGAGGGAAGGAAGCAGTAAGTGCAAGATTGCCAGAAAAAGGGTGCTAGAATCAGCAACTTTTAGCTCTTCCATTGTGATTTGTAGTTGATTTAAAGTCACAGCTTAACAGGGAAAAAACACCCCTTCATGACTAAACTGCCACCTAACCTTGGACTTCCCATGAAGTCAGGAGAAATGTTGCCTCCATGGACTGGGCTCCTCAACGGAGGAAAAACACTGTAAGAAACTACTTGATTTAATAACAACTGTGCAACAAGTGGAGATTATTAATTGCAGCAGGTATTACAAATTAGATATCTCAACAATGCATGTATAAAATAAATGAAATCATAACATAATTGCTCTAGGGTTTCCATTATTTCTATTAATTTTGCTTTCATGTTGACTGATGTCATTTTCCTGCTGTAGCATTGGGCTTTTAACAGGTTCCTGCCCTGCTGCAGGAGGTCTGCTGGGGTAACACCTCTGGTAGAGAAGTCAAAACTCTCTAAATTAATTGCTCCTTTCATCCTTTAATTAGAACTATGCTAATTTCCTTCAACATCATTATTATATAAAAAGCCACACCTTCAGCTCCACATTGCTCTAGTATGTTGATGTGGGAGGTGGAAATTTTAAGAGCAGTAGTACAGGAGGTGCATCACAGGTAGCAATGAGACTACTCTACCAGACTTCATAATTTTCTTGTGCTTTCAGCAACAAGATTTTCTCATAATTCCACAAATTCCTGAATAATTATTCCCCCCCTCCCTCCTTTCTGCTGGGACCATAGATCAACATCTAATAAACCTCAATAGTGGGAAGTTCTTCCCTAGATGACTTACATCACTAGGTGGCTATAAGGCATTTCTGCCTAAAGAGAAATTAAAACAACGATAGCTGCATGCAGAATATGACACTGAGTCTTCTTTTAAGGACTTAATTTCTAATACTTCATACTAGAGTAGGAAAAGACTTAATAATAGATTGTCTAAGCTCAGGTTCCTTTCTGTCCAAGGATGTCATTCTTAGGTGGCCATGCAGGGTTTTTTTTTCAATACATGTTGGTTGTTTGGTTTTTTTTGTTGTCCTCAAGTTCAAATGGTTATTTTAAGAACAGACCCACCTTTAATGTTGGAATGTGGAAGGTCAAACATAACAGAGGGTGTTCAGTTCAGGCAGTAAAGTTGCCTATTTAGAAATTAAAGACCAAACAAACATGCTTCAAGGCAAATGATTTTTTGAGAGAAAACATCATTTAGTCTTCACTTATTTTTATTTTTCTTCACAGTTGCAATAAGAGTATTTTAATAAACTCTGTGGAGTTTAAAATGATGCAGGTAATTGTTTTCAATAATTTTAGTGCTATTAAACACAACAAATCTCTTGTGTGAAATACTTTGCTAAGCAATTATCAGCAGGAAAGGGGTAAAGATCTTTCTCGTGCAAATCTGGGTTCATTTTATAGGTGGTTGCAGTGAGAATGTAATTACATTACCTATAAAATAAAAGGTGTGCAGATACTCAAATATCTACCATCTCAGTCTTGCATTGACTCAAGCAGAAAACTCATCAGAATTTTAAGTAGCTTGGTTTCTACCATTCAGCAGCCTGGATGTGATCTCTGAACCCACCCCCAGGTCACACTGATAATGTTTGAATTCCAACGTTATTCTTCACAGCACATTTACAATATCTGCAACAGAATTCCTCCCAGATTACTTGGAGAACACTTGGAGGAAGAAGTAGGTATAAATCTCGCACACCTTGCTTTCATTTCTTTTCCTGACTTTCATGATTATGGCTACAAAATCATTTCCTTCTTTTTGGCTCTACTTCACGAAAAATGGGTCAGAAAAGTTACTCTTAGGGAGGTTTGGTACTCAGAAAAAGTAAGTCACACAGAAGTTTGAAGGTCCCAAGTAAGCCATAATGTAACTAAGACACTATGTCCTGCTAATGAGTCATGAGAATCCTTATGCCTTGAATAAACAAAAATAACATTTCAGGCATTTTTTGTCTCTTTCAGTGACATAGGCCCAGAACAATCTCACCAATTTTTAACTAGCTAAAAGTTAGACATGTTAACTGGGTATGTAATCTAGAGGACTGTCCACATCACAATAAAACACATGCAATAATTTGTTCTATGGATTTGTTCTCTCTACATTGTGGAGAAGGATGCAGCTTGCTGACAAGAACACGTTTCCACCAAGACATTAAATTAAATACTAGAGATGTTAAATTAAATGTTAGAGATGTCACTGAAGGCTGACACACCATCACTTCACCAGGGCTGCACAGCACTATCCAAACTCCCTGCCACTTCATGCCTTCATGCCTGTGCCCAAGGCAGGTCAATCCCCAGTAAGTGACTTTGCTTCCCCACATGCAAATCCCTGTTTAAACAGATCCTGGATCTTTAGGGCTTTGGCTTTAAAACCAAATGGAAACTGAAGGCCACTTTTCTCTCTTTTTAGTATGCATTCTTCACCTTTAGGAACTGTTTGCCCTAAATCCAAGCAATCTTCTAGTGCTACCCTGCTCCAAGGAATACGTGAAAGAATTCTAGGCAGCAGTTGCCAAAGTAGCTTGGAAAAGGAAAAGAGAAAAACATCAGCCTGGCTAGAAAGCACATCACATTACTGTGACTGTTGAACCTCTGCCACCATCTGGGACATGCTTTAGGTGAGTAGTTGTGGCCCAGCTAGTCTACAATACCTATTTCTTGCCAAACTGAAAGGTTAGAGAAAGTTTCTTCCACTTTTCTTTTTCACTGTGACCCATTTCTCTATAGTAAACCAGACCAGAACAGGATTTCAAAGCCTGTTGCTCACAGGATGATAGGAATTTACTTCTTTTCCTCTCTTTGTCTTTTTTTCCTCCTATTTATTTTTTCACCTCTCTGGACTATGTTTCAAGGTAGAAACAGCTCTTGTCCAAACAGCCTGGAGGAAACAAAAAAAGGCACAACTCTCTTCCCTGTTCTTCTCAACTAGCAACATTGATTTTTTAGCCATTAACTTCTGTGAGCTGAATGCTAATGGACTTGCACAATGTAAGTAATGATGATGGATGCTTTCCAGGTGCATTTATGGATAGCCAAGCATTATTTCTTTCTGTAGGTGAGCTGTAACCTCTCCTACCTACAGGGAGCCACCACTTGGCACAGATCCATCCATTACTCTGCTACCTTTTCACTGAAACTCAATGTATGGGGTAACCTCAGTTCACAGAATTCATGTCTGATCACTGTGATTTGGGGGATTCCCTTTCCTCTCTTGTATTTATTTTGCACAGGAAGGTATTCCTGTGTTTTTCCCTTCTGATCTGCTCTCATTGAACTCAATAGCCAAAATGCCTTTTGGGTTTTTTGGTTGCTTTAGTGTGTTTTGAGGATTTTTTTGCTAAAAAGCTTCATCCCTGAATATTTGCCATATCTGGGTGCTCCTGACTTAGGGGCAAGCAGCCCCTAGGAAGGTTGTGGAGCTGCTTGCATTGGATAATGGGGCGGGGGAAAGATGATTGAAATTTTGCAAGATATTCCTTCACTCCTTTCTCCAGCAAAATTCTCAGCCCTGCACAAGAGCTGAATAAGATATGCAAGTAATGACCCAACAGTTACTCGTTTTAAACATTTGTACGTCTGCCAAAGTAAGCAGACAGTGAAGGATTACTAGGTGCTCTTCATCCTCTTGTTCACATCTCAAACAGTAGACATGTTGCTGCAGAACAAGGCACTGGTAGATTCAGCCAAGCACCCTTCTAAAGGATTGCTCAGTCTCATTTAAGAATTAATAAGGCTGTGCTGCAAAGTGTTATCCTAGACAGCAATGAATAGCAGTAATCTGGCCAAACTCTGTTGGATGGATACTTGCAAACGCAGACTGGCTTTCCAAAAGCACAGCTCCTCTTAGAAGAATTTAAGGCAAGCTGCTCCTGTCACAAGTGTTTTCCAGGGAGAGATCTGAGTGAGCACTGAGACATAAGCCATAAATAGTCTCCAGAAATAAGACAAAGGACTTAGAGAAATTCGATCCTGAAGAGAGAAGCAACAATGTCTGTGACAAGGACGGATAGAGATGTGCCCAGACCTTCTGCATATGTTCCCTTTGAAGGGATAAAAAAGGTTTTTACACCCCAAAAGTTTATGTTTTAACACACTAGGAGTTAGAACAGTTAACTTTTATAACAGAGAAAGCCAAAAGAGACTAGATCAATCAGTATTGAAACAAATGGAGCAGTACAATACTTTATCCATGCCTACCATGCCTTTGCCCATCAGGTTCTTGCTGGGGGTGCTGGGGTTGCAGGCACACCACAAAGCTCTGGCTGAGGTCTAGGAAACTGAACGGGATGTGGAAAACAAATTCTTGATCAGCTGGACAAGACTAATTCTGATCACAAGAGACCATTCATGAACGCAAAGCCATCTCCAAACATCTTCACACCCCAGCGAGCTGTGCTCCTGCACACTGGGTTTTCTCCACTGCAGGTACAATGTTTTCTCCCCTCTTTTGGCCCTGATCCACTCCCTGCTTTCTGTTAACTCGCACAGCCTCAAATAAGGCAAAACCAGCACCACTTCCAGCCTTAGCCTACAAAGGAGCAACTCCAAGGCCATTTTGAGATTCCTTCTGCCTCCATGACTTGACTTTACCCAGGGAAAAATGGCACTAGTAGGACAGAGAGCCCACTCTACCTAAATGGCTGGGTTTTCCAAGTCAGTTCTCCTTAGGTCTGGGTTTTGTTTGTTTTCCTAATTTTAAGTTGAAAAAGAAGAACCAAGCTGAGTGGTGCAGCACTATAAACAGTGAATAATAACTCTCAGTTCGTAGCAACATGGAGGCATTGGTAATTGTCCTCTACTTTGGAAATCAGACATGGAAACAATAAGGTCTGGAGGTAAGATTGTAAGTACCTATAATTTTTTTCATATCCACTGATATTTTATTTTGAACCTGACAGTCATAACTGACTAATGTGGTGGGCATTTTGGTGTAATTTGTAGGGACATGTGGTTTGACAGGCCTTTTATGAAGAATTACACAATGGTGTAAATCACAGCATGAGCCTGGCAGACTCAGCAGCCAACGGGATACACACAGCAGAGCACGGAGAGAAGGAAGTCAGAAAAATCCAACACTGCCCAGGCAGACTCCCTAGAAAGTTAGCAGCTGAGGAGCCGGGCATGCAAACCCCACGAGATCCACTCCAAAGACTGAGGAAGGCAATCCTTACCTCAGCAGCTTGTTTAAATTCTGATAGCCAAATTAACATTGGGCACTTTTCCTTTGGAAGGCAGAACTTCAGCATTTGTGAAACTGCATTAAGTTTATCGACATTTAAGTTCTTCACCTCTACCCATTAAATCCTTCCACCAAAAGCCATAATGACAATGGCTGGCATTATTAGTATTTGTCACCACAGCTGCAGCATTTTGTGAGCACCCAGGAGCCCAGTCAATTGTACTGCAATGTTTAGCCCTAACTCGTATTGATCCTTCAGCTCCAAGTCTCAAATCAAAAGCCATTTCTGAGAAAGTCTGTTTCTGTGACTCAAAGGCAGAAAAGAGCCGTGGGCTGTTAGAGTCACCCCTCTGCAGGGAAGCTGTGAAGGGCAGCTGTAAACTTAGTGTTCACGGATTGACTTGAGACATCTTCCAGAGCTTACTCTGTTAGTCAGGTTAGAGATGGTTTCTTTTAACAAGCTCCATCTGGAGGTCACCTGAAGGTGACAAGGTCCCATGGTGGTTTCTGCTGCACATGCTGGCTGTGCACCAGGTGCAGGCTCCAGGATATGAAGAAGAGGAAAGATTCAGCCAACCTGGAAGCTGGTTATCCCACCTCTCTGGTGCACCATGGGTAAGGTGACATGGCTACACCACGACTGTGGAATAGGGCAATTCAAACTCCCTCTGCCAGAAAGTGTAGATTGGGGTCGATTTCCTGAGCTGTTGGCACGATCTGCAGGAGACTGCTGCTAGACAGAAAACAAGTCAAGTCACCATCCCTGGAGGTATTTAAAAGATGCACAGACGTGGTGATGCCGGCGGAGCACAGAGCTCCAAGAGCTTGGGAAGCAAAGCAATGAAAGTTAAAAACCCTGAGGCTGAAGAGAAAATTACCACAAATTGAAACACTGCTTCTGGACCAAATACTCTTATTTGACAGTAAGCAGACATCACTATCACCTGTTGACTTTTTAAACAAAAAAAATGACCAGTTTTCTATGCTTAAAAAGAATGAAGAGCCTAGATGGAAAGTATTATTTTGTCCAGCAAATTTTCCTGCAAAGAAGCAGCTAGCAAGCAACTGCAGGTAGACACCAAGGCCAGGGAGATACACGTGGGCTCAGACTGGACTCGGACATTCCCCAACACCTGTCATCCTGATGGGTGTTCATAAATAACATTTCCAGGGCATCATCTCCCAGTTCACTCTACACATAAAGTAGGTCCCAATCTCAGTCTTCTGAGCCCCTCTTCATTCTCTATCCCAAACTGCTGCCCAGTCACGTCTTGTTATTTGGAATTAGATTGCATCCTATTTCTACTGCACATTTTTGAGTGGCAACTGATCGAGAAGAGGCTGAAGTACTGTCCACATAGTCCTCAGTTTTATCCACATATACTTTAAAGCCAAACATTTCTTTGCATATTACTGCATCTCCATGATGCTCCCCATTCACAAATGGGGAAAGAGACTCAGAGCTGTGAAACCATTTGCTCAAGGCCACAAAGGAGTGTACCAAGATCTGAGCCTCCCTGTTTCTAGTCCCATACTTAGACTCACAGTTCACAAACAACAGCTATTGAGCATTGAGAACCACCCTCTCCACCACCAAAATCAGAAGCTGAGGTTGACACCAATGTATTCTTACTTTGTGGCCCTTTTTCCTGCAGGTGGGCCAGTGCAAATGGAATAGCCTTTAGTTTAGTTGCTTTGAAAACCCTGACATAAAATATAAGTAAATGATCACAAAAAATAATAAAATTCCTTTGTTACACACAGAAGTAATAATCAGTGTTCTTTTTTAGCAGACTTGACAGGTCAGTAATGAGAAATATTTCATTAAAGCAGTAAAGTTCTTTGTCTGCAAGGGTTGTAAAGTAAAATAAATGAGAACTAAAATTAATTCTTCATCAAGTTTTGATGAAGATTCTACTCTTCAGCTGTAAATCCATGCATTCCTCTTCTAGGAAACCCTTGAGTAACATGCCCTGTTGGTTTTTGAGAGATGCAGATGATGTACCACAGCTAGAGTATTTTTTATTTATCCCACCATTACCACACTGATCTCCATGGAGGCCACCTGCACCACAGACCACCTTGGAGGTTCTTCTGGTCTCTCTCTCACATCACCCTACTGAAATCACTGAGAACTGTGGGTGCAAGGCAGAGTTGAATTTGTTCTACCCAAGCTGCCATGTTCAGGAGCCCGTTAATGGCTTTGAATGGGCAAGGATTAAATCACGTGGCCAGTACCATCAAGGGGAGTGGCAACAGGAAGAGCTGTGTAACTTCAGTAACTTGTGTCCAATATCAACTCCAAAATTTCATCACACTGTCTTTAGCTATTGAAAGGCTAGACACCATGGCAAAGGTGGTCATCCAAGTTCCTTGTGATCAATAAAACAGACAGATACTTCCACAGTGAACTTTATTTGTCCATACTCCATCAGATGTAGGTATCTTTAGAGGATATTTTCCATTGTATCTTGGAAGATAACTGTCTCTCTGCTAACTAAAAAGAAACCTGAGACTGGAGACATAGTTACTAAATAGCTGAAGTAAGATGAGCTGAACCCTACCCCAAAATCCACCTGTCGGCTTTTTGGTAAGAATGGATGGCTCTTCACTTCCTTTCTCCTAACTCTGGGTAGGCATCCTTTTATTTTCCGGCAGAGTTAAAGATAGAGTAAAGCCATGGTACAAAGGAATGAAATTATGATTATTCTTCTTCAAGAGGATGAGGATGACATGGGAAGAGTGGTAGAAAACCATTCCAAGAACAAGACAGGGATGGAGACCCCTTCTGAAAGCAGGCTTGCCCTGCCTGCTAAAATGGGAGCTGAGGGGATCTGATTCCTCATGGTTTGCAAGGAGACAGAGAAGAGTGCTCTGAAGCTCAAGGAAAACACTGACATAAAGAAAAATCAGTGTAAAATTGGTCGTTAATATATTTAAGCTGGAAATTAAAAACAAGTTCCATTATATCGGGTCCCAGCTGGAGCTTAAAGAGAAAAGAGAAAATACTGTCATTGCCTTCATCGTTCCAAGGGGAAATTGGGAGCACTGGGCACTGACCGGTCCCAGATCCCCGTGCAGCAGAGAGCTCTGAGGCTCAGATTTGCTCCTCTCAATTGCTGAAAGCAGAGAAGAGCCAGCTGGGGACAGCAGCCCCTGGCCCTGTTCATTTCTTCAGAACCAATTCCTCAGAAAACATGTTTCCATTTTACAATAGATTCCCAGGAAAGTCCTGGATAATCCATTTTATTATTTTTTTCACCTGCTCATGCAACCACGTTTCAGCTCATAATGACTCAGGCTGCAGTAGCTCCCTTTGGAAGGATTACAATGACAGCAAAAGAGGCTGATGAAAACTGTGACAATTCCCTCTTCCCCCAGCTGATTTGGAGCAGTGGATGCTAACATTAAAATGTACAAATGGCTCTGCATGCAACTTTAATATGATTATCATATGAGAAAAAGAAAGACCATCTGTGGAAGCTAGATCTTAATGGGAGATTTAATTGTCTTCATTTATCTAAAGGGAGATACATGTGTCTCAGGACCTCCAAACCAGTTAGGTAGAAACCTCTGCTCTGCTAGAATTGATGGTTTGCTCAGTGGAGGGTGCAGTGTACCTGAGAGATGGTAGCTGTCACATCCCACTCTGAACAGGAAAAAGCAAAGTTATAAATCACCTTTATCACCAAGACAACAATTAAGGACAGAAAATAACATTTTAGCATTAAGAAATGGATGAAAAACTGCCACGGGATCCAAAGGTCTCAGACCATAAAATAAATAACTGTGATTAGGCAGATCAAAAGTCTTTAACTCATCTGAGGCCATAAGGACCAAATTAAACCTCAAACCATTTAGGAAATGGCTTTCATAGCATTTCTCCTTATGAGCATCTTGGCGAGTGTTCAGGAAGTTCATTAGGAAACGGGAGCAACACATCCACTTTATTGAGTCAAAAAGATCAAGTTCCTTTGAATTTAGTATGTCAGAGGGACAGTCAGCACAGAGAGGACCATGTTTTTAAGTGAGCACAATCCAGCCAGGCACAGCCTGGTTGCCCCGAAAGGTTCCAGTCCTTGTACACCCCATCCTACATGGCTACCTGTGTGTTGCTTATCTTTTTTAACTTGTATTTTCCATTTGGCCACTTGTAAGGGCAGCATCTCCACCAGCAGAACGTGGCAAGGATTTTCTAATTAAACACACTGTTGCAAGTTGTCAGTTTCTCCAAATTTAAGGGGTGTCTACATAAGGGGGATAGAGGTAATTCCCAATTTATTTATTTATTTTTGTCTAAAATTTTAAAATTAACATTTAAATTTTCCTATTTGAAACAGCATTTTCTTCAGAAACCTGTGTTCCTTCTGGTCACAAAAGATTAACAAAAAAAAAAAGAGAGAATTATGGATTATTATTTTTTTTTTTCCCAAAGAGACCAAAAAATATATATTTTAACTGACAAAGATCTTGGCCTCCTTCCAATTGTACATTTATCCCATGGCTCCCCAGCTGGATACACATAGGTAGTTCCTGGTGACAATAACAAAACTCAGGGCACCCAACCAATGTAAACATGCATCAGTACAGCACCTGGTTCTCCTTCACTGCTCCCAGGTGTTTTATGAACCTTTTCTATCCACTGACACAGCTCCATGGGAAATGTACCCACCTGCAATGTGATCTGGTGGTAGAAATAGCAAAAGGTACCTGCCCTCAGCCCAAGAGTCCTTCAGACTCCAGGGAAATGCTGTAAAAGCCACTTACAATACAGAAGGCAGAAACTTCTCCCCTAGCTGTTTGCAACAGAAAACCACTGTAGTCCGAACATGGAGAAGCATGGCTGCCTCTCTGCCCATCCCTGGGCTGTGGTTTAGGTACCTACCAGATGGACCCTGCTCACTTTGTACAGGAATCTGTAGAGTGGATAAATGGAATTGAAATTATCATAGAATCCTCGAATGGTTTGGGTTGGAAGGGACCTTAAGGATCATCTCGTTCCAACAACACTGCATGGGCAGGACCATCTAACATTAGACCAGGTTGGTCCAAGCCCTATTCAACCTGGCCTTCAACACTTCCAGGGATGAGGCATCCACAACTTCTCTTGGCAACCTGTGCCAGTATCTACAGGCACTTTCTGTAGGAGACAGTTGATGATGGGTTAGCAAAAGGTAAAAGTAAAGTAACCAGAAAGTTCAAGAACAGCTTGTTCATTGATGTCATACACCCAAAAGCAGATGCAAGAAAGACTATCCTGCCTAGGAACATCTCCCACTGTGAGATTTAATGTGAAACACCAATCAAAGGGAGAAAGCAGCTGATGAGGGGTCTCCCCAGCATCTTTAAGAAGTCCAGTGTGCTCTTGCCTATATTATTACAGTCCGTTCAGTGTTTATAATACAAGGACTTCCTTGCAAATAAAGTGAAAGAAGAAATTCTCACATTCAAAAATCTGTAATCATTAATGTGCAAATATACATTTATTATCTCAAACAGCACAGCTGTTCTCTAACAGCTCCCCTCAGCACCCATTATCAAATTTTATTCTCTTGAGTTATAAGAAAGAAAAACTTTGTAATCATGGAATGAGCTGTTTAAAGCTCTTTTGTAAAGCCATTGAGATGACAAGACGAGATGTTCTCCACTGGGACTGCTACTATTCATCCTGAGCAGTGAAAGGTATGTAGGTGAAATACCAGCACGAAGGAGGCTTATATACCTCTTGAGTTTTTCAACTACTCTTGAAAAATCAATAGCAGCTTAGGAAGGCATAGATGTGCTGTTTAAGTGCAGAGCAAGTCACCTCAGCACCGATGTAAAGAGAGAAGAGGAGGGTACAGAGACAAAACTCACAGTATTCAACCCAAGACCTGTATCCAGCCATCCATGTTCTCTGAATATCCATATGACCCACCCGCTGAGCAGCAGCTGCACTTTGGGGTGAGTCCCTGAGCCTGGTCCTCTGGTGACCCAGGCTGGGGCACCCCAAGTGAGCAGTAGGATCCTTCCAAGGCAATTTGTGCAGTATCTGTGAGAGCAGGAGGATGGGGCACAAGGTATGAAGACACGGCTGAGACACACAAGAGTCAGGACCTTGGTCTGCTGTCATACACTTTGGCAGGACACCAGGAAATCAAACTTCTAGCACATCACACCTCGGTGCAGGGGAGAAGCTTTGAGCATTTAATTGCAGGTGAACATTCTTCTGCACCCAAAAAAAAATAATACTGCTATTAAATGATCTTTAAACAATGCAGCAGCTCCTGCCTGCATACAGCAAGCTCTGCCACGCAGGGATTGCAGCGGGGAGGGGCCAAGCCTGCTTTCAGTTTAAATGCTTGCTATCAATCTGGTTTTCCAAAAAACACACTCAAAAATAGCTTCTGCTACCTCGATGGAAGCTTTTTCTGTGTCATACACTCCCCTCTGCTGCTCATACGTGCTAATTGCAATGCCGTGCCAATCTTCCCGTGCTTCTGAGCTCTGCAAGAGAAACTGGGTGTTTGGTGTTAATCCGGGCATTAAACTCAAAGGGTGTGATTTATTAATTACTACAATCTAAAAGAAATGGTGGCTTGTCTGTTCATGATAACCGGATTTATTTAAAAGGCATATTTGGATCCTAGCTGAACTTGGAGATTCTTTTTTTTTACATCTGGACTCAACTAGAATTTGTTCTGTGCAGAAACTAAGGCCAAAGACTTTCTGCAGGAGAGTTTTAGTGGGAGGCTAATGGAGCCACAAACAGCAATTACTGAAAAATAGGGTTTTCCAAAGTGGTTGTTCAGTCCACTGCTTTTGCTGCAGTACAAGAACTGAAGCTCATCACATTAAATACAAAAAAAAAAAACACAACAGCTTTATTGCAGCAAATATTAAAGCGATGATAGTGTAACAACCACCAGCAAGAGGCAGTTCTGGATCACACCCTCATAGATTCTCTTGATTTAATTTGTCCAGGAAGTGGCACTCAGACTCAGTTATCCCAAATCCCTTGCTGTGACTCCGTGTCCTGCACAGTTTGGGCAGGCTGGAAGCACAGCTGCCTGCACCCATGTGCCAGGGACAGGGCAAACAAAAGAGAGAGACAGGCTCATTTCTCTTCCTGAGGGATGAAGGAGAGCTCACTCACACATCTCCTCAGGGTTAGGACCTGCAGAGCATTCCACACCAGCCTCCTCTCACCTAAAAATGATCCACTCTGAGCAGCTGTAAGCAAATGGTATTTCTGTGGGAATGAATTGCTGAAATTGTTTTTCCATCTTCCCTAGTGCTGCTGCTAAACCAAATGGCAGCAAATCCTCCTGCCTGTCAGGAACAGTCCACAAGCTTTTGGCAGGGATGGGAAGGAATAAAAATAAACCCCAAAGCTGAATCTTCCACCAGTTTATCTGCCAGGCTCCTACTGATAATACGGAGGATAAAATCAATGTATTAGCATCTTTTGCTTGCTAAGTCCCTCTACAGCCAGTGCTCCCAACTACACCAGTACAGGTCACACACAGAGACTGAGGAACTTGCTTGGTTTAGTACATTAAACAGTTTTTTGGTTGACATTTCTGTTTTTTCAGACCCATAAAAAACTTAATTACCAGACCCAGAATCAATTCCCAGCAAAGTATTCTATGGGCATCTCTTTACTGGAAGGAGAAGATGGAGGAAGGAGAAGTCTTGCTGGACTGGAGATATGTATTTCTGCTCCTGGAACAATCCACAAAAGCTTCCCCAGGTGAGCTGGCCCAAGAGAAGGAGAGGAAGAAGAAGAGATTTCAGGTCAACCTGTTCAGAGATGCCATCTCTCCGATTTCAACTCCTCTTAGCTATTGCAGCCACTCTTAGTTAGACCTATTTTTGCAAAGCTTCAGTGACATGTGATTAACTTCATGCTCTGGGCAAAGTCTCCTGGAAGGCAAATGTGCTTAAAATGCACCCGCAGCGGAAATTTCATCTGCTTGCCAAGTCAGGTACATGCATAACTCTTTGTTGATTCAGGATCATGTTCACAAGAATAAAAGCAACTGAACAACTGGTCTTTGTGTGACCCTGCTCAGAAGAACATGTGAGATATTTCCTTCTGAATTTCTTGAATTGGCTGCAACCAATCTTCATCCCATCCAACAGGTTTATCTTAATTTCTGGATAACAGCCCAACACCGTGTATATCATCTGAATTGAAGCTGCAAACTCCCTGGTGAACTGAGTGTCTTGTGGGAATTGATTTCTCAGTGCAATGTTGGATTTATGAGGATTTTTGTCGTTGCAAGAAGAGGAAAGATTGCAAACTGGTCTTTAATTGGTTATAGTGTCCTTCTTTTACATAACTATCTCCCCCTCTTACAAGATGAAATGGCTTAATGCATGTAACAAAGCAGGCAAAACTATTTATTTTGTTTACTCCATAGGTGTCAAGCACAACACGCTGATCAGAAATTCTAAGCTACTGAAGCCAGAGGAGAGTTTTTAAGTAGATCTTAGCTCTCAACCTTCACTGGAGGCACCCAAGCTTATCTGAGGAATAGCAACCTCATGTAGAAGAAACAGGAACTGAGGAAACCTACAAAAAAGCACAGAAAGGACTTCCTCAGGCCATCTAGTCTGTATTCTGAGGAGAACCTGAATCACCCCAAATCTTCCTAACATGCTGCTGAAGCTTTTTGGCCCCAGGTGTAGTGGAGACCAGAGCTTAGGTGCAATAAACATGAAGCAAATGAGGATGACCCATGCCTGTCCTTCACCCCCTAGGAGGCACAAGATGTTTGCCATCACAAGGATCAACACTATTTAGCCCACAACTGAAATAGCACAGAAGAAGGCTTAAAATACAGTGGGACATGATGCAAGAACAGGGTGGAGGCTCCTTGGTGGGTTGAGGACCCAGGCAGTATGCCATTATGTGGATTTACCAGGGGGTACTGGAAGAAGTCCTCATGTTGCTATTTTTCTCCTCTTTTGGAGATTAGATAAGTTGTCCACCTAACTGGACACTTCTTATTTCTCTTTGGGTTCCATTCCTAGTCAATTTTTGGCTGAAGAGGTGATGGCCAGACACACACACAGAGCAAGCAAGCTTTGTTTCATTAGGAAATCAGGCTAAATATTCAACTAACAAAACCCAACAGCATCAAACTCTACCTTGAAACTTCAGTTACTTATTAGCTTTGCCTTTGCAGGTGTTGAAGACAATAAAATTCCCAACATTGAAGCCTTAGTCAGATACTGAAAAGCAGCCAAGCTTCTAAGACTGGGGCACTGAAAATAATCTGTTTCCCTGCCAAAACCAGAAGAAAGTTAACAAGCAATTTAAGTTTCAAGGCAAGCTGTTTTCACGTGTGTTGTTCATTTATTTGTCTTTGCTAGATAGGTTTTTGTTTCCTTTCGGCCCGTTACTGTTAACTGTACAAGGCTGCCAGGGAGGAGAAGGATGTGTGGTGGGGAGGAATAGGAAAGAGACTCAAACAACATAAAAGTGTTTGGTTTAGAGGCAAAAAGACTGAGGGGCTGAGTCAGGTCAACTCTGCTACATCACAACAGCCGGATAGATGTATGGAACTAAGATGCTACCACAAAGAAAGTCACCAGCCCATCTAACCCAGCAACAAACCACAGCATAAATCAGGCTGCTCAGATTCACTGGTGATGTGGTATTGATTGTGTCTTGTGGTTGCACTGTCTGGGAAGAAATTCAGATTTAGCTGCACCAGCTCTGCCACCTCTGGCCATCCAAGCCACAGGCTCTTGGGCTAGAAAATCCATCCATAAAGGGAGACACAAGGTGCAAACTCTCAGCAAACTGCTGTGCTGCAAAGCTCCAGCATATAAGCCTGCTATAGAAATGATTGTTCCTCTAAAAATGTCCTGTTTAAGAAAAAATTCAAACTATTGCAATTATCTGCTCTGGTGAGAGTCCTGGAAAGTTCACAACCCTTCCCACTCCCCATGAGATTCCTTAACTCAGTTGCAGAGCACGATTACTCAAGTACTTCTTTAAGTCCCTATAATTCAGGAGCTGCTGCTGAGCTGTGGGTCCTCACTGACTAATTCTGCTATTCAGCATCTGAGCAGACTCCAGAGGAGAGGTCGTGGCTGCCTTTTTGCTGCTAAATCCACACCAGCAAAGCTCTTTGGAGCAAAGTGCACTTTAAAGTGATTAAAAGGTAAATCTAATTAGTCATTTGCTCTTCAGCTCCCAGGATTTTTTTTTTTCTGAATTCAGTGACTGAATTTCCTTCCACCACCATTTTTGAACCCTTCTGGATCTCAAACTTAGATGATTATGTCCTTCCCATTGTGGTAGAACATGTCTCAGGACTGAGGTATGAGAGCTATCCAAAGAGCAGGATTAGAAGAAACAAGGTTGGAAACACTAAGGGGACACCCAGGCAATCTCAGCACAGAGAGCAAGGACTTAAAAGATCTGCAGAGAAACCCTTTGAAGACACGTGGACAGGAGTCTGACAAATGGTCCAGAAGGAAACACTGGTTCAGTTCTGCACCAGGGTAGTTCTGCTGACCACAAAAGCAGTAGGGCACCCTGGTTTATTGGATGCTGACCATCAAAGTGTTGTGATTTCCTAAAAGCTGCCCTTCCTACTCAAGCCCACACCTTTGTCTCATCAGCTGTCTCCTCTTGTTCTTTCTTCTTTCAGTTCTCACACCCAACCCTGTAATTCATGCACTGACAGATGGCAGCTTGGCCAGGCCATGAACATTTTGCTGACTCTGGAGTCAGGGCAGCTGCCAGGACAACACAGGAGCAAGAAACACTTCCTTTGGAAGAGAAACAAATGGGAAAGGAGCAACAAAGGCACCAGCTCTGCCAAGGTCACACAGAGTCAGGAGGAGGGAGACCTAATGTGTCTCAGATGCCTGATAGGTTAGAGAAAGAAGCAGCTGCTGAAGCTTTTTGCAGGGCAGGGGATGACTACGAACAAAGGGCTCAGATACACCAGGTAGTCTTCTGTGATGGTTTGAGAAGGTAGCACTCCACAGCTCTCTGTTCCTCTGCCAAAGGGATGGGGTAATCAGTCAGAAGCAGTAACGTTTTGGATCATCTGCTTTAAGATGCAGAGCTCACTTGTTGGACCCTCACAGCTCAGTTTTGCACCTAACCCACCCACTCTGTCAACAGGCCAAGTAACAATTGGAAAGTCTGACCAATTTTTGCAGATCAGTTGCTATCCATGGAAGTTTGCCACCCTAGGGGTGTTCTTTTCCCAGAGTAGAAATTCTAGCTGGCATGGGATTTCTCAAAAATTCACAGTTTCAGTCTGTGAACATGTCATTGTGCTTCAACATTAGCATATGTCTTTGTAACATTTCTAATTAATATTAAATATTTTGATGCTGTTTATTTGTAGAATTCAGGAACCTGAAGACAGACTTACTTAACTGCAGAACTGCCAGTCACCAAGTATATTCTTCAGAATTACAAGCTTTTTCCCAATTCAAACACCTGTTTCCAATCCTTTCATTTGTATCTACGTGCCAAACACTGTTGTACTCAAAATCTGCAGTGATGCACTCAACAACCACCTCCTCATTGGTCCTTCTATAAAAGCATTTCCCTGTTCCAAAGGACCCCTTGGAGAAATAAGCCCTGACACAGGTCATATAAGCACCTGATCTGCATGATATGGTGGCAGGGAAAGGCCACCACAATGACAGTTTAAATAGTTCCTTGGAATGGTTCTTCATTCTCTGTTCAGAACCCTTTTGAGCTTGAAGCCATGTGCACAACAGTGACCAGAGGCAAGCAGCTTCCAAGGTTTCATGTACAACCAGCAGTTCACAGACCTTGATTCAAGTCCTGCTTCTTTGTACATTTACATACTTGTGTACATCTCCAGTCATACTAACTGTATTTGAGACACACAAAAAATCACTTCCCTTTGCTGAGGGATTAACTGCAACATCCTTATCGACACAGATTAACCTCTTTCTGTTCTTTCATTCTTTACTGCATTGCTTCAGTGACAACTTCAGAAGATGACTCGAACTTCAAGGGACTGCCATAATCTTGCCCCCAGGGAACAGAGTTGATGATGCCTCAAAATACTTGCTCTAGCAGCAGCTATGAAGTTGTCACAGCTACAATGCACTCTATGGGTGTAAGGCTTCAGGCACTCACTTTGTAGACTCATATGCCTATTAGTTCCAGATTTTCTATGCACTAAATTAGGCCATGAAGGTACTTAGACCTCAAAGTAAAAACACCATGGACACAGAAATGTACCTGAGCATGGATAATTAGCAGAGACCTTGCAAATCTCCTTGTAGCCAAAGTCTCAGGCAAGTGTACAGGAGCTGTCTGTAGTTTGGATTTATAGATATTTCTATTGTGCCTCAGGAGCCCACATTAATAGATAAGACACAATACATACTGCCCAGAGACTGTCCATAACTCAAAAAAATTAAAGAAAGGCTTGGTGGGAGACAAAGATATTGAACAAGGTCTTCCTGAATCCCATCAAACTTCAGGAAGTTAACTGCAGTGGCTAGGAAGCCTACTCACCCAACAGTGAGTTGGGCATCTCCAGCAGATGACTTGGCCCTCCTGAGGGACATGAATTACACCTGAGGTCTCCAGGGGCTCAGCTGCAAGAGAATATCAGTTATTTCTTTCAGGCAGGATTCATCTGACTGAACACAGATGTCTACACCAAAGACACCTTCACCTCAGCCTACATCCCCAGGCTCTTCCATCAGCAGTGGAGAGAAAGACTTTGGTTGTAGGTCTTCTCATCCTGACACTGAAGTTCCAAATATTATTAATTATTAATTATTATTATTAAATAATTATTAATTATTTAATAATTATTAATTAATCACCATTTTTACACTGCCTTTGGGCAGTGGCAGCTCAGCAAACTTCCCCTCTGTAGACACTGTGTTCCCATGAGATGAAGCCTGTCCTAGCCTAGCCTAAGTATGTTCCCTGACCAAATTCCCAAAAAAAATAAACAGCTCTGCACAGGCTGAGGTGCTGTTAACCCTGTCTTAAGGCAGTGAAGGTTATGATCTCTCAAGCATTTTTCCAGCCCAGCTTTCTATGACTACATAGTTAACTCATCCACAGTGTCATTAACCCACTTTAAATACCCATGCACTGGCACCTTAAGGGACACCTGGCCTGCAAGAGAAATGCTCAGAGTCTTGCTGAAAGCAGGGTTTTTATAAACGCCCTGGGATTTCTCAGGGTGTAAAGGCTGTATTGAATTTTTATTTACAAGGTGACAAGAGGCAAGACTCAGCAAATGGGAAGAGTTATTTAAACCAAAGGTCAAGCCACATACATTGCTTAACGTATAGATTCATACTGGAAAAGAGGTGCTGCCAGATAAGAGAGTACCTGGCAGGGCCAGTGGAGATAAAAACTGAGGTCAGACTTAGTCTGAAGGGCCACATGCAGCTACAACATTGAAACACTTTCCATGAGCAGGTTGCTACAGCATTTTAAAGTCCCTACCCCTGCCCAGCTCTCCTGCAGAGACTCATCTCCTTGCTGCAAGATAAATGTCCTCTCTGCAGCTATTGCCACTGCATTAAAAGACCAATTAGGTCATTAAGCCTATCTCAGGGCAAATGCAAGATTTTCCCTAATGCATATTTTCCAGTGCTTTGTCCAGGCTGATTGTAATGACTTCTCCACTACTAAACTCGGCCATGTGGCATAAAAGGACCTTGAAATGACAGGGCTAACAATGTTTCTGCCAGGGGACGCTGCTGTTTGCAAATTTTGTTTTCCCTGACTCCTTTGGATTTTACAACATTTTTCACGGCCTGGCAAGAGCTGAAGTGCTGTTGTTAGCAAGAAGCAGCCAAGGCAAAGGGAGGAGGAAAAAAAATTGGAGCTATTCTTTTAACCATATGTCTGTTCCCCATGTTGGTCTAGAGAGTGCAATTAGCAAGGGATAATCATTCCGTTCAGAAATGCTAGACCCTGTAGGCAGCCTTTGTGACTGAACACAAGGGATATGCACTATTAAGTAGTTACTCTGCTGCAAGAGATAACTCTCAGGAACAGTGGGTCAGAAATCATGACTGCAATCGAATTTAGCTTTTACATCTTGGTCCAATAAAAATCTATCAGGTGCAGTTTAGAAACACAATAAGAAACTTGCATGCAAGCAAATATAAATCAGGAATTTTCCTTTCATGTCTCCCTGCCCATCTTTTTTTTGTTTTGCACTACATCAGAACAAAAGCAGGCTGAGACCTTTGCTACATGCTACGTTGCATGTGTTGTAAGGTGGGTCCTGCCAGCTGGACCAGCTGGTGAGCTCCGCAGGCAGAGGAGAGGGAGGGAGAAGAATTTCAAACTTCCCATTGGGAAGTTTTCCTATCTACAGGGATGTGCCCTGCATCTTCCCAGGTACCTCCTTCCTCTTCTCCCCTTACTGCTTCTTGGATGGAGTCACTGCAGTTGGCATGGTGCTAGAGACACATTGCTGGGAAGTTCTGGCAGCAGATGCAGAGGGAGGGAAAACCCTGAGCCTGGTCTTGCAGCTGAACCTGAGAAACTCATGACACAGATGACTTTCCCCTCAAGAAATGCAAGTCAAGGAGGCCAGAGAGCTGGTTCTTTTTTGTAGTCTGCTAAGAGATGCTGTGTGACCAAGAGCAGCTCTTCTGTTCCATGTCCCATTGCTCTGTGCCTTTGTATCAGAGGTCTTTGGAGCAAGGCCAGCCCTGGATGTCTGAGCCTCGGCCACTGCAAGGGGATCTTGCCATCAGCTCATTTCTTTTAGCATCCCTTCAACACAAGCTCACTAATCCTCTCTTGGCTGTAACAGCAACCAGGATGGAGTTTTCCAAAGTGCTGAAATGAGCTTCTGCAAACCACCTCAGCTTCTTGAAATCGGAAGCTACAAAACAGCGAGGAAGAGCCATTTCCCCTGCCCCCATCCAAGCAGCTTCATTTATGTTCTTGGTAGTTCTCTAAGGATACCTCTGACTAAGGCACAAAGGGCTGGGTGACAGGATAGCAAGGTAGCAGGTCACAAAACTGAAAAACCCAAGTATCAGTTTCAACAGGCAACACCACCATCCCAGATCCATCATGACTGCAGCTTTGAGACTGGAAGTGGGCTGGCCACAAGGAGCAAAGAGAGAGAGCAAGAGCACCCACAAAGCCATAAAATAACACCCACACACACTCAGTCTCCCACCAAGACCCCTGAGAAGTTCAAAGGAAAAAGCTAAAAAGCTTAGGCTCAGGAAGCAAAGGTAGAGTTGAGTAAAGCTTGGGTAAACCAAGGACTGTTCCCAGGATGCTCCCACCTTAACCTACACACAACCAACTTGCTTTGCCCCAGATAAATCCCTCTGAAGCTCTCACACTGGCACCACATCACTGATGGCCTCACAATTCGAGCAGCATCTCACAACCCCAAACTGCAATCAAGGGTCCTGCAGGTCCTGGAGAGCTCCAGCCAGAGTCAGGGGACTGCACACACAGTTCTCCTGCTCTGTGCCCTCCATCTTCTTCCAAAAGCCATGCAGGTGGATCTGTCTCAACTCTGATGCATTTTAGATTGGTATGTTGCATTTCAGGAGTTTTATTAGAAATCCTAGGAGAAGCAAGCTTCGGTGATGGGTATGGATAGCAATGTACTAATGACTTTCCTTCAAGAAACATTATTTAGGCTTTTCTTGAAAAGGCAATAGGGAAAAAAAGCCTTGAGATGTATTTATCAATTAAGTCTGGAATAAGTTTTCATCAAGGAAACTATCTGACATCTACAGCTCTTAGCTGGTTCATAAGCCAACCTGTTTCCACTTGATACTGTAAAAAATCAATGTGTAAGGTAAAGTATGATGTTATAACTCACTGTTTTTGTGCCATAAACATGACTGCAGTTATACTAAATCAATAGAATATGGTAGCCCGAATTTACTGCAGAGTCACAGCATAAATAGTTAATTCATGGATGTTGCTTTACCTGGTTTAGAGGTAAAATGGTTGTTAAGAACAGCTCTCTGGAGCTGTTCCCCAAGGCTGTAGTGCAACAGCTGTCATTCATCTTCCATCCAGCCTGCCAAGGTTCTGACTATGTTGATAGGGACTTTGGTGTTAGCAATAAAAAATCAATAGCTCAAATTTTGCTTGTTTTGTTGCTGTGTAAGCACAGCTCCCCAAGACTAATTTCATGTGTTTCAGTTTAAAGGGATGAGCCTTTCAAAACAATCAGCTTAGCAAACAGGTTTTTAACCTCATGAAAGGAATGGAACTTGCTTCTCCAAAAGCAGCTCACTTTATTATTTATTTTTTTATTCTTGTTAATGCAAAAATAATAAATATTAAAGTAATTAATATTAATCACAGAATCACAGAATCAAAGAATCATAGAATGGTTAAAGTTGGAAAGGACCTTAAAGATCATCTAGCTCCAAACCACCTGCAAGGGCACTTGCACACCCACTAGACCAGTTTGCACAAAGCCCTGTCCAACCTGGCCTTGAACACCTCCAGGGTGGGGGCAAAGCAAATATGCAAGCAACTAGCTTCACAAGTACTAGGACTTATATCTGCAGCTGCCTTCCCTCGTGTTTCTTGGAAAAAATACCCCCCATAGGTCCCTGTGTCTTTGGAAACCATCTTCCCTGTATGTTACTGTGTTAAGCAAGGTGAGAAGTAGGAGGGAGGTGTCCCTGACAATGCAGGGGGTTGGATCCAGATGATCTTTAAGGTTCCTTCCAACCCAAACCATTCTGTGATTCTCTGATATGATATTAGCTCACCAATGCCATGTGCCTTGAATGTGCACATTTGGAACAACATATCGTTGTGACTGGTTAATTATTTTAATTATTTTTAAGTATTTATTTTAAATTAAAGCTGATGTGGAACAACTCAGCTGAGTTGTACAGGAAAAAAAAAATCTTTTCACAACTACCATCTCTGTGCCTTTTGGAAAGGAGATTTTTCAGATTTTGTTTCAGTCAGATTTGCATGCACCTGGAGGTTAAAAAAAGAAGTGCTTGCCTGATAGTCTCCATGAAAATCTCGGCTTGGGTTTTCTGAAGGCTTTACCATGTTAATTCTTCTGGAATGGTTGAGAAAATTCATCTCTGAAATTGACTTGATATGAAAGATTATGGAACTTCACTGCAGTGTTTGGAAGATGACAAGATTATGCTTTGATTTTTTTTTTTTTTTCTGCTGGAAAACAGGATTTGTCAAAAGTAATTTATAATCTACAGTGAAATCTTCTTTGTAGTAACCTTTACATTATTTTTCAGCAGGAAATTTCCAAATTAAGCAAATATTTGAATCTACTTTTTAAAGAACAGATTGAAGAGTGAAAGCAGAAGTGGAACAGAAATATATTTTTTCTTACTTCATTAAAAGTACAAATATATGTTGTTTAATATTTTTCTCAGGGGGTTAGAAAACAAATATATAATAGCTATATAATAGAATTAATTAAAATGTCAGTAGGATTCCTGACATATCTCTTAAAAGCAAAAATGAAATCTAGTTGTGTGTGTAGAGCTGCATTTATAGATTTTTTTTTTTGTTATGGTCATTTATTTTGAGAGAGGGGAGTGTTATTTGTATGGTTATGGCTTCTTACCAGCATTATGGTTTCTCATAAGATGGTATTGCTCCATCATACAGAGCTCTGGGTTACCTCAATAGGTTTTGATATAACTTTGAATTTCACAGCAGAGGAGAAGGGGAAAATCAAATAGAAAACATCAGGTGACTTTTCTTCCCTTCCAGTCCTCAGTTCAATGTTCACATATGTTTATAGTCACTTCCAAGGATGATAACTTCTTTGAAAGGGTTGCAATTTGAGCATTTTTATACATCCCAGGTGTATTGCACCTATATAACTCTTATTACCATATAATTCTTTCTAACTACAAAACTCCTTTAGGGAACATAATGCTGTTTGCATTCACTCAGGAGGTAGGAGCCAGCAGGCAGGATCTGGGGCACCTCGTGCAGGGCATTGCACATGTCCACATCCTTTATTCCAGGATGAAACAGGCCCAAGAGCCCTTTTATTCCTCTTAACGGCCAAATAAATTATAAAAACATTTCTTCACAAGCGTGGCTCTGGAGATAAGGAAGGTTTCTAAGGATTCAACAGGAGTGAATTTAATTTCAGTAACTGTTCTCTCTAGCCTTGCTGTTGTGCACCTGATGTCTTCTCACACCTGGCTTTGAAGGAAATAGCACAACACCATTACTGATCATGGAATAGTGGGAGATGAGAGACTGGAAGCTCGTTGCACAGATGAATATTTATAGCTGCACTGTGAGCATCTATTTTCTTGGATTACACTAGAAGATATGGTAACAACACTGAAGGAAATTACTTTATGAATTTAATACCCATATATTTTCTGTAGTGATTTCATTAATCTACATTTGGTGGCATTTTATGTGGATGGTAAAGTCTGTTCTATCATGATTCTTACTACAGCTAATAATAATCATTATTGTTATTGCAATTAATTGCCAATTTCCTCCAAAAAATCTTCTATACAGTAACAATAGAAACAGATACACAGGGCATTTAGCAATTGCTTAAGCAGTCACACTGCCTCAGATCTTATGTTAAGGACTTCCTACAGCTAAAATATGTCTCTGACACTGTTAAAAGCATTCTGCTCAGCACTGAAGAGATGAGATTACATGCAAATTAGGAACTTGTGGCCTCTTTTAAATAAGCACACAGAGAACCTGTCTCAATTCCCTTGAAAAACCTCTTAAAACTGTTCCAGTAGGGAAAAGAGGACTTGGCTGTAAAGAAACAGAAGCTGATTTCACAAGCATCAGAAACAGCTTTTGGCGGGTCTATCCAGCTCCCAAATCATTTAATGGGAAGCAGAGTGCAAATCCCCACTCTGAGGTATAGAAGGTGAAAAGACATACACAGGCATGATTCAATGCCCAAAATTGATACTTTGGGCCATCTGAGATGTACTGGAGTGAAAGACAACCTCCTAGAGAGGACAAAAACCACACAGGACCATGGAAGCCCCATGCCCTTCTGTCTAATGGGACATTTGGGACACCTCAGATAGCACCTGGTCACTCCTTTAAAGTCACTGGACCCTCCAGGGAGTTCTTCTTGATCTATGTCTCCTCAACCCACAGAATCACAAAATCATCATGGATGGTTGGAAAGAACCTCTGAAATCACCAAGTCAAATCATCAGCACAAAAATAAACAAGCAAACACAAACAATCACATATACTCCACCAATAAACACCCACAAAAAACCCTACAATCTTGACCACTAGAGCATGCCCTGAAGTGCCACATCTACACATGTCTTGAATATATCCAGGGACAGTGACCCCACCCCTCCCTGGGCAGGCTGTGCCAGTGCCTGACCACTCTCTCAGTACAGAAATTCTTCCTAATACCCAATCTGAACCTCCCCTGCTGCAACTTTAGGCTATTTCCTCTGCTCCTGTCATTATTTACTTGGGAGAAGCGGCCAACCTCCTTTCAGGTAGTTGTAGGGGGCACTGAGCTCTCCCTCAGCTTCCTCTTCTTCAAGCTAAACATCCCCAGTTCCCTCAGCTGCTCCTTGTATGCCTTGTTCTCTAGACCCTTCACCAGCTTTGTTGCACTTCTCTGGACATGCTCCAGCACCTCGCAGCACCATCACAGCCAGGTCCATCTCTCTCACGTGAAGAAGGGTCTCGAAAACAGAAATATCTTCTGCCATATTAAAAGGCTGGTTCTACCAGTGCTTAAAATGCATTTCAGCTGTAGTCCCTACCAAAACTCCTGTTGGTAGGTTGATGTATCCTGGAGCTGGACCATGACATGCTACCCTGACCCATGTCTACCCTAAGCCAAGGTTCTGCCCTCACCTATGCAGGGCTGCCCATGCTCTCTCCTACACCTTCTCCACTGCCCACCAGCACCTAAACTGGAAGTATTTAAAGGATACTAACAGTAAATTTGCTAGTTTTCAGCAATACCTTCCACTAAAAACCGCAGTTCAGCCTTCCGTGTTACTTCACATTGATGCTAAAGTCTGTTGAGTAATCACACAGTTTCTACAGATTTGCCCCGACTCTCTAGTTGGACAAGGTCAGTATTTTTAATCCCCAAGCTCAGCACAAGCAAATAACATGGCACAGAACATTAACAGGAATCAAGCCATCTCCCAGATTTTATTGTTACTAAAATACAAGAAGTGATAACAGCTAGAAATGATCTCTTTTAAAACATTACTCCGAGAAGTGTCTTTGAAGAGGTCTGGAGTCCACAGACAGTCCCAAAATTCAGTAGAACTGATGGGTTCTCCAGATGTTCTCTTCTTACAAAAGGGAGCAATTAAGCCCCTTGTTTCCCCTAAAGACACCATGGACATGGGGTTGTGTTTAACCTGATCCTGATTGAGCAGGGAACTGCAGCAACACAGGGGAGCAACCACCTGGAGTAGGTGGTCTCAGTGCCAAGAAAACCATGTCTTGAAAGAAGTAGACAGAGGTCACAGGGAAGTGATTTTGAGCTCAATACATGAAAAATGAAAAGAAATGGGTTTGATTATTGTCTGGCTCCCACCAGATCAGTTTTGGGCAACCAAAACAAGGTATCAGATGGCAGAAGTCAGGGGCAAGGTCTGTGTCACCTGAAAGGCTGCACTGAGCCCATCATCAAACAGCCACATTTCTCTATGTATTCATATACAAGAAAATCACTGGTTACCACTCCAGCCCATGGGAGAGGTGTCACTGCCCAGGAAGAGGTCCCACTGTGCCAGTGGCTCTCCTTTCTTCACCAGTGCTTCAGACAGTGACCAGTCCCATCATTCTCGCCACCTTGCTTGGCTCTCAGGTCACCATGGAAATCCCCCTTCACTTTCCCAGCCTCATCCTTGACCTTCCTCAGCTGGCTCTTCTCTCACCTCAGTTGCTGTGTGCTCTAAGATATAACCATATTTTAGACACATTTGTGAGGAGCCTGAATTACCATTATGTCTGCAGTATTTACAGCCCCATTTCTTGAGGCTCCATATAGATGGGTTTGAAGAGACAGTCTCTCTCTTGAGCTGAATTTAGATAAAGTAGGCAAAGAAAGACCCAGCAAATTTACTACAGTTACTCAGCAGCAAAGAAAGTGAAAAAAAACAAAAATTAAAAGCCAGTCCCAAGCTTGGTGTTCTGCCCAGACAATTTTACCATTCCTGCCTTTTAATACATTAAACTTTCCTTTTAGCTGGCATTTTGTTGAAAAAAAAACTTTACAGTCCATAGCATCAACGGTACTAAAATATGACAATTAATCACAGTCAGCCACCAAATTTCCACTGAGTTCAAGCATTTATGTCACAATTAGCAGGCACAATATTTCAGGATATCAGTTTAGTCGAAACATTGAAATGCTGAACCAGATTTGAGCTATGACATTGGCAGAGATGCAAGCAGCACATTATGGTGCAGCTGGATCCATCACACTTTATCTAGTCTCCATCAAACACTGCTGTGTTCACCAGGCCATGAAGAAAAGGACGATGAGTGATCCTTGAACCTGCAGTGATGATGGTTCAAGCCCAGTTTGCCTAGCAAATTTTACTGTTCTGTTTCCCACCTGAACAGCCAGTAAAGCTCCTTAGAATGAGCACTTTAGGACCAAAAAGATCCGATTTTTGCAGTAACAGGCTCCAATAATGCCAGACCAACTGTACATTCATCTCCCAAAAGTGGTGCCAAAGCAACAGCAACCAGCTCTGGAGCAAGGCAGGGCTCACCCACTGCTTCTCACAGGTGAGACACTGCTCTGTCATTTATACCATTCCTCACGAGCAGAACCAACAGCCCTTAAACACCAAAAAAGAGAGGAAAGAAATACCTTTACCTGTCAGGAAGCACTCCTTCTCCTTTCACTTCTGTTCCTGCAAGACCAATGTGGCATTTCATAAAGGAACTGCTAGAAGACAGAGAGGGCAATCCAGGCACAGGTACAGGTTGGGTGGAAAATTGATTGAGCACAGCCCTGGGGAGAAGGACCTGGGGGTGTTGGTCGACGAAAAGCTCAACATGAGTCAGTAATGTGCACTTGCAGCCCAGAAACCAACCATGTCCTCAGATGTATCAAAAGAAGAGTGGCCAGCAGGTTGAGGGAGGTGATTCTGCCCCTCTACTCTGCTCTAGTGAGACCCCACCTGGAGTATTTCTGGAGCCCTTAAGACAGAAAGGACATAAAGCTCTTGGAGTGAGTCCAGACAAGGGCTATGAAGATGATGAGAGGGCTGGAGCCCCTCCCCTGTGACAACAGGCTGAGAGAGTTGGGGCTATTCAGTCTGGAGAAGAGAAGGTTCCTAGAAGACCTCATAGTGGCCTTCCAGAACCTGAAGGAGCTACAGGAAAGCTGGGAAGGGGTTTTTTACCAGGGTGTGTAGTGATAGGACAAGGGGTAATGGTTTGGATGGGGCTTGGAGCAACCTGGTCTAGTGGGAGGTGTCCCTGCCCATGCAGGGGGTTTGAACTAGATGGTATTTAAGGTCTCTTCCAACACAAACGATTCTAGGGTTCTATGACATCTGGGAAATGCTACTGGGTGATGGAGTAACTGTTGAGGACCCAAACTCTTAAATCAGCTCACCAGAAAATCAGAACTCCTTCAGGATCAGCTTCAGGTGCAGTTGAAAGACTGGGACAGGTGAAGCAGAACGGGCTAAAACTGCCTATTGAGATATCCTGCAATTGAGCCTGTCTCCACAGGGTAAGAGGGTCTTTCCTCTGGGCTACATGCTCCTCCTGAGTCCTCCTAATTGCACTTCACAGCATGAAACTCCCCATCCACTCCCCTAGGCTTTTATTCAGCATCACCACCACCTTCATATGCATTTCAGATCAAGTTATCAGAGATGAGTAAAAATAACCTTGCACATCTTTCTCTAGCACTTGTGTCACTGAGTCTGTCTTAGTCCATACTAACACCAGATTCTTCCAGCCTGAAAAGTACTACTGGAATTATAGATGTGATACACTTAGCATGGCACCCACAATAAGACAACTATAAAGGGACTATTCTCACAAAAAAAAAGCATCTCATGAAAAGAAGCATTTCTCCTCTCCCTGAAAAACAAAACAAACAAACAAGCAAACAAAACAACATCAAAAAAATAAAAACAAAACTATGGTTGAAAGCAGAGAAACAGAAAGGCAAATTAAAGAAAAAAATCATTCAAAAAAAAAATTACCAGGACTGGTTTGTTGTCTGGCAGTCACTGATTAATAATAGGGTAGAAATAGAAGAGGAAAAATTAATCCCAAAGCAGTCATGAAGATGTGCACGGGGGGACTAAAGTGTTGCTTACAAATAAGCTGCATGCAGCTGCACAAAGCTGCATTGCACAGAGCAGCTCCCGTGAAGCAAATTTATTCCCTTCATCTTCCCACGCTCATGTGCTTCTACACTCCTGTTGAACCTTCCTGCTCCTCTTTCCAGGAGGTCTTCTCAAGATCATGGACAAAAAGCAAAGCCAAGACTGCTGGGTTGCTCATCCCCTCAGTCCCTCGTGATTCAGCCCAAAGAGGCAGCACTTCACTGCCCTTTGCTCGGTTACCTCACTGGGGCTGACCAGCCAACCACCACTGACATTCTCCATCCACCTTGCTCCCACCTCCTAAACTGGAAAAGAGATCTCAAAGCCAAGCCGTTCATCCTGCTATATGGTGGTCAAGACATTTGCCTCTTGTGTATATCTCTGACCCTCTTCCATTCCAAGACATCTGCAGGCTGAACCCAAAGAACACCCTCTGCCTCTGAGCTGTGCCGTTCCCTGCTGGGCATGAGCCATCTGCACTGTGACATCTTCACAGCGTTAATACGGATGTCTCCAAGCTCTCAAAGAAATGGATGCCCTGTCCAAGTCTCTACATGTGACCAAAATGACCTACTTTCCCCACTTGTTTGGATTTAAAAGTCTTGAGAACAGGTTGCACAGAGCCTATTTCTGGCTTGGCAAACGCATGCTCTTCTCCACAGTGGACTGTTTTAACTGATGGTGCTTAAGATGATTTATGAGCTTCCAAGAGCCAAAGTCAAATCACACCACTGGGTTATTTTTGTATTATTATTCATGAAGCCCATTCAAAGCTCTGTTCAAAGGGCATCTGTAAGGAGTTGGTGAAGAGCTGGAACCCCTACTGTAATGAATGAGTCATTTCTCAGTGGAAAATGAAAAACTTACCAGATCAGCAAGATGACTGCACGTCAGAGCATTGGGAGGAAGAGGAAATGGGATTAAGGGAATGGAAATATAAGGAAATTATACGGGAAACAGAGAGCAAAATTTATCTATGGCTGGAAAGAGCCTCAGATGGAATTGTATAATGAACTGTTCTTCTGAAGTTCTTCAAAAGCTCCAAAGCTTCAGAATGAGAGAAAACAATCTGGTTTACAAAACTACTTTGCAGCTCTCCCCCCATCGAGCTTTCTTCACAGTCTGAACGGGCAGGTGCAGAAGAGATGGTACAGGAAGCCGCAGACAGGTCTTGTAGACATATTGATCCATGCCTGGGGTAAACTTGCCACATCAGGACATTATTTTTTAGAAGATTCTTGGCTCAGAGAAGACTGGATGGCAGATGGGGCTGGTTTCCATGTGAAGTTCAATCCACCAGTGCAGTACCGTGGTTCTCCAAAGAGAGAGCAAGGATCCAGGTAGGAGCATTCAAAGAACATATGCTGGGGAAAGCAGTCAGGAATACTTTTATTTTCTTGCTGCACTGTCTGTAACAAGTTTTTGACCTTTAAGGACAAAAAAGACTCTTGCACAGGGCAATGCCAGCCTTTCCTAAGCCATCTAGCACTCCTGCCTGGTGTTTGGTTAGAAAAGTACAAAGCTTTGTGTGAGCTAAATCTGAGCTAGGCTACATCAGTGTCCATGCAGGGAGTAACTGCTCCACAGGGATTGCCAAATCAGAGCCAGGCAATCATCTGCCTGATACACAGTCTAACAGCTTCAAGGATGAAGGCAGACAACCTTCACAGTCAGCAGTCACACTGCTGCTCACAGAAGGAAAGGTTTCTTTCCAGGATAGACCAACTTAGAAGCCAAGGCACAAAGGTTTATCTGCCTCTTAGGCAGAGCTCAGCTGGAGGTAAGTCAGTCTATCTTAAAATAATGAGGTGGTAAAACCACCACTGGCTCCTAGCCTGTTGAAAATGTTTCTTGGGTTCCCCAAAACCTTCACCACCTCCAAGAGGAGGTCCCTACTGTGTCCACCTCTGCAGCTGGCTACTTCCACTCCAGCTGTCCCCAACCCAAGCATTTCAAAGAATCATAGAAACATTTTGGTTGGAAAAAGACATCATCAAGTCCAACCACTAGCTCAGCACTGCCAAGTCCACCCTTAAACCACATCCCTATGCATCACATCTATGTCTTTTAAATACCTCCAGTGATGAGAACTCCACCACTTACCTGGGCCCAACAGTGTCTGACAACCCTTTTAGTGAAGAAATATTTCATAATTTCTACCAGCCCTCCTGTTGTCCTCTTCCCACATGATGACTGTGCATTTGGAAACGTGCTCCCTAGTTATATTTTCAGGCCAGAGAAACCACTGCTATTTCGTTGTCCTTAAAAGTATCAGTTCCTTTAGTTTGCTGTGCTTTTCTCAAGAAAATCTCCTGGGTGAAGTTTTTCCAGCTGTTTCTGTATTTGTTCAGAGGAGTTTTCTTTCCTCACTTCAAAATGTGTTTCATTAGGAGGGTTTTGCTCCAGTGTGAGTAGGAAAGCCTGAGCAACAGACACCCTTTACAGCCTATCTTGGATTCATTTCTTTCAACAGAGGCTTTTTCAAAGGGCTGATTTTTTTTTCATTTCCCTCCTCTAAGCTCTTCTTACTGCTACCCTGTGCTTTCTCCAACAAGGTGACCAACATCACACTGGCCTCATGAGATGGGTCTCAAATTGGCACAACGCTAACTAGGATATCACAGAATCACAGAATGTTAGGGGTTGGAAGGGACCTCTGAAGGTCATTGAGTCCAACCCCCCTGCTGGAGCAGAACGAAAAAAGCATCAAAAAACAATACAACCAGGGAAGATCACTCAGAAAGGCATCCAGACAGATCTTGAAAGTCTCCAGAGAAGGAGACTGCACAACCTCTCTAGGGAGCCTGTTCCAGTGCTCTGTTACCCTCACAGTAAAGAAGTTCTTCCTCATGTTGAGGTGGAACTTCTCATGCTCGAGTTTGAGTCCATTGCCCCTTGTCCTATCACAGGGCACAAGTGAAAAGAGGATGTCCCTGCCCTCTTGATGCCCAGCCCTCATGTATTTATAGATGTTAATTAGATCCCACTCTCACTCTTCTCCTCTCTAGACTGAAAAGCCCCAGGTCTCTTAGCCTTTCCAGGTAAGGCAAGTGTTCCAGTCCCTTCATAGCCCTCCGTTGGGTTTATTTCCAAATCTAATCTACCGCCTTGTTTGCTTCAGGACCCTTTGTTGACAACTAAGCAGAGAGGTTTTTTTCCCAGAACTGCCAAAAATGATGACAGAGGCTTTTCCTCTATGTGGTGGCTGCTGCTGTAAAACCCCTTGCTCTATGTGGGTAGCTGGAATGGCTCATTCTGGAGCAGGTAGCCCAGCAGATCAGCACCCAGCTCCGCAAACACAGCATTATTCAATTTAACACCTCAGCTTTTTTGTAATGCTCACGGATGTAATCCTTCACAATTACCTCAAAGTGACACATCTCTCATCCAAAAGATTAATCTTGTGCAAGGATTGCCAGGAACACATCATAGCAGGGGAAAAAAAAAAATAAAAAAAAATAAAGGAGGGGTAAAACAAGAAAGAAAAAACTAGAAGGAAAGAGAATATAAAAGAACTTCTATACTGTCTCCTTTGTCTCTCAGCCTCCCTTATTTTTCCTCTCAAAATTACAAATATGGCCCAAAACTTGCAGGTTGCACACAGAAAATACTGAAATAGTTTGCAACAGCAGAGGTGATGAATGGTTCCCAGGAAGGTGGAGCATAGGAATGTAGGACCCTTCAGGGCTGCTATGTTTTGTGCTACATTCCATATCTCATTGGTTTGGCTTCTGGCCCCTCCTTTCTCATTTTCCACTGTAGAGCAAGCCAGAACATGATATATTTATTCATATTTCCAGTTTCTGCATACCCATGTCTAGTCTCTAGCCACCTCTCCTTATATCACTATTGTCAATTCAGAAGTTCTTTCCCTTCTTTCTGCAACCCAACTTGGGCAAATGGTCCATAGCCAAGATCTTGGCTCTTCTCACAGACAACCATCCACCTCCCCCTTCACACCTGGAATGGAGAACACTGTGGATGTTGCTGCATCAATGATTCTGCAGGTTTTGTGCTCTGCATTAGCAGCGTGGTTATCCTCTGGACCAGCATTTGGAAAGCTTTTCTGTAGACAACAGGTCTCAAACATCACATCCTCTTTCAAACTGTTGCTGTTCCAAAGCAAACCCTTTGAGTCACCTTGCAGACAATCCATTCTCCTTTCCTGCAGCCATCCTAGGTAACAGTCTCTACACATCTCCAGTTTAATATCAAGACCTTCTGAGCACAAGTATTTCAGTCATTATAAGGACTCATCATACCATTTACAAGGGTTTATGCTCCATCTCCTGGAAGTACAGCTCAGGAACTCTAGTGTCCTCTTTGTGGCTGCATCATAGCAATGGCCTGGCCAGATACTGCCATTAACACAGATATTCCTTACCTCTTCCTGTGCCACAGCATTTGGGTTTTGAGAAGGTTGGACCTTGTCCACAGGGAGAACTTCTGAATAAATCTTAATCCTACCTGTGCTCTTTGATCCCTTTATCTCATACCAAAGGCTTGTCTTCACAATGCCGCTGTGATTCAAACAACAGGTATCAGAACCCACCTGCTGAACAAGTTTGTCATCTGTTGGCATACAGGGAATCTCCTTTGCTTCTCAGTGAGGTGTCTGAAAAAACTTTTCAAGAATGAAGACATGTGGCAACACATAAATTATTTGCAGAAGTACCAGGGTGAAGGAGGTGAAGAGCTTTGTGGTTCCTTGCTAGCATGACCTGCTGTGACACATGTACTTCACCACACCTGACACAACTGCACACCTGGACAGTCCCTGAAAATTGACAGTAATGAACAGATCCAGCCTGGTTTAAATCTGTCTTCATACAGCTGTCCTGGTGGGAACAAGCACCTACACAGAAGGCGAGATGCCAGCATGGGATTGATGAGGAATGGAAATTTTAATGCCAAACTGGTCTGAAGCCAGCATCAGTTACAGAGGAATGCAAAGCCTTTATCCACAACACAAGAGAAACTGTTGATGCAGACTCTCACAGAGGGAAGAAAGACAAACTCATCCAAAAACATGTATACATCCACCACAACCAGTGGCCAGCCACTTACCCTGCAGGGCCTGCTTCTATGTCCTGTTTGCTGCAAAGTTTGTTCTTGCTGTGTTGGACCTGTGGTTGTGCACAAAGATAGCTGAGTCCTCACTATGTTGGTGTTCGGAAGATTACCAAGTCCCCTGAGCTGCTTCAGAGTTCTACAAATCCCTCACACTTGGGAAATGAGCTGAAGAATAGGTGATCCTGCAACTCATTCCATGGGGAGCTTGGCACAGGCAGTTTTGCAGTACTCCAGCCAACAGGCTCTGAAGGGATGGATCACTTCAGATAAGATAACCTGATAAGATGCAACCACAGCCTTTACTAGCTGACTATGGGAAACAGCTTTTCTGGTCATTGATGTGATTTCATTATGAGCCCAGAACAAGTGCAGAGCTCATAAGGAGTGAGCAGAAGGTGAAGCCCAAGATAATTTGGATCTCAGCAAAGTGAGATCAACTGAGGGGTTTGCTGGACTGGCTGTCCTCATCAATGACAGGCAAACAAGCTTGAGAATTAGGCCCATGTGAACGTCATGAGGTTCAACAAGGCCAAGAGCAAGGTCCTGCACCTGGGTCAGGGCAACCCCTGGAATCAACACAGGCTGGGGGGATGAAGGGATTGAAAGCAGCCCTGCTGAGTGGGACTCAGGAGTACTGGTGGATGAAAAGCTGGAGAGGAGCTGCCAGTGTGAGTTCTGAAACAAAGTTCGCCCAACAGTCTAAGTACTGTTAAGCTGGTATTCTTTATTCACGGAGCCGGACGCACAGGGGATAGCTCCTCCAAAACGTGCACACCTTACAGTGTGAGGTGAGAGATAGATACACAGCCGATACTTTATTATGTGTAATATTTCTAAGAAACAGTTTTCATATTCATTAGTTTCCCAAGAAATCATTTACATAAGTGCCTGCCCATTATCACATGCTTGTTAAGTCCATTAGGGTCTCCTGGGGGTCTTTTACTTCATCCCTGAGTCTTCCTCACAGGAACATTTGGTCCAGTTCTGTCTCTTCTCCAGTTTATCTCTGCTGACTCTGCAGCAGAACTGGTTACAGCAGGCATCCCTAGTCGCAGTTGAATGGCTTCTTTCTTCTTCAAGGGCCCTTGTATTTCTTCCCTAAAACTACAGATAAGCTCACACAAAAGGCTTTTACAACTCACTAGCAGTAGGCCCAGATGAGAGATTTACAAGCAGTTAACTATTTGAAGTCAGAGTTTGGTTCATGCTCTGTTTCAGTTCACAGCCCAGAAAGCAAACTGCGTGCTGGGCTGCATCAAAAGCAGTGTGACCAGCATGGCAAGGGAGGGGATTCTCCCCCCCTGCTCTGCTCTGGTGAGACCCCCCTGCAGTCCTGGGTCTGGGTCCAGTTCTGGGGTCCCCACCATAAGGAGGTTATGAAGCTGTTGGAAGGAGTCTGGAAGAGAGCCACAAAAACTGTCAGAGGGCTGGAGCAGCTCTGCTATGAAGAAAGGCTGAGCGAGTTGGGGTTGTTCAACCTGGAGAAGAGAAGGGTCTGGAAAGACCTTACAGCAGCCTGTCGGTACTTGAAGGGGGCCTGTGTGGCAGAGCACTCGTACCCCTGATGGGCCGGGCATTGTGCCACCTTTGCTAGGTCACTGAGGCCACCCCCGGTCTCCCCGCGGGGCTGCGGAACCCCCCGCAGACCGGGCGGCTCCTGGTTTGGGCGGGAAGCCGGGGCTGCCGGGGCGGGACCCTCTGGCAAGGAGCAGGGCCCCCCCCAACAGGGGTCTCGGCCCGGGAGGGTGAAGGAATGAACGACCACAGGTCAGAGCTGGCTCAGTCCGTAAAAACGGAGTCCCCGGCGGGAGCTGCTGGTTGGGTTTCCCTGGGAGCAGCGGGTCTGTGAGGAAGCCGGACCCTCGGGTCGGGACGGCACCTGAGGAGACCTGGAGATGGAGAGACCTCATCTCTGGTGAGTGATGCGTTTCTTCTAGATACATCTCTGAGTGAGCCTTGTCCCTGTGGGGCAAGTGCTGCCATGTGCCTGAGGGAGGGAGGCCTTTCCTTTGGCTGAGCGAGTCTGCGCAGGGGGGGTTCGTGTTGGTGTTCTCCATGCAAAGACCAGCCAAAAAAGCTTAGGAATCCTTAAGTAGCTGTGCTGTAGTGTAATAATATTCCCAACTGACATGAGAATCTGTGATATTATTTTTCATTTATTGGAGTGCTAAATAGTGTTGATTGGAATAAATATTAATTCTTAGAAACCCCCTTTGTTTGTCGGTGCCTCCATTACAGCCTGTGAGAAAGATGGGACAGACTTTCTAGTAGGGCCTGCAGTGATAGGACAAGGGGTGATAGCTTTAAACTAAAAGAGCATAGATTCAGACGAGAAATAAGGAAAAAATGTTTCCCAGTGAGGGTGGTGGTTGCCCAGAGAAGTTGTAGGTGGCCCATCCCTGGAAACTTTCAACAGCAGGTTGGACAGGGCTCTGTGGAACCTGATCTAGTTGAAGATGTCCCTGCTCACTGCAGGGGGGCTGGTCTAGATGACCTTTAAAGATCCCTTCCAACCCAAACCATTCTGTGAAACAAAGGAATATGTTTGTCTAGTTCTGGTCCAGTCTAGTGGTGGACCTCATCCCCCAAACCACTGAAGTCAGTGGGAACTTTTTCTGTAACATCCATTTTTGGTTCCCTTTGGTCCCTGTATGAACAGCTTGTTTCATGAATCACTGCAGTGTGTAAAACCCACAGAAAAAGAGACAAGCTTTTAGTATCTCATTTATACCTTCCTGAGGTGTGGAGGTAACCAAATGAAAGAAAAGCCAGGACATTCACTGAAAGTATTTTTGAAAGTGCCTTCAGGGAGATTGTGTCTAGGGAGCAAAACTGATTTTAAAGCATAAGCCCAGCGATACAGAGGATTTTTTCTTCTTCTTTTGACACAGCTTAAAGATAAGTCACTCTACTTCTAGATCAGGCAATGAATACTGAAGAAAATGCACCTCTACAAAGAGACGATTCAAGTGTCCACATAGACAAAGAGCTTAAAATACCTAAACTCTACTGGGGATGCTCCAAACTCAGACTGCAAACTGGAGACTGAAATGTAGGATTACAGTGGGGTTAGAGAGCAGAGAAAAGCAGCTACACTTTCACACAGCAACTTTCTGAAAAAATGGTGCTGCCAGCCTGGGTTTGCTGCAGTGACCTCTCCTGCTCTGAGCAGGAGACTGAGCCAGAGGCCTCCTGAGGTTCCTTCTCAAATTGTTTTACCCTATGATCCCACAGCCACTTGCCTCCTCCCATCTGGCTTGAGCTTCTCTAGGATGAAGTGTTAGCAGACTTTGGTTAAAGCCCTCCAAGAGCAGTTATCCGTGTGACAAATCCAGACCACTATTTCACATGCTTTGCAGACTCAAACCAAACAAAGCACATCTCAGGAGTCAGCCAGAGGATGATATATGGAAGTCAGCAGAATAGAAATTATTTAACAGGTGTGTGGGTGTTAAAAGCCAGAAAGAACCATCATGGCCATTGAGTGTGACCTGAACACATGGGCCTAAGCATTTTAGCCAATGATCTGCAACAAACACTTATTTTCAATGATCCCTTTGGTCATAAAACCAGAAGCGTCGCAAACACCTTCAGAAGTTGAGATACCTTATGACCTTAACCCCTTCAGAGGATGCCAGCATTGAAAGGAGGCAGAGTAATACTTTTGCAGCCCCAGGTGCTTGTTTGTTAACCACAAAAGGAAAAGGAGGCCAAAACTACAATTTAGGACCTCAGAGAAAAGACTTGTCTCCTCCAACCATCCCTGCTCTCCACAGGGCTCACAAGCTGTGTTCAGGTCTGGGTCTGGAGTTCACATCAAACTGAAAAGGTCTGTAAGACTGATCCAGACTCAAATAACTTCTTACGTCTCTTGGTGATGAAAAGTGACACAATATACCCTTTAGGTCATGGGCTCAGGAGGAACTTGAAAACACTCCTGATGTTTTTGCCAATTGAATAAATATGTTAATAGCTGAACACCTGGATTCGTGTCACAAAAAGACAGACTGATCACACTGGTCTGGCAGTATGGAGCTCCTCAGCAGCAGCAGAGCACAGAAATGCAGATGCTGGTCACTTGGGTCAGACGGACATCTTGACAGACAGACTTGCAGAGGAGGAAGGTAATGCATGTAGCCTTCTCTGGGTTGAAATTCACACACACAACTTTAACTTGGAATTCAGCAATGTTAAAAATGGGATTCAGCTCCAGAGACACCTACATTTTGGCATCCAGACACAGGGGCTAGCTGGTTGTCTAAGCTAAGTCTCAGTGGAGACCTAAGGGTCACGCTAGCAACCAGCTGATGCCAATCTGGATGTCCCAGGCTGCCCTCCCTGGCCTCCATCTGCTCTCTGTTAGCTCACAAGTCTTCCACAGATGCTGTATCATATTCAGAAGCCCCGTGTGGAAGTTTTGGCTACGTGGCATCTCCATGTGGGAAGAAGCTGAATCCCACTCCTACATTTGGCAAAAGCTGGATTTAGGTGTCTGAATCTGAACAAAACCACTCTCTCCCCTTTCTATGCCAACTGTTCACACTGTCAGATGTCTCTTCCCCTTCTGCTCCATCTTATTGTCTCCTAAAATCCCACCAGATAAATAATTTGCTAGTTTGAAATGTTTCTGAAGAGCTTTCAGGCCCTTTAGGGGGCAAAAAAACCCCCACAACAACAATTACTAGAAAAGCCATTAATAATCAGCATACCCATACCTTTTTTCCTCATGAGCAGGATTTAAGATGTCCTGTCTGGGGAAGTAGTGGTTCAAGTCTAGGTCTGCTTCTTTCGTCTTTTGCAAGGAAGGACTTCCCCAGGCTGTAAGAAAGAGCAGGAATGGTTTGATGCAAACAGTAGGTGAAGCAACGATCATCAAAAGCTCAAATGAGTTATCAGACTTTGTAACCTTCTGCCCTTAAGGGACCTTTTGCTATCTGGGATAATTGGCATTTGTTAGGTCTTCTTTAGAGCCTTACCTGTGGAGAACATTGGTTTTGAATCCTAAGGCTGCAGTTCACTTCTCTAATCAGAAAAAGATACACATAAAACAAATAAGTGAACGGGATAAACTTAATTCACAAATCAAACACAAGCTGCTAATCTCAGGCTCTATTTGATCACCTGGTTCATTTAGCCAAGTCAAACAATGCTCACTGGAAAGAGTCCAGGCTGCACAAACTTTGCCAAATCTCCACAGTCCCAAGCTCTCAGAGTCTATAGTGTTGGATATTTCTGCAGTCACACAGGAGCGGGGTGTTTTACAGGCCTGAAAGGAGCCAGAAACTTGGGTGTGCTTCTCACGTGGGGTCATGTCCAAGAACAGCCTGTCCTACAACACCTTTCCCTGCCCAGGAAATTTCCAGCTAAACATCCTGTTTAGCAAAGATTGTCATGGGGGAACTACTGGGCAAGGAGAATAGCTTTTAAACTTGTAATGTTTCCATGCTGAGATCCTCTATGGGAGCTCTGGCCAGGTTTGCTCAATGGCTTCAAAGATGAGAAACTCCTGCAAGATATTGAAGAGTCCTCAAACCTCCAGCTCTTTAACTCTCCAATAGTTGTTTCCTTGCTTATGCCTTTGCAAAAAGGAGCTCTTCAAAAAGATTTTATGGCTACATCCATCTCTGGAGTATGCAATGCAGGACCCCCAAGTTCCATTTCTGAGCTCTCAGGTTGCAGGCAAGACAGGTTTCCAAGCTTTTCTCCACAGTCCTGGGGTAAGAGCTACCAGATTGCCACCTCCAATGAAGATATGGTCATTGCAATAGGCTGGAAACCTCACAGGGACACTTGCCCCCAGGAGCTGAGCAATTAGATGACAAGGCACACAATGAGAACTTGAGCTTTTGGTCCAAACTTTAGGCTGACTTCCTCTAATCCAAACCATCTTCAAGGTTCTGCATGACTGACATTCAGGTGATCGTTATAGTCAAGAAAAATGAAACAAACCCCAGTTCATTACAAATATCCTCTGAAAAAAAACACCAAACAAACAAACAACAAACTAGTTTCAAGCTGTAAATCCCAGCACACAAACTCTAACAATATGAAAACAATCTATCCAGGAGAAGATGTTCTCCCCATCCTACTAGCATTATTCACACATTAAATCAGAACTGACAACACAATCTTTTCAGCTGAGCTGTTCTCATTCTTCTTTTTATCATGATGAAATAATTCCCCTTTTTTACAACTTCCAAATGTTCACACTGATGCATTACTGAAGTGACAACGCAGATTTCCAAGAGAATGATGTGCTTGATTTTTTTTTTACAAAGCAGTAAATAGACAGGATGTTAATGAATTGGAGAAGTATTAAAAATTTGTTTTGCAAAAGGAAATGTTTTAACCTATATAAACCATTGCAACCACTATTGATTGCATTTCCACCACAACAAGGCAGGCAGAGGCTGATTTATGACACCAGCCCACCCTAACTATCTAACCAAATTGAAGATAGTTGCCATCCCATGACACAATGATGTATATTTTTGTGGCAATCTAGAAAATAATTTGCAAGGAGGAACGGTTTGTTCTTCAGCCATCAGCCATAAAACTGTCAGGGGAGGATCTCCAGCACTGCCTGTTGGGACAGTGATGGAGGGAGGAGGACAGCAAAACCTCACGGGCTGGGGGAGAATGAGAGGATCTCAGATTTATGGATATGAGCATTTTCAAGAGACTGTTTTGTCACTGGTTTTATTTTAACCATAAAGCAGAGGTAAAAAAGTCTCCATGAGAATACACAGTGTTTACCAAACCTCACTTTTCACTGTCTCACACTATAATTCCAATGGGAAGTTACTGTGTAAGTTGACAATGTACTATTTAGTTTTCTGGAGATAGCTGAGAAACAGCTTTTACTCTGGGAATCCTGAGGTCAAGTTTAGGCGAGAAGAGTTGTAAGGCAAGTTCCTACCTGCTTCTTTTCCGACTTAATGTGAAACATTCTGGTTTTAGGTAAAGCTGAGCAAAACCCTAATAGCGATTACTGAGGTCACTGGAAAACACTATCTCCTCCAGCCTTAAGTGCTTTACAAAGTTTCATGGAGTATTTTTGCCTGGAGAGGCACTTACATCATAAAATCCTAGAACTGTTTGGGTTGGAAGGGACCTTAAAGATCATCTAGTTCCAATCCCCCTGCATGGGCAGGGACACCTCCCACCAGAACAGGTTCCTCCAAGCCCCATCCAACCTGGCCTTGAACCCTTCCAGGCATGGGGCTTCCACAACTTCCCTGGGCAACCTGTTCCAGTGTCTTACTCAGACTAAAGAATTTCTTCCTAATGTCCAACCTAAATCTCCCCTCTTCCAGTTTTAATCCATTACCCCATATCCTCTCACTTCAAGCCCTCATAAAAATTCCTTCTCCAGGTTTCCTGTAGCCTCTTCAGGTGCTGGAAGGCCAGAGATGCATCAAGCAAGCTTCAAGGTGGAAAGCAAAGAGGACAGAATGATTACAGGTACCTGCTTCAGGTTGAGTGACAGGCACAGCAGCAGGTTTCCCTAGGGAAAAATCCATGTTTGCAGCCACTAAGGATGCCTTATTTGCCAGGAGCAAAAAAAGTGAACAAAGAACAACAAACCCTGAAGTTAACCACAGAACACAGCCCCTGCTGGAAACAAGCTGAGCAGATTTTCTTTAGTTGACTAATTCTTGTTTATTTTAGTGAAGGCTGCTGCTATAAAATTCACAATTCAATTACCATTTCCAGGCTGAAGAATGGCTTCTAATTATATTGTTTTCCATCATTGCTAGAATCATTGCAAGAAAGAGTGGATTAATGCTGTGTGATTTCATTCCCTGTACAAGAATCAGATCTCAGCGTTCTCAAATGATTTATAAAAGCCACATTAAATAAACTATTAACTGTGGGTTTGCAACAGAAATGGGCTGTACCATAAACAGGAGAAAGTGAAAAATACAGATTTGCTGCTGCATTCCAATGTGTCAGAAATGAGAATCACACAGCACATACTGAGTATAAAGGGTGCAAACTTGAAATGGGAAGGAAAAGTCTGGTGACCTTGGAAACGTGGGAGTGGGCTTCAGGATAGCTGGCTTGTTGTCTGGCCTAGCAGAAACCTTCAACATGACTTTGGGCAAATCACTTGGCCAAAGGAAGGTCGAGCATCTAGTTTTCCTGGCACAGCTGTCCCCATGTAAATGTGAACATGTGTGCCTTGGGTGTCTAAGTTGTTACAATCAGGAGATACGAATGACCAAATGTGGATCAATGATGACACGAGTCCACATGACTCTTTCAGAGGTTCTGCTGTCCTTGCCTTGTCCCTCTTATGCATTCCCCAAGCACCCAGTTCTGCCATGAGTCTAAATGTTGGGAGATGAAGATGGATTTTGCCACAATTCCACATTTCAGGACAGGGCAGAATCAGAGTCTAGGCTGGCATTTATGAAGCTTCAGCTGGATTTACTCCCAATTCATCTATAATGTGGGAAAGAAAAGAAAGAAAAGAGAAAAAAGTGCCTGTCTTGAACAAACGTAACAGCTGCCTACAGAAAGATAAATAAAATAGACCCAGTTAAATGACTGAAATGTTTGAGAGACTAAATCTCCCACTTCTTGCTTCTCCTTTGTGCAGCTAGAGCCAGTCAATACTAAAAGTTGCAGTCTGAAAGCAGAACAAGGAAGGAGATGATGACCTTGAGCAAGACACAGTCCTTCAGGCTGTGAATCCTTCAGACACGTGTACACTCAGGTGCAGAGACACACCTGCCTCCACATGCACAGCAGCTGTTTTCAAACACAGCTCCTACCCCATAACAACCACAGCCTCTTCCATGCAAGGGTTGACACCAAAGACCCTGAACCAAATCGATCTCCTCCTACAGCTTACATGGAGAAGCAGAGCTGGTCCAACCCTAATGGCACAGCTCAACCCTTGCCCTGGGTACCTTCAGTGTTTAGAGCCTGGTGGACTCAGCAGTGTGGAAGATGCTTTTCTTCCAAGGAGCTCAATCTCTTCCTCCTCTCTAGGAAGTCAGCAGTTGGTGACTGTTTCAGTTTCTTTTATTACATACTGGTTGGGTTTGGAGTATCCTTTTGCTGTTCCAAGTTAAAAAAAAATCAGGTCTGACAATTAATTTCTCTCCTCCCTAACAGCCCTACCACTTCTCCCTCTCTTCAGTCCTCCAGCCTTGGGCAACTGGATAAAAGCCAAAAAAAAAAAAAACACAACAACAAAAAAAAACCAACAACAGTCTAAGGCATTTCTAGTTCATTTCAAAGTGAAGATAGGTATTTCTTCAAGGCAAGTCCCATCTGACTGCCAAAGCCACACAGTTCAGACAGCATTACTCATCCCAGCTCAAAAAAACAAGATGAAATTTCAACATGATGAGCGTGCTGAGAACACAGGGAGGAAAACCAGCTGGGTTCTTTACCACCTCTCTCCAACTCACATAGAAGGATATGATCACAAATCAATATAACATCCAGAAAGAATAAAGTAGTAGTGTTTTATCTTCTATTTCCCCAGCACATTTTGAGCCTCTGATTTCAGAACCACGTTTTAGTGTCAAAACCTGCCACCTAGAGAGCAAAAAAGCAAATAAAAAGAAATGGGTTTGGAGGCTGCTTTGTTTTTTTGTGGGGGTTATTTTTGTTTTTTTTTTAAAGCAACTGTCTTGAAACATTACAGATGTGCTAAAAACTATAAATTTGCTGTGCTTTTATAGCAACAAAACAGATTTTAAGAGACCTTTAATTATGTATCTGCACAGCACAGGCATCGTTACAAGCTACTGTGCCTACCCCAGCACAAACACTGCCGTGTGTGAGTTAGTAATTGCAGGACAGGAAAACATTCCTTCTCCCAGTTCTATAAATATATGTAATTTGTGTGAAAACAGAGAGTGATCTCTTTCCTTTTCTTTCAAGATCATATACCCGTTGCAGAAAGCAAGTCAGTTTTTAATGAGAAGTTTTGGGTGCTTTCAGTGCCAGTGAACTGTCTGAGTCTGCTAGTGAGCTGTGGATGCTCAGCAAGTCTGACAGTTACTAGGTTGAAGACACCATGGGCCAGAAAGCCTAGACTGGTACCACCAAAAAACCAAAACAAACCCAAAAACCGCACAACCCCACTGCACTTCTGAGAAAGTTTCTTGTATTTAATCACATTTTAATTCCTGTACACATTGTCTCCATAACACATTCAGCCTCAGGGCTCCCATGTTTTGTTGTATAGACCAGGCAGGAGAGGAAGAAGAGAGACAGATGAGCCATTGCTAGAAATTCAAACTAGTGAATTACTTAGTTGTGAATTAGCTGGACAGGCTGGAGAGCTGGGCAGAGAAGAACCTAATGAGCTTCAACAAGGGCAAGGTCCTGCACCTGGGATAGAAGAACCCCATGCACCAGTAGGTTAGGGGTGGACCTGCTGGAGAGCAGTTCCAAGGAGAAGGACCTGGGAGTCCTGGTAGACAGTAAATTATCCATGAGTCGGCAGTGTGCCCCTGCTGCCAAGAGAGCCAGTAGAATGCTGGGGTGCATAAGGAAGAGTGTGGCCAGTAGGTCGAGAAAGGTCATTCCCCCCCTCTGCTCTGCCCTGGAGAGGCCACAGCTGGAGAACTGCATCCAGTTCTGGGCTCCCCAGTTCAAGAGAGACAGGGAACTACTGGAGAGAGCCCAGGGGAGGGCAACAAAGATGACTGGGGGATCAGAGCATCTCCCTTACGAGGAAAAGTTGAGAGATCTGGGTCTTCTTTAGGTTGAGGGTGACAGAGCCCTGGGACAGGCTGCCCAGGGAGGTTGTAGAGTCTCCATCTCTGGAGATGTTCAACACCCTCCTGGATACAGTCCTGAGTAATGTGCTCTAGGGGATCCTGCTATAGCAGGGGAGTTGGACTGGATGATCTCTAGAGCTCCCTTCCAACTCTGACAATTCCATGATTCCTTACTTAGCTGTCACTACCACCCATCTCAATCAGCCCCCTGTGAAGAGTCCCCGGTGCTTTGGGCTGCGCAAAGTTTTGATGCAGGTTAAACAGCAAGTCCCAGTGCTGCTGCCCAGAGCAACTGACACACCTCAACTACAGGAGACCCATGTACCCCCCAGCAGTGGGGTGTATCTCTGAGAGAGAAATAAATTAACACCTCATTAAATAACCAAAAATAAACAATTATTTAGCAGCAGGGCCAAAGACACATAGCATAAATCCCATTTAATTGCTAGTGGGGTACTGCAAGTCAGTGTCCAAAAGACTAGTTTTCTTTTGGTGTTTCAGTTTCTGTGGAAAACATCAAACCTGGACTCTTCCCTCTGCACCAGCTATTTCTACTCACCACGAAGCCAAGGGCAGCCCTCCCAAGCTTGTACAGATGCTCCAGGAGCCATCCAGTGTGTGAAACACCCAGAACCTGCTACCTGCCGGTGTCCACAGCAGCACAACTCTTCCTGTTGCCACCTTGAGAAGTCCCTACAGGCTCCTGCCCACATTGTCAGACTTGCACACAGACCCTCTTTATAAAAAGCTTTACTCTAATCCTGACCAGCAACAGGCAGCAGGGAAGGGAGGGCAAAGGTAAACTGAGCAAATTGTTATGTTGATGCAAGTAATCCCACAGTTTCAACACCATGAGGAGCTTATTCTTTGGGCATCACAAGTCCCTACCACTTTGAAATCATCAGCAGAGTAGCCAGCCCCTGAGGTTCTTCTTGAAAGTACTATTATGTCTCTCAGAGCTGATCCTGGCATTTTCTGGCCCAATTTGCTCTGCCCCAAGCCCTCACTTGGCTGCTGCCAGGGAATCCAATCACTAGACCAGCCAAGGACCAGTGCCTGAAGCTGAGCAGAGGTCAGTCACCACCCCAGAGAAAGTGACTTGGTAGGTCTTTTCACCCTAATTAGCAGCCCTTTGCCAGATTCACTTGTCACCAGTGAGGCACATTAGTGAGTGCTCTTCTCCTCACCTTAAAGCTTGAAATCTATTGTTTGATCTGCAGAGAATTAAGTTGATTCTTTGATTCAACTAAAACCACCTAGATCACCTCAACAGAGCAGCCCATTTTAATTAGCTCTGTGCCAGGGCCCTGAGGAATTTCAATCCACCACAAAACCAAGAAGATAAAAAGTAGCACAACAGAAAAATGGGACAACTTGAAACTGTGGTGAAGCTCAGAAACTATGAGAATAGCCGTTAAAAAATCCACCACTAATCATCTCAGGAAGCCCAGAGTTTTAAGAATATTTGACACTGGAGGATAGAGCTGGCCATGTTTCTGCAGCCTCCCCTTTCTACATCCAGTGCTCACAGGAGGTCTTATTTGACCAAATTAAGTGGGCATCAATGTTTTCTTTTGTTTTCACTGGTGAGCTTCAATGAAGCAAACCTTCAGAAGTCCCCTTGCTAGAATCTCACCTCAGAGCATCTTTCTAAGTACAAAGGTACAGAGAGTAACTTACCCAACTTACCCAAAATATTACATTAAAAAAAAACCCAAAACATTCATCCTGGAAAACAGCATAAACACAGAAGAAAAAAATCAGGCATCAATACATACTAAAAAACACAAAAGGCATAGTATTCATTGTGTGACAAACCTCTCCAATCAACCTCAGAAAAAAATTACTATCAGCAAACTCCAGGAGCAGCTACTAGTGTGAGTACTGGATATTGTTCAAAGACAAATATTGCCCAGTAAGAGGGGAAAAAAAGGAAAGCATTTAGTGGATCTGCATCCTCTTTATTCATGAAACTCAGCGTGGTGAATTCCACCAACCAAAATTAACTCTAGAATTTATCCCTCAACAATGCAAGTGATTTATGGACAGACTCCACTGCCAAGTCTAAATCAAGGAAAAAAAATACTATTTCAGAAAACTTAATGAGAATTCAAACAGTATCATTAGAAATCTTTCTCCTTGCACATGAAAACTACTTACAAAGTTATAAAGTAGCATCAACACTGACCTGACTTTTGCCTTTAAAAAACAATAAACAAATGAACAATTTTCCAGATGGGATCACTCAAAATATTTATTCACAAGTACACATAGTATTAAACAGATGCAAATGCTTTCCCAGGAAACATTGTCATTAGCAATGTGAGAGGCTCTGATGATATTTGTCATGTGCACTCTTTTAGGTAAGAGAAAATTGCAAAAACTAAGTCCTTCTATCAGCAAGGTCAGGGTTCTTCCCCACCTTTAGGTGATGCTCAGCTCCAGGCTTGAACAGAACCTGGCAGTTGCTAAGGTGCAGCACCAGATTCTTGCTGGAAACATTAGAATCAAAGTCACACTTTTAAACCCATCCTCTAATTTCAGGATACAAGGAAATACTTTCTCAGAAGACAATGGTCACTGGAGTTCAAGGCCATCTTCTAAAATAGCTGGTGCCACTAAAAGAGGTCCCATGGAACAGTCCCTAGCAGGAAACTTACTACACCTCAGTTGTCCTGGAAGGTCATCTCTTGTAACACTGGTGGTAATGATGAAACATTACACATCCCAAAATTCATATTGTGGAGAAGCCCACCACTACAGTGAGTTACTTTGGTTAGCAGACTTGTAAGAAGACAGGATACAACATCCTGACGTTCATTGGTGAAGGACTGCACTCTTGCACAGGCTAAGACACATTAGCACTGGTATTTCTCTAGTTAAAGGGCACTGTTTGGTCTTTTCACTCCTAATTTATCAGGCACCACCAGAAAACTGACCAGATCTAGTGAGAAAATCCCTGTGTCATAGGCTTTTTCAAATGATTTACCACTCATGGATTCACAGGAACCTTAAAGATTATTTAGTTCCAACCCTCCTGCATGGGCAGGGACACCTCCCACCAGACCAGGTTGCTCCAAGCCCCATTCAACCCAGCCTTGAACACCTCCAGGGATGGAGCAGCTACAGTTGCTCTAGGCAACCTCTGCTAGTGTCTCACCACCCTCACAGGAAATAATTTCTTCCCAATATTCAATCTAAATCTTTCAGCTTTAAACAGTCACCCCTCATCCTATCACTCCATGCCCTTGTAAAAAGTCCCTCCCCAGCTTTCCTGTAGCCCCTTCAGGTACTGGGGCACCCTCCAGGTGCTCTACAGCCTCCCCAGACCCTTCTCTTCCCAACTGAAAAACCCCAGCTCTCTCAGCCTATCAATGCTCAGTCCTGCTGTAAGTTCCCCAGTGATGTGATGTCAGGTTAATTTCAGCAAATCCCACCAAGGTGAGTAACACAGCACCTGGTCTCTCTGTCCTAAGGCCTGTATGACTTGACTAATGCAGGACCATATATGAAGCATATTAACACACATTCAGTGCAGCAGTTATGACCTATCCTTTTCTGTATTCCATCAGGGCTCAGCTCTAGAAACTGCCAAAGTCAGCATCAAGATACTTGCTCACTGCTTGCATCAGGAAGAGAAATTCCACAGGCATTTGACTAAGAAAGCTAAGAACAATTTTAAAGACGTAACGACACAAGTTTTTGTAACAGCACCTTTATGGAACACAAGGTTAGCTTTAGACAAGTGACAAGGTTACATAAATTTTCAGTCTTCTACATAAAGAAAGCAATCTTGGGTTTAGTCCATCCTGATAGAACTTGTAACACTCATGTATAGGCACAGTGCTATTTCCAAAGTACAAAAAGGGCTTTCCATTACAGTGCTGGGAGTGGTTAACAAGAAAGGTAACTTCTTACATTCTTTTCCAGAGAACAATAATTCTTCTCCATTATGTCCTGATGTTACAAGGATCTCAGAACACACAAGCAATGCAATCCTATTTAAGATAAAGAGAAAATTAAGGTAATTTAAGCTAAAGACCAAATCATTTTTATAGTTACAGACAATTTGAATATATATATTTGCATGGGAAATTAGATTCATTTTTGTGAACAACAATTCTACCTCTCCGTACAACAGAATTCCTTGCCTGTAGAGGACTACACTGTGCATGGCTCATCAGCCTTGAAAAGAAAGTCTGGACTTGAGGCATATCCAGCTACGTGGATCAATAAGCAACCCCTTCAGATCCAGCAGCTTTGGTTTAATGGACGGAAACTTTGGCCTGTTGTTCCAACAAACATACATGCCAGCAACAAACAAGTAAGACTGGATGTTTTTAAAAATAAATTGAAGAGTGATACATGCATAAAGTCAGTGTCTTGATCCTTAAAAGCATCTCAGTAAGCAACTTTACCTTAAAATGGGCAGTGCTTAAGTTACAAAAGATTCAGACCTTCAAGGCTGATTGTTTTGTTTATGTAGGCTGAAGAAAACAGCTCTGCTTCAGGAATTCAAAAGATGAATCAAATTTAGTAGTAGATGTATTAATTTGCTGTGATTTACAATGTGGTGATCATGTCTGAACCAAGGAGACTTCAAAACACGTTTAACCAGGAGGTTTATGGCTTCCAAGTCAAATTCAAAGACCAAAGTCAGTCATTTGGGCAACTGAAGATTAGCAGACAAAAGATAAGCAGAGGCCAGGTGCTGCACTGATGTTTTGGAGACAGTATTCCAGAGTGACTTCTCTTATAGCAATTTCCTTTTCTCAAACTCCTGGAAAAAAAAAAAAAAAAAAAGGCTTCTATTACTATTTCATTTCAAATTACTTTGTATTTATCTTAACAAATCAGATGTTTGGAATTAAAAATTAAACTCTAAAACGCATAATGTGTGCAAGTGAGGAAAGGGTCATGTGTTCTCTCCCCTCACATTAACAAGCCAGCTATGAAAAACCAGCAGTGCTAGACTGCACACAAGAACCCTTGCAGTAATGGATTCAAGCCAGGGAAGCAACAAAGTAAAGATTTTTCTTTTAGTAAAGGCAAAAACACAACAGAAGAATCCCACAGCAGCGTGTGAAGATGCTACTCTATACCACAGGAAAAACAAAATACCTAGCACAGCTGAAGCATGCATTTCCTTGAGCTGTGAAGCAATGCCTGGCTTTGATATAAATTCAGAAAAATGCAAGTAATCCTATTCCATTTTAAGGTTTTTTCAGCTAGATGCATTCAACCATAATTCTGAATTAGTACTTAATATAGACAGACCAATAGGCCAAGGCTCTCATTCCTCAAGTACTTCCAAAGAATGTTTTCATATTTTAAATTCATTCAGGGTCTTTGCATCCAGAAAACCTAATTCAACAAGTTGCTACACTTGAAAGCAAAATGTAATCTCTTCTCTATCTTGCCTTGTTTACTGTTCTATAAAGGCAACGTTATCTAAAACTATGTGCACCTATTATCCAAGTAATAACTGCAGCCTATTCAGTCTATAGAGCTCTTCCATTTAAGCAAGCTCAGAGCAACAGAATATCTGGGTAAAAGAAGACCTGCCAGCCCATCTTCCCTCAAAAGCAGCTTCTTGCTCTGGATGAGTTTGTGTATCAATTTCTGAGCAACAAACCTTGTAGATGGTGCTACCCAGCTGAGCAGGAGACATGCTGACCACAACCCCAGCACTCTGAAGAGCTGCTATCTTCTCTTTAGCTCCACCCTTTCCCCCAGCAATGATGGCTCCAGCATGACCCATCCGCCTGCCTGGAGGTGCAGTCAGACCAGCAATGAATGACACGACTGGCTTGGCATTTGGACCCTGGGAAGAAACAAAGGGTGCTGAGTGACATGGGGGAGGCTGAGAGGAAGATCAATTCCAGACTTTTTTATTATGTTGTGGTGGTTTTTTTAAATATTAGCTAGCCAGGCAAAGATTTTGAACAGCTAGAAACTTCAGTCAATGTGGAACCAAGAGTCTGAACAGTGTAGGGTATTTTCTCTCCTGATGAGCATCATAAACCAGAAGCAATCAGAAAATTTAAAACATCACTCTACAGACCCATGTGTATTACAAAAACCAGAATGTTCACTACAAATATTTATACAGGACTAAAAATCTAAAGTTGACACTTCTCTCCAGTTAGATTTAAACTGGATAAAGCTCCTCATTTCAATTCCTTCTCTTTAATAAAAGCATGACTGATTGGGTTTTTGTAACTAGAGATTATACATTGAACTGAGCAGAGAGGGCCATGAAGATGATCAAAGGGCTGGAGCACCTTGCTGCAAAGCAAAGACAAGCTGAGGGAGTTGGAGCTGTTCAGCCTAGAGAAGAGAAGGCTCCAGGGAGACCTTAGAGCACCTTCCAGTGCCTGAAGGAGCTACAGGAAAGGTGGGGAGGGACTCTTCCAAGGGCTTGTAGTGAGAGGACAAGGAGTAATGGTTTTAAACTGAAAGAGCGGAGATTCAGGTTAGACATAATTCTTCACCATGAGGGTAGGAAGGCACTGGAACAGGTTGCCCAGGGAGGCTGTGGAAGCCCCATCCCTGGAAGTGTTCAGGGCCAGGTTGGATGAGGCTGGTGCAGCCTGGTCTGGTGGGAGGTGTCCCTGCTCATAGCAGGGGGGTTGGAACCTGATGATCTTTAAGGTCCGTTCCAACCTTAACTATTCTGTGATTCTATGAAAAGATGCTGCTTTTGTGCAGCACCGGTGTCAGGAATCAACCTGTTTAAGACTTACACTATTATTTTCTTTCAAGAATGCTGCTGCATCTTCTTCAGCATTTCCTCCAATTTCCCCAATCAATATGATCCCCTCAGTATGAGGATCCTTCAGGAAGACATCAAGGCAGTCAATAAAATTAGTTCCATTGAAGGGATCACCTCCAATCCCTGACAAAAGAGATTAAAACCACACAAAAAAGGTGAACTCAAGATAATTATATTGCATTTACAGTAAAAGTTTCAAAGTAAATTTCAGCATGAAGAGTATTCCCAAAGGCTCCTAAGAGGGACAACTCTGAAGGCTCTTCCCAAGTCAGATTGTGCTTAATTCCTGCTTCAAGTACCTCCCCCACAATTTACAGAAAAGTTTTGATATCTGAATAATGACCTATGAAACCACAACAAAAATATTATGCCTTATACAGAGGCTCTGGGTAAGACACAGCAGGACCAAGACTCCAGCTCTAGAATTTTGCTGTAAGAAAAGTGAATTTACTTCACTTACCCTTAAACTTCTTGGGAAAAATTATTTCTAAATTGACATCATATTTGCTGGCAGTTCTCTGCTCAAAGCTGTTTTTTGTTTATTAATCTAATGTGGAAATGATAAGAGAAGGGTAATACGTTTCACAGCACACAGGGACCTCATTTCTCAACAGAATCACCATTCAGCAATTTCTTGCAAAAAATATATTACTTTGGATTTCTCCTTGTAAAGAAAAAGCAGATTAATCCAGGTGCAACAGGCTGTTTCTGAGGAAACCTACCAACACAGAAAGACTGCCCCAATCCAACTTGTGTTGTCTGATGAACAGCTTCATATGTCAGGGTTCCAGATCTTGACACAATACCTTTAAGAAAGAAACAGAGATTAACTTAACACTATGTGCATGGCTAGAGGCAGTTGTTCTTTAGTCAGGAAAATCACCTTAATAAACTGAACATGAGATGTTAGGTTTGCAAGCTACCCTTACCAAAACATGGAAACTCTGTGTAAGATCTTAACCTTTTCTTGGTTAGCATTTTTTGACACTTAATGTCAACAGATTAAACCTGCCTGGAGCTCTGATTTGCTGGTGAGCTGATTTAAGACTCTGAGTCCTCAACAGTTACTCCATCACCCAGTAGCATCTCCCAGATGTTACAGAATCACAGAATCCTAAAATGGTTTGGGTTGGAAGGGACCTTTAGGATAATCTAGTTCCAACCCCCTGCATGGGCAGGAACACCTCCCACAAGATCAGGTTGCTCCAAGCCCCATCTAACCTGGCCTTGAACACTTCCAGGGAGGAGGCTTCCACAACCTCCCTGAGCTACCTGAGCCAGTGTCTCACCAAATATGCTGCAAAAATACAAATTATCACCATGAAGGTGTTCGTTGCTGCAACTCACTGCTCTACAATACACATTCAGCATTTATATTACAATATTACAAGAGAGCACAACCCTAGTTTTAAATTCAGGAAAGACAGAGCCTGGATCAGGGCAAAATATTGGCATGGTTTTTCATTCACTTCCCAAGTTCTGTTCATTTTCCAACATTTCTATTGAGGAAGGTTTCCAGGAAAAATAGACATCATCTTCCATCTACTTTAAGCCATTTAACAAGGAATATACTAAATATATTGTATGAACAGAGGAAAAAAATACAGGACTAGACTAGTAATTTCAGTTTTATCAACTGTTTATATTGTTGGACAGTGCAAATGTCTACAAGCAAGGGGGTTTTTTCTTACTATGTTTCCAATAGCTTCCCATTTACTATTAAGATCAGATTGCCTCACAGAAGCTACAGATAAAGGTCCAAAGACTGTGACTATTTTTATCTCTTGCCTCCCAAGATAACCAAGTGAGCTGGGGAGCATAACACCAAAGGTCATAGTGTTAGAAAAGGCTGGGAGGATGGCAAAGTTGTATTTTTAATCCCTGATCCCTGGGGATCACCACTGAAAATGTTTCCAGCAATGGCAGGGCAACTGGATTCAGGATTTGAAAATATTAATTTGCACTTGATGTACCTTGCATTCAGATTCTTGTGACTACAAGACATTTCTTGTAGATATTTAGAAAATTGTAGCAGAACTTTGATTCAGAAGGAAGCTCAGGGCAACACTCGTTGATACTACCTTGCACAGTCACAGAGGAATGTCTTGATGGTATCTACAAAGGGCTAACTGAAGTCATCTGGTATTTCAACTCCAGCTTTATAGGTACTTCCAAAAGCTGGAGGTGTGACAGGAGGATTAACACATCCTCCAGCATCCACTACCTAGAGCTTATTCTCAAGTCAAAAGTGATTAAGTAGCAGAGAGACTTTCTCCCGTTAGAAAAACTGCACTGAGTCTACATAGCTCAGGAGCACTAACCAGATTTCCCCACAGTAAACACAATTTTCATCAACAAAAAGGGTCACATTGCAAAGAGAACTGTGCTCAAGCTAAACTGGTTAACCTGCTGACAGACATCAGCAGCACATGCTGCCTATGATGTTTCTGAAGCTCTCTTCAAGTACAAATGCATCTTTTGGGAGAATTGTCTTTATAGCTCCAGAATGGCACTATTTAAAAAAAAAAAAAAGTTATTTCTATAGTTCAGCAAGGAAGGGAAGAGGAAAAAGATTTGCATGCAACAGGCTGTGTAACTAACATGAACAAGTTGCTCCCTCTGACCTTAATTCCACTGCCTGAGAAATAGGTGTATTTGTCACTTTCACTCAGCACGGTGTAGTTGTCTAAATTATAATGTTATAAACTTGCCTGCAATCTCTTCTCTTTGCTCTAATACTGAGCTCACTCAAGGTGTAGAATTCTAATCTACAGAAGTTAAGCTGCTGGAAGGAACAGGGTTGGTGAGCTTAGTGCTCTCAAAAGATGGAGGTATCCTCAAAGGAGAGTGTTAAGGAAACTAAGTCAACCAAATTACCTAAGGAAACTTCCAGTTGCTTTGCCTCTACCATCAGTACTCTGTGCCTGCTGTAGTAGTCTGATTTTGGCCCTCAGGACTGATAATGGCAAAGTTCACTTACAAACTGAAGGACAGACAAGCTGCCATACAGAGTGTCAACTGTCTTCAGGGCAGGATGTGACAAGCCTCGTGAGTAAGAACCTTGGAACACCAAACTTCAGTTTTACATGATGCATAAATATTCAAAAACTCACCAATTCTTCCCTTCTTGTGAATGTGACCAGGCATGATACCAATTTTACATTCTCCAGGCTAAGGAAAGAGTGGGAGAAGTCAGATGGAACATTCAAACCATCACTAAGAATGGTTCAGCCTTGGAGCAAATCCAGAAGTCACTTACATTGATGACTCCAGGGCAGTTTGGGCCCACTAGTCGAGTCTTATCCTGCCGAAGCAGCCTGTGCTTAACCCGAACCATATCCTGCTGGGGAATACCTTCAGTGATGCAGACAACTAAGGGCATTTCTGCATCAATTGCTTCATTGATTGCAGCAGCAGCAAAGGGAGGAGGTACGTATATAACAGTGGCAGAAGCACCAGTTTGTTCTTTGGCCTACAATGAACATAAAAAAAAAAGATACTGAGCATTTAGTGGGGCCTGAGAGAACATCTGACAACTACTCATTTAAAATATGTCCATTCACAGGCATGAATTAAGTAAATGGATGTGTGTTAATTTACTGTAATCAAAGCAAGTGTCATTTCACTGAAGATGGGACACACATAGTGCAACCAGGGAGTAGAGAACCAACCAGTGTCTGGAAAGAATCAAAAATACCCTTAGAGAATAGACTGGTAAAAATTAATGATAGACACCAGAATCAAAAAGAAACCAGCTGCATGCATGAAGTGTATCCAGACACTGTGAGCTTCAGAGTGGAACCCAAGTTCATTCCTGACCACACCAAATGCTCCCTCTTCTAAAAGGTTTCTATTTCACTCCTTGCACAGTGACATCCATGGCTCAAATGTTTGCCCCTCCAGTGTGTGCAATGAAACAAGGAGCCCTTCAGCAGCTCTCCAGCCACTGCTGCACTCACCTCCTTCACAGAGTTGAACACAGGCAGACCCAGATGAGTTTTCCCCCCTTTTCCTGGAGAAATTCCTCCAACTAAATTGGTGCCATAGTCCAATGCCTGCTGGCTGTGAAAGGTGCCCTATGAGAGAGAAAGTAAGTAAAGTTAAAAGGTATGTAATACCAAATTAAGTAAACCAAAAAAAGTTGGTATCTTTAATTCTGAAGGCAATTTGTGGCACTTAATTTTACAATGAGATGTTTTTGCCACATATATATAATCAGCTATTTTGAAGAGTGCATCAACATGTTTTAAATGCATCCAGAATATGCTGTGCTTTGTCTTTTAAATCAGAGCATTGTGGCTGCACACTAGAGGATATTTTGTTATGTGTTGCTAATACACCTGCAGACACAGCAGGCACATTTTATTTCCTACATCAAGCCTGGCAGATGACAAACACTATAATGAAATAGAAGAAATTAGCATTTTCATCCATGACTAGCTGATAACTTTAGCAAAAGAAGTCTTCTCCTTGCAAACATGTATGGGGGAATGTGCTAAAATTATTAAATATCTTGAAATAGAAATTTAATACATAGGCATTGACATTCAAAGGCATTTGTGAAAGACGCACTTACACAATGGGAAGGTTTTTGTAGTTTTTTGCAAAACTCCCTTTACAAAGAAACTCTTTCAGTTGTATACAATAAAAAGGCTTAAGACCAAAATGAACAACAAAAATCAAAAGTAATATAATAGAGGTGACTCAAAACCAAATTTTAAGCTTGTGAACAAGTAGGGAAAAAATCTACTCTAATGAACTTTAAAAAAATAAGTCTATTTGGACCAAACAAAGGAAACTACAGTGCTGAAGGGACCACCCTGACCAGGAAGTCCATCTTCCTACCAACACAGGCAAAGACAGTATATAATTCCCTTTATAGTTCATTATGGTTTTTGGCCAACTGACTTTCTGAACTGAAAGGGTGGTAAAAGAAATGGTTCATATACATACCTGTTTGCCTGTAAAACCCTGGCAGATAACCTTTGTATTTTTGTTAATATACAGATTTTTCCGTGATGCTGCATAAGAGCAGTGTCGTGCTCCATTCTGCTGCACTAGAGAGAACAATAAAACAGAGGGTAAACCATTAATCCACTGCTTTGTTAGATTTCAAGTCAAAAAATGTCCTATCAAGTAACTGCATAGTTATTGATGCTCGTATCGAAAGATGAACTGATCCAGCAGTTCACGTTTTCAGAAAGCAGGTCTGAAAGTTTTAAGTATTTAGGACTTGTTATTCTAAGATATTGAACACCTGCAGCTCACCCTACCTATCTGATTACTCAGCTTACTAGGAATCAGGTTAGGTACTTGTCATTTGGGGTACTTCAGCTCAGAAGTCCAGTGACAACAAACAGAAGCATCATCTTAACCAGTATTTTCATTTGCAAATGAACACATCTCTGTCCTTTAAGAAATTCTGCAATGTGACCAAGCAGAACTGAATTCCTTCTATCCCAGAGGCTGCTACAATGTAGGTACCACATTACCCCTTCTGTGAAGAGCACAGCCCATCTGAGACAATGAGAGATGCTGAAGAGGTCGAGGGTCCCTCAACCCAAGTGAAACTAATGCCAAACAAGACATCCAGAAAAAGACTTTTTTCCATACAGCAGCCTTGGCATCACTGCCTGAAAAGCACTTAGGCTCGTGAGGAAATGCAGCTCTCCGGATACTGCACTAGAATGATTTTCAATCTAGTTCTCACAACTCTGGTACTGAAAAAAAACACCACAGCTACAGAAAAACAGCACAGTGGGTGCTGGTATCAAAAAGCAAAGGAGGGTGACTGGGTCTCTGCTGAGGGGAAAGATATGATGACACCAAATGATTAAAAGTGAAATGCACAGAATGTTACCATGCAAGAAAGCTTGAAAGGAAGAGGGAAAAAGAGGGCTTCTGGTAAAAAAAGAATGCATACATTGACTTTATTCATTGCCATGTGATTTTTCAAATACCAGCGCTTTGAGGGGACCAGAACTGATTTACTGATTTAGACAAAACCCTCTATTTTGTGCTTAGAGTGAATATGTGCCAGGACAATTCAAGTAGAGAAACTGACATTGGTATGTTACTACATACCTCTCTAGCTCTTTTAAAACTATTCCACTTAAAATTTGAAGAAATAATAAGTGAAGCTGAAATAAAACCAAAAGATTCTGAACAATAGTCCCTGGATTGTTCCATATATTTGCTCAGACATGCCTGAACAAGCTTTTTTTTTCTTTAAAAAAAAAAGGAAGTGAAAGCTATGAAGTGGAAAGAAGGGAAAAAAGGATATTTAATATAAACTGTTAAAGCATAGAATTTATTCAGATGCATTATTATATAATGTAATAATACAATTTCTGTGGGGTAGTAAAAAGGGGCAGGAAATCTAACATACTTATATTTACATAATTCTACCACAAAGAACTACACAGGACTCTTCCACATGTTCTTTTACCAACTACATTTCAGTAAGAAGAAAAATAAAACCATGGTAGAAGAAATCTAGACAGCAGTGCTATTGCTAAATTTAAGGTACTGTGTTCTTAAGTGCCAACAGAAACCCAGGACCTCAACTCCCACCAGTTCCTGCCATTCTCTAAGCAGCTGTGGCAGCACCTCATCTTCAGACCAACATGAAGTCAAACTCAACTAGATTTGCAAGAGAAATGTACACACTGGCATGCAGCATGTGTGACCAAAGTGGTAAAAGGGTATATTGGATTCCTGACCTGCAGTGTTTCAACCTGAATCACATTTTTACCTACAAATACTGTTCCAAAACTTGTTATACCAAGAAGAAATACAAAGCGGTAATGGACAAAATATGTCTGCAGCTGAGATTTAATTAATAAGGTTATGAGGTTGACCGTGGAAGGGTAGAAGAAAGTCTTGCTGTTTGGTGCCACTGCTAAAGAGGACAGCACAGCATGGTCTTCATGCTTGGCCTTCCTAGACAAGGCTGCAATGCTCTGCAGGCTGCACCTGTGCTGCAAAACCAAGTTGCTGAAAGGCACAGCTGGCCAACAGCAGCTTGGCCCCAGCAGAGGCGAGACCAAAGCAGCAGAGAGACAGCTGACCTGCTGCTCAGGAGAGCAGGACATCACTCTGTCTGATCCCAGCCATCCTGGCAATCCTCCGTACCACGGGATGCCACTGGGTGAAACCCAGCCTTGGGAAGAGCAGAGGATGATCCCCCTTGGGAAGAAGCTGCTACAGTCATGACCACCAGTTAATGCCTTGCAAGGCTGGTCTGGGCTTCACTAAGTATGTGAGTGCATGTTTTGAAAGCACTCTGATGGGCCTTCAAGGGTAAAGAATAAACAGGCAACATCAAACTAATTTAAACTTAAGTTTTATACATATTGTCTGTGCTACAACATTGACAAATCCACCTGAAAAACAAGACAGGGCTGTTTGCCAGGCACACAGCATCCACCCAGGAATTCCAGTATTTTGAAAAAAAGAAAAAAAAGACAAATAGTCACTCCCTTCTCTATACCATAAAAGCAATTCTACAGTCCCAGTTCAGCTGTCTGTACTATATCTATTTTCAGATATTTATAACACTGGCACAAAAAGTGGTTTTGAAGGCTTAACTTTGTCAACTCTCAGTTTTAAGAAGACTATATAGATACATTTTTCAAGGATAAGAAGTTTGTGAGCATTTTCCGAGCAATCAAAGTACCAAAATAGTAAGCATTGGTAACTAAATGACAGCTTAAATTCCAAGCTTTGTATGGATTTACTCTTGAAAACTGTGTGCTTCTGACATTACTGAAGAGCCCTGGTTCAGAGAAAATATAGCTGGTTCCAAAAAGCCTGGTTATAGGCTTGAGTCATTTGCTGTCTGAAGGGAGAGGCAGCTTAGTATAACATGGCAAAAACAGCAAGTCCTGGGTGCAAACAGCTGACAATTTAAATAGTTAAGACAGATATAAGATGGGAAGGAAACAGGTGGAAAATGGAAATGGGACATCTAAGTTCACAGCAGGTAAGAGTCAGAAATAGAATCCAAGTCTCAGTTTCCACCCAGGACCCCCATTCACCAGCTCAGACTGTTTCGCAACTTCCAGCATCTGTTCAGGCAACTGCTTGCACTAGAACAAAGGAGGGTCCCCAAGTGTAAACTGCTTCAAGAAGACAGGAGAAAGGGAAAAAAAAAAAAATGTAGTTTGCTCTTCAGCCATGACCTAGAACAGGCAAACTCATTGGTGATGCTATTTTAATGCTCACGTCTAAATTACAGGCCAAGTTACAAAGGTGATGGCTCCAGATGAAGTCTTAGAGCATAAGGACAAGCCTTACCATATCCCAATCTTGCCAAAAGCACAGTGGAAATGTTGTATTTTGCCACTTCAGAGATCTAAAGTAACATTCCTATGTCCAACAAAGGCCTGTAATAGACCTTAAAGGAAAAAAAAAAACAACAAAACTAGATCATCTTTCCCAGGTGATCTTTTCATTTCTGCCACATCCCTGTTCCCTTTTGCATAGCTTGTGGTTTAAATAAAAAAGTTACTCAAGTAGTAAGATGCCTTTATTTTGGCTTTCCAGTACTCTGGCTCCTACATAGCTAAAAAGAACCTGTGGAAAGAACCTGTTTTAATCCATTGTACAGGACAACCAAGTAGTTATGAAAAGTGCTCAAATATCAAATCCCTGCTGTCCTGGGATATATTTGAAAAACAAGGTCTAAATTTAGCAAAGGTGCATAAGGGGTATATAAACCATCAGGTTTTGTTAAGGTAAAGAAACCTTACTAGAAACTAAGAGACAGAATGACTTCCAACACACATGCTGCTGGTAGGAAGGGCCTCAGCCCAGAACCCACTGCAGTTCAGTAACAGGAAAACTCAGCTCCATTTTCTTCTCCAAAGATAAATCCAAATTCTGTGTTATTCACTTGTGTTGTTACAATTAACAAGACTTTCTATAAAAATACCCTATTATTTATCACAAAGTCCAAACATTAATTTACATCCTAAAAAGAAAACTGACCAATTTGCAATGTGTTTTAAAGCACACATTGAATGTGCAAACTGTTTACACTGAGTTTTCAGGCACTCCTCAAGCAGCAACACCTTCCAAGCACAAATCTCACTTAAAACAACACAACCCAAGTTACATTTTTGTCTGGCTGACAGTACAGATATGAAGGGCTAAATCTCTTCCTAACTCAAACTATACAAAGCTGAAAACTTGTAACTTTCAGGATGTGCAACACTTCCTAGAGCTATGGACAGGAATCCACTCAGTGCCTCCATCTTACCCACATTTATTCCAGACAAAAAAGAAAATAAACTTTAGAAGCTGAGGTAATATCTGAGGGTGCTCGTAAGATGAGCACAATATAAAAGCAAGGTGAAATAGCAGATATTCCTTTCTAGAAGGACCTGAGCAGATACCTATATTGTCAGAAGACTGAAAAACACCAAGTGAAATCCCTAGATTGGTTTGGGTTGGAAGTGATCCTGAAGATCACCCAGTTCCAACCCCCCTGCCATGGGCAGGGACACCTCACACCAGACCAGGTTGCTCCAAGTCCTTTCCAACCTGTCCTTGAACACTTCCAGAGATGGGACATCCTTCCTGTTAACTATCCAAATACACTTCAAAATATTGGTTTTTAATTGTAGGTCTGAAGCCAAGGAATGGAATAAAACAGGAGTCCTTAGAAAGGATCACATTTCCCAACTCAGAAGAAAAATGATTTTCTTTACTTCATTATTACTCATTCATCCTCTATTACTCCTTGAAATAGCCAGAGAGCTTGAAGATAAAGGAAGATACTCCTTTTCTTTCTATTACCTATGTAGGGAAAGCCTCAGCAATCATGGGGCTCCAGTACAAATAAGAAAAATAGAGGCCAATGCAGGGGAAACTCAGGGAAGGATCAAGGTACAAAGAGCACTACTTAAAATGCTAAGAAGTTGTTTTTTTCCCCAACACCTCCCTCCATTTTCCATCAGTTAAACACCTTCAATTTGTTTCTGAGAAATCCTTTTCATTACATGTCATTTGTATTTTTATGAGTTTACTGACTAGAAGCTTGATATTAACAAGAATATGCTACATGCAGCTTCCCATTCTAGGTCTTTATGAGGCTTTAGTCTTTAGTTATCAGGCCATATGTAAACATGTATGCACACAATCACATTTGGATAACTCCCTCCCCTCCCCCAACCCATCTACAGAATTCACCCTTAAAGTATCAGTTCCATTAGTAGAAGATCATCCTTATTGACAAAGTTTTCATACTATTGAGGGATTGCTCAAAATATCTTCCTCCCTTAAGAGGATTATGTGCTCAGAGGATTTCCAGGTATCACTCCCCAGCTTCTCTTGTCTCACCCTTCCCTTGCTAAATTCCTGTTAATTATGGAAATCCCAGTCTATAAACATGGCACAGGAGCTGAGGAATTAACCAGGCCATAAAGCAAAGATGCAATGGCTACTCTACACTTACCACATTCAAACAAAACTAGGACTAATGAGAAGTGGCATTCAGGAAGATGTCAGTCTTTTCAACACCTCTCTTCCCTAATCAAAATTCCCTGCTCAGTGTGATGGATGTCACTGGCTACAGAGGACCATGGGAGACACGATGGCACTTGAAAGAAAATCTTCCTTCCAAACTGATGAAGCTGAAACAAAGTGAAGCATCTCCAGTGAAACTGCAGGCCCTTGAGGAAGTAAGCATGTTCTCCCAGCACAAATCAACTATTTCTTGTAAACCAACAATCTGTTTTTCCCCCCAAGAACAGTCCACTGAGAGGATGAGCAGCTCAAGGTTTGTGAGCTTTCCTCCCTCCACACCCTTTCCATAAAAGCAACAGATTCTTCAGTCTGGATTGTTATTTCTGCAGCAATTTTTGTCAGGGTTATTCACATAATTTACTGTAACCTGTTAATCTAAGAGCTCTCCAAAGCCTCCTGACACACCCAGAATATAAAATCCCTAATCCTGACTCAGAGAGGTGACTACACTCTTCTAAGTGTGCTCTAGACCAGAGAAAGGTTTTCTTGCCTCTGTCCATATCCAAACAGTGCTCTGAGCTGACCTTTGAGCAAGCACGCACCATTCATTGACTTCTTTCATGCTGTGTGTTCACAGCTTCCTGAACTGAACCCTACAAACATACACCCTGTACATTTTCTTCAGCAACACCCCAACAAAAAGAGAGATTGTATCTCTTCTGCAACCCAGCACACTGGAGTCTCATGATTTTACATCAGAGAGAAGCAGACGTTAATTATTTGTCACTGAAAATGTATGTACAAAGTCCAGATTTAAGGTTTCAGCAGTCTTTTAACATATTGTAAAGAGTATCAAACTAAGAAATGCTTCAAATTAAGAACTATTTCATCTTGCAGGAGTTTCTTTAAATGACCTCATGAACTTGCAAACAGAAACTTCTTGAGCCACTCAGGCTACTTCTTTCCCTCCACCCCCCCAAGACCGTCTTAAATCCCTTTTCCCAGACTCTCTTACTGCTATTTGTAAGGGCAACAATATAAGCTTTGCACATGTAAAACTGTAGTCAAGAGTAGCTTTGCTGGGAGTATCTATTAAGCTAAACTGGAGATGGTACCATTCCCATCTGTTCCACTCCATCAGAACCAATTCTCATCAGACTCAGAGGAGCCAATTCAAGGAGCTGAACTGGCAGAAATGAACAGTCCAGAAAGAAAATACAGCTTTCTGCTCCTGGTCATGGAATAGAAGATGTAGAAAAGGATACATGAAGGGATGGTAGGTGTGCCACACACTCAGACCAGCTCCAAGTGTTGTGGGATCATGTTACTAGACCCTGATCTGCAAGTTAACACCACGCAGAGACAAAAACACTTTGTGTGCGGTGTTTGCAATTTAAGTTTGTCCATTTATCCTCAGCTGCAAAAACCAAGATTAATGCACTAATTCCTCAGTTTAGATTCCAAGGAATTCCTCTTTTGCCTAGGCATGCCCATACTGATTTCAGTAGAAGATGCAGCATTAGCTGCACCTAAAAAGCACACTGAAAACAAACAAACAAAAAAGGCATTTTAATTTTTTATTATCATCTCCGGAACAACACACATAAAAACTTTTCTCCAGCTCAAGTATCAGTCTCGGACTGCTCACGTCCTCCATAATTAAAGGCTGATGTTGTTATTCTTGGTAGTAAAGAACAACTTCACTAACTTGTATTGAAACCACTGAAAGTCAGAAATGTGGGGACCTAAAAAAGTCTCTAGTTCAAACCACCAAAGTGACTAGAATTGCTTTGGTTGGAAAAGATCTCTAAGATCATCAAGTCCAACCGTTAACCCAGAACTGCCAGGCCCAAATTAGATGCACCTCTTACCAGCTTCCTCTGGGCCTTGCCGAGTTTTTTTAGTATTTCCGGGGGTATAACGGAGAAAACCACCTTTCTGGGTCCCTCTACCAGCATCTATCTGACCACGCTCGGTGCCAGGAGTTAACTTTCAAAACCAGTTTTCCTCGCAGACAGGTGTGCCCCGTGCCCTACGCTGCTCTGCCCCTCCGAGAAGCGCCTGCATCCTCCTCCTCCTCCTCCTCCTCCTCCCTGCAACGACCGCCGGGAAGCGCGGCCGCCGGCACCGCAGAACAGCGCTCAGACCCCCCCTCGGGCCTTCCGCACTCGGCCGGACGGGACCCAGCTCCCCCAGCAGACCGAGGCCGGGCACACAGGGCTTTCCGGGCCGCTCCCTCTCCCCCGGGTGACCTTGCCCCGCTGCAGGCCCGGCCCTTTCCCCTCACCCGTGGCGGGCGGGGGCGGCCGAGCCCCCGGAGCCAGCGGATCCCGCCGGCTGCCCCGCGCGGCCTAGCGCGGAGGGTCGGCGCGGTTGTGGGGGGGGGGGAGGGTTGAGGGTGAAGCAGGCCGCGCTGGCGAGCGGTTGCCAGGCAGCGAGGAGGACCCCGCGGGGCGGGTGCCGGCGGGCGGGTCGGTACTCACGGCGGAGGAAGCGGCCCAGCAGGCGGGCGGCGGAGCGGCCGCACTGAGACATCGTCCCCGCGGCAATGACACCGGGCCCGGCGGGCGCCTCAGCCCTGCGCGCAGCGGCGCGGCCCGCGCGGCAGCCGGTCGCGGGCGCCGCGGGGCATGCTGGGTGATGTAGTTCGCCGTTGGGTGGTGGGGGTGAGGGGGGGGGAGCACAAGCGGTGTGAGGAGGAGCGGGTGAGGGAGCTGGGGGTGCCCGGCCTGGAGACACGGAGGCGTGGATCTCTGCAGCTCCCTAAGGAGGTGGTAGCGAGGTGAGGGTGAGTCTCTTCTCCCAAGTAACAAGGGGAATTTGCCTTAAGTTGTGCCGGGGAGGGGGTTAGGTTGGATATCAGTAGGTCAAGGGAGGTTCTCCTCCCCCTCTGTTCTGCCTTGGTGAGGCCGCATCTGGAGTATTGTGTCCATATTGTGTCCAGTTCTGGGCCCCTCAGTTCCAGAAGGACAGGGAAGTGCTGGAAAGAGTCCAGGGCAGAGCCACAAAGATGATGGAGTGGAACATCTCCCTGATGAGGAAAGGCTGAGGGAGCTGGGTCTCTTTAGCTTGGAGGAGACTAAGGGGCGACCTCATCAGTGGTTACAAATATGTAAAGGGTGAGTGTCAGGAGGACAGAGCCAGGCTTTTTTCAGTGATGTCCAGTGATAGGACAAGGGGCAATGGGTGCAAACTAGAACACAGGAGGTTCCATGTGAATAGCAGGAAGAACTTCTTTCCTGTGAGAGTGACAGAGCCCTGGGACAGGCTGCTCAGAGAGGCTGTGGAGGCTCCTTCTCTGGAGACATTCAAACCCTCCTGGACACGTTCCTGTGTGATGTGCTCTGGGTGATCCTGCTCTGGCAGGGGGGTTGGACTAGATCATCTTTCGAGGTCCCTTCCAACTCCTAGGATCCTGTGATTCTGTGATTAGGAACAATTCCTTCCTGGCAAGGGCTGTCAGGCCCTGGCCCAGGCTGCCCAGGGTAGGGGTGCAGTTCCCATCCCTGGAGGGGTTTCAAAGCCCTGTAGATGTGGTGCTGGGGAACATGGGTTAGTGGTGTCCTTGGCAGGGCTGGGTGAAGGGTTGGATTTAATTATCTTAACGGTCTTGTCCAATCAAAACAATTCCGTCAATAGGTCATGGGTGAAGGTGAGGTGGAGCATTTCCAAACAAGCCAAAGAGGTTTGCAGATGGGGAGGCCTCACAATGTGTTGTATCTGTGGGGGCCTGCAAAGTAAAAAAACCCTCTTTTTTCAGAGAAAGACGGTGTCTTCTAATTGAGTAATTGAGATATAAATCCACATACGAGTTAATTGGTCAATCAAATTAAATACATAACCCCTCTCTACAAACCTGACCTTGTTTGTTACTTGTTTGTGTGAAGTGCTGTAGATAGAAAGAGGGCAAAAGCCCAATCATGGTCATGCCAAAAGAGCGCTAAGTAAATGCTGAGAGACAGGAGGACAACACAAGGAGGACACAGACAGTGCTCTGGGGAAGAGCAACTCGGCTGTAATGGTCACCCTGATAAGTAGCTGTCCCTGAGCACCTGGTGCTTTACTGGGGGTAAATGGTTTGAGATTAAATGCTTTTCAAAAATGGAAGAGAACTGACATTCCTCTTTCCCATTCACCAGGGGCAGTTCACTCTGCTGGCTGATCCTGGGCCAGGAAAAGGAGTGTATGTGAGTAAATCAAAAACATAGTTCTGAAAGAATAATTAGTGTTTTGTCCACACAGAGATTCTTAACAGCAGCCTTTTCTTTCTGCTGAACTTCAGGGTCCATTTGTTCTGGGAAAGAAAATGGTTAATGAACCAGAAGAAAGACTCAGCTCTTATTTTATTTTATTTTTTACAGGGGAGCTTAGGGAAATGTTCACAAAAAGAGCATATGTCAGGGACAGTGATGATGGAAGAGGCACCTCCAGAGCAAACAGAGGGTGTGGCAGTACCTGGGACTTGGGAAGTTAGGAAAATGCCACCAGCTGCCTCCAGAAACAACATGTGTGTTTATCTGTGGGCTGAGGCATGTGGGAGGGGGCAAGAAGAGTCAAAACATTCCTTCAGAACAAAAGTGGACATGCGAAGTCATACCCTTATTTCATCCTGATTATTTCATGGAATTAATCATCATAAAATCACAGACTGGTTTGAGTTGGAAGGAACCTTAAAAGATCATCTAGATCCACCTCCCCTGTGTGCCTATAAAATTGAGGCCAGAAAGTGGCCATAATAAATAAATGAAGAAACCAGATGTTCGGCTTCTTATGAGGAATTTGTGACCCCCTGAGCAGGACACACAGACTGATTTTATAAGGAAAACACTCAATGCTGAAAGGTTTATACCTGGATCCCTTCCCAAATCTATTTTTCCTTGATTGAGGCTTTCACTAAGACTCTTGTGGGGATTATAGAATTGGAGTTTGATGCCACTGGGTTATCATTGTGTGTACAGGAAGATTTTGCTCTTAGCAGTTTCTCAACAAAACTCCATTGTCAGGAGGAGGAAGAGAGAGAGAGCGTGATGGAGAAAATCACACACAAAAGAAATGAGTCAGACTGGACAGCACGAAACCAAAGGGAACAATAAGAACCCCACCTGTTTCTAAGTTATTCCACTCACCTTGGTTCCTAGGTGGCAGTGACAGGCAGGACTGTCCCCTTACCCAGGGTTGGAGAAGGATCCCAGTCCTGTCACCAGGGAGATCTGGAGCTTTTGACCCCAGTGAAATTACACAGTGAGTTATTCTTCCTCTCCTTTTTATGTTAAGCTGGGTCGTGTCAGAACTCCCATCTGATGGGCAGCAAATGCTCTGAAAATAACTCAGCCATGAAGTCAAACACTGGGACAAAATAAGGACAGCTGCATTTTTTTAGTGTTTTTAATAGGGTTGTGTAAGATGAGGGTTTGGGTTGTTGTGTTTGTGGGTTGTTGGTTTTTTTGTGTAATAGCAGAATCATCTTTTTCGCCATTGCATTCAAAACCTGAACATATAGAGAGTCTTTTAACTGATCATCTAATGGTGTCCCTGCCTGTGGCAGAGGGGCTGGAACTAGATGATCTTTAAAGCCCCTTGCATCCCAAACTATTCCAGATTCTATGATTAATATTGATGCAAGTCATTATCACCTCAGCAGTAAAAGTATCAGGGTCCAGAAACCAGCTGTATGATATATAACCGGCCAGACATACATGGAGTTATGAAAAAAACCCACAAAACAGACCTGTTTTCATTTGGTTTAATGCAGTGGTTTGGTTCCTGTCTGAGAACACTCTGTCCCACCAACATCAATTTAGCTGATTTAACCATCTGCCTGGAAAGAAACCATGGCAGCCCAGGGAGAAACAAAGGAGCAATTAGCAACGCTCAGGTAGCAGTGGCAGGAGCTGCTTTGCAAAGTTCAGGACAGACCCAGTGCTGGCTCAGAGTGGGGTAGCCAAAGGATTAACAAAGATTTTGGGGACTTAAATCTAAAGCCATACTTTTCAACCTTTGCAGAAAGCCCAAAGGTCAGATAAGGGGTGGAGTCTCCCCCTACTGCATTTTTAAGTGACTTCATTTTAAGGGTAACCACAGGTCCTGGAGCTGAACCTTATGGAAATCACACACGCAGGGACAAACTGAATTCTAGTGAAAACATTTATCTTGCTCCCTTACTCATAGTTGGGTTTTAATCCTGTTTGAAAGCAAACCTTCCTGATACTAGGCACGGAACTTTCTACTTAGTATCCCTCTGCAGAGGACTTGACCTTTAGCTCTTAAGAAGGAATATCTTGTTAATATTTTGCTAGCCCAGGAGTTCCAGCTCTAGCAGAAGACAAAAACACACTGCCTGCTGACAGTTTCCCTTTCTGAGATCCTTAGATGAAAGGAAGATCCACTGTATGAACAAAATGCAACTTGTTTTGGTAATTCCTTAAAACAAATGGTTTTCTTCAGTCTCACAGGGATAAAATATAAAGTTGTCCCATGCCTAATTACACAGAGACAGAGGAACCAAAGTGTTTCAGGGCTGCTCATTGCCCCAGGAATGCAGCCCCCTGTGCCACAGACTTTCATACAGTCATAGAATTCTAGAATGGTTTGGGTTGGAAGGGACCTTAAAGATCATCTAGTTCCAACCCCCCTGCATGGGCAGAGACACCTCCCACTAGATCAAGCTGCTCCAAGCCCCATCCAGCCTGGCCTTGAACACTTCCAGGGATGGGGCAGCCACAGCTTCCCTGGGCAGCCTGTTTCAGAGTCTCATCACCCTCACAATGAAGATTTTTTTCCTAATGTCCAACCTAATTCTCCCCTCTTCCAGTTTTAATCCATTACCCCTTGTCCTCTGACCACAAACCCTTGTAAAAAGTCCCTCCCCAGCTTTCCTGCAGCCCCTTCAAATATTAGAAGGTGCTCTAAGGTCTCTCCAGAGCCTTTCCAGGCTGAATAACCCCAATACTTTCAGCCTGTCTTCTTTGCAGAGGTGCTCCAGCCTGGGAAGGAAGGTGCTGCTAAAGACCTGTGGTCAATTTCATCAATATACTTCTCTATTTTTCCCCTTTACTGTGTGATCTGAAGCAAGTCTGGCTCTGTCAGGGGCTTATCAGAGCTCACTCATTTTATTCAGGAAATTTTGCCAGAAATGCTTCAGCAACTCCAGGTCTTCAAGAAAATCTGAGCATTTGATGGGCTTTTGCAGCAGTTCACTGGGCTGCAGCTGGAGCAGCCATACCCATCCCGCTGCTTTTTCTCCCTCCTGGAGATGGGGCAGCTGAGCACAACGATCCCGTTTATTAAAAACACAAGTGTCAGAACCTGGGGATACCCCACAGTGCTGGGAAATGGTCACATCTTGGAGACCTGCTCTTCCATAAGGTCAGGTTGCCCTGCTGGTCACGAGAAATGGAGCAGATCTGAAAATGGGAGGGGTTCACCAAAGGAAAGCAGCAATTTGGGATCAGTTCTGCTCTCACCAACGCTGTGTGGGGTTCTCCTGGTGCTGGATCAAGATCCTGTATCCTGCAGAGCCTCTGCCCTCCAGGAAGAAGTAGGAGCAAACTGGGCTGTAGGTTCCTTGAAATGTATGTGCCAGAAGAGCCCCTCCTCATGGCTTGTTCACCTGTCCTAAGGAGTTGGGTTTGGCTGCTCATTCTTTGCCCTGAAAGAGACTTCCACTAATAACAATGAACCTATGTGTGAGAAAGAAACTCAGCTCTCCTTCCCTGGAGGCCAAGCTGGTTTTTAAGGCTTCAGAATCATGGGGTGCAGCTCAAGATGAGCTGAGCTGAAAGCTGATGCAACCCTGATGTCTAAGGGCCAGAGCTGCAGTGCTGGAAATTGGCACCTCCCCTTTGACCCCAGCAGCCCTGAAACACTTTGATTCCTCTGTCTCTGTGTAATTACACATGGAGCAGTTTTAATTGTTTATCCCTGTAGGGTTTAAGAGAGCCATGCTTCTGAAAATCAGCATCAGAAAACAAGTGAGTGGTAAGCAATGGGAACAACCTCCTTCTGTTCACCCAAAAGCCACATCACAGAAGGTCTTAGCCTAGTTAAATCTTGCACAGTCTGTAACAGAGCAGATCTGGGCCTGTGTCCTCAGGGGTTGGAACAAGCTCCTTCATTGCACAAAGCAGCAGATCCAGCTGCTCCCATCTTCTCTCCCATCATTTGCATCATCTGTTATTTCATGGGGAAATCACTAGGACAACTTTAGGATGACCACTTGGCTGGGCTAGGCTGCATGGTCCTGGAGCAGGAACTGGTGTCTTTTAGGAGCCCCAGCTGATCAACCTCTCCCCTAGAAGTGACATGGGGATGTTCATAGAACCATAGAATAGTTTGGGTTGGAAGGGACCTTTAAAGCTCATCTAGTCCAGCCCCTCTGTCAGCAGAGACATCTTCAACTAGACCAGGTTGCTCAGAGCCCCATCCAACCTGACCTGGAATGTTGCCAGGGATGGGGCATCTGCCACCTCTCTGGGCAACCTGTGCCAGGATTTCACCACCCACATTATAAAAAATGTTTTCCTAGATGAAATCTCCCATCTTCTATTGTAAAACCAGGACCCTTTGTCCTATCACAACAATTCCCTTAGTTTCAGTGATGTTCACCTACTTCCCCCCGGAACACGCGTATGAAACCACAAAGCAAAGCTCATTTGCAACTGGTATTTAGTTTTGAATATATGTTGAAGCCTAAAGAAATGCTGAACTGGCAAATGATGCCTTTTTAGCTGTCTTTTATTGGATGCCCAACAGAACATCTGCAGTAAACAGACAAGTCACCTGCACAGTCTGAAAATCCTCGCGTTGGCTACAGCAGCTTCACGAACTCATCTGTTGAACTTTTTCATGCATGTTTTCAGGAACTGTGGAACCAAAGAAGAGCAAAAGTTCTGTCCACAGTTTTTCTGGAGGCCGAGCAATCCCAGAGTAAAACACAAACACAGATTTATCCCATAGCAGGAATTGTTTTGCACCTAAAGACAAAGGTATTCTGCTCAAAACAGAAGATTTTTTTGTGCTGAAGTCACCTTTATTCTTGCGAAAATAACAGACACCATAAAAAGTACCCAGCTGCTTTATAAAGTGAAGATTTTTCTTTGAGGTTGTTGTTTTGTTTGTTGTTTGTGGGGTTTTTTTTGCTGAAATCTTGCTGAGTCAACAACTCCTCTGTGCAAAGCTCTGCAAGGACCAAGTTAAAGTTCTATCGAAATTCTTTGCTTCGGGATTAGTTCTTCAAATTGAATGCCCACGAAATGTAGAGAAGTGTCTAAACTAAATACACAGGAGCTAATCCCATGTTCACACATTTGCAGTTCAATTTGGAACCCCAAAGTCACTCCAATTACTTGAGACCCTGTGGTCTCCATGACATCCCTGATATCCTACTGTAGCTGTAAAAGCTACAGTCACGTCTTCCTCTGTTATATCACACACACACACACACACACACACAATCAGCTTTCATTAAATCTACCTATTTTTATATTTTTAACATTGTTTAACACATGTTGCTGTTCATCCCTAAAGTTGCCTTGGTACTGGTGAAAAACCCACAGAATAAATCACATTCAAATCTCTCTTTTAAAGCAGTTTCTGCTATTCTTATATTCTAGAAAGCCTTTCCAACTCAGTGGCAGTGGAGGAAAGTCATGGACTTGTGACCATCTGCTCCTCCATGAGAATTATGGTCACCATGTGACTGAAATGATGACCTTTTTTTTTTTTTTTCCTGCAGCCTTCTTGTAGAGGAAGAGTGCAGGTCAGTCATGGAAGGCTTGTCCTTTTGATCATGGGGTGGACATAGATATAGAATCATAGAATTATAGGATGGGTGAGGTTGGAAGGGACCTTAAAGATCATCAGGTTCCAACCTCCCACCAGACCAGGCTGCACAAGACTCATCCAACCTAGCCTTGAACACCTCCAGGGAGGGGGCATTACAACCTATTCCAGTGCCTTCCTACCCTCATGGTGACGAATTTCTTGCTGATGTATGTGTATGGTTATAGTGGGGATTTTTCTCTGGACTGAAATAGCGACAAACACCACTAGATGTCACAGCTGCTTCACTGTTTGACTCTTCTCCCGGGGCTTTTTCACTCAACAGCCTTGGCTGGAGCAGGACCTTTGCAGGTTCAGCTGAAGAGCAAAAAAACAGGACCATGCAACTAAGCAAAACCAGGTGTTTGTCCTCAGGAAGTGTAAGATGCTTTAGGACAGACCTTTCTTGAGCAGAGAGTTACAGGCTTCTGAAATCCACTGGTTTCAGGCACAAAAAAGACTCTGCAGCTTATTCAAGCTGAAGGAAATTCTCATCCTTGCAGGACCTCCCTGACTCTGTGAAGCTACAGCAGAAAATCAGGGAGGAGAAGAGGTTTGAAGTGGGACACAAAAAAACTTTGCCGAAGGCAGGAAAGCCAAGTGGCCAAAATTATATTATTTTCTCCTTTATTCTGATATAGTTGGTGTTGGAAGCAACTTTTCTGTACTTTAGTGCATGGCATTTGTGTTGCTTCTGTGGTTATTGGTGCTTGCTGGTCCTGGAGCTAACAAACACCTGCCTCCTTCTACTGAAATAGTAAAGAAATAGCAAAGACATCAACTGACCATAATTAGGCCAAACTTGGGGCCTTTTCTGCCAAAGGGAGCTAATTATAGTGCCAAACTGCTACAGAGGTTGGCTGTATCTCTGCCTTATGTTAGCAACTTGTGGCAGAGAGGCAAATGACTGCAATGCCAAGGAGTGAGCACAGGTGCTTTAGGCCCATGTGAAGGTCAAGGGAAGATTATTCTTCCCCCCTTCCCAGGATGGTCTGATTTCTGTCTCCCTGTCCATAGGAGCCTGTTCATCCTCAAGATTTAGCCCTGAGGTTACCACAAAAGAAAAACACATCTTTTTCAGAGGGAGGTTCAAGCTAATGATCTCCCACAGGCCTTCAGAGAATGTTTCTTCTTCCTCTAAACACACTGCAGCCAGTGCACCAGCCTGTGTCTTCATCATGCAAGTGAAAATAATAACAAAGCTGAAGATAATTAATTCCTTGATTCACTCTGTTTGTGACCAGTAATTGCTCCTGTGGATTCCTTTTTCACTCCATTGGCAACATTTATTACAAACAAAACCAAAACTGAATTCCTGTGAAATTACTATTAAAGCATTCCCTGAAGGTAAAAAAAAAAAAAAAAAAAAAGGGGGGGGGGGGAGGGGAAGGAAAAAAAATACTAAGACAAATAAAAATTAAAAATATAAGAAGAAGGCAGAAGTGATGGTCAGACCAAACTGCACATTACAAAAAGCAGTGGACATGTGTGGTGGGAGAGTTCTCACTATGCTGAATTAGTACAATATAGACCTCTTTATAGAATCATAGAATGGTTAGAGTTGGAAGGGACCTTAAAGATCATCCAGTTCCAACTCCCCTGCATGGGCAGGGACACCTCCCACTAGAACAGGCTGCTCAGAGCCCCATCCAACCTGACCTTGAACACATCCAGGGAAGGAGCCCCCACAACATCCCTGGGCAGCCTGTTCCAGTGTCCCACCACCCTCACACTAAAGAATTTCCTCCTGATCTCTAACGTAAATCTCTCTTCTTTCAGTTTAAAACCATTACCCCTTGTCCTCTGACTACAAGCCCCTGTAAAAAGACCCTCCCCAGCTTTCCTGTAGCCCCTTCAGGTACTGGAAGGTGCTCTAAGGTCTCCCCAAAGCCTTCTCTTCTTCAGACTGAACAGCCCCAACTCCCTCAGCCTGTCCTCATAACACAGATGCTCCAGCCCTCTGATCATTTTCTTGGCCCCTCTCTGGACACGTTCCAACAGGTCCACATCTTCCTTGTGCTGGGAGCTCCAGAGCTGGACACAGAACTCCAGGTGAGGTCTCACCAGGGCAGAGTAGAGGGGTAGAATCACCTCTCTCCATCTGCTGGCCACACTTCTTTTGGTACAGCCCAGGCTGCAGTTGGCCTTCTGGGCTGCAACTGCACATCAGAGGCTCATGTCCAGCTTTTGGTCCACTAGTACCCCCAGGTCTTTTTCCACAGGACTGGAGTTAATTTTAGAGAGCCCAGGGCTGAGCAGTGTCAATTCCTATTGCTGTTTCCACACAGAGCAGGGAAACTCCCAGGTGTCCACTAGAATAATTCACAGGCATCATTTCCAACCCTTTGCTGATGGATTTTGGTGCAAACCAGAGGTGCACAGCTCACACCTGAGCTGCCAACTGTGTGGAGCTGCTGTGAGCTCTGCATGTTGCTCCTCATGCACCATCTGTCAGCATCCAGCCTAGCACACACCCCCAGATGGTTTTTCAGGCTCAACTCATCTGCCTGCTGCTAGTCTGCATCCAAGGCAAGGATTAAATCGAGGAAAAACTGGATTTAATCATGGTATCAATACAGGCTGGGGGGTGAAGGCCTTGAGAGCAGCCCTGAAGGGGAGGACTTGGGGGTGCTGGTTGATGAGAAGATAACATGAGCCAGCAATGTGTGCTTGCAGCCCAGAAACCAGCTGTGTCCTGGGCTGCATCAAATGCAGTATGGCCAGCAGGTCAAGGGAGGTCAAGATAACACTTTCCCAGCAAATAAGCAACAGCTTGGACTGACATGAAGAACTCTACATATTTGCTGGAGTAGATCTGAAAAAAATCTCTCTGCATCCTCCGTTGGATATTCTGAATTCAGGAAAAGTTTGTATCCATCCTCTTCACTTTGACTCATCTCTACTAAGATTGCATTTTCTGCTTTCCATAACATGATACTTTTCTCCAGTGTTACTGTGGTTCTCTGATGTTGAGAGACTGGGAGGCAGGAGGGGATGTGGGCTGCATTTATCTGGGGTAGGTGCTTCCAGGAGGTGATGAGTCCTGCCTAAAACAGATGGGGTGAATCCACTTGGCTCTTTCCACAGGGCTCCAGGTTTGCTGATGTAGCTAACTGCTCATCTAGCTTTTGAGTGGGGAGTTATGTGAGACAAACCCCATTAGTGATGTGAAACTAGGAATAAGTTGCTCCTGGTCCCGCTACATCTGTCTGTTTGATCAGCAAAACAGGTGCTGAGAGATCAATAGATGGAGAAGTGTATGATGGCAGACAGTATTTGTCCGTGCCCAGCCAGCTGTCTGGCTAAACAGCAATATTGATCCTGTAAATAGTGACATCCCTAAAATATCTAACTTGCTCCTCAAGCAGTAAGTACAGGCCTTAGGGCATGAATTTCTCCACTGCATTTTTCTTGGGAAGGGCAGCCATCCACCACAGAGTACCTGCATCACATGGGCTCTCTCATGCTGGTTGAGTCTTACATATTTTAAATTAGTCAAATGAAGACTCAAAGGTATCTGGTTTCTTTTATCTCATTTACTGAATATCCAGATTGGAACTTCAAGTGTTATTCAGTCTAGAAATGTGCAAGTTTTCTAAATGGTCACTGACTGAACAAAGCTGATTTGTGCCTTTATAACCAAAATACTCACAATCTGCATGAGTGAAACAAGCTACAGGAACTCACCTTAAGCACGTAGTGACTGCACCACTTTTAAGAAGTGCATAAGAGTACATAAGAGCTGTGTTAATGATAAAACACGACCACGGTCATGTAGTAGATCATATCCTGAAGCCACCTGATCATCTCAGTAGAGAGAAAAGATAAATAACTGTTTGCTCTTCAATTTTACAAGATTTTGGTACCTTAGTCACGAGCTGCTGAGTTTGCCTCCACACTGATCTGGTCCAGCCCCCACTAAGATGCATAGAAAAGTAAAGAAGAAAATTATAATCTCCCCTTTAAAAAACAACTCATGTAAGCATTAAAGGAAGGCAAGACTCTTTATTTTCAGCAAGGAATTAAGATAGTCAAAAATAAGCATCACAGTGAACCATCTAGATTTACAGCAGGGTTTTTCAATTTAATTTGTCATTGCCAAATTCTTTACATTGGGATTAAACTGCACAGGTTATTAAATACTGATTACAAGAAGACAGTGCACTGTGGCAGGCAAATAACTTAAAAGTTATTTAAATAAAGGCTCTGAAAATGTTTTAAGGGAATTAATGTTTAATTAAAGATTTCAAGCTAAAAGGTATTCCAGTAATAGCTTCAGTGAGAGATTATACAAACCTGTGAGGCATTGCTAAGTAGAAAGGATATTTGATGTTAGTCTTTTTTTTCTTTTAATTAATCCTGTATTGGAAGACCACCATGAGGAATATGAAGATGGGTGAACAATAAAAAGGACCATTCCAATTAGCAGGCTTTTCACCTGTGATACTTTTTGCATTATCAAATTAATGTGCAACTTATCGTATTTTTAATGATAGAGCGTGAGATGAACTTTGAATCCAACCATGTCCTGGGCTGCCCCAAAAGAAGTGTGGCCAGCAGGTCAAAGGAGGTGATTCTCCCCCTCTACTCCACTCTCGTGAGACCCACCTGGAGTGCTGTGTCCAGGTCTGGAGCCCTCAATACTAGGACTTAGAGCTCTTGGAGCAAGTCCAGAGGAGGGCCGTGAAGATGATCCAAGGGCTGGAGCAGCTCTGCTCTGGAGACAGGCTGGGAGAGTTGGGGCTGTTCAGCCTGGACAACAGAAGGCTCCAGGGAGGCCTTAGAGCACCTTCCAGTGCCTGAAGGGGCTACAGGAAAGCTGGGGAGGGACTTTGGACAAGGACATGGAGTCAGAGGACAAGGGGTAATGGTTTTAAAACTGGAAGAGGGGAGATTTATGTTAGACATTAGGAGGAAAGTGTGAGGGTGGTGAGACACGGGAACAGGTTGCCCAAGGAGGCTGTGGCTGCCCCATCCCTGGAAGTGCTCATGCCCAGGTTGGATGGGGCTCTGAGCAGCCTGGTCTAGTGGGAGGTGTCCCTGCCTATGCAGGGGGTTTGGAACTAGATGGTCTTTAAGGTCCCTTCCAATCCAAGCCATTCTAGGATTCTATGATTTAGCCAGGCTTTTTCAGTGATGTCCAGTGATAGGACAAGGGGCAGTGGGTGCAAACTGGAGCATAGGAGGTTCCATGTGAATAGCAGGAAGAACTTCTTTCCTGTGAGGGTGCCAGGCTGCCCAGAGAGGCTGTGGAGTCTCCTTCTCTGCAGACATTCAAAACCCACCTGGACACGTTCCTGTGTGATGTGCTCTGGGTGATCCTGTTCTGGCAGGGGAGTTGGACTAGATGATTTTCCAGGTCCCTTCTAACCCCTAAGATTCTGTGATTCTTTGATTTAGAATTTATAAATTTGGGGTGTTGGAGTTGGTTGGCTTAATAGTATTTTTTTTTTTCTACTGAATTTCATCTTTCTGCTACTGACTTCTAGAAACAACAGAAATCATCATCTAACAGATGATTTATGTTAGAAAACTTACCTTACACTCAGACATGCTTGTACAAAGTCTTATCTTTTTTCACTACAGAACTAGTTTATGTAATTGCATTTAGTCAAAGCCAAGTCACTGATCCTTCACAGTTTTGCTCATTACTGTGATTCTCTGACATTACTTTCACGAGGCTGTAAGTGTAACTGAGGGGGTTAAAAGATGTTTGTCTCAGCAGCTGTAAAAACACAAACAGGAAAGTCTAGTGAACTGGAAACAATAAATATCTGGTGTCAGTTTTCCTACCGAGATGATGTTAGCAAGAGTCTTCTGCAAAAAATAAATTCATTAAGGGATTTCATGGTAATTTATAGAGCCCTGTCAGGAGATAAAACCCCCATGAGATTCCAGATATCTAAATAGCTGATCTGTCAAGTTCTATAATTATAAAGGGGCTTTTTAACAGTTCAGATCCTCATAGGTTGTGGAGAAGCAGGGATAATACAACTCCCATTAAAGTTACTGGAACGGGTGATGAGTAAATTTAGACATTTTAAGTACAAAAAATAGCAGAATAATATGACTTTAGGTTTTATCTTCAAGCTGAAATGCATCATCTTTTTGCTGAGGTACTGAGTCAAATAAAACTGCAAAGAAATTTGGAAAGATTCACAAGGCTTGATAGATTGGAAAAATCACTTTGACAATGAAGACTTTTTCCTTTCCCTCCTTTCCTGGTGCAACTGGACCAAAGCTGACATCACCACATGAATTTTGGTTAAAACTACCTGCACTGAAAGTTCCTCCAGACTTGAATAACTTCATCTGGATAAGTAATGGGAAGGTTTTCCCTGGTTACAAGATGGATGTGGCTTTATGTTTAAAAGATATTAATACCTGTTAACAGCTTACAAATACTCATTGCAGTTAATTTTTCTCACTGGTTGCAATGTGCTCATTTTCTCCCTACCACTTTGGCTATTATTATCTGGTTTAATACACAGAACATACGTCCTCTATGCTGCCTGCTTAATTATTTCCATCTCTTTTCCTGTCACATTTCTCAGAGTAATAATTATGGCAGATCATAAATCCTTTCCTACAGTGACAATAATAAAAACCTGACAGACACTAATACTTGCTTTATAACGTGGAACAAGGTGATTCACTGTAACTAAACACTTAATTTCATTCTACTTAGTTTAATTAATTCAGCTTAATTATTTAACCTATTAACCAAAGGTTAATTAAATTGAATATGAAGCACTCTCCTATCATATTTGTATCACTACTTTCCTTTTCCTTTTTTTTTTTTTTTTTAATGGGCCTAATGTTTCATTACCTATCCTACTCATTAATTTTAGTGCTGCTGCTGCTCTTTCTGGAAATGTTTGTTTTCTCCAGGGCCAAGTTAATCCATAATTCAGCACTAATGGTAAATCAGTTGGGCATTACCCACTGAGCATGATCCAAAAGGCACTACTGGGGTCTGCATGCAGGGGCTGGACTGCATCATCTCACCATGGTTAGCATCAGGTAACACATCCTAAATAGTCACAACCATCCCAACTTGGGCTTTAAAAGGACATTTCCTTCCACCTGCTTTTGATTATTTGATTTTATTTTATTGCAATGCCATCTTCTAAAAACATGACCCTGCTCTTCTGCAGGGCTGCAAGGGGCGAGATAGAGGTGGCAGCCCTGTTTCTAAAGGCTCTTTTGAAGAGCACCTTGAAAAATTAAAGTCAGAGAATCATAGAATCATAGTCAGAAGCAAATATCCCAGGGCAAACTGGCCAAGGTGTTAAAAGCATATGAAACAAACACAAACTCAAGCCCAAGAGCTCTTGGGAGCAGCCCACTGGTGTAGGCTCAGCTGAACTGTCCCTACCTGGGGAAATCATAGAATCATTTGGATGAAGGAAACCTGCTGAAAGCCTCCAGAACTGGTTACAACACCAAGTTTTCTCCAAAACTTCAGAGATTTCCATTCCATCTCTGTAGCACAGTAAACTCTGCACCCACAGCCCAAGACCCACTCCATGTCCCACCCCAGCAGGGGCACCTGTTGCAAAAGCACCCAGAGGTGCCATCTGCATCCCAAGCAGCTGGAGAAGCTCAAGAATCAGACCTGCCACCTCCAGGCTTAGATTTAACAAGCCCCTGCTGAGCACAAAGCTGAATGAGATCACATCTGGTCCAGGGCCAGAAAATAATGGTGCAGTAATGGTTTTATTGGCTTTTTGAGAAGGAGCTGTTTGATTTCAGAGAGAGGGGAGAGTCAACAGCAACCTTCGCTCCTGCTAATCTCATTTCCAGAAGCATGCTGAGTGAGAAGGCACTTGGGCACCAAGCTTTGTTTGATTGCTCTCTGTTTATCTAGGATTACATTAGGAGCCCAAGACCCATCTGCAAACAGCCCATGGCAAGAACTGGGGTTTTGCAAACAGCTTCTGCAGCATCAGGTTTGCGGGAAGAGATGCTCCAGTGTTTCCAGCAAGTTGCTGGCTGGGTGGCAGCCAGTTTGCTCTGTACAAGTACTTCAGAGTTAACAGAATAAATGTGCAGAAAGGGGAAGATTTAAAGATGTAAAAATAGTATTTAGATGCACAAGTTTTAGACATGCAAATTTAAGACATACAAATGTAAGGAAGACTGGAGGGAAGCGCCGCAGCTAACAAGTGTTGATTAGACTATCTGGTTAATTTAAAATAATGTATTTACCTTAAGCAAAAAGAAATCAAATGCTGAAGGATGAATTTCACCTGGGTGAAGGGCCCTTGTAAGGGGGAAACTAGAGCAGCAGTTAGGATGATGATCTGCCACAAAATTGTTACTTTGAGAACCAAAGTACCACCAAATCCAGTATAACAACTCTTTATTTCAGTGTCTACAACACAAAGAGAGGGCTTGCGTTTTGACATCAGAACCATGCAGAGCACCTACACACTGAGAACAAGATATTGAACAAGCGTCTCTCTCCTGCTACATGTGGAAAATTTAGGCAGGAAGACTCAGTTTTCCTGTGTGTTCTGGTCTGTCCTTCCACAACTCAACCAGCTGCGAGGGACGATAATTAACCTTCATTCCAAATCAATTCATTTGCCACTGAGCAGTATTTCACGCTGCTGTAAACTGCTCAAGTATGCTTCTGTAAACTTCATCAAGGACCCAGTTCTGCTCTCGGTTTACAAGAACAAAGTCCCAAACATCTTAATCTACAGGAACATTTTAATCAGAGGTACTGAATTCATGGAGAGCAGAATCTAGCCCGAAGGATGAACGTCTCCTCCATACAGAGGCCCAGAAAAGGCCTTTCTTAATGTCCCAGACAGAGGGATGTAGAGACAACCCAAGGCTCAGAAAATTGTCATGTGCACAGAGGACAAGTAGACCTGGAATATTAAAAAAACAGTGGTATAGAAAAATAAAAGGCATAAAATACTGAACCAGAAAGGTTCTAAATAAGGCATCAGCAGGTCCTGACTGGATGTGCTCCCGTTAGGAACGTCACTCTCCCAGCCAGGGTGGTTAGGAATGACGTGTTATTGTATCAGATTGTATTTCTGATCTCCATCACTAAGCACTACCAGCAACCTGAAGGGTTCAAGTTCCATTTCAAAAAAAAGAGGAAAACAAAACCCACAAAAACAAGTATTCTTTTTTGGTAAGTACTTCTTAGGAAATAAAATAGAAACGTTAAAGCAATTTGTTTAAATGACTCTTAAAAAAAAAAAACAACAAACAAAGACAACGTTCCTGGAAAGTAAAAATATATATATATATATATATAGAAATAGAATATAATCTTGTTGGTTTGTTGTTTGTGTTTTTTCTTTTAAAAAAAAAAAAGACATTCAGTATCAACGTCAGCGGATTCTGATCAGCTGCCCGTCGCTCTCCTGCGGTAACCGCTGCTCGTTAAGGCAAAACGTCGGGTTGGCACCGTTACAACATCTGACTCCAAGTGGCCAAAGGAGAAGCAGAGCAGGGCAGCATCAGTGAGGCTGCTTTTCCCTCACGCTGACCGAGCCGTCCTCCATGCCGAAGTAGACCACCTCTGCCATGTTGATGAAGAGCCCCGTCTCCACCACACCTGAGGAATAAGAGTTCATGTGGTGGTTAATGCCAGAGCCACCCCACTGGTGGAATCCTCTGCTCTCACCCTGGTTTTCTTCATTACATCAGAAGTCATAGAATCATTAAGGTTGGAAGGGCGAGAATCATAGAATGGTTAGAGTTGGAAGGGACCTTAAAGATCATCGAGTTCCACCTCCCCTGCATGGGCAGGGACACCTCCCACTTGATCAGGTTGCTCAGAGCCCCATCCAACCTGGCCTTGAACACCTCCAGGGAGGCAGCATCCACAACATCCCTGGGCAGCCTGTTCCAGTGTCTCACCACCCTCACACTAAAGAATTTCCACCTGATCTCTAACCTAAATTTCTCTTCTTTCAGTTTAAAACCATTATCCCTTGTCCCCTCACTGCAAGCCCCTGTAAAAAGACCCTCCCCAGCTTTCCTGTAGCCCCTTCAGGTACTGGAAGGCCACTATGAGGTCCCCCCAGAGCCTCCTCTTCTTCAGGCTGAACAGCCCCAACTTCCTCAGCCTGTCCTCTTATGATGCTCCAGCCCTCTGATCATTTTCAGGGCCCTTCTCTGGACCCTCTCCAACAGGTCTATATCTTTCTGTGCTGAGGGCCCCAGAACTGTACACAGTATTCCAGGTGGGGTCTCACCACAGCAGAGTAGAAGGGCAGAATCACCTCCCTGGCCCTGCTGGCCACACTTCTTTTGATGCAGCCCAGGGTGCACTAATTGCTCCACCAGAGGTTGGGAGAGAGGTGTCCAACCTGGGTGATGTTGCGTCAGCTGTATAGGAAGCCACTGGGAAGTCTTCTCTGTGTGGCCACCACCAAAGGAAACTCCCTCCAGAGAGTGTAAAACAACTCCCAAAGTTCCCCCCATGTTCACACCACCCTAGCCACCACCTTTACACTAACACAAGGCTCTGGGGAGACCTCATAGCAAACCACCAGTATCTGAAGGGGGACCTACAGGAAAGATGGGGAGGGACTTTTTACTAGGGCATGTAGTGAGAGAACGAGGGGTAATGGCTTTAAACTGGAAGAGGGGAGATTTAGACAAGACATTAAAATGAAATTCTTTAGTGTGAGGGTGGTGAGACACTGGAACAGGCTGCCCAAGGAAGCTGTGGTTGCCCCATCCCTGGAAGTGTTCAAGGCCAGGCTGGATGGGGCTTGGAGCAGCCTGGTCTAGTGGAAGGTGTCCCTGCCCACAGAGGGGGAATTGGAACTCAATGATCTTTAAGGTCCTTTCCAACCCAAACCATTCTATCATTCTGTGGTTATATGATTTTTCAGTCATTTGAAAACCTAAAGGGAGCAAGATGAAGGTTCACACAGCCACAGGCTTACTCATATTGCATTTAAACACATCTGAAAAAAGAATCCTGCAAGAGAACACATGGATAGCACTTGTTCAAGTGTTCAGACTCAGCCCATCTGATGCTACCCCTGCAATCTGTAGCCTGTTTGAAAATGTCCTTTTGGTTGTATTTAATTATGGGGTTCTTTGAGCTTCACAGTGATCACTGAGCCACATCCAGAGGCTAGGATGGTGGAAAGAAATGCAGGACAAGGGCTATCACAAGCACAAGGTCGCCAAAGTCCTGCTGTCACCACTGTAGTGAGGGCTTAACAGTTCTGCTCATCCACTTTTGGGCAGGGAAGGTGCTCCTCTCCTTAGCAAGCCCATTTCTGGGCAGCAAATGGTGCTGAGACCATCTCCATACCACCACAATGGAGCAGGTACCATCATTTACCCCTTTCTCAACCAAAAGAGACGCAAGGAAGAAGTCCTGGCAGAGAGGTTGTTTTGTTTGCCAACAGGGTAACTGGGCACTGTTTCTCTCTTGCACAGAAACAGCTCTAATGATACAGATATTTGTACAGCCATGGGCAGCAACTGCATTAGGATACACAGCACTGCACCAGGCACAGACCAGACCAGTACTAGTCACCAGTTCATTTACACTGGTCACTGGTTCGTTTAGATCTGCTCCCGCCAAAGGTTTGAACCTGCCATCTAGTGCTGGCTGTGAGCAAGTGCCAGGTAATTATTCAGACAAAGACACCAGGAGATGCCAAGGCAGAGGTAACATCCTAGCAGTTTGCTCCTGGCGCAGGAAAAACAGAAAATGGGTATATTTTCAGTAAGTCAGCCTTATAAGCACTACTGTGGGAAGCAAAGCCACCAAAAAGAACTAGAAGTTACTGGTGACTCTTCAAGTCTACACCCATGGCTTCTGCCTGCTCTTGTGTTCTAATCATGGTGCCAGGAGAATATAGCGCCACTTTGTGGGGATGTTGAGGTTTGTGCAACCGGATCCCGATCTGTTCCTGCACACTCTGACAAGGCACAAAGTGAAAGCACCTTGTGATGGACTTCAGGGGCAGGCAGGTACCTGGGATCATAGAATCATAGAATCATAGAATCATAGGGGTTGGAAGCGACCTCGAAAGATCATCTAGTCCAACCCCCCCGCCAGAGCAGGGTCACCCAGAGCACATCACACAGGAAGGCGTCCAGGCGGGTTTTGAATGTCTCCAGAGAAGGAGACTCCACAACCTCTCTGGGCAGCCTGTTCCAGTGCTCTGTCACTCTCACAGTAAAAAAATTTTTTCTGATATTGACCTTAAACCTCCTATGCTCCAATTTGTATCCATTACTCCTTGTCCTATCACTGGTCATCACTGAAAAAAGCTTAACTCCATCTTCTTGACACTCACCCTTTACGTATTTGTAAACATTGATGAGGTCGCCCCTCAGTCTCCTTTTCTCCAAGCTAAAGAGACCCAGCTCCCTCAGCCTTTCCTCATCAGGGAAATGTTCCACTCCCTTCATCATCTTTGTGGCTCTGTGCTGGACTCTTTCCAGCAGTTCCCTGTCCTTCTGGAACTGAGGGGCCCAGAACTGGACACAATACTCCAGATGTGGCCTCACCAATGCAGAATAGAGGGGGAGGAGAACCTCTCTTGACCTACTAACCACACCCTTTCTAATACACCCCAGGATGCCATTGGCCTTCCTAGCCACAAGGGCACATTGCTGGCTCATCGTCATCCTCCTGTCTACCAGGACCCCCAGATCCCTTTCACCTACACTGCTCTCCAGCAGGTCAGCCCCCAACCTGTACTGGTGCATGACATTTTTCTTCCCCAATAAATGGGGATAAATAAATAATAATATCCCAATAAATGGGATAAACTCAAGACACAAGATACTAAAACATATATTCAGAAGCTGACCAGATTCAAGAGCAGACTTTGGCAAGACAATCAGAGAGGTATCTAGATGTGACTGAACCAGACTTTATCTACTGCTTCACTAATGTCCAAAAGTGTCATTGCCCCTGGGCAGATGTGGATCATCCAGAAGCAGCGCTGGCCTGGGCAGCAGGTCTCATGCAAGGCAGGAACCCTTGCAGAGAGGCTGTTTCATTTGCAAACAGTGAGATCAGTCACTGCATCTCTTCTTGCACAGCAACAGCTACAGCAACAGCCAGGACTGCACAATGGTAATGGATGCAGAGCTGTAAGCAGCTGGTGGAAAATACTGTAACCCAGTGAGAACACTCACTCCAGAGTCCACCAGTGTTTCCATTAAAGGCTCCTCTCTAGATGGGCACAAGGAGAGTAAGGAATAGCACAGGATTGGCATGCCTAATGGAAAACAGTTTCAAGTCACCCAGCATTGCCCCAGGTTTTCACCACCATGTGAGAATGCCACTTGGGCACTGCTGTACTAATTCAGCCAAGAGATATCTCAAATAGAAACAAATGTATGGACCCATAAGAGGGCAGTAAACACACACACGTTTCCTCCTATGCAGAGGAGAGCTCCCACAGCCAGGGTTGCCTTGCATGGATCAAGCCTTAGCTGGCCTGTTCTTTTTTTAAAAAGAGAATCACAGACATTACCTGGTATCATTTTTATAGCTGTGTTCACTTCACTCCATTCATGAACCTTGTCAAACTTCCAGTCCAGAATGAAGTTCCCATTGTCTGTCACCACGGGGCCCTGGGAATCAAACCCATTTGTCAGCACTGTGAGCACCTTGTGTACCAAGCACAGCTGGGGACTGTCACAGTCCCTCCAGGGAAGCAGCTGTCCCTGCTGCAACAGGTTAGAGAGTCCCTCATTCAAGTAGATCAGGGCACTCCACAAGAAGCCTGTAAGTAAAACCATCACCCCAAGGCAACTGCCCGTTCCTCGTTCTCCTGCCATAATCATGCAGAAGCTGGAAACAATGATGCAATTTTATCATTGCCAGAGGGAATCCTTTTCACCACAGTCAAGCTACCCTAATGTCCTAAAAAGGCTATTACAGGCAATTGAAGCCAAAGTAAGACCCCTCTACACCACTAATAAGAATGTGCTGCTGAATGCCATGGCGAAGTTTTTCAAAACTGCTGGACTGCAGCATCCCAGACATGCCCAGCACTCTCTCAAGCCCAACAGAAGGAGCAATCAGGGCCTTTCAACAGAGCAGAGTCAGCCTGGGCTGTGGACAAGGTTTTTCAGCAGCACTGAGCAGTGTGTGCAAGCTCAAGTGCCAGGAGGGACCAGCATTCTCCAAGGACATGGCTTATGCTGGAGCAGCACTGATGAGCACTGCCAAAGTGAGGCTGGTCTCAAGTCCACAGAGAACAACTGGTTTCTTCTTCCCAGGCACCCATACGAAGCCCTTACAGCCTCTTGGAATTAGACACATTCTATTGAGCCCTGGGTCATTAACTCCAACATTACTGCAACCATCTCTCCTTTTCCCAGCCAGGCAATGTGGGCTGGAGAAGCCCCATTGCCCAAGTCAACACAGGACAGCAGCAGTGGAGACAAAGCAGCTTCAGTTGTCATTTAGTCTGGCTCTATGTGGTACAGAGGAGCCTGGGATGGATTGTGAGCTGCCCCACAGCTCCAGACCCTCTTTGGCAACACATATGGCCCTCCAGCCCCCAAACTTGCCCACAGAGCAGCACATTAGACTCAGGCTGGTGATCCCTCCTCTCCCTGCTTTAGGAGACACAAGACCAGAGAGGCTTTCCACGAGCAGCCCGCACACCTCACCAGGCAGTTCATTAACCAAAGTATAATTAGGAGGAATTACACAAGATGCCACTTCTGGGAGTGCAAGCCCAGCTTTAATTAGATGAAAGGCCAGACCTCTGGGTCTCCATTTGCCCACGTTCTGGTGGCTTCTCTGGGGAAGAGAGGCTGAAGAGGGACACGTACCGCTTTGCTGACAGCCATCCGCAGCTCTGCCGCGCCTCCGAAGTTTTTGGTCAGGGCTCTGGTGACAGGGACATAAGCCATGGGGATGACTTCGATAGGAATTCCCTTCTTCCAGTGCTCCCCCAGGCTCCTCGATTTCTTCCTGAGGGCACAATTGGAGGTGGGATTAGTGTCAGACATCGCATTGCTAACACCATTAACACAACCAACTCAGCACATCACCTCTTGCAAGCCCCTCAAGCACAAGGCCCTGGAGGGCAAAGCAGCCAGTTCACATGTGCAGGAAGAACACAATTAATGCACGATGCTCTATCCATTCATAAGGCCTATTTTGACACTTTTTAGACAAGCAGCACACAAGCTTTTTTTCTTACAGCCCCATGGCTGTGTGTACAGAAAGGGAAATTTTATTCTATGCTGACAATCACTCAAAGAACAGAGCAGCCATTTCCCCACGAGCTCTGCTGACTCCTAAACAGGCTTGCTGAGTAATAAAGGAAGAAAAAACACTACATTGAATTGCTGAAGCACTGGCATTCAGGCTGTTCCACCTATTCCTGCTCTCCTGACCCACTGGGAGGACACTAATGGAGTCCTACAGGATTACCTGAAACCTCCCATGGGACAGAGATGTATAATGAATAGTAGTATTTTTACCTGTAATCAGCAATAACGATGAAGCATTTTGCATATCCTGCAACGATCTTCTCCTGCGTCAAGCAACCCCTGCAAGGGGTGAAAAAAAGTAACATCAAAATCAGCAAACTCAGTGTGCCTGATGGTCCTGAAGTCCAGTCCTCTCCACTATGTTCTTGATGTTGTCAGGGTCCCATGTCATGTCTCTTTCCCCGGCTCCATCAGTTTATTCTCCTCATCCCTCACACTCTTGGTCAGGAGCCATCTTTTACTGCAGATGCACACACAGCCCTGCCCAAGATCCCACCAACCTCTCCAGCCCACCCCAGAGACATCTGCAGCCAGAAAAGGATGCTCAGAAGCCACCTGAGCTGCACGCAGATGGACAGCAAGGCTCACCCGCCACCTTTGATAAGGTTGAGGTCAGAGTCCACTTCATCCGCTCCATCGATGGCTACATCAAGCTGTAGGAAGAGGAGAAACTTGGTGTGGAAAACCCTCCTGTGTAGCATCAAGGAGCTGCTCTTGACACAGCGCAGGAGGGTGTCAGTTCCTAAGCAGAAGCCAGAAATGTCACTACAGCTGGGACTGCAGATGCCAGCCTGACCAGAGACAAGCATCTGATCAGCCACCCAAGGATACCAGCCCTAGCTAAACCACAGACACATGAGGAGAAAAAAAGAACAACTGCTGGCCTTCAAGGCACATCATTGCAGCCCCTATGGCTGTCAGCTAAAGGTTGGGGTTTCCTGGGGAAAATCTTGGTCACAACACTTCAGCAAAGCCAAATCCCCATCTCAGGCCAGCAAGCCTCAACCTGGCAGAGGTGCCAAACACCTGGAGGAAACACAACTTGGAAGCCTATTTGCCATCTAAAGGGAGAAGCACTAGGACAAGACTAAGGCTTAAAAACGTTAAGAGGAAGGTCGGGTGAGGTCTCACCCCCACAGACCCACCTACCTCTGGATGTCGGTCCAAGTCACTTAGCGTTAAGCCGTTCTGCAGGATCAGCTGGCGGGCCTGCGCAGCAAGGAGACAGCAAACACCATTTACAGGCAGCAGGAAAGGAAAACGGACTCCTGGTGTCATTCCCCTGGCTGTGGCAAGGATGGAGCTTCCCTGGGAAAGCTCCACTGCTCCACCTGAGCTGGTGGAGAAGCTGCAGTCATCCGCAGAAACACACGGCAAGGAGAGAATGATGCTTCCAGATCAGACTGTGTTAAACAAGAGGAAGCCCTGCTGTAGATTTCAACTAAAGTGCTGCAACAGGACTCCTGGGTGCAGGTCTCTCCATACTAATAGCAGTAGGCCCCATCAGCTCGGTGGGAATGACTTATATCTAAGGATTAGAGCAGATCTAGGATTTTGGAGTCCTGTGTTGCTTCAGCTTGGACATCATTCTCCCTCACACCCATCCAGCCCCTCTGATGTCCTTCATCTGAAAAATGGGAGAAAGAAAATCAAGTATTTACACTGGAGCAAGGCAGGACTAACAATGAAGATATTTTTCATACTGAAAATTTTTAAAAAGCTAAAAAGAAAGGCACAATTCATGGGAAAAGTGCAGGAAGCTGAAACAGCTGTTTGGTGGCTCTGATCTACTTTTACTGAAGTGGCCGAGTATTTCCCTCTAGTGGCAATACAACACAGAGCACCCAGAGTTCCCCTCCCTTTGATGATGGAGTGGAACATCTCCCTGATGAGGAAAGGCTGAGGGAGCTGGGTCTCTTTAGCTTGGAGAAGAGGAGACTGAGGGGCGACCTCATCTGTGTTTACAAATATGTTAAGAGTGAGTGTCAGGAGGACAGAGCCAGGCTTTGTTCAGTGATGTCCAGTGATAGGACAAGGGGCAATGGGTGAAAACTGGAGTATAGGAGGTTCTACATAAACATCAGAACAAAACTTATTTCCCGTGAGAGTGACAGAGCCCTGGAACAGGCTGCCCAGAGAGGTTGTGAGTCTCCTTCTCTGGAGGCATTCAAACCCTCCTGGACACGTTCCTGTGTGATGTGCTCTGGGTGATCCTGCTCTGGCAGGGACGTTGGACTAGATGATCTTTCCAGGTCCCTTCCAACCCCTAGGATTCTGTGATTCGGTCTGCCCGTTTTAACGCAAGTTCAAGCTTGGTGGACCTTGAATTGGTTGAATTTTCTGTGTTAGAAATCATCACCTGAGTGAGAGCCCCCTTTGCACGGACTCTCCTTGAGTCTGAACTTCCTACCAATGCTGTAGCTATTCCAAGAATCCCCAGTGCAATAGCCTGGAACGACTGATTCCCTTGAATTTTACCCACTAACAAAGTGCATCAGTCACATGTATTTGCAACTCAGAAACATTAAGAGTACTTAGCAGGGGGTACTCCTGGCAAGGAGATATTATTTGAGTAATTTGTTGTGGCATTTCAGAGCATGCAGTTTTAACACCCAGGGGCTGCAGGCTCTTGATCTGTGCACTAGGACTGCCCTAAGGACTCAATAAATTAAAAAAATGAGTAAAAATCAGTGGGTTTACATTCATTACATGGAGTCCACGTAAAGAGATTTCAGGGCCCTGGGAATCAAAAGCACTGAAAAAACCACTGTGCTGCACATGCAGGCCAGATCCTGAACAGGCTTAAGAGTCAGCAGTGTGGAAAGGAGGTGGCTCTCTCCAGGCTCCCTGCTTGCAAGGCAATGGGAGCAGACCAGCAGGAATCAAAAGCAGAGCTCCCCCGACTGAGGGAGAAGCGTTGCCAATGGCGCAGCACTTGCCAAGATCGGTCTCGGTGCTCTCGGCACGCAGCCGGGTGAAAGGAAACGACACAGAAGCCGAGGGACAAATACTTACCCTGGCTCTAGCTTTACTGATGGTGATGGAATAACCCAACCTGACAACAGGGAAGGGAGGAGGAAAAAAAAGCTCACTGAAACCATTTCTTCCTTGTCAGTGACCTCAGGCAGCCATTTACACCTGTACGTAGCAAAAATGAGATGCTGTTTTGCTGACCTGGGAGTGTTTCACTCAGAACTGGTTGGGGTCTAAGAGACTGCCCCTTATCTGGGGGATTTTGGTTTGTCCAGGTGTATAATCTATCTCTTCCCTTTAACAACAACCTTTTTGTTTTACTGGTAAGAAACTCTGTAGCATTACATGAACCATCTCAACATTTCAAGGCAGGACAGGCTCCAGTTGATGTCCACCATGAGTTTTATCACTATTTTTTGTAAGGCCTAATGACTGAACTTAAGATTTTTCCTAGGTTCAAATGGTATCTCAGGATGGGAATCATTTTGGACAGACTCACCACAGTCTACATACATAGTCTTCTACAGAAGTACTGATAGAGGTTAAAAAAGAAAAGTAATCTGGTTTTTACTTCTTGCCCTTTGCAGGAGTTTGTATTATACCCCAGTTGGCCAGTGGTTGCTTTCAACAGCTGGGAAAAGAGAGAGCCCACACTCACACTTAACAAGGTAAGAGGATGTTCTGCTTTTATAAGATTTCAGGATAATTCAGGTTGGTCTACTATCCAACCTCCAGCTCAGAGCAGGGTCAGCTACCAGGTTGCTCAGGACTTTACCTACTCAAGTCTTGAAAACCTCAAATGACAGACTCCACAAAGTCCCGCTGGGCAGGCTGCCTCACAACTTGCTTGTCCTCATGGTAGAAAAGTTGTGACAAAAGTACAATCCCAAGGTCCACACTGGGACTGTGAGAAGGACACATACCCAATTCCCAGACGAGAGCATTGCCATCCAGCCTTAAAAAAACCACGTTGTCCCTGTCTCTGCAGACTGGGAACGTCACCTCTCCCTGCCCAAAGGAGATAAGGTGACAGCTGCTCCTCTGCAGCATGTTCCCACCTCAAGCAATAGAGGCAGAGAGACCTCAGCCAGTTGCCTGAAGGCACAGAAGCAGCTCAGAAGCTTCTCCAGCAGCTCTCCATTTCACCACCAAGACATGTTTCCTCTCTCCCAGCAAACTCCTCAAGAGCTAGCTTGCTACAAATGCTGCAAAAGCTGCATAGCAAAGGAAGATTTAAGCTGATTTCTCTTCTGCAATTTCTTGTAAAAGCCAGTTGATGCATTTCAAGTTTCTCCTGACAACACCATGAGCTTGCTATTACTGCTTGCAGTGTGCTTTTTGCAGCTTTCAGAGCTTGAATGAAAAGAGACTAAGTATCTCCAGTGAGTTTTGCATTATGGCTCTGGTTCACCACTGAACATCATTTTTCTGCAAGCAGGATCCAGGGCAAACCACACACCAATGCTGACATAACCAGTATGACCACACTGGTTCAAAACACACCTCCCAGCACCACAGCATCCCTGCAGCTTGGGTCAGGGTAACACAGCTGGCTCCATGAGGTCCATCCACAGGCTGCATCATGCCTGCTTTCACTCATGCCTTTGGTTAACTCACACCACAGAGAGCCAGTCCAGAGAGCAGTGTGGTTGCCTCCCACAGCCAAAGGGAAGATTCCCTGTGTGAGTGTTTGGACTAACAGAAAGCAAAGGAAGAAAGCACTTACCTGAAAAGATGTAGGGATGCAGACAATTGTCAGGTTCTCCTGTTTAACCCGCTCAGCTGTAGGTAAAAAAGTAGAAGCCTCAGTCTGTTTGTTGCAGAAGGAAATAAAACCACACCAGCTTTCATTTTAAGAAATCTCAGTTCAGAACAACCCCTCTGAATCACTGCAATTACTTGCTTGGCTTGCAAATAATTCAGTCATGCTCAAAATGCAAACAGGTGACACCCTGCATAGGCTAAGGCTCAGTTTCTATAGTCAGGAATGTTTGAACACCCACCCTGGCTCAGCCCAAGACATCATGAGCCATTAACCTTTGAGTTTCCAGCAGCAGAGGAGCCTCGTCAGCAAATTGTCACCTGGGAAATGAGCCCCACTCCTCTCTCTCTCACTCCATTAGACAGGTTGTCTGTGCTCCTTGTAAACAGACAGCTCCAGCAGCTGTCTGAAAGGTTTTCTGGCTTGTTGCCTTGGGGGCATCACATTCATTTATTATAGAACATTAAAATATATGGCAGGGAAAGGACTAATAAAATACAGTATTACATTAAATGGAAGGAAATAGTTCCTCCCTGGGTTAACCTCAAATGACTAAATTCTATTACTAAGATATCATTATGGACAAAATGTTATTTTAGCAATTACAATAGTTAGGCATAAGCCAACAGCCCAAGACTCAGCAAAAGCTCTTCCACCACAGCAGCACGTGGCCTACATGCTTCAAGGTAACACTGCTGCTGGAAGGACTGAATCACAGAATCACAGAACCACCAAGGCTGGAAAAGACCTTTAAGATCATCAAGTCCAGCCCATGACCTCACACCACCAGATCAGCCAGACCATGGCACTAAGTGCCACATCCAGCCTTTCCTTGAACATATCCAGGGACAGTGCCTCCACCACTTCCCTGGGAAGTCCATTCCAATGTCTGATCACCCTCTCTGTGAGGAAGTGCTTCCTAATATCCAACCTAAACCTCCCCTGGAGCAGCTTCAGGCCAGGCCCTCCTGTCTTGTTGCTAATTGCCTGAAGATGCAATACATGGGGCTGTATGTTTGTTCCAGCCCACACCCCAGTACTAATGCATTCAGTGGACATCAAAAGTCAGACTTTGCAGCCTGGGACAGGCAATGCACTTTAAATATTATATCCGTTTATTTAGAGACTGATTCTGCGTTAGAGTTGGGAGTGGTTGTACTACTGAGCCAAACCCTGAAAGCTGAACCACAGCTCCCAAACCAGCTTCCAGATAAATAAGTGTATTACACACGCAGCGTGGGGTGAGGTGGGTGCCAAGGAGCAGGCAAAGCACCACCTCTGCTGTATCTCCAGGAAGCAAAGTCCTTGCTGTGCTCAGACCTCAGCCTTGCTCACCCGAAGTAGGCTGTGGGACATTTGAGCACGAACCCCCCACCAAATGACAGGGCTGATCCTGCACTCCCAAACCATCACAGCACCCACAGTTGCTCTGTTTTGCATCCAAGGAGAGTCAAGCAGGATGAGGTACAGCACCTCCACGGGCAGATCTGCCCTAGGGCTGAGAGTGCCCTTCAAAGGACACTAAACCTCTGAGCCCTCTGTAATGAAGTGTGAGGGTAATTACCCTCAGGTTTACTTTACAAAATTGCATTTGCCTCACTTGAATATTTTGCTGAAATTTCCTGAATCACACCTTGTGCAAACTTGTACCTGGGGCAAGCAGATAAACCTAGCTGTAGGGTATATTAAAAAAACAAAACCAAACCAAAAAAGCAGCAGGAATTTATTCCTCACTTGTATTACATCTCATTGCATCTCAGCAGGACCCTCAATGTGAATAATGTGGGTGTGAGGAAGCAGCTCAGCTGCATACAAATGGGTTAAAGGAAGGAAAGCAGCTGCATGGCCCAAAGCCACAAAGCAAGTCAGGACTGAGCAGAGCTGGAAAGAAATTGATGTGTTCAGCTCCAGTTTGTGGTGGGTGCCAGTAAAATGTTTTGCTGGCTGTCTGGGAAGAACAGGTGGCAAATCACCACCTCCTCGGGACTATCTATGCAATACATTTGAAACATAAGACCCGTTTTTAACCTTCAACTTCAAGAAGGACACAGCAGTCTGTGAACAGACCTGACCCATCACCTCTAAGTCAGGATCCAGAAGATTTAGCCTATTTCTCCAAGTAGTTGGGACAGCTGGAAAAGGGGACTTTCTGCAGTGGTGGGGACACGAAGGGGAGCATCCTACCTAATCGATGCACCGCATGGACAATCGTAGAACCACTTCCGATCCCAAGAACTTGATTGTTCTGCAAATCAAAGAGAGACAGAGCAGAGCTGTTACTGGGGGCTCAGGACAAGAGCTCTTCTGCTCTTCCCAGCAGACTTGACATTACAAACACATGCAAGAGGATCCTTGCCCAGAGACGCACGCCGACATGCAGTGTCGTAGCACGCTGCAGGCAAGGACGGGAAGACACTGTGCCAGAGAGGGCACAACCACTGTCTGACCTAAGGGATTTTAAGCAACTTGCCCTCTCCTTAAAGGACTGTGCTTGCTGAATATCACCACAGTCTGACTCCCAGGGTGTTCAACGCACACTCACTACTGGTTGCTGGCACTCCATGCACCCTCTCCTAGCGGCAAGCTGGGAGCTTCAGACAATACCACAAAGGAAGAAGCTGAAACAACCTCAAGATAACATCTCCCGAGGAAGCCACACAATGAAAGCATGGGTTTGCTGCCAACGGTATTGTTAGTAAACAGTTCAGATGCACCGGCAGCCAAAGCAAAGAGCACAGCAGCTGTTCCTATAGTAAGAGCTGCTCCCCAAAACAGAGTATTTAACTGCCTATATGAGAGTCCAGCAACACTTTTGAAAGATGGGTGAGCATGGCAGCATATGTTGAAGGAGATCACATTTTAACCACAGCTCAGCCCTGGCCTTTCTCTGCTTATGCTCTAGTTGAAGAAGGATCACTACTGTTACACCAGTAATACAAATAAGCTTCTAAAAGGTGCTGCAGGCTGAGGGTGGATGGGTGCAACTTTGTTACCTCTCAAGAGGATGCTCTGCGATGTAAATCCCAGTTTATTATCACCTCAGTCTCCCACCCCCTGAGAGCTACTTGCAGCCTCTTGCACTTCCCATTTTCAATGTACTTCCCTTTCTTTGGATGGGATCCAAAGTTTAACTGGACTTAAGGAGGCCAAATATCACTACAGAGACCTCAGATGAGGAAGACTTCAAGCCAGCCAGAGATGCAGGCACAGAGCTGTTGTGCATTATCTCTTGGACATTAGACAGATCTCTCCATGTGCAGCAAATCCAGAGTTCAGCAGCTGTGGAAAAAGCCACACCTACATTTCAACCAGCTGAAACCTTACTGTCACGCAAGCTTGCCTGGAAAGGTGGAGCTCAAGGCAGGTCACGCTCCACTAGAATTAATGACTTCCCTTGCTTCTGCAGGTTAAATGCTTAAAAAACCCCAAAAGCTCTCCAAAACCCAGCACACAACCAGGGCTGCTTGTACCCCAGCCCTCGCTAATCACCGTGACTGTAAAAGATGAGGAAAGCAACAGATGGCAGCTGCAGGCCTGCAAGGTTGCCAGCAGAAACCAAACAGCTCCTGAGGTCTCTCAGTGTCACCTGCCTGGCAGGCAGAGCCAAGCATGGCCAGCCAAGGAAGGAGCAAGCAAAGCTGCATGGAGGTCAGCAGGTCATGGGCAGTACCAGTGTTTCCAAGAGACTTGTTTCCACCTGGGAAGAGGCTGCTTCTTCTCTTTGCCCTCATTTCTAGAGGGTGGGACAGCTTCTTGGAGCAGCTGGATGCCCTAAAGGGATGGGGAAAGCCTCAGCATCGACCACTCTAATGAAATAGGAAGAGCTCACAAGGATCCCAGTTCATCAATGGCTATAAACTTAAAGGCCACCAGTGAAGACGGGTGAAACACCCTCCCTCAGGTGATGGCAAGACCTTGGCCTAAGTGGGTTTCCCAGAAAAACAGTTTAAGTCAGTCAAAACTGGTGCTGTCCCAACCCTTGCCTTATCAAAGTTCCCAACTCTCCCTCCTCAGCTCCAATCCCAGCCAGACCAGGGGCAAAACCAGCCAAAAACCATCCACTTTTAAAAAAAGGGGCAGGGTGAGTGTTGGCAAGAAGCAGAGAACATGGTCAGCATGCAAAGGGGCAGGCCCAGCTCACAGCACTGAGGTACAGCACCCTATGCAAAAAAAAAAAAAAAAAAAAAAAAAGGACATTGTAGGTTGTTTAGAAAAACCTCAGCAAATAAAAGCAAGGCACTGAGCCACGGCACAGCTGCAGACACACAAAAACAGACTCCATGATTGGGGTCAGCAGCAGCCAGAGCATTGTCCCTGCTAACCCAGGGGCTGAGGAACACTGCCCAACACTGGAGATGCCAACAAGGCCATCCACATCGAGTGGCTCTCAGCAGCACCACATGGGCAGGCCGGTCCAACAGAAATTTCCAAGAGTAGGATTTACAGGGGCAAAGAGCAGGAGATCGATATAGTGCAAAGCTCGAAGTTTCCTCTTATTAATGCTCAGCCCTCTGGGGCAGCAGACCCTACAGCTCTTGCCTGTCTTTTCATTTCAGAGACACAGGCAGGGCCTGCCTTCAGAGGAGTTGTATAAACACAAAGCCAGCTTTCCCCAAGCAGCTTATGGCTCTAAAGCCCCATGCCAGCCCCATTCCTCCAAGCCATCACAGTAGGACAGCCCATGGTTTCTGAGGTTGGTCATCTTGGTGTCCACTCAAGTACTGAGGGACTCTGCTTTCTGTGACTGCCTGGGGACAAGTGTTGCAGGTAAATACAGCAATCTGGCTTTAATTAAAAAAAAATTAAGAGATAAAAGGTTCTTCTGTCTTAATCTCCCCCACCCACAGGTTTTCTATCTGCTGCAGGCAGAGCGAGGAGCTGTGCAGGCACAGATAGGGATGGGTGTGAATGAGGATGCCAAGCAAGGAGCCTGATCTAGTATCAGTACCAAGCCCCAAGTGCCACAGATTTACAGCACAGTTAAGCAGGAGATACTTGTCCAGCATAACCGGACCCTGAAGTCAGTGGCATCTCTCACATGTCCCTGCTGTGCATGGAAGGGAGTCTACAGCTTTGCCTTCAGAGATTACGTTGCTCCCTCTGTTACCAGCGATAGCTCTAACTACCAAACACAAAACTATCTGTTACAAACAGCAGCTGTGCCCTGACAGTGCAAACGGAAGGGGAGACAAGTTTTCTGACAGTTGAAACCACTTCACTCCTTCGTGGTGACTGTAACCTGCTTCTCCACCTCTGCTTCAAGCCAACTTCCATGGCAAGCATTGCAGTATCACCACGTCCACTGCCTATTTTTACTTAATCAGCATCACTAGCCAGGCACTGAACTTTAATCAGCTGGGACGTGGCCAGAAACATCATGCTAAGTTTGCTTGACCATGAAGCAGCACAAAGACCAGCTATTTCACTAGGAAAAGTCCAAAACGAAGAGTGCCAGTTTAGCCCAAACCCAAGGCACACCCCATTCCTGATAACAATGGTTGTGCCTCAGCCCCACGCCTTGCAACACAAGTTCTTCCTCCTGCAACCCCCCATCATGCAACTTCAGGGCTTGCTTTTGGTAAGAAAGGGGCATTTTATGCAACTGCTGGTCCCTCTCCCCCAGCTCCCCCACCCCACAGACAACTTTTGGAGGGGCAGGTCTCAGGTAACATGTGGCTGTGCTCTCTGCAGGCAGGTACAGACTGCTCAGGGGAAGAAGAGGCTGCAAAACAAGCGAAACATTTATGGGACACCAGAGAAGCCACCAGCAACTAAGCCTCAAGGTGCCAATCCAGAAGAGGGAAGTAGTGAGGAAAAGGGAATTTTTTGCCCCCAACTGAAAACTTCTACCTCCCTGGCAGAGACTCTTGGCCAGTTTCATCACTGCTGTTGCAAAAGAACTCGCACAGCAAACATTGCCATAAATGACCCTGTGACTTTAACCGTTGATCTTCCAAGCATTCACAATCAGCCTCCGACTACCCACAAGCAGCTCCAGTCCTGCTTGGCCTTCAAGGGGTTCATGAAAGCCCTTCGGCGCGTTTCCTTCCCGTCAGAGGACAGGGAACAACCCCCTGGTTAGGAGCTGTTGCTCCTTGGGTCCTCGGACAGGGTGCAGCAGTGGTACACCCTGAACTTGGAGAAAGGAGCAGGACACGGGGTTAGCCTGAACTCCCACCGCAGCCCAGCTCGCAGGAGGGTGCATGGTGAAAGTTTAGAGGTGCAAGACGTGAGCCCAAACTGGGGATGCACGGTGCCGAGCCGGGCAAGGCACGGAGCGGCTGCCTGGGAGGTGTGTGCTGGGCGAGCGCAGAGGGCAGCGGGGAAAGTAGTTTTCTCCCTTCTGCCCAGGCTTAAGGAGCGCGGTCCAAAGCTCAGCCGGACCGTCCGTGCACTCTCGGCGTCCCTCTTTGCCCTCGGGGACCGTCCGTGCTGTGCGGGGAGCGAGGGGTCTGTGCACCCCGTAACCCGTCCGTGCAACCCAGAGCCACTCTGTGCAGTGAGGGGCTCCCTGCACCCCTGGGATCGCCCCACGCACTTGGGGCGCCCCTGCACCCCGGGAACACTCCGTGCGCGGGGGGACTCCCTGCAACCCGGGGGGCTCCGTGCACGCCGGGGCCACTCCATGCGCCGAGGAGTCCCCTCTCCCGTGGCTGCTCCGTGCACCCCAGGGACACTCCGTGCACCCCGGGGCCGCTCCATGCACTGGGGAGCCCCTGCACCCCGGGAACACTCCGTGCACGTGGGGGGCTCCGTGCACCCCGGGGTCGCTCCATGCACTGGGGAGCCCCTGCACCCCGGGAACACTCTGTGCACTGGGGAGCCCCTGCACCCCGGGAACACTCTGTGCACCGGGGGACTCCGTGCACCCCGGGAACACTCTGTGCACGTGGGGGGCTCCGTGCACCCCGGGGTCGCTCCATGCACTGGGGAGCCCCTGCACCCCGGGGACACTCCATGCACGTGGGGGGCTCCGTGCACTCGGGGGTGTGTGTGTGGGGTGTCTCTGCATCCCATGACAGCTCCGTGCAGCCCGGGGACACTCCGTGCACTGAGGGGACTCCGTGCACCCCGGGGTCGCTCCATGCATTTGGGGGGCCCTCGCACCCCTGGGGTCGCTCCACGCCCTTGGGGTGCCCCTGCACCCCGGGGACACTCCGTATATTACGGGGAGGGGGGGGGGGGGGGAATGGGGTGTCTCCGCGCAGAGGGGGGACACTCCGCGGGGTGTCCACGGCGGGGGTGGGCTCACCTGGACGTGCTTGTCCACCGCGGCGCAGGCAGCCAGCTTCTTGGCCTCCTCTGCCATGGCTCCGCCGGGCCGCCCGCGGGCCAAGGTTCGCCTCCCCGCCGCCGGCCGCGCCCTGGCCCTCCCCGGCGGCCGGCCCAGCAGGGGCGTGCTGCGGAGCGCGCCCAGCCGGCCGGGGAGCCGCATGCCGCCCCGGCCCGCCCCCGGGGGGCTCTCCCGCATGGGCTGCAGGCCTGGGCCGAGCCGGCTCCTTTCCTCCACCTCCTCCTCCTCCACCTCCTCCTCCTCCTCCTCTCCTGGGGGGACGCTGGGACTTGTAGTGCTGCCCAGCCGCGAACTACAGCTCCCACAGTGCCCGGGCCGGGCTGCGCGGGGGCTGCTCGCCCCGCCCGCAACCCCGCGCCGGCTTTTGTGATCGAGGTGTGTGGGTTTATTCGTAGAGCGATCGAGCGGGCTGGCCGGGCGCGGCAGGGCTGAGGCTTTTTTCCCGTGGGGTGCTGAGGGACGGGAAGCGTTCCGCCTGGAAGGGTATGGGGGAGGGAAGAGGGAGCCCCTCCCCAGCTGCAGGCTGAGCTCCAGTGAGCTCAGGGGGCTGCTGAACCCTGCAAGACTCAGGAAGAGCCTTCCTGAGGCTTGCAGCGACACTATGTAGCACGATCTTGCTCAAAAGTTTTTCGGTGTGGTGGTGGGGGGGGTCAAGGACTGGTGAGCCAAGCCCCGTGCCAGCTGGGAATGATACTGGGTCAGGAGAGTCACAAGTGGGAGCACGGACATGATGAAAGATGCTGGTGGACCACACCATTACCAACCAGCTCTCACTCGTCCTTATCGCACCCTGTAGGAGGGCCTGGATAAAACCCCATGGAGGTTTTCTATCAGTGAGCATAGAGCCTTTTTTTTTTGTCCGTATTTTTTTCCTCTCTATCCTGGGTTGACATGTGTTTGTGAAAAACATCAGTGAGGCAGATCACCCCTCGGGTTCCTCTGCACCAGCGTTTTCCACGCTGGGAGCCCCATGAAGACCACACACCTGCATCTCAGCTCCTCTCCAGGCTACAGTCCCACCAAGATGGGTGAGAATTGCAGGTATTCACCCCTTACAACTCACTGCAAGGTCAGACCACAATGCATGGAGAATATATATTTTTAGTATTATTTGCTCAACAGAAAAGCCACTGTTGGCTTTTTTTTGTTTGTTTTTGTTTTGTTTAAATTCTGTGCATGACCTGACTTGTTTTGTTGCCAACCTCTGGGATTTAACTGTGATTTTTAAGGGCTAGAAACGTTTCCTTTTGTTTTCCCTGGGTCGGCACACTGGTCTTTGAACAATGGGGTGGTGTTTCAACAAAGACTCTATTGTCATTCCCCAGGCTTATCTCGGTGTGGTAAGGCCTTACCTTTCTATACAGAGCAGGTGACTTGCTATAAAGAGCAGCACGTGAACCCTGTGCAATCGTTGGGTGTTTTCTGCTGGCTGGCAGTGATCTTTCCTGCAAGTCACCCATTTTGTAAGCATAAATATGCACGTCTAGTGGGATGTACGTTTCAGAAAGAATCAGACCTGAGTATTGAGTTCTTGAGGACGCGTTAATGGTAAAACTGGAGGAGCAGCTGACTGGGTTTGGGGTTATTCCGTTCAGTATCCTAAATGTTTGACTGTGCCTGAAAATGAAAAACAGTCGTGGAGGTCTTACACCAATTCAGGAAGCCCTGTCTTACATGTGAGCATCTCTCAGATTCTACCAGAGTGAGGAGTGTTAGTCCAGAAGTCAAGTATGGGGCCATGAACCTGTTAGTATCCTCCCAGCAGTGGCTTGAAACTCACTTTGCAGTGCATGTGCCTTGAAGAAGACAAACATCTCCACTAACAGATAATGGGGCTTTTTTATTAGCAATGGATGTGAATCTGCTGGTGAGTTGCAGTTTCAGTGAATGCAGGACAATTTTTTAGTTATGGTGTGCTGAGCCCTGCCTGTGCACAAAACCAGCACGTTAGACATTTTAGAAACTGGCTTGATTGAAGTTTCAGCAACAACCAGCTCTGCCTGCAAAGTCCTTTTGTACAAGCCTGTGTTTGCCCCACAAAGCCTCTCTGGGAGCCAGCTCTCAGCCTCACTGCTACACTCCAGAGGGAGATGTTTGAACCTGCTTTGTTTGAACGTTTTTCTTGTCAAAAGGAGGGGTCACAGCGAGGTGTGAACCCCAGCAAAATGCCACCCTGATGAGCAGAGCAGCTTGAGCCATCAGGCTGGTAAGGGTGCCTGTGTGTTTCTGGGCACTGAATTCAGCATCAGAGGCTGAAATTACACGTTAGGAAATTACAGGGTGGCAGTGATAACAGCTTGTTATTGGCAAAAAGGGAAGATCCTGCTCTTTACTCCCTTCACCCACCACCCACTCTCAACCTGGGTACTGATTTTATGCTAGCTCTGGCATTTCTCTGATCCTGTGCTGATTCACCTTGCCATCCAGGGGAAAAAAAAAAAAAAAATAATGCAGTTTCTTCTTGTCAGGCAAGTGAGGTCAAACTGGCTCAGCCAAACTTGACACAGAACGTGTCTCTGAAGCGGAGTTTTGTAACTGGCTTAAGCTACTTTGGTCTAAGACAGTGCTGTGCCCAGAAAGGAGAATTCCCACCCTCTGCTTCATCATTTGTCAAGTTTTCCTGCTACTTCCATGTGCTGGCAGAGAGCTGTTTTGTTTTGGTTTGTTTTGTTTTCTGAAAGGTACATCAACCAACAAAACCAAAGTCAGTTTTCCTTGCCCTTTTCTGAGGAAGCCAGCAAGACCAACCAGCTGGGAGTGGGAAGGACCTTCTGCTGTGGGAGACCTAGCCCAGCTTAAAGCTGTTGCAAAAGTGCATGCTGGCCAGAGTGAAATGCTAGTGAAGGCATGGCAGTTTCTGGGTGTCAGGTGTGTTTATCCAACAAACTGCAGGTCTCTCATTTAAATGAGGCACGAAACAGCTAAAAAGGCAGACCTATGGAGGTAAAACTTCATCAACACACTGGAGAAACCAAGTTGAAATTGCATTTTTAATTCATCTTTGTAGATAAACTCTGGTTGGCAGTGGCTCTCCCAGCCTGTCATGTCCCAGCTATTACATTCATGCTACCTGATGTTTTTTTATCCTGCAAACTCCAGCTCAGTGGCATTTCTTCTGAATAATACCTACTTGTCTCTGGTTTGATCTGGTGGATGAAGAATGGCTTGGTTTTATACTGCAGGGGTGCTGGTATACTAATTACAACATCTGCAGCTTTCTGATGGTCTGAATTCTCCTAGGAAAAAAGTCAGGGTCTATCAGGGACCGTTTTGCAGGGAATTACAAACGGCCCTTGGTACCAGCAGCCACGAGGTGGCATGTTGGGCTTTCCCTCCTGTGCCTCACTGCTGTGAGAGCGAGTTCTTCAAGAAAAACAGGCAGATCTTCGGTGGAGTTTCGTAAACACCTCTCCTTTTAACATCCATCCAGCAAGAGCAGGCTTTGATTTCCACATAAATGGCTGGTCAGATTGAAAGTGATTGTCATACGATGGAAATAGATCTCTTATGTCAGTCAGTCAGTCAAAACAGAATGGAAACTGTGAGTCATGCTTTGCAAAAAAGCAGGAAGTTTGGGTTTGTTGGCACAAATTTTTAATACAGAGAGAAAATTATAGGGCTGTAGTGCTGTGTTTGTCTTGAGGATTTATGAATAACATTGTTCGTGCCTTACAGGAATGTTTCCAAAACAAAACAAATGTAAAACTCTCAGGTTACAATTGTTATTTCTTTATGCTTCAGTGGTAAAGGATCTAGGAAGAATCTATAAGGAAATGTGTACTGTCATGAAAACTTAGGTCTCCCCTAAAATAAAAGGCTGCAATTGGAAGACTGATCTGGGACAGGAGGAGGAGAGGAAATAGAAGAACATGAGGTAATACTCATGGGAGCAACAGGGACACTTGCACAAGGCTGTGATTGTTTTGCCTTAAGCATAATAAACTTCACATGAACCAGCCCAAAGGTAGAAGTGCAAGTCTCCCTGTGAACTATTCAGACACCCTGAAACTTGCTGGGGTCTGTGGTTCTTGTCTCTAAGCCCCTTAGAGACAAGAAACGAGTTACTGCAAAAAGCATGACACAGAACTAGATTTTCTGCACAGCCCAACAACATAATGGACTTTAAAATCTAAGTGTATTAGAGTTACCCTTCAACATGACTGTTCAAAACATTGCTCTGCAAGAAAGGTTAATTTAAATGGGAACAGGTGCAGGGGAGGGGTAGTGAGATGAACAGGGGAGCAGGGAGCCAAAAGTGTAAGGGAAGAATAAAAGCCTTTGGCTTGGTTTGCTTGGCAAAACAGAGGAATCTGATTACTCTTTATAACCACATGAATGGGTAGACATTCAAGAGAGAGGAGTTATCTAAATAAAGAAAATATTAGCACAAAATCATATGGGTACAATAGTAAAATGTCATTTCAGTTGCTAAAAATGACATGAGCTGTTTGGCATGTGGCACAAGGTAAATTCGTTAAGACTTGGTTATAATGAGGGAAGTTTAAAAAAAAACCTCCCAAAACCTATGGATTGCAATTCAGTTGTTGTCTGGGGAGCAGTTTGTATGACCTGACTATGCATACATCTGGTGCTTAACAAGAGCTGTGTTACCAACACATCAGAAAATAAGAGTGCAAGCAGGAAGAAAAAATTAGGTAGAAGTCTAAAAAATTACAATTACCAGCTCCTTAAGAAGAGTTCACTGAGCAATCAGTGCCACAATTTTAAAATCACTAGAGAAAATACATTCACGATTCCTGTTTTATCAGTCGCCTGGAGAGTGATTAAAGGTGAGAGGGTGATTAAAAATGAAAAATAAAATGCCAACATGGGGAAAGTGGGAAATAAAAATGTCTTGGTGTAAATGAGAAGTTATGAGAAGCAGAGTAGTTATTGGAAAGTGAAGCACATTAAAGGAAATCCATAGCTGACAAGGCTAAATCCCAGAAAACCCGAGTGATGGTACAGGCCCATTACTAGATGGGCTCGATTAAAATGTCAATCATGATGCAGAAGTGTTCATTGAACATTTATGATCTATGTTTGTAAAGAAGCAGGAAGATAGGTGGGTGGATTACTTAACAGTGATGTGATAAATTTCAGTCCATTAGTAACCAGTGAAGCTCTTGTCTTCTAGGGATAACTGTGGCCCAGTAGCTTCAAACCAGCTTCCTGGGGGACCCCTCAACTGTTGGTGTTCATCTTTGGTAAACCTTGGTACACTGGGGAGATACTAGAAAGCTGAAAATGTGCCAGGTTGGTATCTGTCTTCCAAAAGGATACTTGCATGATATGTAATAAATGTCTATCCAAGAGTTCCTGGCTAAATACCAAAAAAAAAGCTGGTATGTGACTCAGATTAAATAATTAGTACTGCCAGTCAGAGGTCTCCTAGAAATCTCATTTAATGCTTCAAGAAGACAACAAACAATTTCGTTTCCTCTGGAAGGTGTAATAAACTTTTAAATGGGTTTTTCCTTAGAACTGCACAATGTTTCAGAGGGTCACAAAACATCAGTTAAGCTTTTATTAAATACTGGCCACAGACATTTATTTCTTTTTTTTAGAACTGGTTAAAAAGCATTACTGAATAAGGGTACTTCTTGTGGGATCTGTCTAGGATCATGCTACACGACACACGGACACAATCAGTATTTTCCTGAGCCATCTGGAAGTAAACACAAAATCACTCCTAATACAATTTGCAGATGACATCTACCTGGGCTGGGTGGTACAATCAGGAGGGCAAGGTTTGCTCAAAACGTGGCAAAACTGGGTCTGGATAAAGGGACTGCCTCGTAAGACAAATGGAAAGCCAAGCATCTCAGGGGTGCACACATACACAGAAGAAGAAAAGCAGGGTGCTGTGTATTAACGACCTACAGCCAGCCTTTTCCCCTGTGCAAAGGGGAGGCACACCTAGAGCCTTTTGTACCGCTGGATACAGATGGGCACAGCACAGCAATCACCCGATTCTGGAATGCAGTCCTGAAAAGAAAAAAAAATGGAGAAGGGGAGGGGCAGAAAACCAGTCTGAGGGCTGGAGAAGATGCCTGAAGAGAATTGAAGAGTTCGTGACTTACTTGGTTACAAAGGAGACACGAGTGTAGCTTGATAAACTAAGAACCAACCTCTAAAGAGGTAAATACTGGCAGAAAATGATGCATGGTGGAAGCTCAAGTGATGGCACCATCCCTTGCAGGCTGCAGAGGTGCAGCTGGCGTGGGCACCCTCAGCGATGGGACCCGAAGGAGCAGCCTCTCCCGCTCCCCACAGCAACGGAGGGCACAGGAGCTGCCGGAAGAAAACGGCCCCTGAAAGATGCAGAGGTGTGACCCGAGAGAAAACACCCAGAAACCTGTGAAGACACGGAGGAAACCAGAGCTGGAGAACCGCAGGTGGCTCCTGAGGCTGCCGCCGGGCTCGGCCAACGCGCGGAGACAGCCCTTCTGGGGCCCGGCGAGCAGCGTGCTGTGTCACCCGCGGCCCTGCCCGGCCCTGCCGCTGGAGCCAGGCCGGCCGGGCCAGCCACCCCCCGGGGAACCACCTCCCGCGGGCGGCGGCTGATCCCGCCGTGCCCGCTCCTGCAGGAGACAGGCGGCGGTGCCGGGCCCGGGGATGGCGGCCACAGACCCCGCAGCGAGCCGTGCGTGCCGGGCTGGCCGCAGGGCAGGGCAGGGATCCCCCAGACCCGCCGCCGTTCCCGCCCGCCCCGCACGGGCCCTGCCCCCCAGCCCCGCCCCGCCCCGCCCCGCCGGCGCGGAGGAACAGCCACGTCTCCAGCCCGGCCAGGGGGCCGGCCGGGAAGGGGCGGGGCCTCACTGCCCGCCCGCCAATCAGCAGCACGCGTGGCGCGGCAGCTGCGCCAATCGCAGGGCAGGCCGGTGAATCATTCGCTTGCGATTGGTCCGTGAGAGGAGGTAGAGGGAGGGGAGAGAGCGGCGTTGACTCCAATTGGCCCGGCGGCTCTGTTGACAAACATCGCGTCGTCCCGCCCTCTCTCCCCTCTCGAGCCAATCAAGAGGAGGCGGAGGGTAGAGCGACGTGGCGCCGAACCAATCGGCGCCCTCCCCGCCGCCGAGGGGCGGTTGCGCTCGGAGTGCCGGGACGTGGCGGGCGGGGCGGGCGCCCATTCTGTGGCGGCGGCGGCAGCGGCGGCACCGTTCATGTCCTAACGGCGGCAGCGTTCATGTCCTAACGGCGGGCGAGGCGGGGCCCCTCCATGCGGGGGCCGCGGTGCCGCAGCGCTCTGGCCGCCCTCGCCTTGTTGGTGCTGTTCTGGGTAGCGGCGGGAGGCCCGGAGCTGCCGCCCGGCCATGCCGCGGCTGTGGAGGCCGCTTTCGGGTTGGGAGCGGCCGCCGCTCCCGCCGCTTTACCGGCCGGTTCTGCTGACGTGACGGTGGAGGACGATGAGGCCGGTGTGGCCCCCGCTGCCCCCGGCGAGCAGGAGCCTGAGGAGAGCGGAGAGGCCCGGACCGGCGGCAGGTGGGCGAGGGGGGGGGGGGGTGTCGGTTCTTGGGTGTCCTGGAGGGGTCGGGGGTCCCGGGGGGGGGGGGGGGGTGTCAGGGCATGGAGATGCTGAGGGGGTTAGCGCCTTGTTAGGGGGTGCTTGGCGGAGGCCGGTGCCTGGAGCAGGGGTCAGTGTTTCAGGGGAGCGTCCGGAGTCGGTGCCTCGGGGTGAGGTTGTGTCCGGGCCGGGAATCGGCAGCCGGGGAGGGTCGGTAGTTTGGGAAGAGCGGAGAGAGTTGGCCTGTGGGGTGTTTACGGAGGGAGAGGTGCACGGAGCAACTCGGGTGCTGCAGGCGAGTGCGTGGGGTTGAGCGGCGGGGAGACGCGGGGAGGGTGGGAGGAGAAGCGCCGGGGGAAGGGGAGGGAGAGATGATCCCGTGATGGGGCTGGAGGAGAGCTGGGGATGGACGGGCTGGAGCTAGGAGGGCTGTGGCAGGAAGGAGAGGGCGTTTCAGCACCTCGCCATCGCCGAGGAACTTGTTCTGCCCTGTGGTTGTTAGCAGGGAGAAAAAGTGTCTTAATTCTCGAGACGGATAAGCTGCCGGGTGCCGTGCTATTGTGACATCTGGCCCGTCTGCTTACCCTGGTAATACCGAGGTCTCGTTCCCTTCCTGGTCTTGCTACCAGGTGGCAGGGCTGTGCCTTCGGGGAGAAGACCCGAAAGCACCGCGTCTGTGCTCCCAACTCTTCCCAACACCTGCAACTTGCCGTTGTTCAGAGCACAGCGTCCCTTCCTGTCATCTCTTTTTCATTTAAAGAAAACGCCGTTCTGTTTACTTAGTTGTTTGTTAGACACGGACTCTGGTGGATGCTTGAGGAGAAGTCAAAACATGCGAGACAAATTGCTGAACAAGTCTCAGAATACAGCAAGGGGGAATAAAATTCCTGATAAGCACATCTGGCAAGAAACTCGGGCAAAGGGGAGATTTTAATGAATGACTCGAGTGCAGAAATGAGCTGTTTCCAGGCTGTTTCTGAATTGGCTGAGAAAGGTGAGGTGATAAGCCACAGCCAGAGTTTAAAGGAAGAACAGCATGACTAAATGTCTGCTGTATTTGACAGCCTGTTCTAAAAATGAAAAACCCCAAAGCTTGTTGTTAGTACACCCGGGCATTCACTTAGAGCAAAAAAACCTGGCTGATAACTCAGCATCCTGTTTTCTTTGAGGAAAATCTATTCACCTGTTAGCAACAGGATCATTATTTTGTCTATCAGGTCATAAAAATCCTGCCTAGTTTGTTACCATTCTAGTGTTTTCAGTTTTTAATAAGATCTTTGTTTACTTAGCCCTGAAAATATTTAAATAGTATTTTTTTCTTTGATATCTAGAGTTAAAGAAAATACATGAAAGATGTTCAATGTAGTAATTTAAGCCTGAGATTAAATGTAGCTGTCCTCTAATTGATTAGTGCGTAGGAATAGATTTGCTGTCATCAAATAAAAATAGAATGGCTGCCTGGCCATTGTATTTGCCTGCATTTATTTATTTTTTTTCACATGTATTTGTGAGCTCTCTACTAATCTGCATGTTTTTCAGCAGTAAATGCAATGTAACAGGTCAGAATCATTTGGAAAAAAAACAAATAAAACCCAAACCCCAGCTACTTTTGCTGTAGGCAAAGGAATCTCATCATCTTGGTTTTGAGGATTTTTTTTTTTAATTTCCTAGAAGGAAATGTGAGGCTTGGTGAGAATTATTGTGCTTCTTACATACAAAGGTGCAGATTTTGAAATTGGAAGAGCTGTTTAGAGTTAAATTTTGACAAACAGCTGTATTTGCAATGTCCCAGCCAGCTGTTGAGGGTATTAGGATTGTTGTGTTTTAAACTGAAACAGGAATAGTGCTAAATGTTGTACCAAAGTTTTGCTTCGTTTTTCTAATAAAAACCAATCAGAATAAATGGAAGTTTTTGTGTCATGAAAGGTGTAGAATGAACTAAGTGTGTGTTCTTGCTCTATCCTGTTTACATCTTCGCTTGCAGTCTTAGCTCTTTTCTTTGTAGGTGGATCAGATACCTTCACTTCTATAAAGTAGAACAGAGCTGAGCTCAGGCCACCTGATCTCAAAGAGTGAGCTGTGCTCGTGATGGGATATAAACAGTGGTTTTAAGGCCCAGGAGTTGCCCTTTGTCTATGTATGTGGAAGTTTGTAGTAGATGTTTTGCATAATTTCAAGGGGCAGCATTATAACTACCCTTAAATAACAAGGTCACGTCTGTGAGCAAAAGAGGATGGGAAATGGTAAAAAACCATTTTCGTTTCACAGTAGAGTCTATTTGTGGATGGTTGGGGTGGGGGAAGTGCATCCAGATGTGTTTTCATATTGACAAAGTGAAAATGAAATCTGACTGTATGGTATTAGCTTAATCTCTGCCAGCTGCTGTGATACAGATGTCTTTGTATGCCCCATGTTATAGTGGCCCCTTGCTTTAGCCCTTCTGCTGGCCATCTGTAAGGGCCCAGAAGGGATTTTCTTATTATTTGGTTCACAATTCGTTGCTGGAGGCAAGGTGAACTATGTAGGTGTCTTCATTTTACTGATGTTCATTTTTCGGGTGCCTGCTGGCTGTAGCCTGGGATTTAAGTCACTGTCTAGTTTGTAGTAATTCCTTTCTGTATATTTTTTGCTGTTGTTGTTCAGGTTTGTGGAGTCTGTTGTTTTGTGTGGGTGTTTTTTTCGCTCTCTAGTATGTGTGTGATGTGATTCACTCCCTAGTATACTCCATGGTTTACTTCCAAGAAAAGTCTTGCTGTTTTCAGGAATTTGCAGCCTTGATGCTGTTTGTCTGTATCCTCCTCCCTTCCTTGGCATTGTTTTGTGACTTTTGACCTTAAGTTGGGTAATACTTTACGTTTTGTGTGGGATGGCATGTGGAATTGAGGGCTAGTTTGGTAGTGTTCCTACAAAACTTGTTGGAAGTTGGCTTCTTTGTTCAAGGAAGTCCTTAAGCTTTACCCCAGTTGGGTATTGGTAAAGCCAATGCTTTTATCAGAATATATTCATCTAGTGTTTTATTAGACTGCCTGAAAGATGGGAAGATCTTTTGTCACCACTTCATACCCTCGGTATGCAAAGCTGCAGGCAGTGGAATCTTACAGAAAAAGAGGGGGAAACTGGAAAAAAGGAAAATCTGATAGTGAGAAAGTGTAACACTAGCGTGGGTCTAGGGCACATGTAGACACACTGCAGATCTTCTCCTGATTAGAGTTAAAGCAGCAGGATTTTAACTCACTGGAGTTGGTCAGAGTTGAGAAGAAACAGATACTGAGATTTGGATTTATAGAAATAGAGAGAGTAATGAAGGATTTTTTTCAAGAGCAAGAATTCTTAGCAGGTTTTTTTCTGACATGCAGGAACTAAGTGAGATTTAAGGTCCCTTCCAACCAAGGCTATCTTATGACTAGTGTTAAAGAGCAAGATGAAGATTAGACCAGAAGCACAACTGTTTAGTTTAAAATGAGTCACTCAGTAAAAAACCAGAGAGAAATGAATGCTTTTCTTGCAGCTAGTTCCAGTTCTGTGGGTATGTGCAGGATTTAGGGATGAACGGGTCCATTTCCTGTGTCTCATCCAAATGTTTGCTCAGTAGGTGGAGTCTGTGAGACCAAGTCCATTATTCATTATACAGTGAGCGCCCAAGGGGGCTGATGAAGAGTACACTGCACCCAAGACAAGTGAGAATTTTACAGGGTATGCAGTAGCAGTTGGTTAAACCACTTTCTCAAGGTGTGTGCTGTTGGTACAAAGGTACCCTCTGAAGGCTGGATTTTTTTCTCCTCACTTTTCTAATTGGGTAAACTTAAAGCTTAAGTGTGGTCACAGCACAACTTGGATGACTGGAGGTCACGATGCAGGGGCAGATAACAAAGCTACTGTCTGGGGTGGTGGTGAGGCTTAAATAATGAGATAACTCTTGGGGAAAGTTGAGGTTTGCATCTGGTAGAGAAAGATAATATGAAAAGATAAAATACATATTTGTTACTTGAGGGAGAAGTCAAGTGGGAAGAATGAGATAAAGGAAAACAATGGGAGTGGATGGAAAGGAAGCATTTCACGGTGCAGTTTTTTTTCTCTACAGTGTTACTGTGAAAATTCCTTCTGTTCTAGCTGCACTTGCACCCAATTTTATTACCTAACTGTCAGCAGGATCAACATAAAATTTAAATAGACCTACTTGAAATAATATTTTTATGCAATGGCAGGTGACTTCAGACAAGCTGTTTTACCATAAAGCAAATAGATTCTGTACAATGTGTGTCCAAGGCCTTTAATGTGCAAGCACTTATTTATGGTGCTTGAGAATAGATAGTCTCCTGCAATCCAGTTTATCATTAACCTGGTCTTGGTTTCTGTACAGTTGGAATAATGATGTGTACTCAGCTTATAAAACCTCGTGTATTCTACTGTTCAAATATTTGCATAATCGGTACTTTCCTAACAGTTTCTTAAACTAAGCTTTTGGAGGAATGTGATCTTTAGCCATCCTCAGAAGCTGCTGTGTTATTTTTGGTGTAACTTGAAGACTTACTGAACTTTCTGTTTATTAACAAGATAGTTCTATAGTACAGTATAAAGTCCTATAAAAACACGTGGGTTACTTTTACATGTAAAATTGCAGTGTTTTATATGAACTTTGGCATAGGTGATGTAGTGAGCCACTGTCCTTGAACATGTTTTTAAGAACATTATTTTAGATTTTCCCTCTTGAAAGAAAACTCAGAGCCCTGTAATTTCGTCTGTGAACTTCAGCTTACTACACTGGTAACTTTGGACAAGGGAATGTGTTTGGCTTCAGTTCTACATGATAATTCAGTGTTCCTTATTATTTCAATTAATGAATCATGTGCTGTCTCTGTGTGCATTACCTCCTCCCTGCCCTTTCACCCCCACCCAAAAACAGTTAATCACCCATCAGGTTTATTTGCACAGTTCCTTATTCTCATTGAAACCAATGTCTATAAAGGTCTTTCTGGGTCACTAGATCCAACCATCCTCATTGTCAGCAGTCTGTAAAGTAATCAAGCTCTACTCCCACAGCCTTTCAGCCTGCTGCAAGCCAAAACTGTCAACACATCCCAGCTTTTTCAGGTCAAAGTGAAACAATCTTCCAGGAAGAAAAAGGCCCTTCAAAAGTGCCTTGTCAGTGTTTTATCTCTGATGTTTGGGTTTTTTGGCTTGCTTTTTTAAATTTTTATTTTAATGCCAAATCAGAAATGTGTTCTGATGGAACTGCTGTTTAAGAAACAAGATTTACTAAAATTGGTGAGCTTCAGGAGCTGTAGCATCTCCACACAGAGAGGCTACTCAAAGCCTGAGCTGTGTAAGGAAGGCAGTTTGCTTGCTCTGTTGTCTGCTGACCTTGGAGCTTGTTTCTAGTGTCCTGTGTGTGCCTCAGGTGAGATTTGTTTTACCCTAAGACTTGTCAAATCTCCATGATTATTTCCATGTTTTATCCAGAGGTATTGAATCTTAGTTGTGACTTAATATTTCTTATGCACTGATTTGCTGGGTTAATTGTTCTGGGATTTGCTTATTTTGAAAGGACATATTAAAGATCAGTGTGGAAGGGACTGGAAAAAATAGGATATATACTTTGCACATAAGTATCTCGAAACATGGTTGCATTCAGTTGCTGTAGTGCTAACACCTGCATGTAGGAGGAAAAAGTCAAGCTATCTTCCCTTGAAACTGAACTCTGAAAGTGTCTTAATAGCATGTAAATTAATTTCACATCCAGCCTGAGACTTCAACTTTTCTACTCTCTTGTTCCTCTAGTTAGAGCTAACAAGTTAAACTGCTGTTCTGCAGAATATGTAAACTTAACTTTCAAGTTGAACTTGCACTGTGTGAAATATAGAAAGTAGCTAATAGATACATTCCATGGTGCTGTAGTTTTGACTGTGAATGCTTCCAACTTGCAGATCTCTTGTAATTATCAGCACTTTGGATGGACGAATTGCTGCACTGGATCCAGAGAACAGTGGGAGAAAACAGTGGGATCTGGATGTGGGATCAGGTTCTCTTGTGTCATCCAGTCTCAGTAAACCAGAGGTAAGGCTCAGTCTCTTTGCTGACTACATCTTTAAAAAACAGATTTTTTTATAATAAAATGAACGATTCTTTTTCTTCATGCTTGATGGATGTTAAATAATGCAGCAAACTTAGTAAAGATAAAGTTTGATAGCTGTTCTCAAACTTGTTTTTTGGAGCGCTTACATCATGTTGCCATTTCAAACTAGAGTGTCAGCGTTTTAGTCTTGTGATTGACGTATGTGATAACTATCAAACTAGATGATGTAACTGGATTTGGGAATTGTATGCAAGTGGCGATTGAAAACAAGTTGCTTGTAGTTTGAAACGAATTAAAGGATTGTCTCCTTTGTATTACTAGGGTGTGTTTTGGCAAGTGCTGACTTTTTCCCCCCCTTAAGAAAAGCAAAAGTCCTTGTGACTTAATAAACACAGGATTGTTGTGGTGGGTTTTAACTACATAAACAGTCTGCCTATGAAGTAGAATGTGTTAGCAATGAAATAGAGTGCTAAAGATCACTCAAGTACTGAGTGGTAAAGCGGTGCCTTACTTCTTACTGATTAACTGTAAGAAGGAAATCTAAAGAGTTAAATTACTACTTTGGTGCTGTTTCCACCATCAGTTTGAATAAACTTAGGCTGGAAATCAGGAGAAAGTTTTTTTTGCTTTTTTTTCTGCCCTAAAGAAGTGAGATCCATGAGTCATTCTCTCCTAGAATTAGGAGGAATACATGTACCAACTAACAGGTAGTTTGTGGTGATGACAAATTACATGGTCCTTCACTGTCATGGGTGGTTGGATTTGATGACCAGTCCTATATTGTGCTTTGGCATAATGTGCATCGGAAAGTTGAGGTGGAATTCAAGGGTGTTCAGACTCTGAGCATCTTGCTTGTGGTTCTTTGTTGGTGTCCAGTCTATCTGACCTCCACTTTGATATAAAGAATTCTAAGGGAGGATTTGGTCTGTTGCTGTGGTTAGTTTAAGTTTGACAGCTAGAAATAATAATCTCAGATTGCAAAAGTAATGTGAATGTGAACTCATGTTCTTCGTTTCTGAGAGAATTTTATTTACATATTCAACTTTGGGTCTTGTTGAGACATGATTTTGTGTTTAACATGGATTTTTGTGCTGAAGAAAAAACACAGTAAGAAAAGAGAACTTCCTACAAGTGTGTCCTAGAGCAGAATTCAAAACAATACAAAAACTGTAGAGAGGAAGGTTCCTGTTACAAATTGTGGTCCTTCATAAATGTTTTCAATACTAGATACTTAAGTATTGTTCTGTTGCCTGTTGCTGCAAAGTTTCTAATGATCACTGTGGAAATAAAACAACTGGTTATAAAACATACATTTGAAATATATGCAAATATAAACTTCATTTTTCAGTACAATTTAGGACATGAGCCTGGGGTTTTAAAGATTTCAAAAATGCAACCATTTAATACATTAGAAGTGTTTTTTGCAAATGTAGATTTCATTGCTCAACGGATCTGTCCAGAGGTTTGGTCTTTTTCCAGCATGGTATGACTAGAAACTAAAGGCTGGTGCTTAGACAACAAAAATTGTAGTTTGTCCAAGCAGTATTTAGTTCCCTTTTGGGGCTACAGGTTAGCAGCTTATGGGAATCATAAAAACACTGTTTTGAATAGCATTTGTTACATGCACAGGAAGTTTTCAGATGAGCTTTCAAGTTGTTTCATTCCTGCGACTGTGGCCAAAGACTGATAGATTTTGGCAGTTAAGATGCAGAGCTTACGAGAGAACTAATTTTGGAAGTAAAACTTCATTCTGGCCTTTTAGAAGCCATGAAGCATTATGTATTTGGGCCTTTTTAGACTTACTGTCATGTAAACAAATGCTGTTTAAGATAAGACAGAATTCTAACAGGAAACAAAAGTGATGCATACTCTAAATAAGGTACACTGAAATCTTAATCTGCTGTCAGTATGAGCTGAAAAACTTCACCCAGTGAATCTAGACACTGCTTGAGTTTGTAATTGGGCTCATTAAAGTTGTTGGGGCAATCTTGTTTCATGTCAAAAAAGTCCGTTAAAGTCTCAGAGGCTGTCATCTCCCCACTCTACAGTGTTTTCTCTCTGATTTGGGCATGTGGCATGTTAATTTTTATTCTCTCAAACTACTGAGGTTTTCTCTTCCTCTTCTAACATTTTTGAGGTAAAAAAGGTCTCTGTGCTTGCAACCACAATATTATTTTCATCATAAACCAGTATCATCATGTCAACCTACATCTTCTTGCAAGAAATGGCAGATGAGAAACTTTTTGTGTTACACTTGCAGTTTTAAATATTTGTGTTCTTTCAGAGTGGGGAAAGTGTGGTGCTGTGTCTTAACTGCTTTTATGAGGGTTTTTTTAACTGTCTTGGATGAGAGTGCAGTGAACTGTAGTTCCAGGTCCTGATGCAAAAGCATTAATTTAATTTCCAAGCACCTTTTAAGAAAAGACATTAGATCTTCAAAATTCCAGTGTTTAATAGAAGAGTAGTTACTTCCTTTGCCTAACTGTAAAATGTCAGCTTGGCTGTCTGGAGCTCATGTGTTAATTAGCAAAGAGAGGTAGTAAAATTTCAAATGTTCCAGCAGCTCTGTCAAACACTTCAGATCTTGAAACTACTGCTTAAGACACTGACAAGTGAGATGTTCATCGTTTGTCACGTGAACAGATCAATTAGAAAGGCAAGGCTGCTGAACTACTAATTGTGTGTCTGTGTGACAAAAACGGAAAAATTAATTCCTTGCCTCTAAGCTCCCAACATAAACAGTTGTGGTCAGGGTGGCACTGCTGAAAAGATATGACTCTGCATTTCAGTCTTGTGCAAAAGAATTTAAAAACTGTGTTTCCCTATCCCTTTTGAAAAAGAAACGCCCTTCTCTATAAAAGCTTTACGTTTACAACTCCATAATTTCTCTTTACCTGCACATAAAGATTGCTTGCTGAAGTTCAGGGGAAATCTGAATGTCAACTTTTTTAAAAGGGAGCTTACTTTCAATGAAAACACTTTAATTTAGTCTTTAAAGTATAGCTTTGTAATTAATACAGCATCTGCACTTGGATGGAAGAGAATACTTTTGGGAGAATCAGCCTGTTAATATAATGATGTTAAATCATAGTGAGATGAGAGAACTGCCTCTCAAGCAGTGGAAATGGTTCATAACACATTGAGACTGTTGTCGTTTACTTACAAGGGTGATAGGTTCTCTTACCTGCTAAATTACTTAATGGGCTTACGACTCTTTCTTTTTTGAGGATCTATTATGTGTGAAAAATGGAAGTGTGCACTTGCATGTATATTAAAATGACTGGCCAGTCGTGGCTAGTGATACTGATGGGACAGGGTGAAGCTGGAGAAGAGATGGAGACAGGAAAAAAGCTTACTGTGGGATGGATAAATGGTAAAGATACTCCTGTGAAAAACCTGGTCACTGATGTTCGATGAGAAAGGGGAATTGATGGTGATGGGAGAGTAAAAAGACATTCCCAACTGCAACGTGATTTTTCTTTGCACTGTCAGGAAGGCTGCAGGGAGCTCAGCCTGACAGGGCAGCTCCAGCCAGAGTAGTGTCAGAGGCTGCACTGGGATGTGCTCAATAACAGTAACTGCTTAGGTTCATGATTTGGCTGTTACAGACTAATCCCTAAGTAAGCATCTTACTTCCTTATTTGGGAGATTGGGGATCATGGGACAAAACGAGTTTCAGTCCGCAAGGCTGACATTTATAGCATGCATTAGCAAACATGCCACTGTATCCTGGAAAGATTAAATAATTGGGTTGTATCCTGTTACAAAGTCTGTCAACATCCTTATCCCTCTAAAGGCTCTCAGGATCTTGGAATTGCATTGTATATATATTAAACTCTTGTCTTTTTCCTTGTGATAGCCACATAAAATAAACTTTTCTACAAACTTGGACATCTGTGTGATCTCTTTTGGGCATAAAGGTGGCATATTTTTGTGGAAATAGCCCAGTATTACACCTTTGACATCCAGTGAAGTATGGAGATGCAAAGAAGTTTTATAGTGAAGTCAGCTGAAAACTAACTGCGTTGTAAGCAAGGTGAGCCCAGAGATACCTTTGGTAGTGTTCCTTTTTTGCCCTTTGGAGAGAACAGACTGATGCTTAGAGCAATGAGCTGGGAAAGGACTTTGAAATCCCAGGATCACCGAGGCTGGAAAAGACCTTTAAATCCAGCCAGCACCACTACATCAGCCAGACCATGGCACTAAGTGCCACATCCAGCCTTTCCTTGAACACCTCCAGGGACAGTGTCTCCACCACTTCCCTGGGCAGTCCATTCCAATGTCTGATCACCCTCTCTCTGAGGAAGTGCTTCTTAATATCCAACCTAAACCTCCCCTGGTGCAGCTTCAGGCTGTGCCCTCTCATCCTGTCACTGGTTGTCTGGGAAAAGAGCCCAGCCCCCACCTGACTACAACCTCCCTCCAGGTAGTTGAAGAGAGTGATAAGGTTCCCTCTCAGTCTCCTCTTCTCCAGGCTAAACAACCCCAGCTCCCTCAGCCTATCCCATAAGTCTTTCCCTCTAGTCCTTTCACCAGCCTCATTGCTCTCCTCTGGACCTGCTCCAGCACTTCAGTATCCTTCTTGCAGTGAGGGGCCCAGAACTGCAGACAGGACTCGAGATGAAGCCTCATCAGTGCTGTGTACAGGGGGAGAATCACACCCCTACTCCTGCTGGCCACACTATTCCTCACACAAGCCAGGATGCCATCAGCTTCTAGGCCACCTGGGCACACTGCTGGCTCATGTTCAACCAGTTGCCAACCAGTGCTCCCAGCTCCCTCTCTGCTGGTCTCTCCAGCCACTCCTCCCCCAGCCTGTAGCGCTGCCTGGGGTTAGTGTGGCCAAAATGCAGGACCCTGCGCTTGGTCTTGTTGAATTTCATGTCATTGGCCTCAACCCATCAATCCAGCCTGTCCAGGTCCTCCTGCAGCTTCTTCCTCCTCCCTGGCAGATCGACACTCCCCCCCAGCTTGGAGTCACCTGCGAACTGACTGAGGGTGGACTCAATCCCCACATCTAGGTCATGAATAAAGATGTTGAATAGGACTGGGCCCAATACTGATCCCTGAGGGGCAACACTGGTCACTGGATGCCAGCTGGATGCAGCTCCATTCACCATAATGCTCTGGGCCTCGTCATCCAACCAGTTTTTGGCCCAGTGAAGGGTGTACCTGTCCAAGCCATAGTTTGCTAGCTTTTTCAGGATGCTGAATCTCCAAAATCTCTGAAGTTCTGCTACAGACAAGATTTAATGTAAATTATGAATATTTTCTTTTTTTCTCTTTATCAACATCATAAACAATTTCAAATTTTCAGTGGTTTAATTGCCCAAAAGAAGTTCTAAGTTTTGCTGTGAAGTGTCCAGTCACCAGGGAATCACTTCAGGGTACTGACTGCCTGCACTTCCCTGCAGGCTGAATAAGGCCAACTCTGTGCTTAGTCACAGAATCATCAAGGTTGGAAAAGACCTTCAAAATCATCAAGTCCAACCCCCTGCCCAACAACCCCTAACCACTAAACCATCTGAAACACCACATCCACCTGTTTTTTGAACACCTCCAGGGACACTGCCTGTACCACCTCCCTGGGCAGCCTGTTCTAATGCCTCACCACTCTTTCTGTGAAGAAATTTTTCCTAATACCCAATCTGAACCTCTCCTGGTGCAGCTTGACCCCATTTCCTCTTGTCCTATCATGGGTCACTAGGGAGAAGAGGCCAACACCCACCTCACCACAACCTCCACTCAGGTAGTTGTAGAGAGCAATGAGATCTCCCCTCCTTCTCCAGGCTGAACAGCCCCAGCTCCCTCAGCCTCTTCTCATAGGGTCGTTTCTCCAGACCCTTAATCATCCTAGTTGACCTTCTCTGCACCCTCTCCAGCACCTTGATGTCCTTCCTATGCTGTGGTGCCCAAAACTGCATGCAGTGCTCAAGGTGTGGCCTCAGCAAGGCCAAGTAGACGGGCAGGATCACCTCCCTGGTCCTGCTGGTCACACTCTTCCTGATGCAGGCCAGGATGGTGTTGGTCAAGCCAGAGAAGAGCCAAAAGCTGTCCTGAGTTGCTTTGGGAACACAGGAAGAAATTCAGCAGCTGTCATACTTGGGCCTTTTACAGTCGGGTGTAGAGGAAATTACAAAACCCACACTGAAGCAGGTCAGGGCAAGACAAGAGGTCACAATGCCCTGTGAAGGCTTTGATTATGATTTCTGGATTCTTCTTTGTGTTCTCCCAGAGGTTAGGGAAGAGTAGATAATTTAACCAGCTCTTTGGAAGAGAAATCTTGTGACATCAATTTCAGGAAAGTCACAACCACCGCTTAGGGCACCACTGCAGCAGCACTTTAGTAGCCTGAAAAAAAATGAGGGTTTTATTTGGTCCGGGGCTTTCTCCTTTAGTTGTTTCTTTTTTTTTTTTCAGTGAAGTCACAGCCTGTAAATATCATCCAAGGAAAAGCTGAGGAATGTTTGTTTTGGGTGAGAAGTACTTAGGACTGTCAGACTTTTTTGAGTACTTCCATTAAAAGTTTATTGTAGGAGCTGCTGAATATTATTAATTTCTATTACACCTGTATAAATCTGTTCTGACTCTGCTAACAGTCATTGGACAAAGCAAAAAGATAAGTTTCAAATTACACAAGCATTATGAGAAAATGGTTTTCTGGATTCTGCTTAAAAATGAATGTCTCTATCTAGCTCACTGGTGTTTATTTTAACTTTTAATGTATTTGTGCATCTTAAAACAGCTAGCATGGGATGCATCAGCAGCAGAAGCGACCTTTCGTGCTTAGCACTTGGAAAAGTCTTTGTGCACTGAACAGGCTGTTTACAGGAGCAGATTCTGTGCAGTGGGGTCAGACTTTCATATACAGAGAATAACAAATTTGTTCTCATAAGCCTTTGAGTGTATGCAGAACTTTTTGAAGCAAAGGTTTACTCAAGGAAGTAAAGAATATATATTTTTTTATTTTTATTAATGTTATAACATTAATTTCCAGTCACAGTATGAATGCTATAATGCTAATTTCCAGGTGCAATATGTTGAGATCAGATGCAAAGCCTCAAATTGTCACTCTGTTCAAGCAGGCAGAGTGTAAATCAATGGACTTATTATTGAGGTCACTAATCTGGGGAAAATTCGTTTCCTAGCAGTAAGGTGGTATAATTTAGTAGTCTGGAAGAGCATTCTGGAAGAATTCCTTGTGTCTTGTAGCTGATCCTTATTTTTGTGTGCTACTGAGTCAAATGTTTTGATAGCTGGAGGTATCATTCCTGTAGAGGAAGACAGGGGCATTATCCGTTTCTCCATCATACAAGTTTTCCATAATAGAAATGAAACTAAAGTGTACTAAAGAAAGAACAAGATGTAGGGATTGATAACTATAATTTTATCGGAGGTGACCAGTTTAAAACTGAGAATACTGTGTAGTAAGAGATCCCACGACAGGTTATCAGCTGCCATCTCGATTCCTCTGCAGAGGAAGGAAATGTGATCCTGTGTTGCCTGCGGGTAGAGAGAGAGAGAGATTAGTGTCTTAAATGGTCCTGGAAAAGCTCATAATGAATAAGAAGTGAGTGTCCAGAATTGTACATCAAAGGAAGATAAATTCTAATTGCAATTGAGGCAGAGAAGGCATATTAGGGCTATCAAAGGGAGTGGAGTCTGTGTTTTGCAAGAAGAGAATAGATGTGACTGCTCTTTAACTACAGAGATGCATTATGATTTCTGATGGCACAAGCAGTTCCTTGGTGAAACAAAAAGCTGTAATTTTTGTAATTCTCCTGGAAGTGAAATTGTGATGGTGTTTAGTGGATGAAAAAATAGTTGGCAAAGGACTATTTTAAAATCCATGGACATTTATTGTGCTTTTCTGAGAAATGTGCCAGAAGTTGTGCTTTTCTAAGAAATGCCACCAATCTTTGCAATGTGAATTGGTAAACCTCTGGAGAAGGGGAATTGCTGTTGGATGCTTGAGCTGAGTTAGTGGTTAGTATGATACAACATTATTATTTTTGTTGAGGGGACAAGTAGGGCTGTTGCTTAGACAAGTGGTCCTGTGTGTTTATCAAAACTGCAGATCTTCACAGACAGTCATCCTCGTTCAATGTCTTGTTCAAATAAAAAACCCAAAAGACTTCCTATAACTGCAGCTCAGTGGCTGTCTTTCTGACACTTGCGGTGTAGTTAGCAGTGATAAAGCTCTGATAAAGTGCTGACGTGTGTCCTCTAACTCCTACTGTGAGGATGTTTGGGGGATGACAGCTTCTGTAATGAGACACGTGGGAAGCTATAGAATGGAATCTTACAGCTTGTGTGATATCAGAGCTCTCAGCCTCAGTCCTCACAAGTGGTGCTCTGCCTTCAACAAAGCCAGGAAAGTTTCTCAGAGCTGCTTTCATCTGTCACAGACATGGTCAAAATGTATGGCTGCAGATCTTGGAAGGGATGTTTACCATCAGCTTGCTGTCTCTGTTGTTTAGTTATCTTTATAGTAGCTTGTAATTTAATTACGTATGGTACACTGCCTGTTTTGAATTGGCTGTTAAGCAGTTCTAGTGTTCACAGATATTAAAATGGATCAGCTATAGTAATGCCTACACAAATACCTGTTTCAGCACAGGGGATGGAAAACTCATATACAGGAGCTCAGCGTCTAAAAAGGAACAGTTATTTACTCTGCCCTAAAGCCTTTTTGAACTTTTCAGCCAGTATCTTTATCTGCAAAAGAAAGTGCCTGTTTCAAGTGCTGAACACTTCAGACAGTTCAGCAAATCATTCCTCTTGCAGCACAGCTGCTGACATCTCATTTCCAAATTTCTTCTGGACTTTGTCCTCCACATGCAGGTGACTATGAATCTTTCTGTCAGAGTTCCTGCATGTTTCATGTACTCTACTTTCTTTGCATCCTTGAAGAGGAGTCCGTGCGTTTGCCTGTTGTGTTGTGTTCTGTTCTCCTGTACTGGGCTCTGCTTTCCTGTAGGAGTTGCCCTGTGACTTAATTTTTCAAGACACACAGACTTTGTGTCTGTATCTACGTTAGCACCCTGTCCAGGCAGGGCCAAGAGAAGACACACAAGGGCCAGCAGAGATCAGCTTAATTCCTGGACCCCTGAAGTGACATGGGCTTGTGCTATTGCCCATTCTCCCCATCTCTGAAGAGAAGCATTTTGCTTAGCTCCCAGGTGGTTCTATAGGAGCTCAGGTAGTTTGCAAGAGAGGTGGAGGTGAAGTTAAAACACGATGTTAAAACATCCAAATACTAGAAGAGTACTGATTTTGAATAGGGCCTATTTCTGTAGAGGCAAGGTTTGGGGTAATTTTCATTTTCTTTACTAATCTTCTCCCTTATGTGTTGGTTGTTGTAAGGAGCTCAGTGATGGGCTCAGTAGCTGCAGCTCTGGTTTGTCTCAGAAAGGACTGCTTTTAAGTTCCAAAAGACTGTTCCAGTCTTATTAATAAAACTTGCCACATTAAAGAGGGGGATGGAATAATGTCAAAATAAAGTCTTTCTTAAAGCACTGTGAGGTTTTTTTTATTATTATTAAGAAGAACAGTTTTTAAAAGTCTGTTACCATGGTAGCAGAGCAGGCTGGCATCTCTGTAGTCAAAACCCCAAGTCTTGTTTGACTATGATTAAAGTAACGGTAGTATTTTAGTTTGCTAGTCGTCAGAAGAGGGGTCTGTTTGATTGCACAGCAGTCATTACTGGGGACCTGATCTCTTTTGAAGCCAGGGCTGTCTAGTTAACAAAGTGTGGTTCCTCCTTTCCTGCATGGCTGCTCAAGGGAGGGCAGAAGACAGAGTAGGACTAATTGTTTTAATGGCAAACTCAAGCTGAACAAGATACTGTCCCTCTGGTGCTGGAATGGAGAGTATAGTTCTGAAGCTGCTGCACTGCTGTTATCTGTTGCTTTTTGCACTGTTTGTATAAAAGACAGTTTTATCAGGACCCTGGTAGCTTAGATCTGATCAGATTTTAAGATCTGAAGTGTAGAATCATGACAGATACCAGCTATAGTAATTTAATTAAGTTGCTGGATGGACATTGCAGGTGTTGCTTTGAGGAGAGAGAAAAAAAGGTATTTTCAAATGAGTTCTCTGGTACTTATCCATCATATGCAGAATACAGGGCCATGAAAAGTTACATGTATGATTTGGCCCAGTCTTCTCTAACCAATGAAAAATGAAAGATAAACTACCAGCTTGTGGAATATGGCTGATGATGGAAGGAGAAGACAGACTGAAATAGGTACATTTTCTGTTATAAGCATCTTAGTATGGGCAGGAGCAGGAGATGAGGTTTGGTCACTTTCTTCTGGGTGAGCCATACAGGCTTATGATAAAAATCACCCTGAGGTTCAAGAAACATCTATGGTCCCTGTTGCTGTGCAGAGCTGGTGTGCCCTTTCAGTGTGTCACACCCCACCAGAGGAGAAACCTGTTTCCATGGCTTCTCTGATGTGCCGCTCTGGCACAGGCTGGCCTTTACCTCTACAGAGGAGGAAGGCCACATAATCCTGCCTCCATAAACTGCTCCATAAAATACTGATTCATCAGATGTCCAAGTGTGGCCTTTCTCACGGTCCTGGTCTTGAAGGCAGTCTGGGCACGTTAACAGAAGCCGGAGGTGGTCAGGAACAGGGATGCACTTTGTAAACAAGTTTAGTGCTAAGATCAGAAGTAATGCCATTCACAAGAAGGAAAGTTTTTCTAGACAAAACAAGCACCTGTCTGATGGTATTTCCTGCTTCAGCTTCCGCGTTGCCCTTGAGCATGTCTAGGAAGGTCATTTTACTGATGTAAATCATGGACTCCCCTTTGCAGTCAATTTTCTTCTTAGCTGGTTAAGCAGCATTGTATGCTCTGAAGAATACTTTGCTCTTGTACCAGTGCTTTAGGCAGTGGAATAGCTTAACTCAACAGCCTTTGGTTTTCAAAAAATTGTACTAGTACCTTGGTCTTTGCTCGCTTCTTGAGGAAGCAGTGATGTTGTGGGTCTTGCAGATAGTCTGAAGAAAAATACCTCCTTAGACTCTAGTTGGCCCCAGTGGACTCCTGTTTGATTTGGTTTGCCTGTTAGTAAGTGTGCTGTTATCCTTGTAGTACTGAAGGGAAAATGGATGAATGAACATCCTGAAATTCAAAGCTGAAGAGGAGAAATAACCTCTTATATTGGAAAGAAGTCGTAAACCAGTGCATCTGTGCAGATAACTCCCTGCGTGCATATAAAAAAAGGAAGGGCAGAGGATAAATCAGTTCCAGACCAACTTGAACTGGGGACATCTCAAGACCTTGCCCGGTGTGTGTGTGTACATGTCTCACCTAAAAAATCTGTAAATGTTTATAGTAGGGATACCTGTTATTACTGTATGCCTGTGCATTTTTAAAAAGTGGAATGTACAATGATTCCTTTCTCTTTCCCAGATTTGTCTGTGCAGACTCTTGTTTTCTACCCTTTAGAGTGAAGCTGCCATATGTGGCTTTTAATATGTTGCCTAGATTAATTTTAAAGGGGCTTAAAAGACAGTTCTCACTGAAAAGTAGCTTTCTTAAGAACATGCCTGATGTTGGCTTTGATCCTGTTTGCTACAGTGATCCTATGGTAGAGATAATCATAGAGGGAAAAAATTGGTACCCCTGTCATTTAAGCTCATATAGGTTAGTCTTAGTTAATTAGTAACTGGAATGAAGCTGTCACAGTTTATAGTAAGAGTAAGATCTGAAAACCACAAGCTGAAGTGCTAGAAAAACATAAAGACACAACACTTTCTATTCTAAGGAAAATATTTTGCTTGTGCTTAGTTGTTTTCCTTGAAGTTAATGGCAAGTCCAATTGGAAACGATCATACTGCCTGGTTTGGCACCAGACTCTACGTGAGCAGGCTTGGGTTTTGCTTCGTATGATAAAGAATGTTAGGTACGGGAGACGAATGTCACACTTCCTATTAAACAGCTTGTGGAAGCTTTAGTACTTCAGCTTGTTTTGATCTCTGTTTACACGACATTTATTTTTCCTTTTCTTTTTCCCTCCACTCTCAGTCAGCAGCTTCCCTCCACCCATCAACCTGCCGCGCACCCTCGCGTGCGGTGCCCTCCTTTCCAGTAAAGAGTCTAGACAGCAAATTCCCTGGTAACATATGCCATTTCGGATCGTTATGCCTTTTTGCTTTTTTTTTTTTTTTTTTTTGTGAAGGCTTTTTAGAAACTGCATTACCTCACCCGTCGGCCTGGAGATTGAGCAGGCAGCATCGCTGATAGGGCTGCAGCCCCCTGCGCTGAGCCAATGGAGAACTTGGGCTTCAAACTCTTAATGAGCAAAAGAGCAGCGTCTCATTTAGGGCTCGGTAGTTAATGCGGGGTGTTTTGTTGGGTTTTTTTTTAAGTGTTACTTCTGAAAGACAAGCCACTTAACAATTATGTGCCATATTGCTGACCAGTGAAGCTGAACAAATAGCTATTTACATTGACAGATCAGAGGAATGTGTAAGTGCATCGTGGTAACCTACATTTTCTGTGCCAAGAGATTTGCAGCTGACTGCCTGGGTGACTCACTCCTTGGATTAGGAGATGAGGTAATGCTTTTGAGATACGGGGTGATGTCATTCCTTTACCTGAGCTGCATGCCGATGCTAGTTACTAGTACTTTCAAGGAAAGTCCCTTTGCTGCTGCTGATGTACTAGAGAATGAGCTGCAAAGCTCAGAGAGGAGTTGTTATTATTTCTGTCCTCCTAAAGCCTCTGGCTAAACTGCTCTTTTAAAACATGTCAGCACAAGTGCCCACAAATACCTTTTGTTACTCGTGTGTGCACCTGCAAGTGTGCACATTTGCATACCTGCCCCATTCTTCAGATAAAGGTATTTTACTCAGAGTGGACCTTTGTGGTAATCAGTTGCAGTCCCTTGTCAGCATCATGTCTTGTAATCCCATTTACAGATTGATTCATCTTAAAAGAAGGTGATTTCCCCCCTCTCTCCTGTTGCGAAATACCAGGTGTGGTGGCTAGTAACTGAAATGCCTAGCTTGCACTCACGGTCAGTTTAACCCCATCTGCTTGTACTCAGGCATTGTCCTTCAGAACTCTTGCTGCTGCCTGTGCTCCCTTTCCTGATGTGATCACCAACACCAGTTGTGTCTTTTCTCAGCCTTTCTTTCCCAAGGTCGTGCAGGACGTGCTGCTCCCATAGATGCCCTCAAGGTTGGGAGCACGGGCAGGTGGTCAGCAGAGCTGACCAAAATGCTCTCGTATGTCCTCTGCAATTTATAGGTTCTGAGTTTTCAACAATAGAGTTGGCAGTGCCCTGCTGCTGGGGATTTTTTGAAGGCATACAAGCCATGACCTGATTTGACCCATATCTTGGGAGTACACAAGTGTATGTTGCTGAGTGAGCTTCATGTATGGTGGGAATTTGGGTGTGTGGTTCCCAGAAATGGCCAACACTTTGCCTGTTGTTTGTTGGTGGAATATTTCCAGCTCAAACCCTGGAGCAAGAGCTTCAGGACAAGGGAATTGCTTAAGGTGGCTTGTGTCACACTCTCCCCAGAGGTTGAAGAGTTACCCACTGACAGTCCCCCTTGCTCAGCAGCAATTTCTGGGCAGTTTGCACCTCTGTCTCCTCATGACCATCTGATGGGAGGGTCTGCAACCCTTGTAGCATGCTGTGTTACAAAGCCGTTGCAATTGTGGCTTCCAGCAAGTATACCTGATAGTCTGACCCTGCCAGTGGCTGTCTGGCTGCCACTGGCACTTGTCTAGTTTTACCACCCTATATGAATAGAGCTGACTGATGGCCAGTGGAATTTCTTCAGGATCTAACTTGAAGTTAGTTGATGGCTGGATTTGCTGGGCTCTGTGTGCTGAAACAGTGGTACAGGAGCTGCTTTGGTTTTTTTATGTTTGGAAAGCTGCTTATAGAAAGAACTTTTTCTGTTAATTCTTATTTTTATATGCAGTATGTCATATTGCTGGAGGTCATGGTGGGCTCCAAACTACTTGCAGGTAAATGGACCATGTGCAGGAAGAAAACATAGGTAGGATTTATTAATGCAAAGTAATAGCTGCACAGGCTAAAAGTTGTCATAAAAATTATTAGTTATTTCTGAAAGAATATATTGCAAAAACCTTCTAATATTTTACTCTTCTGCTTTGAATGTTTGAACAACATACTCCAACATGGTTACAGCTGCAACTTTGACACTGACATCTTTTGTTTGTAAAAAGCTATTTTCCAAAGTCTGCATGTTTTTGTTTCTAAAGATCACAAGGCTGGTCTTGAATATAAAACTTTATGTAAACCTTATTTGTTTGCTTTATTTTTCCGCTGATCAGGTGATTTCTACAAATAATCCCTCCCTACACACATTTGTGCTTTTTTGTTGGCTTATTTCTGTAAGTGTGTGTATGGAAACGTGTGTATGTGTATTTTTCCTCCCAGGTGGTTGGCCATAATGCAACATTATTTGTGCATCAAAGATCTTCTGCCATGTCTCCTCCAGGATGTTTGGCCTTTTTTGCTGTAAGATAAATATCTGGGAGGGAAATAGCATAGCTCATTTTGCTGTGTGAAGAACTTTGCAGCTACTCTCAGGGGTTTGTTTTTATCATCTCTTCAATTACACATTGTGTTCCTGAGGGGAGTTTTTATTTTGTCAGTCATCAGGAGGCTTTTCAAAGCCAGAAGGTATTGATGTTGGATCCTTTAGGAACCTTAAATACAGTCACCAGCTTTGTTGGGTAGCTCACCTAAATTTTGTTTTTGAATGAGGTGTGTCAGACAGTGTAAGAAAAGATGTTAGTCGTGACTTGCACATATTTACAAGCTCTGTCTTTCCCTCCCTGTTGACGTGAATCCCAACTTTGCTTAATGTTGTTTGCTCATCTGTGACCCAGTTAGAGGAATAGAAAGTGTCATATTTGAGGGAATTTTAATCACGCAAAAGATACAGTTTCAGATCCTCACAGTGATTCCAGAAATAATAACCAGAAACCTTCTGGATCTTTTATATGGTTTCAAAATACACATCTGTGCCTTGGAGTCTGAGGAGGAATATTTGGTTTGAAATTACTAAATATACATGTACCAGAAGTAGTCTTTAAATCCTAATGTGCAAGGTCTCTGAATTTAGTGTAATTATGTTGTAGGATACTGCCCAAATGGACAGAGCTTCTGAAAAAGCATTAAAATCTTCCATGTTAATCCATATCCTCAAAAGCTAAGATTACATGGATTACAGTTTCTCACTGTTATTGATGGGCACAGCCACTGTGGCTCCACAGTATTAGTTATGGTCTATCATGCTGATAATGAGTTTCTTAATAAGTCCCTTAGTACTCATTGACAGTGACTCATGCTTCCGAACTAGGATCTCCTTGGGAATCTCAGAGTAATGGATGAAATGCCGTATCCTGATGAAGATTTCTTATTTTCCTTATTTGTGTGTTTAAAGAAAATAACAGTTCAGTAAATAACAGAAAAGAAAGTTTTAAGGAATGAAATACTTAGTCATAAGAAATTCTGAGGAGGTGAGGTTAGATTTAACTGTCAGGGAAGACAAAAGTGAAACATGAGCTCTGATCTCAGTGGTAATTGCTTTCTGCTTTACAGGAGCATAGATATTCTGGAGTACTCATTAGTTGTAAAGGAGTTCACATACAGCCTCAGCTTTTCTTTGAACACCAAATTCAGTCTCCTGATCTAGAGAGAATGATTGATTCTGTGTTTAGCAGTAAACTAGTTCTGGAAAAAAAAAAAACAACAAACAAACAAACAAAAACAACAAACAAAAAACAAAACCAAAACAGAAATGAAGTAGAACTTTACCTACAATGCTGCTGTTTCGAAAGTACCACAAATCTACAAAACTTGCCTTTTAACCAGTGACTGTCTGTTCAAGAGTGCTTCTCCCTGTATCCTCTTCTCTACAGTTTGGATGAAAACTGATCTGTCAACTGATTGAGCTTTAAAACGTTTTGCTTAATGAAGTGGAAGAAGTGTCACACACTGAACTATTTTTTAACTGAACTATGAACTATTTTGAGAGTAGTGATACACAGATCTGATGTGAGTGCCTGAAAGTTTTCTGCCTTCATTATAACTTAGAAAAATAAAATTCTGGGATATGAAACCATAAAATAGGATGCTAGAATATAATGCACTGTACTTACACGGTGTTTCTGTTTCCATTTGTGATCCCTGTGTGTTCTGGTGAAGTTGTTGTTAAATGGTAGCTAACCTTCAATTCAACTATTTTAGGTATTTGGAAATAAGATGATAATCCCTTCCTTGGATGGGGACCTTTTCCAGTGGGATCGGGATCGAGAGAGCATGGAAGCAGTTCCTTTCACAGTAGAATCTCTTCTCGAGTCATCCTACAAATTTGGTGAGGATGTTGTTTTAGTTGGAGGAAAGTCTTTGACCACCTATGGGCTGAGCTCATACTCAGGGAAGGTAAGAGCCTGGAAAGTTGCTTTTGGATGTGTTTCAAGCATCGTGTTGCAGATAGGTTGCTCTTGAGATGTAAAGTGCAGTACAGCTCAAATGACCAACTGAAAATACAAAAGAGCAGAATCTGAGCTTCTTGGGCAGCAAATGCAGGGACTGGAGCAAGGGGGAAAGGGATGGCCTATTTCTACCAAGCTGGGAGAGAAGTTCAGTAGACTTTGCTGTTCAGCTTACTGCATATCAAAGAAGGCTTTAGGTTACACACTTCTGTACAACTGTTTTCAGATTTTTCACAACTAATAAGAGATTAACTGGTTGAAAACAAGAAAAGCATTCAATATATATGCAAAAGTAAAAAGAACAATGTGTGTGTGTATATATATGTTCAATATATGCAAAAATCTAAGACTTGTATGTGCTGTCCATGAGTTTCCTATCTCTTAGATGTTCTTACATTTTAAAGTCCTGTGCAATAGTTAAGTTAGAAACTACTTGTTATCTGACTAGTTGAGAGGTATTTTTGTCTGAAATCCATTGGTTAAAATCGGTATGTTTTGAAAAAAACAGAAGACAGAACACAAAGTTACTGAAATAGTTTTGATTTCCTCGTTGATAGCAGAGGGAGTTGTGCACCAACAGACTGCTCTTCCCCCAGTTCTCAGGAAATGAAAATTTTGGTTTCTGCTTCAATTCTGGGCTTATGCTTCCAGTAGCTAATGTGCCTCGTACAGGAAATGGTGCTTAACTCTTCTTTGTGAAGAGCTCAGGCAGTCTGTTGTCTTTGGCAGCATGATGTCAATTCAGACTTCATGAAAGTGTGGTCAACTCCCTTTTCAAAATCCAGTTGCCCATATAATTCAAATTCTGTTTGAGATTGGGACTGTTGCAAAATCTGTGTGACTGTGAGAGTTGACTAGGGTGGTCTTTCCCCTTTAAAAGCTGACATAGGGGGAAGGCTCTTTGCTAGTTTATATAAATCAGCAGTTCTTAATTTGAAGCTGATAGTTATGCTGAGACAAATACAGAAGGGAAGAGGAATTACTCTGTGGGTCTTGCAGGAATGTTCCTTCAGTGCCCCTAGAAATAGTGGGAAAAGGGAAAATGAAGACATCTTTCTGTTAGAAGCAGAAATAAGTGCAAAATCTACTCAAGGTAGTCAAAATAGCCCAAACTGTAGACTTGATAGTATCTGTTGAAGATTCTACTGCTGAACAGCCCTTCTCTTAAATCGGGCTTTTCAACACACCCCTCAGGTTGAGCATCTAAAACCACAGAGCTCCAAGTCGCCTGCGAGCCAAAAATGTCTTGTAAGGTTTGTTAGCTTTGAATATTGCTGTCGATTACATTGGTTTGTCTTGGAAGTTCTTCAGAACCGGGAAGCAGGTGTGAGTCCCTTGCCCTTGTCCCTTAGGTGAAGTACATCTGCTCAGCCATGGGCTGTCGCCGGTGGGATGACGATGAAACGGAGCAGGAAGAGACGCTTCTATTGCAGCGGACCCAGAAAACTGTCCGTGCTGTAGGACCACGCAGTGGCAATGAAAAGTAAGTGTCAGGGTTGTTCAGAAGGAAGTCGGCAGAGATAAGTTCTTAATACATAATGTTTTAAAGATTTGACCTTCTTTTTACTTGCATTGGACTTGGAATTGCACAGGGGAGTTTAGATTGTTAACCGAAGGAATGTATTGGACTCTTGGCTATGATCTAACCCCTTTGCTCTTCAGTGCGTTTGAAAAAGGACTTGAACTTCAGTTTTATGGATGATTAGACAGAAAATACATGTACACATTTTAGTCCCTCTAAATCAAAAGAAAATTACTTTCCTCATCCTTGCATACCTCCAGTTTGTCACTGCTCTACTGCACATGGCAATGCCACCAGTGTTTGTTCCAACTGTTGATTTTGTATGAAAGGAGACAGTTAAAAAGTTGTCTTATGACCTACTGATTCACTTTTAAGTTCTCCACCTACTCATGGTAACTCACTTTTTTAATACTTGATGTCTTTAGCTTTCTTTTAAGTTGATACTTTAAAATGTCTTCAGTCTTAATTTTTTAAAATCCCATCCATAAATCTACTTTCTTCCTTTCATGATGTAGGTGACTTGTTCTTCACAACCTGTAGAAACTGATTCAGTTTGTGATTTTCCTAATGCTGTCATATTGAAGTTTTAATACATGAAGGTTTGTCTAAAATACAGATGTATTATTCTAAAAAAACCCTGAAAACCACTTCATAAAATGCACTTTTAAAAGGCTGGTAGCCATACATAGATACAATAACTGCCCGCCAGTTCACTGGAGAACTAGTCATTCCCTGTTCCCCTGCTCCCTCTTCTGTTTGCAGCAGGATTTGACAGGTTGTGCATCTGTAGCGTATCAGAGAGAACCTAATTAGAACTCCAATAGATTAGCAGATCAGATTTCTGGAAGAGAAGTCTTGGGTTCTGTGGTTCTTGAAGACTCTTACTGGTAGGGACAGGTATCTCATAAAGCTGTGCTTTTGCTTTTGTACATCTCTCTCAAAAGCACAGTTTGACCTCTTACGCACCAGAATCCTTCTGTCTTTGTCATCAGAAACAAAGATGCTTTCCTGGTGACCTGGGTGGCTGCTATGGAGTTTACAGGATAGATCTGGGGTTTTAATCCAAAGAAAGAAAAACTTTTAATAAATCAACTGAATAAATAAAACATGCCAAACTTTTACCATAAAGGTCTAAATTCTTTCAGGAGACAGTTTGGGTTCCTGGTGGTTGCCAGACTGATCCTAAGAAACTTTAGGTACCAACGTACTGCTCAAGAAATATTTTCCCCCTTCTTGTTGTTCAAGGCACAAACTTGCCATCCTGTCCCATCTGTAGCTTCTCTACAGCACTGGGCTATGTCATGGGTGACAGAGCACTGGAACAGGCTGCCCAGAGAGGTTGTGGAGTCTCCTTCTCTGGAGACATTCAAAACCCACCTGGATGCGTTCCTGTGTGATGTGCTCTAGATGACCCTGCTCTGGCAGGGGTGTTGGACTAGATGATCTTTTGTGATCCCTTCCAACCCCTAGGATTCTATGATTCTATGATTCTATGGCTAAAAAAAAATAATAATCTGTCTTTCTAGTTCTGAAAATAATTATCAGCTTCTTCCCTAATGTGTTAGATTACAAAAATTAAGATAAACTAAGCATTTAATGCCACTGGCCCTGCTTTACCAACTGTTTTCTCAACTGGCTCATCATGTTGGACAAGATATCTCAGGTTTTTTAGTTTGTGTTCTGTATTGGCACTCCCCCTCCTGGTATGGTTGTGTTCACCTAACAGTCTGAGAGTTTACTGTGAAAATACGGGCCAAACATGGAGGATCTGGAACTTCATTGGAATATAGACGTTTTTTCTACCAAGTTTTTCTCTTTTTCTCAAAGGTGGAATTTCAGTGTTGGTCACTTTGAGCTGCGCTACGTCCCAGATATTGAAACCAGAGCGGGATATATTGAGAGCAACTTTAAACCAAATATGAACAAAGAAGAAACAAAAATAATTTCAGATGTGGATGAGCAGGAAGCTATGATGAAAGATACAGTGATAAAGGTCTCAGTAGCTGACTGGAAGGTGATGGCTTTTAACAGGAGAGGAGGACATCTGGAGTGGGAATACCAGGTAGGGGAAAAAGAATATTAAATGTTACAAAGGCAGAAGTTTTGCAGCATCATCGATCATGTCTTTCCTGTTGGGTTTTGGGTACTATCTTTGTAAAGAAGCCCACGTCTGCTTGTAATGTTTTAATTGAAGTTCTGACTATAAACTGCTCCATCTGTTACAAAAACTAAACCAAGGAAAATAAGCATATTTTTAGCCTTATTCTTACGTAGTATCTAGTTAATACAACATTAATTTTCTAGTTATCTCTCTCTCCTTCAGTTTTGCACTCCAATTGCTTCTGCATGGCTGCTTAAGGATGGCAAAGTAATTCCAATTAGTCTGTTTGATGACACAAGTTATACTGCTAACAATGAAGTATTGGAAGATGAAGAAGATCTTGTGGAAGCTGCCAGAGGGGCCACAGAATCCAGTGTCTATTTGGGTGAGATACCCACTGCAGCATTACTCTTTTCTTTGAGATCATAGGAAGTCAGATCTTTCTGTACCTGTAGATTACACCTAAGAGGAGCTGTAACATGTCCAGTCTGATATTCTGCATAATGAAGGCTGTGAAATTTAGCCTATGTTGTTTTATAAAGCCCCAAAATTGAGGCTTCACTAATAAGTATATCCCAGAAAGGCACCTTGATTTGATTTAAAGACTTCCAAAAGGCAGAGAGATGTGTTCTCATCTCTTCCTAGCCTGCTCTGGTCACCTTTGCTGTTGTCATTCAAATTCAGTTCTGTGTACTCATCTTAGAGATTCTGGTAGTTAAAGAAGGGACAGTGTCCTTTGACTGTGACAGAATGAATATCTACGACTGTTTAGCCTAAACAGTGATAGGTAAAAGACTTCTTTTTTTTCCTTTTCCAAAACCTACACATTTCAAAACCATAAATCTTTCCCACTTTGATTCTGAAATGTTCACTGCTTTGTAGTTTCAGTACCTTGGAGATGCTTGAAGTTTTGAAGCTTTTAAAGACAGGTTTATAGCAACAAGGAAGTCTTGCTCAGTAGGCCGAGCCATACCTCCCTCCAGCCTGCTAATTTGTCACATTCATTTTTTTCCTCTACACTGATTACAATAACTGACCATGAAGAAATTTCAGTTCAGATTATACGTTACAAAGTTGTTGTTTGTTTGTTTGTTTTGCCAGCTGTCAGAATTAATTTGATGTGCTTTGCGACAATTTGAAGTAGAGTGGCCCCAGGTCCTTCTTCCTCTCAGCTGTCTTGTCTCTGGGAGGTGAACGTGCTTTGATTTTCTAAGACTTTTTGCCTTAGCCCCTTTCTCTGAAGTCTTTACACCTTGTAGCTTTCCTGTTAGGGTTACACAAATGAAGAATAACACTACCAAGAAGCCAGTTTCTTCCAGCCTTCCTGGTGATTGCTGTTGAGGAATAATCTGCACCAGCATTGAGTAGGAAATTTGAAAGAAGTCCTACCTATGCAAAGCCCAAGCTACTTGATAGTTCTTAAAAACTGTTGGCAGTTCTGTGTAGCACCAGCCCCTCAACAATGAAAATATGTCCTGATTTCTTGCTTTTCTAGAAGAGAGGGAAAATACTACTTCAATTTATCCAGCCTAGCAATCAGAGTCGGTATCTCAATTTCTTAGAATGTGAAGAAGTATTTTCAAAAACATTTTTAACCACAAATCTTTACCTGGGCAGTTTTATGCTGGGTGTGAAGAGAACTAAATCTTAAGACTAATAGTTCTCTGGTTTATTACTTAGGTATGTATAGGGGCCAGTTGTATCTTCAGTCATCAGTCAGAATTTCTGAGAAATTCCCAACCAACCCAAAGGCTCTGGAATCCAGGAACGATAATGCAATTATTCCTCTTCCCAAAATCAAATGGAAGCCTTTAATCCGTAAGTAAGAGTTTCATTTACTGTCTTAGCTCTGAGAAGACAGGCAATCTTTCTGATTTCTAGTATTTCCAGCTTGTTTAATGTTTCTAGCCATAAGCCAGTTCAGGAATTCTGCTTTATTAATGGTTTAATTTTTTTTTCTAATAAATAGAAAAAAAAATTAAAAAGGTTTTTTTTTCTAATTAAATGTTTTATATCTGCTTTCTTTTACTATGGGTTTGATATACTTTTTCAATAATGAAATGTTGGGTCTTCTAAATAAAATTTGTCAACAAAAAGAGAAAGAAGCTTTTCTGCAGTGATGTGATTCTAAGTGAATTGACTTGTCCAGAAAGAATATTTTGGCAAGGAGGAGATGTGTTAAGTAACTCTTACTTTACAATACCCTTGTTAATGTTTCCTTGCATTAATTTTGGTTTTCATACTCTGATCCAAGAGACATTTTTTAAGATTATGCAATTAGGGTTCTTACTAAATTAATAGAACATAATTTTTTTATAACAGTTCAGCTCAGAAAATTCTTTTCTGTGCTTAGATTCTCCTTCCAGGACACCAGTGCTGGTGGGGTCTGATGAGTTTGACAAGTGTCTCAGCAATGACAAGTATTCTCATGAAGAGTACAGTAATGGAGCACTCTCAGTTCTGCAGTATCCTTATGGTAGGTGGAGGTTTCAAATTTTGAAATGTTTCAGATAGCCTGGTTTACCCATTTGTTGCCTGTGAAGTCAGGAAATGGCCATTTGTTTGATCTTAAATATGGGTGTTTCTTTAACGTTTAATGAACTAGGAAGTTATTGCCCAAATTAAGATTTCCAGATTGGGATGTATGTTTAATTAGTGCCACACTAAGCACTTGGGAGGGCCAGAAATGGTTAGTGCAGAGGTGTTGTGTTTACTGCCATTGCCAGTGATACTTGGTCTGAGTGGAAAAGCTTGTGAATTACTTTCTTCAGAATTTGGTGACAGTGCTAGAGCCTCATCCTGGTGGTGTAAAGTTTTCCTCTGGAAGATGCTTTGGTTTAAAGCTATCAGTGGTCAGGCCTTCTGATGGGGTGAACTTTGATGGGAGTCCTAGTGGTTGTGGAGTCCACAACGTTGATTAACTCAATTTGCTTATGTGCAATTTAAAATCATGGAGCATGCAAACAGAAATACCCTCTGTCTGCTGAGGAAACCTGTTAACAAGAAGAAAAAATTACTTTGTAATCACTTAAAGTAAATCTGTGCCCTCTTTGTGTCTTTTATGCACAGATAATGGTTATTACTTACCTTATTACAAGAGAGAGAGAAGCAAACGGAGCAACCAGATCACTGTTAGATTTTTTGATGATACAAATTACAAGAATATTCGCAAAAAAGATCCTGTTCTTCTGCTTCACTGGTGGAAAGAAATTGTTGGAACCATTCTCTTCTGCATTGTGGCCACAACTTTTATCGTACGCAAACTTTTCCATCCTCATCCTTACAGCAGAGTAAGTATTTTTTGCTGAATCCTAAACACAGAAGGTGTTATTCTAGCCTTTTATTTCAGTTTTGAGTCTGCAACAAGTAGTATTAATAAGTTAATAACTAATGAGATAACAAAATCAAAAGCCTCTGTGATGAAGATAGGCTGAGAGAGTTGGGGCTGTTCAGCCTGGAGAAGAGAAAGCTCCAGGGAGACCTTAGAGCACCTTCCAGTGCCTGAAGGAGCTACAGGAAAGCTGGGGAGGGGGTTTTCATCAGAGAAGATAGTGATAGGACAAGGGGTAATGGTTTTAAACTGAGAGAGGGGAGATTTAGGTTAGACATCAGGAAGAAATTCTTCACCATCAGGGTAGGAAGGTGCTGGAATAGGTTGCCCAGGGAGATTGTGAAAGCCCCCTCCCTGGAGGTGTTCAAGGCCAGGTTGGATGAGGCTTGTGCAGCCAGGTCTGGTGGGAGGTGTCCCTGCTTATAGCAGGGGGGTTGGAATCTGATGATCTTTGAGGTCTCTTCCAACCTTCACCATTCTGTTATTCTGTGATTGTTTAATCTGTCTGTGAAGGCTGCCAGCTGCCACATACAGTTTGCTTGCAAGCAGATTACACTGCTTCAAGAATATCTGACGTCTTTGGAGATACTTACACTTAAATGATTTCATGCCATATCTAGAGGTACAAAGTCTGAAGTACTTAAGGAGCTGAATTTTGTCTGTTCTTGTTTTGGTAACCCATGTTAGCTGCGGAAGGAATCTGAAACACAGTGTCAGACTGATAGTAAATACGAGCCCACTTGTGGGGATGTTAAAGACAGCAGCTGGAGTGATGTCAAGAACTCTGGATACGTGTCAAGGTGAGCTCAGTTCAACACAACATGTACAGGGTTTTGAACCATTACAGGGTTTTTAGCCAGCCTCCAATTCTATCTGCAGGAAAGAGGTGTTCTCTTGTTCTTACCCACCCTGGTCTTAGTCCTCTGACATGGTGAAATAATTGGTAACTGACAAAGAACCCTATCACCCCATTACTGATAGAAGATTGCAGTTATGATTAGTCTAAGCAATCCTGGAGAGTCTACAGGATACCTGTGACCAGGAACGATGCTATCACACTTCCTGCTGATACATGAAATGAAAGATTGATTCTTGAAGGTCTAATCAGTGTTTACTCTCTGTTTCTGTGTTTATGGTTTAAAGCAGAGAAAGGCAATTGCAAATGGAAACAGATTCTGCAGAATAAGCAGACTATATTTGGAACAAACCTTTGTTCCTTTTATTAAGGCTTTGGTTGAGGCAGAAGGGTGTATAGGGGCATGCCGTGATACTCTGGAGAAAATGTGACTGTTTCCTGTACATTTGTAATTCACTGCAAGTAAAAGCTGTAATATTTAAAATTAAGAATAATAAGAAAGGTAGAGAGATTTAGGAGCGGTGATGTTTATGAAGGGATAATCAGAAGGACTAGTTACAGAAACAGTGTTTTGGGGTGGGGCTAAAGGCAAATAATAATTCAGAAAATACTTAGCTGTCACCACGTGGTTTGGGTTTAGAAACTTAGGCTACATACTCATGGTCTATGATCCAGCAAGCATGGAACCTGATATTCTGAAAAACCTCTTTAGTTTGTCACATGTGTGCATAAGGGATACTGCTGGCTGATGGCAGAGACTGAATAAATGCATCATCACCAACTGCCTGTTTCATAAATAGGTAACCATCTGATTGCCTCAGTGGGTGTGCAGGGAAAAAAGATTAAGATATGCTTCAAGTCATCCAGCATGTTTTGCCTGGACAGAAATATTCCACTCTTAGTCATAAGTTGCTTTAATTTTCTATCTATACTAATGTGTTTTTCTCCTCTTTCCTCCCCCCATTCTCCGTCCCTTCCTCACACCCTTCTCCCAGATATCTGACAGATTTTGAACCCATTCAGTGTCTGGGTCGTGGAGGCTTTGGAGTAGTTTTTGAAGCCAGAAATAAAGTGGATGATTGCAACTATGCTATCAAAAGGATCCGTTTACCTAACAGGTAATGAATGAGTTTGTTGGGATGCAGAGCAAGTCATGAATGAGTGGTGGGATCCTGTCCTGCACTGAACCATCTGTTCCTGGACTGATTGCCCAGATAGGACATTAGGATGAATGACACACTTTTTAATGGGGGGCTGACTCAAGTTTTGGCATCAAGATTTTGGCATGTGTAATCACAGCAGAAGGGGTGACCTGCTTGGCTAAAATAGTTGCATAGCAGGACCCTCATGAGGATGCTGAGGCTACCTGGGAACTCCTTTGATTTCCTTTGATGAATAGAGGCTTTGATAACAGGACCAGTTACTTGTAGTGCTGTTAATGTGCTTCTCTCCTTCCTCTCCTTACCTTTCCTACTCCCTCTTCTCTTTCTTTTCTCTCTCCCTCATCAGCTTTTCTGACTCCATTTGTCCATCTGTTTCATTTTCTGGTCCCACAACCCCTACCTTTTCTTTCAGTCATAGGTGGTCAAGCCAGGCTGCTGAATTACCCTACACAGAGCTTGCAGCAGTTCCTTTTAGTGGGAGATGGGAGACACTGCTTCTGGAAATCAAGTTAGAACAGCAACAGGCAGGCCAGTAGAGGGAGGGGGTAAAGCAATGAAACCTAGAATTACTATTCTTTTTGAATGTGTTAAATAAGTGTGACTATTTAAGATTAAAGGTGTTGGTCAGAAATTTAAGGCAGCCTAAATTATTTTTTTCCAAGCATATTCAGACCTATTAAATAAAACCACCTGACTTTATTTGATCCATTTGTGGTCTTAAGAAGGGAGATAATTTACTTCCATAAGATAGCAGGCTACCTGCTTTCCTGTCCATAGAATGGAGATGGTCTTTATGCAGTCTCCTTGTGTTATGCCAATTAAAAAAGAAATACTAAGATATTACTGTCTGTCTTGTTTTGTGTCAGTGTCTTCTATATCCCTGTAGAATATTGCTGGATAAAGGTCTTTTTTTCTATCCTTGTGAACAGTGGAGAGCAAGATGAGCCTTTTCTTCTCAGTTGTGCTGTAGTTATTTGAAAAGGGATGACTAGATACTTAGCCATATGAGTACATGCTGCTCCCCCACACTTCTAACCTAAAGGAGTTACCCTGGGGAATTTTAAGACATATCTGTCTTGTGGTGTGAAGAGCAATACTACTGGCCTGGTTTATACTGGGCTAGGTTGATTAAATCCCTTTGCAGAAATGTTGGTACTACTCTGTTGCTTTGTGTGACCATGTCTCTGTCGTTCTCCTCACCCCAAACCCTAGGGAGCTGGCTCGTGAGAAGGTGATGAGGGAAGTCAAGGCTTTGGCCAAACTCGAGCACCCGGGAATTGTGCGGTATTTCAACGCCTGGCTGGAAGCTCCACCTGAGAGGTGGCAGGAGAAGATGGATGAGCAGTGGTTAAAAGATGAAAGGTAACTTGTGGGGTTTTTTTAACAATCCAGTTGGAGGTGATACATCAACAGAACTGGAGAACTGATATATGATCCAGGAAGATGTAGAGATACTATGTAGGAAAGAGATGGTTATTAACTTAACCTGTCGACTTTTCAGTTGAACAAGGTACAACTATAACACACTTGTGCATGGAGTCTTTTGATTTTTGGGTCCTCTGTTGTGTTGAGGTCCTTCTTTCAGCTTAGGAAACAACTTTTAGTTCTTAAGTAAGTTCTGCAGTTGAATCTTTGGATGGTTGGAAGATGGAAACATGGCTACTGTAATTCAGTTTTAAACTTTGGTGTCTCTGTTCTCTTTGTCTATTTCCACTGGTTTCTTCCTATTTGTTGTCTTGCTTTAGATGGATCTGATTCAGTGCTCCAGTGCTTCGATGAATTTATTTCAGCAGAAATAAGTGAGGGGTAATCAGAGTGATGATTTATAAAGCTTGGTAGGAGTAGGTTAAAAATGGAAAATTAGATAAAGGAGTTAGAGGACGTTAAGAGAGAGGAAAAAGTGGGTGTATGTTAGCTTTTAAAGAATGAGGCCTAATGCAAGATATTTAGTGGTCTCATAATAACATCTTAGCATGCTTAACAATTTTTAGAATGTAGCGACCTTTATATTTCAGGCAGCAAATTAACATTTCACAGCTGTAATGCTTCCAAGGCACTTTAAATAGTCATTGCAATGCATGTTCTAAAAGACTGAATTTTTTCAAGCTGAAGATCAGCCTGATTGCACATTGGGAATCCAGGCAGTAGAGCTTGCTAAGTTTTCCTTTATCAGCACTCTTGTCTCAGTAAGAACACATTATCCACAGGAAGAACATATGCTAAATCCTTGTTGTTGGTGCTTCCCACACCTGGGTAGTCATTTACTGTTGTGGTATGACACTGTTCTCAGAGGTAGCAGTTGTTAAAACCTGGGCTTCTGAAGATGCACTTCTAGTGGAATGAAGTTCTGTGGGGTTGATCTCTCTCAATTTTCTTTTTCCAGCATTGATTGGCCACTCAGTTCTCCCAGTCCGATGGACGTCCCCTCCTTTAAGATCAGAACAGAACCATTTTGTACAAAGGAGCACATTGAAGTTATTGCCACCTCATCGGAGAGGGTCAGGTCTGTGGGAATACCCTGTAGTCAGTTTGATTCATCTGGAAGCCAGTTTGCTCCTCTGGAATTTTCTGCCACAGACAACAGGGACTTACACCAGTCAGAAGATCTGCTATTAAACCTTCAGGACAGTGTCCTTACAGGCTGTGACATGGAAGACAGCACTGACAACAATAACAAGCTGGGTCACTCCTTGGAAATTTGTTCTTCAGCTGCTCCTGTTGTACACCTTAGGGAAGGGACTTCCTCTTCTATTGTGTTTGAGGATTCTGGTTGTGGAAATGCTTCTAGTAGAGAAGATAAAGTTGATGTTTCACATAATGAGAGTCTTTCTGAGGATAAGGCAAAAAGTACAAATGAATCTGATAAGAAATCTGCTTCAGGAAGTCCCCTCTCTGTTTCTCCACCAAGGCCAACAAGTTTAAGCCTGGACCTTTCTAAAAATATTGCAGAAAAAGTCAAGCCCACCTCTCCAAAGGTTTATCTTTACATTCAGATGCAGCTCTGCCGGAAAGAGAACCTTAAAGACTGGATGAGCAGAAGATGCACGATAGAGGAGAGAGAAAGGACAGAGTGTCTGCAGATATTTCTGCAGATAGCTGAAGCAGTTGACTTTCTGCATAGCAAAGGATTAATGCACAGGGATCTCAAGGTTTGTATTCATAGGTTACTTCAGACGATGTGTTGGGGGTTATTTATTGGCATGATCTCACTGAATGCCTGGACTTTCCAAATTCCAGTTGTAAGTGTCCTATAGGCAGATGTTTTCTGGTTTAGTGTTGTGAATTACCTGTGCCCAAAGTATCACACCAAAGCCTCTCTGGTGCTTTAAGATTCCTGAAACACAAGGACTAACTAAGTGTCATAGCAGGTTAGCTGTCCCTCAACTGCTTTACAAGCTTGAGCATCAGCAATTCTGAATTTGACTGCTCTTAACACAGCACAGTTCCAAGTTCTGCTTTAAACTGACAGATCATGACTCTGTGGGTACAGGTAAAGCTTTTATGTATGTAGGAGTGATATGGCACTGGAGACAAATCCTGTAGAATAGTTGACTCTTATCAGTGCCCTCAGCATGGGTGTTGCAAAAGCTGAGTTAACATCTGTGCAGTAATCTGGAGGTGCAGTGCTCCAGGAAATAAACATTAATCATCCATTATTGCAGTTAAACTCTTTATTACAGCAAGACTTCTTGTACCTGGCACAGAGTAATTACATTTGTTTTATAGCATTTGTAATTCAGGTTCATTATACAAGGTTGTTACTTTCTGAGCTGTGTGACAAAAACAAAGCTATTTTGGATCCTGTTCTGCCATCTTAAGTGAAACAGATAAGTGGCAGTTTATTCTTGGACTCAATGATCTTAAAAGTCTTTTCCAACCTAAATGATTCCATCATTCTAATTCTGGTATTTTCCTTCTTCTTTACTGTAGTAATACTGCCTAAGAGCTGTGGTGTTACTCCTGATTAGAGTAAATAAAAATTAAATATGACTGCTCTAGGATTGAAGTGTAAACTGTCCTGGAGTTGAATCCTGAGTCAATGTCAGCTATCACAATGCACCTTTCTGATGTGCTAATAGTAATTTTACTGTCTGATAACATCCAGATGTTTAAAACTGGGAAAGGTGGATTTTTACCTCTGGCATTTAATGTAACTGAAGTCAGAAGTAACTTTTTGTGCCTTTTTTTCCATTTTGGTTCTGATCCAATGTTAGTGCCTAATCTTGCTGGGACTTTTGGCACCAGAAGTGTCTGTGTGTGTTACCAAATTCCAGAATTCAGTTAAAGAGCCCAGCTGAAATTAGTCTTACCAGCACAAGCTGTGAGAAGGGATTGCTTTTGCCAAACAGTGGAGAGGCAGTTACTATTTCTCTTTGCTTTTTTTGAAGAGGCTTTAAGCTTACCTCAGTGGAGTAAATACTGAAATGATTGTAACAGTTGTAGCTTCTCAGATGGTAATACTTTGATATCAGTAGAAACAAAGATAAAAATACCAGCTGATCTTTGGCAGTAAAAGGGGATTCAAATTCAGTAACATTGAAAAGCTTTTGCAAAGTTAGAAAAACTCACAAACCTGTCCAAGTATTTTCTTTCCTCACCACCATTAAGCAATTATCTTGAAGCAGTTATCTGATAAATCTTTAATGCTTGAGAAACTGACCAGAAAAGTAATTAAATCCCTATCTAATACATTGCTAGACATGTTAATTAATAACCTTTCTTAGCAATACTGTCACTCTGCAGTCTTTACTGAGATCACTGTTCAGTAAAGCTTATGTAGATCTTCACTTAAAGCTGCAGGTCTTAATCAGCAGTTGTGCAGCATTTTGTTGGAATATCTTAAAAGTTCAATATTGGCAGCAATTTGAACAAGAGATTTTATTTTGTTTACTTGATATCAACAACTTGGAAAGTCTATCCCTGAACAAACATATTCCTGCTTCAGAAAACATCCCATCTGAGTATAGATGTTATTCTGGGATCCTGGAAATCTGTTTGTCTGTTATTGCAGAATCACAGAATGTTTGGAGTTGGAAGGAACCTTGAAGATCATCAAGTTCCAGCTCCCCTGCATGGGCAGAGACACCTCCCACTAGAGCACTGTGTTAATTTGGCCAAGACAGCAACCATTAAATATATATATATATATATATATATATTTAATACAGTTTTCAGAAACTCCTAGGAACCTACCTCACCTAATTCTGTAATTTGCCCAAGAGATTGTTTATGCAACTCCAAAGTTCATGCCAGCGCTAATAAGCAAATAAGCTGCAGGTTGTTATTTTCAAATAACCTGCAATGTTGCTTTGTCTTTGCAAGAGGCAGAGCTAGCTGATAGCAGAGGCCAGTTCTTACTCTCACTGGCACTGCCAAAAACTCATTCAGTTATGTGAAAATTAATATCAAAAAGACCTTTTAAGTTTTTAAACTAACAGATGCATTAAAGGCTCCTACTAATCAGAGATAACCTAATGACAAGATGGCAGGAATTTAGGTAAGCAAGTGCATAGGTCACAGTTCAAATTCTTTTGAAGAAGATAAAGTACAGAAACAGGAGTTTCTGTCAGGTGCATTTACTGTTATTCCCAGGGTAAGGCATCAGTCATGCTTGACAGCTCAAGACAAGTAATGAGTTTCAAAGAACTGCAATAACAGGGTTAGGTACATTTTGCAGCATTAATTGAATTAAACAGTAGTCTTCCAGATGTCTGAGCAGCTTATTCATATCTCTGGAAAAAACCCTGGAATTCTTACTCTGAAGAATCTGGAGAGAAATTTCCTTGTACAAGTGGCAAAATAACTAAACTAGAGAGTGGTTGTATTCTTCTGATTTAAATCAAAATTGTGTGCATCTGCCTTAGATTTCCTGAATGTGGCCTTGATGGGTTATTTTTGCTGGCAGTTTGCAATAGCAGAGAGTCCATTCTTCTTAATTTGTAGAAATAATATGCCAGCCACTCAGTCTGCTTTCAGCCAGAGAAGTACACGAAATAAAACTTTGTGTTAAGAGTTCTTGTCCATGAAGCAAGACAGATCTTGTTGATTTCTTGTGTGTTTGTTGGAGGAGAAGGGAAGGGAGATCAAGACACAAATCCCTAATGGAGGCTTTTGTGCCTTGGGCATTAAAATTCTGATAGAAAGGTTTTTGACCATGTGGGTGTGGAATCAAGAGGGTGGGTGCTGTATAAATGCTTCAGAGAGAGCCTGGAGATGCTGTAGGTGCACAGGCTAGTTTTTGTGCACTAAATGAGCTGTGATTCTGAAGGGCATGACATTCATTACAGGAAAATGTAGTGGGAGATAAGACCTGGCTCAGAAGGCAGTTTTAGAGGCAGGATGTGGGCACTGTAGAACTAACAAGTTCTATCTATTTCTGTAATGCTTATCTCAGAGTTGTCTGTCACTTAACAAAAACAAGAAGCCTTTTTTCCATCGTGCTTCTTTCTAGCACAGAGTGAGTTTGTCTTTAAAGGAGGAAGTGAGGTGGACTTTGAAATAGGTCAGCTTTGTAGTCCTTTAATCTTGGGGAAAAAATGTTCTCTGTACCTGCCTCCTCATGTTCCAGGGATTGTGTCAACAAAGCACAGAACATGTTCTAGCCTTGAAGGTCTGTCCAGGAGCTCTGAGAAGAGCTTGCCCAGCACCACCTGGCTCTTTACCACAGCTCACCTCCTTTCCCTGTACAAATTCCTGCTGCTTCTCCGCTTTGGATCAGTCTTCTCTTCCTCCAGAACTGTGTGTCTGTCTCTATTTGTAACTGAGGTGGAGCAGTCATGTTTCAAAGAAATAATCATTAATTTGAGGTGTGCTATTCTGTCAGCCAGAAGGCAAATCTTGTGGAAAAAACATCTGAGATACGTACAATTAGCAAGGGGGCATCACAGTTCCACTCTCTTCTATCAGTAGTTAAGTCAAGGATGGTGGTTGTGTGGCAAACAAGCTAGAGGAAAGTTAAGTCTGATCATCACTGTTGCTGCTTTTGTGAAGGGCAAAATTCTTGGTCTTCTATCAAAAATAAACTTTTAATTCTGTTAGCAGGCAGCTCTTCCCACAGGTAAATTGCACAGTACCAACCCAAAGCAGACCTTGTTCCCAGACTTCCAGAGTATCCATAATTTAACACGACATGCTACGTGCTAGTTAATAATATGGCAAACAAGTTTAGCACTCAGAGGTTAGAATAAAAAAAGACTAGAAGTCAGAACTCCAACATCTGGTGTGAATTTGCCATGTGATGGAGAGCCGGATAACTTATCTCTTGCTGGTGTTCCCCACAGCTGTTGACTCTCATGTGTGTTACTCAGCAGACCTATGTAGTGCTAGTAAACCTCAACTGGGTTACAAGACTGAGCAGTCTGAGTGTCAGGAAGGGAAACTGTTGAATGCAGGAGGAGTTCCTTTTTCAGGAACAGCTAAGACTCTTAGCTGGTTGTTCTAACCTGATGTTTAACGAGCATTTTGAGCCCTGACAACATGGCTTATCTCAATTAGAACGAAGTGTTGCATCTGCTGAAACTCAGAGACTTAACTTATTTTTTTTTCTTTCCACCTGTTTGTCTTCTTAGCCCTCCAATATATTTTTCACAATGGATGACATAGTAAAGGTTGGGGATTTTGGACTGGTAACAGCTATGGACCAAGATGAGGAGGAGGAATCAGTACTTACCCCAATGCCAGCTTATGCCAGGCACACAGGACAAGTAGGGACCAAGCTCTACATGAGCCCAGAACAGGTTTGTGCTCTCTGCTCTAAAGCTGTATCTGGCAGTGCCTGGAAGACACCTGACTTCCCTGGAGCTTAAAGACCAGGCACTCTTTCTGGTAAATTGTTGCAAACAAGTTACTTAAATTCGAGTTTTGAGCTAAGTTGAATTCCAAAATTAATATTTGAATGTATATTTATAGAAAAAAGTGGCTAATGATTCATACTTGGATGCATTCATTCATCTTGCTTTATATGTAATAGATAACTGTATAATCAAGTTCATTGAGCAAGGACCCACTACTCTGTATGAGATTTAAGTAAGTTGAAATCTTTTCCTTTGCAGTTGGGTCTGCAAAGAGGAACTCATGATGAGGACCTTGTTCACCCATTCTCATTTGATGAAGTTTGCCAATGTGCCTGTTCTGTAGCTTTCAGCACTGCACAGAGCTAATCACTGCCATGGTGACTTGAAAGGGGGTTGTTAATGTTGTACATAATACATAGGGTGAGCAGCTTGATTGACCTAACCCTGATTTTGAATTTTCAGATCTGTGGGAACACGTATTCGCACAAAGTGGATATCTTTTCTTTGGGACTGATTCTCTTTGAGCTGCTTTACCCTTTCAGCACACAGATGGAGAGAGTCAGGGTATGTATGTTATTTGATTCTCCTCAGTTTGATCATTTGTTTAAAATAGCTACTCGCTTGGTGAAACATTTGCAAGAGGCTCTTCTCAGTTTTGAAAAAGCCTTGCAATTAGGAGCACAACTTCTTTATCAGCCTTGTACAGACACCATGAATCACTGAAAATAAATTGCAGTCTTCCCAATGTGTGCAGTTGAATTGAAACCTTGATTTCTTTACAGACTCCTCTGTTGTCAAGCCAAGTAAGTGAAACTACTGAACTAGAATATCCAAGAACTCAAGCAACAAATAGAGCTTGTGACTTGAAGCCTACCAGCTTGGTTTTCATTCAAGAATGGAAACCATGATGTGCATTTTTATAATTTCTTCCTTTGTCTGCAACTGTGGTGCTTTTTCACCCAAAGCACTTAGTGAAAAATTGCTGTTCCTTTTCCTGTAGTAAGTTCTAGCTGTGAGTCTCAGCCCCAAGCAGGGTCTTCCCTGTAGCTGATGACATTCATTGCATCCAGAGTGAATTTGGGAGGTTTGATAGTGCATTACAACTCTTCCTTGCTGTCAAAGTGCATGTGAGATCCATCCTGCTCAGGAACAAGTTCATAGAGAACAGGAGAGAAGTTTTTCCTCTTGTGCATGGTGACCAGTGACCTATGCAGGAAAGAAAGAGTCATTATAATTTGTATTTATCATTTATATGTGCTCAAAGAATTAACTTCTCAAGTGGAAATGGACTGGTTTTAGCAGAAGTGTGAGAAACAGCTTGAATCACACCATGAACACAGCCTGACCAAGTGCTCTGCCTATGGTGGTGTTGCATTCTCTTGCTTAAGATGCTCTGGGTTTTTTTGGTACAAAAGAGTGTAGTTTAGAGGAGGAATGGCAGTGCTTAATTTGAACCCCTTGCACTGATACCAGTTTCATTTTTCCTAAATAAAATCAGTTTTACTGAGACACACACCCAATAAAGAGCTATCCTGCATTCGCAAGATCTCCTGCAGCAGAGATGACAAACTCTGCCCTTCCAGTTTCTGTCCTGAGTACAGAAGCAAGAAGCAAAGCAAGTAATCAGAGTGAATCCTAAACTGCATTTCATTCTGATGCTTTACTTCTTAGGGGGGTAAAACCAGTGCTCTAACTTCCCATCACTTTCACTGTCATTCCACTCTTTTTTAAAAAATCCAGAAGAAACCCCCACCCCTTTCTGGGCCAAGTTCTGGGGTGTAGCTACTTGAGTAGTTGTTTCTGAGCTGTTACACTGAATTTTTCGTTGGCATCAGCAAAGCATTAGCACTACTTGCTGAAGCAAAACATGTTCTGCCTGACCAAGCAGCCCAGCAAATTCTAAGAATCTGTGACAAAGGGCTGGAAAAATCCCCAGAGGTGGAGCATGAGACCTGCCTCTGTCTCAAGCTGTTAGCAGTTAGTCTGGCAGTGCAATTTATTTCTAAATTAGATGTTTGAAAACAGATCACTAAATGCAGACTGAATTGGTAGAGAAAGAACAATTACATAAAACATCTTATTGTCCTGAAACTCAGTTCTCTTGAACAGGAATTTGACTTGCCCATCACTCTTAATGTCAGTGTTCAGTGGAATAATAATTAATTGAATTTAGTTTTAATTGTAGAATTCTTAACTTTGTGCTCAAAATTTTGCAAAAGGAAATCCTTCAGAAAAGAAATTAAGTGCTAGATATTGTCCTTCAGCACTAAAAACATGTTTAAGGGGTCATGGGTTGCTGGCAATTACAGAACTTAAATACATAAGGTAGCCTGGTAACCTGCTGCAAGTAATTGTGTGGCTGGGCATGGGAAAATTAGTGTCACTAGATGGAGCCAATGTGCTTGTTATGGAGGAAACACCGATGAAGACCAGGTTCCTTGTGAGGACACAGAAATAAACAACCTAACTGCCATAAATCTGGTCATTACTCCATAAACATTGAATGAAGACTAGTGCTTACTTAAGAGCCAGTCATTTCATGTGTCTTCAAACTGGGATAGGTGATCTTGTGGATTATGGGTTGGTGCATGGATTCGTTGACTTTGTTGAGCCAAAGTGAGAAAGTCTGAAGTTTGTGTATCTGGCTGAGATCAGAGTTCTTGTAACATGACCCGAGAGCAGGCTTTTTACCTAGGGAAGCAGCAACTTGCCCATTTAAGTATGTTTGGATTTTTAACCACTAAAGCAAAACTTTGTTTAATGTTTGGGTTTTTTTGCCATCAGGCTGATTTTTTTACATAGTTGGTATATTTTTAAAAAGCATAAATAATAGAGTAATGCTCATGAAGAACTGTGTTTGGGAAAAGTTATGTGTTTTTCTTAATATTTTTGCAGACCTTAAGTGATGTTAGAAATTTGAAGTTTCCACCGTTGTTCACTCAGAAATATACACAAGAGGTAAGTATGTCTGATACTATTAATTGTAGCTTTTTCTTTAGTCATTGTAGTTTTTTTCTTTGCTTTCCAGTTGCTTTGCAGGCAAAAATAGAGGGGGGAAAAAAAAAGCTTTTGTGCTATTAAGATGCACGTTTTGATCCCTGTACTTTTCAACTTTTCAGAGCTGAAACATTACAATGATGTGAATGATGATGCTTTTGTCACACCAGTTACCTCCAGTAACTGTACAATATTACCTGGCTTCCCTTTGTCACTTGCTGTCATTCACTTCACATACATCCTGACATGATTTCTCTCAACAAATATGTATTCACAAAGTCCAGAGCCCTAGACAGGTAAAGGGGAGACTGTAGGTAGCACCACTGCTGCATGGGATCTCATTCCTGGAACTGGATCTCCTAAATAGGAATCCATATCAGGAAATTGTGCTGTGTTCTTGTTAGTCAGGTCTTTAAAGTGATACAGTTGCAGATAAAGGAGAGGTGTTGTACTAAGTATCTCCAGTAAAAAGCTGAGCACTTTCAGGTGTTGATGGTAGCTTCAGACCAGCACCTAAGTGAGACCAGGCTTTCTTGCATTACAGCTGCAGACTGCCCAGGGGAATGTCATATGCTGTGCTCAGCTGGAGCAGGACACTAATTCTCATTACATTTGAGACAAATATTCAAACTACCTGTATATTGAAAGGAAAACCTCTAGTTTACTGTGAAAAATTATTGCTTGGCTTAAAAGATGATGACTAAGACCTGAAGCTAAGAATTACTCACTTTTAATAAGCTTTTAAATTCTTTTGATTGCAAATTAATGGAAAGGCTTGGGTCAGATTGGATTTGCCAAATTGACTGTAGTCCTTAACAGTAAAGACAGTTTAACAGATGCACAGTGATACATTTCCAAATATTTAATGCAATTTTAGCACTGTGCCAAAGCACCAATACCCAAATCACTCAGAAGACAACTGGGGACATTTTCCACTTGTTCATACAGCCATAATTCAAGTCAGAGCTTGAAATAAGAGAGAATTTATGGCTTGCTTCATGTGCCACATGTCATGTTTTCTTCTAGTACACCATGGTGAAGGACATGCTCTCTCCAAGTCCCACTGAAAGACCAGAGGCTGCAGCAATCATAGAAAATCCTGTCTTTGAAGACCTGGAACTCCCACCAAAACCAGTGCTTAGGCAGAGGTCACGGACAATGAGCTTATCAGGAAATAAGCACTCAAGACAACCAAGCAAATAATTATCCTCAGGATCACTTCTTCCACACGGCAGGTTTTACAGGGATTGTTCAGCAGAAGGATCCTATGATGCAGAATGTTTATCTTGGAAATGGTTTACTTCAGCTTTTTTTGCCATGTTTAATGTGTAAGACGTGTTGGACAGATTTTGGTTTGACTTGGCAGCCAAGGAAAGCCAGTAACCACACGTGTCATATTCCATTTTCCTTACCTTCAACTCTCCTATGTGGATGGGTACAGCTACTGTGCTTACCAGTGGTGTGCTCAGTTATCCTTTTTTTTTGGGGGGTTGTTGGGTTTCTTTGAAGCTTGTAAATGTCAGCTCCCTGGGTAATAGAGAGATCTGTAAGATGTAAATAGAATTAAAATACTGTATTTTTATAGAGCAAATTACAGTCTCTAAGCCTAGTGAGTGTCTATCCAGATCACTTGCTCTTTGGTGAAATGAAGATGATTTTGAAATGAACTATGACTCCATTTTTGTCCCTGGTTGGGTAAACTGGGAATATGCACTATTTTTAAAGCAAAAAAAAGGACCACAGTTGTACATACTGTCACTGTCCATAGGCAGTCATTAGAGGAAATCTTTTCATACTTCTGCACTATAGTAGATCTTAGGGAATGCATTTTATACAGATCAACCTGTAGAGAAGGAAAAGGAGCTTTTTTTGCCATTAAAAAAGGGGGGTTTTATAGGTGGTGGTTGGAAGAGCCATAGTAAAAATTATGTATGAACATGTTGTGATTCTGAAAATGTAAATCTAATGAAGTCATACGTGTCGTATGTAATCCTGTAGATTTGTACTTTTAAAAAAGAAGATCAACTGGTAGGCATTTGTGTAATCTGCTAATTTAACTGCCTAATGCCATGCTTTTATTTCTCTCTGTAAATATGTTAATTTTTATTTATAAAATACAGAATCAATCCATTTGGGTTGGTGGTGTACAGAATGCACTCGCTGTCATTGTCGGGTACATGAATTATATTGTGACTTCTTTCAAGTCTAAACGATTTAATAAACTTTTTTTTATTTATAAAAAAAAAGAACAATCAAGTAGTGGTTGTTGCTGTTTGCAACCTGCATCAGCGTGTGCTGCAGGGGGCAGCCGTGGGCAGCTAGAGCAGGGAGATGGGCGCTTCATTTCTGGAGCTTCCTTTGCTCTCCTGTCTCATACTTCCTTTAATGCATGTGCTGGTGCAAAGATGATGAAGGTGCTGCTTGGAAGTGAGATATTATTTGAAGAAAGAAGGAACCAAGCTCTTCTAAACTGAAGGGATTATGGAGGCAATCTCTCAACTGTTAACAGAGAGGGAAGGAGGAGGAATAATTCTTACACTGTTAGAGCTGGTTTTGCATAAATACATTTTCTTGGTTTACAGGCTTAAATTTTTGAAGTTGTAGTCTCTGAAATCAGTTTCTTAAAAAGATGCTGGATTCGAATCCTGGGAATCACTGTGGTGTGACTCTACAGCTAGTGATTAAACCAGCTGCCACTCTGCAGCCTTATGATAAGGCAAAAGTGGATACTACAAAGATTGTCTTCCTTCTGCTCTTGGATGACTCCACTAGATACTGGCTTGTCCAGTAATGCTACAGTGAACATTGGTCAAGACCAGAACTTAATTGAGTTTAGGTGGGTTAAAACAGAAGATACTTAATTGTTTTCACTTCCTTTGGATCTCCCTGGTAGAAGCAGCTATGAATGCACAGTTAAATGGTCACATTTGAAGCCTCTCCAGCTTCCCTGCTGGGTCAGTGATTACAGATCAAGCACAGGAAATGAACAATAAGGTGTTTTTAACTTGCTCTATAGTGTGAGATGCATGCATATAAAAATATAGCTCAGTAGCTGCTTATTTCAAGAGTGCTGCAGATTTGAAGTATCAAAAATGGTGTGTGTGTTCATTCTGGGTGTGTTTGTATATTCTGGGATGCTACACTTGTCCTCAAAGGCACACACACACCCTGCCCTGTGTTGGTGAATGCCCAGCCACAAAAGCCTGTGACCACACTCAACTCTCAACTGCCTCTGCCAGTGAGTCCCTGCTTCCCTAAGTAGAGAGGTTTTCTGTGACCTCAGGTCCTGCCTGCAGTTGCTTGTCTCATTTCCCTGCCTCTGACAGCTCCACTTGGCCCACCAATGGGGGTAAAGGATGCTTGTCTGTGCTGTGAAACATCCACCTGGGCTTCAACACCCCCACCAGCTCCAGGAGTGTTTTTCCAGCTCTTCAGAACCAGGCTACCCAGATGGATGCACCTCTCATGTTGACTTCCTCATTTAAGTCAGGTTTTAATTACACTAGACGTCCTGCTGGATGATGTTCTTCAGTCAACTCTGACCAAATGGTCAACCATGACTGAAACACCAAAGGCCTTTTGTCTAATGCACATTTGCTCTGTGCTCATATCCTGGAAGGGAAAGCAATGAAGGGTGGCATTTCCTTATCCCATTTATTAAACAAGAATTGGATGTCAGGATCAAGAATCCTGCCATGTCCACCTTTGTGCCCTCTTAGACCTAGATGCTTCCCCCAGATAAGGGCAGGATTATGTAGTTATTGTCCTTACCACTTCCATGAAGAGTCATTTGACTAGAACTAGTGTTGCAACCCCAGTTCAGGGCTGTTTCTTCTACCAGGCTTTTGAGAGAGAACTTCTGACTCTTGTACCTGTGTCTTCAGCAGCTGAGCTGCTCCAGGCAGTAGCTACTACCTACATCTCTCAGGACAGTCCTGTGCTGCCTTTGAGCTGGATGATCAGGAAGACTAGAGTTGTACTAAACTGCTCCCATTTTTTAAATTTATTATTAACAATTAACATTCTTCACCCCTCCAAGTGCCTCAGTCCAGTAGTTTTAGCACTAAATGTTACCCTGGCTGTCATTCTGCTGCTTCCCCAGCTGCAGGAGCTTTGCCTGTCCCAGGTGGGTGATGGAGCACTCAGAAATAGCTGCTTCAGAAACCATCTTTGAAGTGTTTCACAGCCATAGAAGATCAGTCTAAGAGCAGACTCTGAGTGTGGTGACTCTCCCATGTAAACAAGCGTGAGATCCCACCAGAACCATTCCCAGGGAAGCAATAGCTGGTGTCTGAGCAGTCACCAGTCCTCGTGTGGTCCTGGGGGCTCAGCTCCTGCTTTTACTCACTGTTGGATGCTGCAGAGATGTTCAGGAGTAGTCCTGCCTTTCCAGGGTCATCCTTCAGTGGGGTAATCCACAGCCCTCCTGCAGGGAGCTGGTGCTGTTTTATGCTGTTTGAAGTCCAGACAAGCACGTGGGAGGGGCAAAAATAATAATTCCCATTTATCATCAGTATTTTTTTATGGCTCTGTGGTCCAGCAGTACTCTGTTGTATCAGGGCATAGACATCACAGTGCAAAACAAGTAGTAATTCCTTTTCACATCCCCTCTTTGGCTGGCCTTGGTCACCTGTACCCCCCTTTGAACTCCCTGGGCACTTGGTGTCCCTCAGAGTTACAGAGAAGTGTTCCAGCACTTGTCTCACTTGTTTCCTGGGGTCTGCCACATAGGATATTCCCTGCCAGAATTAATAAGGAAACTCACGGGTAATTCAGAAAAAGCCACTGAAACAAGATTTTACCAGCAGTAGCCACAGCGTCCATGCACATGGAATATTTCTCCTACCCATTCCTGGCTGCTGCTGAGCTTGCTCTGGTGTTAAACACCAAGTCTGGGACTGGAAAGCTCTGAACCTCTTGCTATTTCAGAAGCAAGTGAGTTGAACCCTGAGCAAAGAGCACAAGCTGCTGGACCATGTCCTGCCTTTGTGAAGAAGTGACCTCTCTTCTGGGGTCACATCCCTCTTGCCAGCTTCCATCACAGTATCATTCTGGTTGGAAAAGACCTTCAAGATCATCAAGTCCCACTGCTACCCTGTCCCATGGCATCACATCTGTCTTCTTGTATGTCTCTGGGAATGGTGGCTCTACCACCTCCTTGGACAGCCTGGATCACCAAGTCCAGCTCCCACCCCAGAACAGGACAACCCCGAAGTTCACACCATGTCCCTGAGGGCATTGTTCAAATGTTTCTTGAATATCGTCAGGCTCGGTGCCATTCCTGCTTCCCTGGGGAGCCTATTCCAGTGCTCCACCACCCTCTGGGTGAAGAATCACTTCCTAATATCCAACCTAAACCCTCCCCTGCACATCTTCCTACCATTCCCTTGGGTCCTATCATTGGTCACCAGAGAGAAGAGGTCAGTGCCCACTTCTCCTCCTTCCCTAATGAGGAAGCAGCAGCTGCCATGAGGTCTCCCCCTCAGTCTCCTCTTCTCCAGGCTGAGCAGACCAAGTGTCTTCAGCCACTGCTCATACAGCTTCCCCTCTAAACCCCTCACCAACCTCCTGGCCCTCCTCTGGACACTCTCCAGTAGCTTTATATCCTTTTTGTATTGTGGCTTCCCAAATTGCACACAGTGAAGTGGGACAATCACCTCCCTCAGCTGGCTGGCCATGCCATGCTTGATTCACCCCAGGACTCGGTTGGCCCTCCTGGCTGCCAGGGCACAACTGTTGGCTCATGTTCAACTTGCCATCAACCAGAACCCCCAGATCCCTCTCCAAAGGGCTGCTCTCCAGCCTCTCCCTCCCCAGACTGTCTGTATACCCAGGGTTACCATGTCCCAGGTGCAAAACCCAGCATTTCTCCTTGTTAAACTCCATGCTATTGGCGATTCCATATGCAAATTGACACACATGGAGTCATTAAAACTGGACAAATTTATCATGTAAACTGCAAGAGGAGAGCTGCAGTGCCTTGAGGAGAAACAAACACTGTCCCACCTTGTGTTGTGGATCACCGGGATGTACCCAAAGACATATTCAAGTTATCATTGTGTTGTTTTGGTTTTCCCCCAGCATAAAGACTGAATTCATCTTAGGAAATGCTCATTAAAAAATAATCACCCAGGAAGGAATTAGCTCCATTAGCTATAACAAACTGCCCCTAAAATATCAAAGTTCCTCATTTGTAAAACTGTGGAAGATGAAGAAAAGCATCTTTGTCACATGCCCCCAGCTGTAGTTTTCCAGTTTCTCCTTCCCCAGTTTTCCTACCCATCATTTTTCCATTAGGACATGTTCTGGCACTTCCTGCACCACCACCTTCAGCAGCTGACTCTGCATCCCTACTGCTTGGGTTTGCCCTTCAGGGCACCGTTGGGCACTGGCACCATAATGCTATATTCTAGCTCTGGGGCAGTCTTGGAGAATGTGGCTATGGAAACCATGTCTTCTCCAATGTCCACCTGAGACCTGTGCCTGCAAACCAGCAGCTTCTTCAGGGCCCGTTGGAAGTCCCGGTTCAGGAAAGCGTAGAGCATTGGGTTGATGGTGGAGTTGCAATACCCTAACCAAGTGATGATCTTGAAGGTGTCAACCAAGACTGTGCTGGTGGAGTCGGTGCCTCTGGCAGCGAGCCAAACGTTCAGCACGAAGTATGGCAGCCAGCACAGCACGAAGACTGAGATGATAATGCTGATGGTCCGTGTGGCCTTGTTCTCCAGCTGCAGATGGTTCTGCCTCTTGCTGTTGGGGTGATAGTGGATGTCCAGGGTCTGAGACATGATACGAGTGGCCTTGAGCCGTGAAGCTCGGTAGATGAAGAAATACATACTGCACATGACCATGAAGGGGACAAAAAATGCCAGAGCAGAAGCCACGATGGCAAAAATCCAGTTGGTGACAAAGATGCATTCTCTGCCTGCATCGAAGTCCACCCCAGGGATCTCATTCCAGCCTTGCATGACGGGCAGGAAGGAAATGAGGGAGGAGTATACCCAGACTGTGCAGGTCATCAGGATGCATCTGTGAGAGGGAAGAGAAGGCCTGTTATTTTGAGTAGAGAACAAGAAGTACCATCCAATCCCCATGGTAACCCATGTGGGATATCACTGCTCAGCAGTCCCACAGGGCTTGGAGAAGTGGCCAAGCAGGAGAAAAGCTGGAGTACAACAAGTCCACAGGCAGTTGTCTCTAACAACTGGGTCATTGGGTCTGTGGTTTACAGAACTGTGATCACTGTGGGGGATGCTCAGAGCTGGCTGGAAAGGAAAAAAAAAAGAGGAGGAGGAAAGGTTTAATGGAGGATTTGTGTTAATATTTAAAAACAACAGCATGTAGATTCTTCTGTTTGGTCTCAGCTTCAATATCTGGCTGTGACCTTATCCTTTGAGCAGCAGCAGAGGTGGAGCTGATGGACACCAGGTCCTCAGCACTGCTGCAGCCCTTGCTCTGCCACTCTGCTCCTCTCTTTGGTCACTGCCCACGCTCCACAAATCATACACAGCCAGACCTGCAGAGGGAAAAGCATCCCCGAAAGAGCCTGAACGCCCCTTGCAGAGCACCTCACAGCTGCAGCATCCTCTGTGCTCAGACCTGCTCCCCCACCCTGCAGTCCTCTTCTCCATGTTTCACATGAAACCTTGATAAAAGCTTAGAAACTCCTCCTGCTTTCTCTCTTTTCCCCCACAAATATGAGTTTTACAAGGGGTGAGACTACTGCTACATACATTCTTCTGGGTGTCATTTCCTCTAGTCTTTGGGGAAATTCCTGTGGAATTCCTGCAACAGGCAGAAGTTGTAGGCACAAGTCAGCCCACACCACTGGTTTCTACCCCACTTCACAACCCGTCCTTAAAACAGGGCTTCCCTAGGAGCACCATCAAACCAGCTCAGCTGGATTCTCCTTTTCTCCTGCACCACATTAAAAGATTTCTGGGAAGATTTATATGACACAAAGATTCTTCTGACACATTGCTCTGCTTTTGGGCAGCAACTCTCCAGAGCTCATTTGGTCCCTCATCAATATAGGCCACAGCCAAGTGAAAATTTAGGGGGACCCAAAGTGAGGAGCAACTCCACTCACCTGCCACGGGACATCCTTCTTGAATAGTGATATGGAGTCACCACAGAGCAGTATCTGTCCAGGCTAATGAAGCACAAGGTAACGATGGATGCAGTGCAGAACATGACATCAAAGGAGATCCAGACTTTGCAGAAGAGCTTCCCAAACAACCACATCCCCGTCACCTCGTAAATGATGCTGCGAGAGAAAAGAGGTAGAAACCAAAGCTAGAAGGAGTGATTTCCTGCACGTCTTCAAGACTCCATGGAGGTAACATCATGTTTTACTGTGCAGGTACGAGGGATGAGCATGCAGTGTAGGGAGGCTCAGTCAAGGATTCATCCTCAAAGTGCACCCCAAGGCAATAACCCACAGGTGGGGCATGGCTGAGGAAGACCAAGCCTGTGCTTCCTGCCTGTACTCTAATTGGGCACCTTGAGAAAGGTTCTTTGCACCTCCAAAGCTCCCCAAATTTAGATCTGCCCAGCTTTGCTTAGCACAGCTTTTCCAGTGCCCTATGAAGCATGGGATTTTTAAATTATCCACAATTCCTGGGGCATGGAAGGTGCTCCCTCTTCCAAGAAACTCACATTTCATCTGGTCTCAGGCTCCAAAACAAAAGGATTTTGACTCTTGGCTTTTTAAAAAAATTAAAAAGCCTAGGATGAAGCCTATGCAGCTTGTCCTTTATGTAGCTACAAACGCCCCAGTGGGTAAACACACCAGCAAAAAGAAGATAATATGCCAAAATTATTCCTAACAGAGTCCAGAGGGACCTGTAAGAAGTGGGCAGGGAAAGAAGGAACACACAGCAGCTGTAGGAAGGCTGATGCATGTTCCTGTAGCATTCAATTAGATGCCATTTGCTTCCCCTTTCTTTCACCAGCTTTCTGGAGCTCCTGGGGTGCTGCTGAAATAACCATTGTGTGTGAATTTGATGTGAAAGGCTGAGTAACCACCTAGTCCTGCAAAGCTTTAATTATCCTGTAACTTCACAGCTTGCTGGTCAAATACAGTGAAAGTGGGGCTCTGTGCTCAGTGGGCTCTGCTGTCCCCAAGGGCAAAAATAGTCAACCTGATGTCAGAGGAGTTAGAAACCAACCCCTGCCCTGCATCTAATTAGCAAGAAATCATTACAATTACTTGTGAAGGTTATTTTTGAGCACAACTGCTGGAGGTGGGCACAGTTCTGCTGAAGGGCCCCAGCCCTCAGAAGCATTTTGTTATGCAGGATGCAAGGCAAAGATTCAAGCAAACATTAATCTACAGCAGAACCTGTCCCCACACCCTGGTGGCCTCCCCAGGGGAAGCATGGAAGATCCCAGTGCACACACAGGGAAAAGTTTTGTGAGCCTTTTCTAGATGGAAAATTAAGACATACAGAAGTTGAACCATGGGTCTAATCATGGACTTGGGTGTCTTGGTGCTATTCCTGAGAAGTCCTCCTTATCTCCAGAGATGCTGCAAAGCCCGTGGTGTGAGCACCATGACCTTCCAGAAGCAGACCATGCTGCTGTCATGAACTTCCCTGCACACAGATCCCAGGTACCTAGTTCCCCTCAGCATCTGGTGGGATATTCTTGCCCTAGCAACGTTCTCCCAGCACAGGGTAGTGGATGCCTGTTCCCTCTTCTCTGGTACATAAAGTCTCTGCAGCCTGGAAATGACACTGGCTCAAAAGGAATAACAAAAGCCCAAAGAGATGCACAGTACGAGCAGAAGTCACCTCCATGTTTCACTCATGTTTGCAAAAGAAAAGAGTAGCTGGACATATTCAGCCTGGAAATGGCTGGAGCACCCAGATGACAGGCCAAGCACAGCTGACCTGCTCCTGCAAACAAGCCAAGCCAGGAACAAAATAAAAGTCTTGCTCTTGGCAAATTAAGGCACCAGATGACAACTATGGTTTTCCTTCCTATCAAAAAACCTCTTAGTCCTGAGCCAAACTGGCTCCCAAGGTCATTTCTTTTCCTCCTCTCTGGCACGTGCTAACCTGCCCACTGAGGAGCAAACTGCAACTGAAGACAGTAACACAGACACAAAGTTGAGACAGTGGGAAAGGTGTGGACCAAGAGCTACTCCACCAGCAGGGCCAAACAATGTCTGGTGGAGATGGCACAACCCTCATTCCCCCTGACTTCAACAGAGGTTAGATCATGGCATAACTAAGCTGCAATTCAGGCCCCTCGAGCAGATATTTGTAGCTATTTATATTCTTTTCACCCAATGCTCTCAACTTATAACTCAGTTGGGAATTGCTTGTTGGGAAAATGCTTCCTGGTGCCAAATGCAACAGTGTAGGCAGCCCCTTGAGAACTAAAGCACAAATTGGGAAAGGAGTTCAGCCTCTTCATACTGCTCCAAGGACACCAAACAGGGTGCAGCCCCCCAATTTACACCAACCTGCAGCCACTCTGCAGCCCAAGACAGCCAGAGCCTACGAGTTAACTGGTTTCTGGATTTATTTTACTGTGGTTTAGCCAGGTAGTGGAGCTCCTGTAAATATCAACATCATGCAGGGACAGCTGCCCTTTGAAGTGCCTCTTCCTCCATTAAATACAGAGGGAGCCTAAATGACCCTACTTATACTAAAATCAAGTCCTTGCATTTACACAGACAGAGGGGGGGTGGCCTTTGTCCCCATGTCAACACTGCCAGCCACCCACATGCAATGTGGCCAGATAACAGGGGCACAAGATTTCCCCCAGGTGCAGCCAGTCCCATTGGTTGTCCCACTGCAGACTGCAACTCTTCCAGTCTACTTATCCAGACAAAAGTGTTATTTTGCAAGGTCACCTGCCTTCCCCATGAACCCCACCAGGACACTGCCCAAATCAGAAGGACCAATCAAAATTCTGTGTTGCACCAAAAAAAGTGAAGAATAACATCTCCATAATAGCCTTTCAGGTTCAGAAACAGGAAACCATCTGTTGCCTCAGGCTAGTAAGGATCTTTCTTACTTCTCTCTCCCACTACCAGAAAATAAAAGGTTAAGGAAGTGCAAAATCAAACTCACAGAATTCAGCTCTGTTGATTTCAATAGTCATTCCTGGCTAAGAAGATCAAGGGGAAAATACACTCCATGATTTCATAGAATCACAGAACTATTCAGGTTGGACAAGACCCTCAGCATTTCTGAGTCCAACCATCATCCCTACTCTACAAAGTTCCCCCCTAAACCATATCCACCAACACCACATCCAAATGACCCTTCAACACATCCAGGGATGGTGACTCAACCAGCTCCCTGGGCAGCCTGTTCCAGTGTCTAACCACTCTTCCTGTGAAAAAATGTTTCCTAATGTCCAGTCTAAACCTGCCCTGTTGCAGCTTGAAGCCCTCCCTTCTTGTTCTATCAAGATTTGTTCTTGTCAAGATCTTGAGCAAATCTAGATAGAATCTTGCTAGAACTACCTTTGAAATGCAAGCAGGATCAACACAGTCGTTGCACTGAATGCTGACACACCAGTGACAGCCCCCAGCTCACATTCCTCAGAGGATGGAAAATCATCTAGTGACCATGTTGGGCCCGTGGGCAAAGCACAGCTAGTCCTGGAAGAGGGGACTCACTGCATTGGCACCACCTGAAGAGCTGGCTTTCTAGTTCAGACCACCAGCCAGACTCTCTCTGTAGCCAACAGCAAGAACACCCTTGGGAAGTCTCCTCCCTCCACTACAAGGGGATAAAGGGTAGGGAAACTGAGGCAAGGAAGCACAATCACTGACCCAGAGTTAAGCTCTCTGGAGAGCCCAGACCTAATCACAGCAGGAGAACCTCCAGCCAGCCCTGCTCACTCTGTGGCCACTGAGCTCGGAGGGGTGACCTTGGACACACACACCACTGTCTGATCTCACCTCACAGCACTTCTTACCTGAAGGGCATGACCAGACAAGCCACAAGGAAATCTGCCATGGCCAAGGACATGATAAACATATAGGTGACCGTGCGCAGCCTCTTCTCCACCACCGGGCAGATGAAGACAACTGTATTTCCCAGGAGTGTGATCAGGTCAATGAGGGTAAGGATCAGCCCAATGACTACCTCCTGCAGGCCAACACCTGCCCAGCTGCCACCTCCTTTCACAAAGGAGGAGGCAGCAGAGGAGAAATTGGAGAACCAGGATTCATTTTTGTCCATCAGCATCTTCACACGGTTGAAACCTGAAAGAGAGGAAAGGGGGGGAAATTAAATAAGGACTTCAATGCACATGCCTTCTGTGAAAGGTAGAACAGAAATGATGGTCGTGCTTTATTTGCTTCAAGAATCCACACACCCTGCTGTGCCTGTAACACCACTGTCCCAGGCTTATCAGTCTATTAGAAGGGTCTGAAATCCTGAGGGTGAGGATAAATGTGCAGCATTGGCTGAAGTCCTTCATGGCAATTAAAAACCCTCCTGTCAACAAAAAAGCATCATCAGGTGAAGTGTGATACAAAGAAAAGCCCTGAGAGCAGAGAGAGCACAAGCAAGCAACTGAAATCCAAAAATCAAAGCAGCTCTGCTAAATCCCACTGAACAGCACTTCATGTCCACAAGGCTTAGGGGTTGGAACTAGATGAACTTTAAGGTCCCTTCCAACCCATGTTATCATTCTATATTCTCATTATCACCTTTGCCAGCCACAGACCAGGTGTGACTCCTTGCCCAGGCTGGCTGCTTTCGTGACCTCACTGCTCAGGACATGCTCTGCCCTGGGTTGTCCTGGTACTTCCTAGGCACTGAAGTTAAGAGGTTTTTACTATTATGGTGGGCAACTCCATCACACAGCCTGGATGGCCATGCAGAGCTGCCAGCAACCACACAATTAATAGCTCCAACCTCCCTGCTGTGAGCAGGGACACCTCCCACCAGACCAGGTTGCTCCAAGCCCCATCTAACCTGGCCTTGAACACTTCCAGGAATGGGGTTTCCACAGCTTTCCTGGGCAGCCTGGGCCAGGATCTCACCACCCTCACAGTACAGAATTTCCTCCTAAAGTCTAACCTAATTTTTTCCTCTTCCAGTTTTATCCATTAGTCCTTGCACTATCACTTCCTGCCCCTTTAAAAAGTCCTTCCCCAGCTTTCCTGTAGCTCCTTCAGGTACTGGAAGATTCTCCAAGGTATCCCCAGGGCCTTCTCTTCTTCAGGCTGAAGAGCCCCAACTCTCACAGTCTGCCTTTGTAGAAGAGGTGCTCCAGCCCCCTGATCATCTTCATGGCCCTTGTCTGGATTAAGTCCAACAACTCCATGTTCTTGGAATCACAGAATCATCCCAGCTGGAAAGGACTTCAAAGATCATCAAGTCCAATCATAACTTAAATCCCCCTACCATAGCCTAATCTACCCATTCAGTGTTTAAATGATGTCCCTAAGCACTACATTTATATTTCTTTTAACCACTTCCAGGGATGGTGACTCCATCGCCTCCCTGGGCCTTCTTCTTGTAGTGGGGACCTCAGAACTGGACAGAGCACTGCAGGTGGGGTCTCGTGACAGCAATCCCCATCCACTCTCTCAGGTGCCATCGATGGGCTCTTTAATCTCAGTCCCATCCCCAGCCCACTCATCACCTCATGGTCAGGCTGAGGAGCCTTCACCCATTTGCTCCTTCCTTGTATGGAATTGACTGAGGACTCCTGGTCATCCCTCCTGATCCTTTCTGAGAGGGACCAAAACTGCAGACAATTTCAAGAGGTAAGTCCACTGTGGGTTTATAGAAGGGCATAATGATGCTCTGTGTTTTGTCCTTCTTCCCTTTCATAACAACCCCTAACATGGTTTGCTGCTTTTGATTGGCACTTAGCACCAAGCTGACCTTTCCACAGAACCACCTATCACCATCTGAAGAGCTCATTCCCGAGCTCAGAGCTCACAGCTTTAGACAGGAAAATAGGATAAAATGAGGAAATTAAGTTCTCTCCATCCTCCCCAAAGTCCATCACTTCACATCCCAGTCACTTCTGCCATATTAATGCTCACTGAGACTCATAGAAGTTTTTCTGCAATTCTTGAAGTCAGGTCTTATCCTTCGTGACTTGATCAAACTTTTTGTCACCTGCAAATATCACTACTTGACTATTCACACTCTTCCCAGTTTATGAAGGATACATGGAACTCCATAGATCCCAGCCCCTATCCCTGTCAAGAGCAAAGCTGATGTCTTTTCCACATGGTAACTCACCACCCTCTTTCCCCCTGCATTTCACCTTTTAGACAATTATTTATTCATGCAATGAACTTCCTTCTTAACTCAGGCCTGTTAAGCTTTTGTAAAAGCCCCCCCTGAGGGATCAAATAGAAAATCTTTCAAAAATCACAGAATTTTTTGAGTTAGAAGGGACCTTAAAGATCACCCAGTTCCAATCCCCCTGCATGGGCAGGGACACCTCCCACTAGAACAGGCTGCTCAGAGCCCCATCCAACCTGCCCTTGAACACCTCCAGGGATGGAGCCCCCACAGCATCCCTGGGCAGCCTGTTCCAGTGTCTCACCACCCTCACACTGAAGAATTTCCTCCTGATCTCTAACCTAAATTTCTCTTCTTTCAGCTTAAAACCATTACCCCTTGTCCTCTCACTTCAAGCCCCTGTAAAAAGCCCCTCCCCAGATTTCCTGTAGGCCCTTCAGGTACTGGAAGGCCACTATCCAAGGAGACTACACCAACTAGGCTCTTCCCATCCACATCCTGTCTTCTTCCAAGCACTCCAGTATGACTGGGGGGCTGGGCAGCCTTTTTAAAAGCATAACTGGCTTTTTCCTTGGATAGAATGGTGTATCACCTACACCCACTCACCCTTCTGAATTCTCAGCTTCCTCCCCTGACTTTTATTTACTTCCTGGATTTAGTGGTTTCCTTTCTTCAAGTTAAAAAATAAAAATATCTTTAAAAATCAAGAAATAACTAAAGCTGTCTAGAAAATAATGAAAAAAAAGCTCCTCTTCTGCCCCTCCTCACCAGAGCTGGGACTTGCTGAGACCTGAAGTTCTGCTTCTGCCACATCAAGAACAAGCAGGTTTGTTGGACATCAAGTTCTGTGGTAGGTCCTTGAGCAGGTGCTACCAAAAGTCTACAGGGTATCTTAATTACATCAGTCTTAATTAAAATACTTCTTGGCCAATATTTCACATCCTGATAACACCCCAGAAAAATAAAACCTAAAAATTCCTGTCTCCAGCTGAAAGGAAAAAGGACAATCTGCACTGTTCTTTCTAACAAGTTCACTAAGGATGTCATCAAACTGGAGGAGCTCCTGGGGAACAGTTTGATTTCAATGCCACCAGAATTTCTGGCAGAAAAATCTTTCAGCCTGTTCTCCTCCCTACATGGTTTCCACAGATGGCACAGGAGCTGCTGGCTGGCCAAGCCACCTGGTGACACAGCCAGCCAAATTACAGAACCTGCCAAGGGCTATGACATGGTCTACCTCCATCTTCCAGCTCATCTGCTCCTCTGCCATCTTCCATACCTGCTGAGAGGGGCTTGTGTCCTCACAACTCTGAAGCCTCTGTGGGTCTAGAAACAGTCCTTTGATTTCCACCGTGAGTTGACCCCTAACCAGTTTCAGCACATGAAGACCACCCAGACCACCCTACATTTTCCCAGAAGAGGGTGCAGCATTTAGATAAACTCCAACATATGAATAATCAAAATCAGCTGTAAGGAAAAATGAATGGCTTAAAAAATCATTGTCAAATCTTAAGGTTTAAAGGTTTCAAAAAAATATGTTTTCAGATTCTAAAAAAAAAAGTTAATTTTTTGGTCTAAGGCTTTGAATAATGAGAGATCATAGGATCATAGAATGGTTAAGGTTGGAAGGGACCATCACATTCCAACCCCCCTGCCATGAGCAGGGACACTTCACAATAGACCAGGCCTCATCCAACCTGGCCTTGAACACCTCCAGGGATGGGGCTTCCACAACCTCCCTGGGCAACCTGTTCCAGCACCTTCCTACCCTCATGTCCTTATGTCTAACCTCAGTCTCCCCTCTTTCAGTTTAAAACCATTACCCCTTGTCCTATCATTATCTTCTCTGATGAAAAGCCCCTCCCCAGCTTTTCTGGAGCCCCTTCAGGCACTGGAAGGTGCTCTAAGGTTTCCCCAGAGCCTTCTCTTCTCCGGGCTGAACAGCCCCAACTCTCTCAGCCTGTCTTCATAGCAGAGCTGCTCCAGGCCTTGGATCACCTTGGTGGCCCTTCTCTGGACCCTCTCCATCAGGTCTGTACCTTTCTTGTGCTGAGGGCCCCTGAGCTGTACAGAGTATTCCAGGTGGGGTCTCACCAGAGCAGAGCAGAGGGGCAGAATCCCCTCCCTGGCCCTGCTGGCCACACTTCTTTTGATGCAGCCCAGGACACAACTGGCTCCCTGGGCTCCAGCACACACTGGTGGCTCATGTTGAGCTTCTCATCAACTACCACCCCCAAGTCCTTCTCCTCAGCACTGCTCTCCAGCCATTCTCCCCCAGCCTGTATTTGTGCCTGGGGTTGTGCTGACCCAGGTGCAGGACCCTGCACTTGGCCTTGTTGAACTCCTTGATGTTGGCCTTGGCCCACCTCTCCAGCCTGTCAAGGTCCCTCTGGATGATGAGAGTTCTGGATTAATTGCCTGGCGCTTTTAGAGGTGACACTGACACAAGAAGTTTCTCCTGCAAACAATGACTGTGCTCACAATTGTTTAGTGTGTATCAACATCAGTACAATTCTAATTAAAGCAGATCATCACTTATAAATGTTACACTCTGTACCCATCTGTGAAGACACACTGCACTCAAACTTTAAGCAAAAGTAGGACACAGCTATCAGAGCTCGTCTTTGCAAGATGTCTATGCTACTGGAGTAACACCTTAGCCACCAGCCTGAGTTAAAAGGTCTTCTCAAGCAAGAAACTAACCAGAGGTTGCTTAATGCTGGGTACAACTTGGAGCACGACACAACGATGGACAAATACAGGAGACAAATGTGCCCACACTCACAAAAAATTGGAGAAAATCTCTTGGTCATACTATTTTTGGTCAACACAAGGACAGGCTGAGGGGCTGGAAACAAGACTTTTCACATTTGACCTCCATGATTTCTCCAACAACAAAAAGAAGGGATGAAACTTAGAACTCTAGGTTTGAATCCTGAGCTGTAACTCAGGGTGTAGACAACAGGGTTCTGCTGCTCCAGGCTCCTTTTCAAGGATCCCCAGGCAGACAGGACTTGGAAATCAGTGTCACAGCCAAGCACCCAAGCTTGATGTCCCTCATCCCTTTTGCCTCTGACTGAGCAGCCAGCAACTCATCTTTTGCTAAGAAATGCTACTCCTAAAACATCTGGAGAACTGTCAATACATGAAAGTGGAGGATGATACAACCTTAATATCTCTGTGGAAATCTTTGGGACAAAGCAAGATGTGCCATCCTTCCCAGGGATGTAATTCCACATATTAAATATTGGAGCTTTTAAGTTATCCTATGAGCTACAGCAGCTCATGTGGTGATGCTGGTACAGCACAGTGTCTTTAACATCTGTCTTTCAGCCTTTCTTGTAAGGACCCTTCTTCAATCAGTGGAATAAATGCCTGGGATAATTGTACCATGATGTGGGATCATCCCAAGCTTCCCAGGGATCTCACTCATGGTTTTGCATTGTTCTTATTTATTCAGTTTTGCTTCCTTTCAGAAGCTGATGGGCAAGAACCTGCTCTCCGTCTGCCTGAGGGAAGAAACTCCATCTTTTCAGCAGTTTTCCTTTAATGGACAGAAAGTTTGACCTAATTTATTCAGCAGGCAAATCCCAAACAAAAGGTTCATTTCTTCACTAAGTGGTATCCTTTGATGGCAGGGAAGGAAGAAAAAAAGCTCTGCAATATCTAGGCTGACTGCAATTTAAAATCCTAGAGGAATTATGGAAACTGGAAATGTATTTGCTGCCAGTCTGCTCCTCCACTAGACCAAGTATGAGCCCGTGTATGGCAGCAGGCAACTGTACCTGCCCCAGGACCTCAAAACACATTTCCCTCCTCCCCTCTGCTGCAAATAGAGCCTGTAGCAGCTCAGGAATTCATTGAACAGTGCATTGGTCTGCAAGGGTGTGGAGATAAAGGAGAAGGATCAGCCCTGGAGATACTTCCACCTGGAAAACATGCATTCAAGGAGGCCATGCAGCAGCTAAGTCCTGGCACTGACTTTCCTGCTCTCTCTCTCTCTCTTTCTCCTCCACCCAACCTTCTCATTTGAAGGGCAGCACTTCTCAGAGCACGGGTGGTTTCTTTCTGCTTCCATATCAGGACAGAACAACTCCTACAACCCCTCCAACAGATCAGCCCCGGGTCTGGAAACCCAGCAGAGGTAAACGTGTGCTCCTTACCTTCAAAGCTGCCCTCTGAAAGCAGCCAGCTGGCTCCAAGCAGCTCAGTGCCACGGAGCTGGGTGCGTGGTGCTTTTCCCAGCAGCAGGGTACAAGGGACTCACGGCAGCTCGCAGGGCTCTCCGATTCCATCCCACGGAGCTGCTCCCAGCCTGGCTGTGCATGCCTGGTGGTTTCTGCCCCATGCAGGACACCGAACCCACACCTACGAGACAGCAAAGCGTTTGTCCTTTGAGATCTCCCCCCCCCACCCCCAGCAGGGTGCACACTCTTCCACGGCAAAAGCAAGTCTATCATAACCACCTATCGGAGGAGCCAGGACAGACTGAAGCGTGATGGCAGCAGGAGAACTCGAGGCAAAGTTACACCCACGCTGCAAATGCGGGGCGGGGGGGGCTGCTGGTCTTTTAGGGGAGCAATGAGCTGGGGTGCCAAACCCCAACCCCCGGGGGGGCAAAAAACCCAAAGCCCAACCCCTGGGGTGCAAAATCCCCATCCTTGGGGGATAAAGCTCCAAATCCCCCCGGGGAGGGCAAAGCTTCCATGATGCTGGAGGCACATCCCTCCCGGCATCACCCCGGAGCAGGCAGAAATGACTCGCGGACGAGCAGGAGGTCCTCCCCGGGAAGGGGGTCTGCCTCGGCGGGGAGGAAGGAGCAGGGTGGGGGAGGCAGTGTTGTCTGGGGGGATGTCCTTCGGGCAGGGGCTACAGAACCTACCTGGGGGCAGCCTGCTGAAGAGGAGGTCCCAGCCGGAGCGGCGAGCAGAGGCAGTTGTGGCCGGGGATGGGGAGGCAGGGCCACTGCCCGCCCCCCGCAGCCGGGGGGGCCGCCCTGTTCCACCCCCCCTCCCCTCACCCCCCTTCGGGAGGCTTCTCATCCCTCCGGGGCTCCTCGTGGAAATGGTGCTTTTCTTCCCTCTCTCCAACTCCGTCCTTCCTAACCCGCAGCACGAGCACGGGAACCGCCCAGCTGGGTAGAGATTTTTCCAAAATCGTTCCGTTTGGACGGGCTCTGCTGACAGCAGAGGGATGCTTCCCTCATCAGCTGAACACGCTGGGAAAATTCCAGCTTTTGAGATGCACCCTTCAGAGTTTGGTGGGATGTTACCTGCCCAGCCCCTCTTTGCCTCGGGGGAGGGGGGTAGCGGCAGCTGGGCTTTGGAGCAGAGCTGGCCGGGTTGGAACTGGGTTTTTTAGGTCCATCCCTGGGAGAAATCCAGCTAAATTGGCTGCTTGGAGGGGTCCCACACCCAGCTGCAGGTCTGGGCTGGAAGCAGTGATTGGCACTGGCAGTGGATGCAGCTCAATGATCTGGCAGAAAATAAACTCAGCAAGGAAAGGTATAAAAATCTGGTTCTTTGAGAGCTTGGGTGAGTGTCACACACAAAGCTGGGAGTGTATAAACACTGTCTATAGCTTCTGTCCTAAACCAACCCGAAATCACATGCAAATGCATTAACTCTTTATATGTAACAGCTGTCACCAAAAGTCCCTCACCTTTCCCACCTGTTTTCCAAAGACAGTTGTTAAGGTTTTGGACTGTATCTTCATCCATCACCAAAAAATGTCCTTGGAGGATTTTCTCAGCTAGTCTAGTGAGGAAACCTCTTGAGCAGGGTCAGGGGAAAATGAAGAAGAAAAAAAAAGTGGATTTACTATCTTCTGCCTTGAAGACCTCAGCTCTGGGCTGGTCATTGGCCTCCCAGGTTTCAAACTTTCCCCTTCTTTCTCATATGCCCCCTTGAAGCATTGACTGGTCACAATAAGGTCTCCCCAGAGCTCTCACTTCTCCAGGCTGAACAGCCCCAACTCTTTCTACCTGTCTTCATAGGAGAGCTGCTCCATCCCTCTGATCACCCTTATGGCCTCCTGTGGACCCTCTCCAACGGCTCCACATCCTTCTTCTGTCAGGGGATTCCACAACTGGACCCAGCACTGCAAGTGGGGGTCTCACGAGAGCACAGCAGAGGTGCAAAATCACCTCCCTTGACCTGCTGGCCATGCTGCTTTCCATGCAGCCCAGGACATGATTGGCTTCTGGGCTGCAAGCACACATTGCTGGCTCGTTGAGCTTCTCACCAGCCAACACCCCCAAGTCCTTCTCCTCAGGGCTGCCCTCCAACCTGTACTGATACCAGAGGTTGCCCTGCTCCAGGTGCAGAACCTCACACTTAGCAGTATTGAACCTCCCCTTCCCTCCTCCTCTATTTCCCTGGAATTTATAGTGCAACAATAGTTCATCCCTCCCCTTAATTAGCGCTAATTGCTCCTGATCAGGGCGGGAAATGCCCAGGTGGGCGCTGCCGCTGTCCATGGTACCGGCCCTTCTCCCCCACCCTCGGCCCCCCCAGAGCCAGGGGGCTCACCCTGCCTCTCTCGGGCATGGTGGCTTTCCTCTGCCTGTGGCTTCCTCAGCCTTCATGTAATCCAGGAAGGCTGTCAGACTCCAAAAACAGAGTTTTTACTGAGGGGAGAAGAGCAGAAAAGGCCTGCAGTTCTTCAAGCAGAATAGCACCCATCCCGAAAAGCTGTCAAAGAAAACAGACAACAGCAGAAAAAGAAGAAAGTAGTTTGGACAACGAGCTGCAAATGCTGTGTCAATCACTCACATTAATGTTGTCTGGGGTGGACATCACCTGCCAGTATGTCACAAGCCATCAAAAAACGTGGCATGATTTAATAATAATCAGAATTTCTAGGATGCTGTCAAACAGGAGAAGGTTGCCTGGGTTGCCATGCTATGTGGAAAGGGAGGAGTGAGGAAAGAAAGGATTTAATTGACTTTCTGATCTTGGCAACGAGAAGAGAAATAGGAAACGTACATTCCAGAGTCTTATGCATATCAAAATCAGCTTGATCTCAGAAAATGTGAACAGTAGTAGAGCTGTGGTCATGCAGACAGTGAGGTACAGCCAAAGGCAGAAAGCAATAAATCTTAAAATGACAAACAAGAGGATACAGGGTGTGAAATACCCAGAAACTCTTTGAGGCTTCATTTACTCTTGATATCCACATAGAAAGCATTGATAATACCCCTGGGAAGGATCTCAGAAAAATGTGGTGTTGCCAAGTGGAAGGATGGAAGGAAACCCTTTCCTTGGTTGGTTTTAGACATCAAGGTTTCAGCAGTGGGGTATGATGAACCCATCCCACAAGGAGGCCTGCAAAAGGCAGAGAGAATAACAAATGAAAAAGGCCTGGGAATCACATGTCATTGGGTAAATAGACCTGTAGGAGCAGCAGGTTTGTTTTTGTGTTTTTCCTTCCTTTGTCTCTTTAGGGAGAGCCTGTCCTGATGGTCCTGCTCCTTGTTAAACACCATTCTCAGGGCAGCTGCATGAAAGACAGAAGCAAGAGATGAGTGTTTGCTTTCTTGTCTGTTTTGATTCAACCAGGTGTGAACAAGCAGTCTTCTTTACTGTTTAATAACTCTTTAATAACTCTGCTTATTGACAGGGCTTATGAACAGAAGCCACCAAAGCTGCTTGCTAACTACTGCTCATCTAGCAGCACTACAGATCAGAGGCAGCTGCCTCTGAGGTGCCTCTTTGTCAGGCTGCACTGGCACATTATGCCTGATTTCTGTGTAAATGGTGTTAGTCACCAGCTCAGGCAATGAAGTCCCCTTGACACGCAGTGCCTGCTGTGCTCCCTGATCGTGCCTTTTCAGTATCTTATGTGCTGTTGTGTCTGAGACATTTCTTGGACTTGATGAATTCTATCTGACTATTTCCCCTTCCATTTTCCCTCATCACATGCCACCTATTTATATTTTCTCTCTCAGGTGGGATTTATAATTCTTCTACCTTGATTTATTCAGTCCTAAAATGAACACTGAGGAATTACTCTCATTGCCCAGTGCAGGCATTTAGCTCAGCTGTTCTACAGTGCTTCCACTTGATCCTCTGACCCCAAAACTGGTCTCATTCTTCTCCAATGCCTGTGCAAGGCATATACACTCCTAACTTTTCCTGTCTCCATTGCATCTAATTTATATTCTGAAAGTAAATAGTGCAGATACTCCAACTGGCCTTCCACGTTTGGCTTCCAATAGTGTTTCCATTTATGAACTTCTAACCCTGCAAATACCTCCATGTCCTTGTGCATCCCCTAGCTGAACTGCAGTCTGTGTCATTCTGTTGAAAAATCAGGACCCTCCTTGTTTTCAAGGAAACTAGAAATCCCAAAAGCATTCCTAGGGAAATCCACAGGAATGACTGGAGCCTGGGATAGAGTTTATGAGACATTTATTATCACAGCACCCATTAATTCAAGGCAGGAAGTGGATATACAGTTATGGAACTAGAGAAAGAATAAAAGAAAAACAATTCTCCACATTTGCCCTGGCTCAGAACAGCAGATGTTTGTTACTACCAGGAGACTTTTATGGAAGTGCTCAAAGTTTTTGCCTTATGGGGCAATTCTGGGTCATTGGGTAATCCCACTTGGAGAGGAAGAAGGGCAACTGTAATTTCAAAACTTCCCAACCCAAATTCTAAAGTGCAGGAGAAGTCTCCCATCCAAGTGTTGATCCACCCCAGTCTTTCCTGGCACTGAGAATGGAAATGTCATCTCTGACAAAGCATGACTGAGCAGCTGCAGCAGAGATCAGGGCAGAGAAGGGGGAGGTTTTGCGGGGGAACTCCTGAGGTATAGTCTGTGTGACTCATGTTGAGAGGACAGTGTATCCTTGGTAGCTGCTTGTTAATGAAAATGAGTTTACAAATCTATTCTGTTACTCTCCACAGGTTTTGTGTTGGTACAAACAAACAAAGTGTGGTTTCCAGGAGGACCTGTGGTCACTCTCCCTGTACGTTTTCTCACGACTACTCAGCTGCAGGGTTGTGGGTACTGAACCAAGTTAATTAATATATGGGGTTATGTGTCAAGGTTCTGCTCTAGTATGGATTCTCTCTTCAGCTCTGAGATGTGTAAGCTGAAAAGCATGTTCAGAATCAGAAACAGCAAAACACTGCCCATGACTTGCAGTGGTGACAGTTCCGGAATGTTCTACTTCAGCATTTGAATTGTTTGTTGCTGCTTCACAGAATAACCCAGAACCACAGAATTGTCATGGTTAGAAAAGATCTCTAAGATCACCATGTCAATGCCCCCTCCTCTCCCCCAAAAAAATCCCATAACAAAACAACAAACCAAAAAATCCACAACCCATCCCCCACTAGAGCATGTACTGAAGTGCCTCATCCACACAGTTTTTAAATACCTCCAGGGATGGTGTCTCCACCACCTCCCTAGGTAGCCCATTCCAGTGTTTGGCTACTCTTTTGTACAGAAATTCTTCCTAATATCTAGACTAAACCTCCCCTGATACAACTTCAGGCCATTTCCTCTAGTCTTATCATTATGTTTTTCAGATAATTCATTTCAGCTCAGCCATGGACAGACTTTATTCCACAGGGCAAGGAACAGCTCCAGCTGAATCTTCATCACACCTTGAGGAGACCTTTTATCCTATGGAGAAAGATCTGATGCTGTCAAATCAAAGTCCTTTCACACTGACAGATAATCCAACAGCCCTAGTTATGCCTGAGATACCCCATAGTTCAAACAGAGGTATGAAAGGGTGGCAAGGAAATATCCTTTTGTTTCCATGAAAGCAATCACGAGTTTTACAGCAGGATCAGCTGTAACATATCAGGAGAGTTTCTGGGAGCTTTGGTTAGCTTGCACTGAAGTGTACATGCATCTGCTAGGTATTCTAATGAAGTTGCTTGCTCACATCTCTGAAGTGGCTTGTTTATCTCTTTGTGGCTGCTGGGCAGATGCTTCGTATTTGTGGGGGAGATTTCTCCAGAAATTTGATGGTACTTCTAAGCAAAATGGTTTTGCCTGTAGAAGGGCATGTCCTGGTTATCAGATGGTCAAGTTTTCAGTGTGAGCACACTCCTTCCCCTTGTTTACACCTGCTGCACTTTCACCTGTGTTTTGCAAACAAAAGCCCATTGCCCAGAAGGAGCCGTGGTATTTTTATCCCTATGTTAATGAGGAATAAACCCAAACCCAGTGAGTAAGACTGACATTCCCCAAAGTGCTCTCTAATTATGGGCACCTCTGTACCTAAACGTCCAGACTGGGGATATCTGGTCTGGGTTTGCAGCAGGGTTGTGTAACTCAGTCCTGTGTGTTCTTTGGGTTCTCAAAGACCTTCGGAAAACTCAAGCCCAAGAGGTATGAAAATGCTCAAACTGAGTCATCAGAAATGTGTGGACATTTGTCACCTGCCAAAAACTGCATAATGACTCAGCACCGTGGCCTGAAAAACAAACCCTTAGCTCTGTGTGTTAACTGTAAGACTGTGTCTGATGTGAGGGAGGACAAAAACTATAAATCTAGTCAGAACCCCCTTGAGTAGACACTAGAGATCTGTTTCAGAGACCACCAAGGAGAGTTGCAAAGGCTTTCACTGACCTTGGAAGAGAAGACCACCAGTGGGCACCATGACACAAACCAATGCCTGGAGGGGAAGGAGAGCACAGAAGGCCCATGGACAAAACTGCTGTAGGAAAAAAGTCAGTACAAAATGTTCCAGGACTCAGTATCCGAGTATTTGACTCAGTATTTGACAGGCTGAGAGAGCTGGGGTTGTTCAGCCTGGAGAACAAAAGTCTCCAGAGAGAACTTTCAGAGGCTTTTCAGTACCTGGATGGGCTACAGGGAATCTGGGGAGGGACCTGTTACACAGGCTTGTAGTGACAGGATGAGGAGTAATGGTTTTAAGCTGGAAGAGGGGAGATTTAGGTTAGATACTAGGTAGAAATTCTTTAGTGTGAGGGTGGTGAGACACTGGCCCAGGTTGCCCAGGGATGTTGTGGGGGCTCCATCCCTGGAAGTGTTCAAGGTCAGGTTGGATGGGGCTCTGAGCAACCTGGTCTGGTGGGAAGTGTCCCTGCCCATGCAGGGGGGTCAGAACTAGATGACCTTGAAGATCCCTTCCAACCCAAACCATTCTAGGATTCCATGAATCTATGATCTGTTTGAATAGCTGCAGTACCTTCACTTCTTTCCAGCAATTCTCTTTCATGGCTCTATTACATATTTCTACCAACAGCTCAGAAATTCTTTTATAACTCGCTGAGGACAAAAAGCCTTCTAAGAAACCTATCGTTGAAACCACTTGTCAGGCTGAAAAAAAAAAAAAAACAACAAAATAAAATTGCCAAAGAGAATTTTCTTTTCCCTTTTTATCGTTTTCCTGACAAGTTGGACAGGGGCTGCTTTCTCTTGTGCTGCAAAAATCTAATTACATACATGCATAAAAAAATAGATGGCACTACCAGCTTGTCTCGCATGACTCACCACTGTCTTTCCAAATGTCATAAATGCTGGCAAGCAAACTGCAACCACGAAACACATTCGTGTCCCACAAGGCTGCTTGGCTTGATTACAGGCTGGCAAGGATCAGGCTGAGTAATTGGGAGAAGATGGGAGGAAGATTTCACTGGACATCCGGGATTATGGTGGCTGGAAAAGCTGCAGAAGATCACAGAGTCACAGAATCAATCACAGAATATTGGGGGTTGGAAGGGACCTCCAAAGTTCATCGAGTCCAACCCCAAGATAAACAACTACAAGACCATTTAAGGTCTTCAAAGGCAACCCCCATAGCAAGGGGTTATTGTTTGTACAGCGCAGAAGCCATGAGGACACGGAGTAGTGCCCAAGTGGAAGAGGAGACACCCACATTTGGCAACACTTAAGAACAACATCTTGAACACAACCATTCCCTGGGAATGGCTTTCTTCTCGTGCACCCTATTGCCACAGCAGCCACAGAAACCAAAGCCCAGACCCGATCCTACTGAGTCTCTGCTATCATTGCTTGATAGCAGAATTAGAGCACAGAGTTGGAAGGAGGTGGAGCACCTCTCCTATGAAGATAGGCTGAGAGAGTTGGAGTTGTTCAGCCTGGAGAAGGGAAGGCTCTGGTGAAACCTCAGAGAAGCTTTCCAATACCTGAAGGGACTACAGGAAAGCTGGGGAGGGACTTCTACAAAGGCAGGGAGTGATGGGACAAGGGGGGAATTATTTCAAACTGGCAAAGGGGAGATTTAGGTTAGATATTCAAAAGAAACTCTTTACTGTGAGGGTAGTGAGACATGGGACCAGGTTGCCCAGAGCAGCTGTGGATGCCCCTTCCCTGGAAGTATTCATGGGCAGGTTGGATGGTGCTTGGAGCAACCTGGTCTAGTGGGAGGTGTCCCTGCCCATGCAGAGAGGTTGGAACTAGATGATCTGTAAGGTCCCTTCCAGCCCAAACCGTTCTAGGATTCTAACTTTTTGCCTCTGATAGACCTTGGGAGTGTGCTCAATGGGATCACAAGCTACACTTGTACCACCACCAAAAACTGAGTGCTTCTTTGTGGCTGTCCTGCCTTGGTCAGGCTGTCCATTTCTAACCCAGGATGTCCAATTTAACTTTGCACCTAAAACAAAGGGCTGTGAAACCATCACTTGGTCTTCCTGTTTTGAAATAAAAAATGGACCATTCTTTGGATTATGTCTTCATGGCCATCTCATGTGCAGGAGTGAGGCTGATGGCTGGAAACCCTTCTCTGGACCTGGTGGTGGAGAGGAGGGTTTCCAGTACACCATGGTGAGGCCCTGGACATCCTCACCAGGATGCTCCTTCTCACATAGCTGCAGACAGTGCTACACAGTAAAATATTTTCCCTTTCCTGCAGACCTCAGTGGAAGATCAGGATCCTGCTGGATAATGCAGCACAGCTTCTCCTCTGCTCTGGGATTACATGTGTTGGGGCAGCCCAGAGCCAAAGATAGGTGCCTTGGAGTGAGCAGAAGATGGGTCAAAAAGTGTCAGTCTCAGACCCAATGAATCTGCTTTAAATGAGTTTTTTATCTGCTATAGACAAGCTTTAAAAATAAATAACTAAATAAATAAATCTAAACAGAAGTTACTTATGAAAGCCCTGGGGAACTTTGAAGAAACTCTTTCCTTTATAGCCAAGTGAGCATTATATTTCTGAAACACAGTGTTTCTTAAATACTCTTCCTCATCTTTCATGGCACTGATTTGCTGGCACAGATCCTGGTGCCGGGACCTTTCTGGCCCAACAAGAGCCATTCTCATTTGGATTTTACAATCCCATTTGAAAACCCAACCTCTTGCTGTCTGATTTCCCACCTCTGGAGTGCAATGCTGGGTCTCATTCCCATGCAGAGCATTGCCCAGGGCTGCTGGAGCCAGGAGTGGCTGCTGAGCCATGAAACCTGTGTGCTGCCACCCCCCCAGCTCCTCCTGAGGTGTCTGGAGCAAAGACCTCACCTCCCTGGATGACTCCAGGGCAGCAGTGTCTGACCTTCAGAGAAGATTCACAGTAGAATATTAAAAATCAGGAAGAAACACTCAGGTAGAAGGGGGAATTGTGCAAAGTAGAAGGACTGGGCATGATGCTTTTTTGGCACTAGACTGTTGAAATCTCAGACTGTCCTGCACTGCAGTGAGAGGCTGTGCTCTCCTCTCCAAACAGCTGCACCACATTTTTGTCATTTGGCAAACATGACTGTGGTTTATTTTTAGTTTTAATTTAATATCTCCTTTCAAATATTATCACAGCCCACCCAGATCAAGTGGAATGGACATAAATACAACCATAATATAGATTACCTTAGGCACAGCAACAGCAAATTAATAATCTTCTTTCCCAGGCAGTTCATCTCAAATCCAGGAGACACTTGTTTACTGATGTGATTCACAGTTGAAGAATAAAATGCTGTCTGGAAAGACTGATATCTTGCATTTTAATATGGATTTTCACCCAAGGATGTAAAACTATTTACAAACCTTAAAGCCTGATCTATGCACATTAATTTTTTTGGTAGCAAATATATATATGTTTGGTTTTTTTTTTTTAATTAAGAACATGCTTTCCCAACACCCACTCCCCCCCCCTCAATAAAATCAGATTTACAGTTGGAAAATACTTTAGAGCTGTAAAACTTAATTCCTTTACCAATGCAGAAAAACATGTTACTAACTTCAGTACCCTGGTGATGCTAAATCCATAGAGCATTTACCTCTAAAAAAACATACCATCACTTGTCTTCTTAAGCTTAACTAAAGCTGCAATATGTCTTGCAGCTCCACGGGTGGAAAGCTGAGCAGAGCAGTCAAGGCTTTGTTGTTCCATTGGGAAGTCTGGGATAATGGCCCATGGTTGTGCTGGGAGCACACACCTGATCCAAACATCTGTGGAGGTGTCTGTAGAAATGAGGATGTGTTTCAATGAGCAGCAGGAGAAACATGTTGCTTCACTGTGGGAGGAAATCAAGCTCTGGCAGGGGTATCTTGCTCCAGAGTAAGCCCCTGGGAGATGAAAGGATCATGTGTTGGAAATTAGATGTTTTACTCCAAGGATGGGATTTTTTTATTTAGTCATAAAGTCTGGATGGCAAGAGGAGGATACAAATGCAAGGTCAGTGAAGGAAGATGAAAAATGAAGCTCTCTGGGAGCCTGCAAGAATCCTTGCACATGTTGGTGGGTTGTTAAGGGCACATGTGCAGTGTGCCAGCAGCTCCTGGCACCTCTGCTGGGGATGCCCAGCTGTGCCTTCTGCCACTGTGCAATGGCATCTGCTGGTTCTGAGGAGGAGCAGGAAAGAGGGAAACTTCCTTTGAAAGGAAGGAAGGCTGAACAGAGGATAGGACATCTTGTCTGCTAGGAAGACAAATTACTATGAGCTAAAAAGAACTTTAGAAACAGTTCTAGTAGGAACAAGACAAAAATCCATCTTGCCAAACCTTATCCTTTCTACAAACAAATGTAAAGAAAGTGGGGAAAGTAATGAAAACCATATAACATCATTGCCAGGGGCAACAGAGATTGTGGTAGAACATTGGCCTGCCAAGGGACCCGCAGGCCTCTATTTCTGCTCCTTGCTTTCTTGTATTTGCTTTCTTTTTCTTCCCCCTGATTTTCCAGCTCTGTTCTCCCCTGGATGTTTGGATAAAGCAGTGCCCCAGGTGCTGGCTCTGTGTGGATCTAGAACATGAATTACTCTGTCTATCCAATAACTTATGAACAAAGTCCAAAAATGTGTTTCTGTTGACACGGTATCAAACCGAGTCCTAACGACTCCCAGAGACCTCCTTTCACACTCAAAATCTTTCTGCTTTCTGCTGCCTGATCTGGAATACTAAAACATGGATTTAGCTGCTTTTTGGTTATTCTGGTTTTCATGGCTGGCTCCAGCTCTGGCAATCTGTTCTTGATAGAGTTTGGAAACGCTTGATTCTTCTGAATGTCTTTGTTGCCTCCATGAGAGAACATCCACATTTCTTCCATTTCCATTTTAGGTACTTCTGGTGTTTGAGCTGCTATTACTGATGTATGGAAGGTAGAATATGTGAAGATGTGATATATATATATTTATATATATATCTATACACACACACTCATAGACTTACATATATGTGTGTGTGCTAAGAAAATCCTGTTTATACTTAATTATATCAGGAGGCTGTGTTCTATTTTTCACTCAAAGGACTCTTTTTTCAGAGGAGTTCAGGGTTCACCACTACAGAGCCAAAGTTATGATGTCTATATTTTTATAGAAATAATAGGATAACGATTCCTATAATGATAATAATACTAAAGGATAAACATTCCTCCTTTTCTGCTTCCTTCCATGATTTATAGTCCCAGCTTTTGGAGAGCATGGTGCTGGAGTAAAAGTCTGTATGATTTAGTATCTGTGTTGTCTCTGTGGTTGCTCTATACTCACCACTTGTTGTCTGCACACATCAGAAATCTTCCCACCTTCTTGGCTGCAAGAGTACATTGCTCGTGGTCAACTTGGTGTCCACCAGGACCTCCAGATCCTTTTCTGCCAAGCTGCTTTCCAGCTGGGTGCCCACCCACATATATTGGTGCATGGAACTGTTCCTCCCCAGATGGAGGACTTTGCTCTTCTACTTATTGAACAAAATTGTTATTATTATTATCCCCAAAGTCAGCTGTTCCCTCCTCTCTGTGCATCCTCACCCTGTTGTGTGGGTCTTAAAATATTTTGAATGCAGACTTGTCTTATTTATTAATTCCTAGGCAGCATCAGTCTAGAGGTAAGTAGCTATGTGTTTACCTAAAGCCACAGTGTGGGCTCCTCTAGGCTCACACTGGGGGATTTTATGTTCCTAACCAAGTTTTCCTGGTAGAAATTCCCTGGGACAGGTGTCTGTGACGTCTTAGTTGCTTGGCCCTCTTTGCACGTTGCCTGCTTGTTTTGATACTTGGCCTATTGTACTTAAAGGCTTGAATTCTGCCAGAGCTGCACTTCAGCTCTTTGCCAATGGATCTGCTCCACGTCCAGTGAAGCTGCTAGATCAGGCTCTAAATAAAACCTCTTTTATTGCTCATTTGCCTGAGGGCTTTGCCCGCATTCTCAGCAGAGGCACCAAGGCAGTGATGTCCCCACATCTAGGGCTGGTTTGCCAGAGGACTGTCTGTGTGCACACACCAGTGCCTGTTGTAGGGAAAACCAGCTGGTAGACACAGACCTGTCAGCTGCATTGAAGTGACCTGGGTAATTTAGACTGAAATGCCTGGAAAGCTCTCACAAAGAGCTCAGATGGAGAGGAGGGAAGAGCAGGCTCTGGCAGATGCAGGGTGCTCAGGTGAGAGGTAGTCTTCTCCTGCCTCCACAGGGGGTTACAGTGATAACTTCTCATCCAGCTGGACAATGCAAAAGACAGGGACAATATTCCTTCATACAAGCCAGGCTATGTTTGTTTATTTGACATGGACTTGTGCAAGATAAATATGATTTGTTCTAGATAAATATAGGTTGGGTTAAAAGAATTAGCATTCAGAATGTTGGTGTTAGCAGTTTTACTGAACCAGTTTTAATGAAGTTAGGTAAGTAAAAATTGAATATAGAAAAATAACTGGATATTAACAAGAACACAGGTTATAAGATGTTCTGACAGCTTTTTTTTTTTCCTTTTCTTTGCAAAACTACCTTTTTTAATTCTGGTGGTGAAGCCATCACTCATCCCTGAGGTCTAAGGTGGCACCACCCATAGCCACAAGCCTGGCATTTCCCAGAAAGACCAGTATAAGCAGAGGTTAATTTGGAACAGAATCTGGCTGGTTGCCTTATCTCAGCTTCCTCAAGCTCATTAAAAAGTCTCCTTAGCTGAAAAATCAATTTGCATGCTGATGTCTGCCTGAGTTCCTGGTACTTCTGAAGCTGTGAGCTGCCCAGCTCAGTCTCTGGAGTGTAGATTTTGTTCTTGTGAATTTGCATTGTCCATCTGCATCCTCTTGCAGAGGACCAGGCAGCTGCAGCTGCAAACCCTGGAGCAGGATGTAACCCAGTACAAATCCAGGAAGACTTTCTCAGCTCTCTTTCTATCTGAGAGTGAGTTGAGCAGGACTTCTCTCTCCATGTCTAAATAACTTGCAGATTTGATGCACTCTTCATTCATTACCACCTCACACCAAGGACCATTTTAAGCTCTGGAGAATGTGTATCCAGCTGTCACAATGGGGAACTGGCTTGGCCTTGTCTCAGAACCAAAGGAAAGATAAACCCTTTGTGGAGACTTAAAGCTTGACAAAACCAAAAATGCTTGTAGTCCTCTGATTTGCTCTCCTCATGGTCCACTCACCTGGGACATATGTGTACATCGGCAGGGACATGTGGCAGTACAGACACATGGTTTCAAATGAGAGATCTGTGTCACTGGTAGGATGTGGGTTCACCCAGAGTGGGAGTTCATTTCTTCTGGTTTTTCCAGATGTTCTGGTAAATAATCTTTTGAGATCAGCAACTAACTTGGGAGCTAAACTCCATGGCAAAAAGTCTGAGGAGCAGAAGAAGCTTTCCTGACCCATTTGTTCAGCCAGAAGGGCTGGTTGGCTGACCAGGTGCAGGAGGACAATCCAGGGCAGGGGCTAATGAAACTTCCCCATCCCACCACTCAGTGGAAGATCCATTCACCCAGCATGGCTGGCAGAGCATCTCCAGGAGCCTTTGGGCAATCTGACCTGGAGGAGCTGGAACCGGCTGAGTTTTGCAGACACCTGTGGTTGATAATTAGTGCTCAGGTGTTAAAACCATGGCTGAACCAGAGTCCTTTGACTCTGAAGGCTGAATCACACATTAAACCAGGAATAAAATGAGGAAAATAACCTGAGGTGAAGCCGTCACTGTAGACAGTGAAGACTTCTGCAGCTGTATATCCAGCAGTTGGAGGCTACCAGCTGATCTGAGGGATCAACAGGTCCACAAAACGTCACAGGGAGGGGCTGAACACCACCCATGTGAGAGGTTGAATGTAAAGCATTTCACATTCTCAGCTACATTAATGCTGAGTGATAAGTTCCTCCATGAGGCTTGGGGATGGGTGTGCAGAGGAAGACTAGGTAACAGCTGACTTGGGTTTCTGACCTGCTAAAATCAAGTACACGTGTCCAAATGAGAATCGTAGACTCATAGAATCATTGAGGTTGGAAAGGACATTTAAGATCATCAAGTCTAACTGTTAACCCAGCGCTGCCAAGGCCACCACTAAACTATGTCCCTCAGCACCACATCTACACAGCTTTTAAATCCCTCCAGGGTTGGTGACTCCACCACTGCCCTGGCAAGCCAGTTCCAGTGATTGACAACCCTTTCAGTGAAGAATTTTTTCCTAATATCCAATCAAAACCTCCCCTGAGGCAACTTGAGGCCATTTCTCTCATCCTGTTGCTTGTTAGCTGGGAGAAGAGAACAACACCCACCTCACTACAACCTCATTCCAGGCCCTACACAAGGCAGAGCTCTGCCTTTTTGACTCTGACTATTGGGCAGGGACTCTGCCCCTCTCTCTGCAGCACCTTCTCAAGGGTGGCTGTCCCTGTCATCTGGCCTCTGCTGGGTTGTCTCCAAATGTCTGAGGTTTGTCCTGAAAACCCAGCAGAGACTGAGCTACAAGTCCAGTCCCTGAATACAGAAAGCTGCAATTCCCAAAGCTTCATCCTGGGGTCCCTTTGATGGGTCATCAGATCTGAGGCTGACAGATATGTTTTCCTAGGTTAATGTAGAATATTAAAAGGGATATCAAGATTACTTTTCTGATAATAGTGGAGTTTTTCTAATTTATTTTTTTCCTTTTTTTTTTTTTCTTTAGTTCATGTTGTACAGAGCATTACAAGAGACTATCATGTGCTGTTCCTTCTTTAATGAAAACACAAGATGTGCTCAAAGGCTGCTCTAATTAGAGCAATTCAAGGGCTTTCCAGTGAGGTGGGAAATGCTTCTCCATTAGAAAGAATAAAAGATAAAAGAATAAAAGGATATAGACACGCACACCCCAAATAAATAAATACATATTAGATTGTTGGAGAACAGAAAACAAAACAGAGTTTCTGCCCCAAAATAGTCCAGGGTCCCCACAACTGCCTGGTTCAGACCTGGCTGTCCTGCCCTCTGCCCTTTTGACAGGTCTTGGGGTTTATATTGTGTCATTTTAAAGCCTTTATTTTTGGCAAAACAAAGTCCTATTTTGCTGCCTAATGCTTGTTATAATGGCCCCAAGGGAGCTTTAAATGTTCATTTACTTTATCAGAGTTCAGAAATACTTAGCTCAAGCCAATTCAGTTTTTAATTAAACATGCTGTGGGAGGAGATTCTTGCATATGAAATTTCTCCATATTTGCTTTTAAGAGACAGAGCAATCAGTAAAATTTGGCAACCCCTGCATGACAACTAGTTAAAGCCCAAGAACACTTAAAACTTTTCCTCATGAATTGCATGACTCACAACATTGAAGCTCTCAGAGCACAGCCCTACAACCCTATTTCTTTTTCCCCATGTGTTGATTTATGTATTGGTCATATTCCCCAGGTTCTTTTGATAGAAAGGCTGTAATTTAAAAAAAAAAAAGAAAAAAAAAGAAAAAGAAAAGAATAAAAAATAAGCAGCGTTTCATTTGTGGGCACTGTGCTTGTGTGGATTGCAAAGCCAATATATGCAATTCTGCAGCCAGGCTGTAAAGTGGGGGTGTGTTCAGTAATTGATTTGCATCAGCACCCTCCACCACTTGAATGGTAATACAGGTTTTGAATGGATTGGTCTTAAAAACTAGAATGAGTCTGGCAAAACCAATACTTAGAAAAGCCTGAAGAGATCCAAAAAGAGAAAGATATGATAAAAGAAAGTGTGTAAAATCTCCTCTGGACAACATTTTGAGAGTGTATTTAGATATTTGGTGTCCAGAAGACGTGGCTGATGAGGCTAATATAATAGAAGACTTAAGTCTACTTATTGTTTCATGCTTGCACAAACCACATGAAACCCCACGTTAATGGCACAGCAGGTTACAAAAGAACATTTCTGTTAGCAGGATGTGACTGAAGCCCAGTCTTTCGTGTTTCATAGCAGGGAAAGGGAAACATTTCTGAAAAAGTCATAAACTTGAAGGCTGCTGATACATTTAGTTAGGAAACGAAAAATCCCACTCAAATGTAAAAATCTTCTCAGTTTGGTTGGCAAATAAATCGTGCACAATGAAACCCAACCAGCTTTGCCATGAAGACAGGACTATTTTATAAGGATAATTTGATCTCAGGTGAAATTTCTTTTCTGTAAGAACAAATCTATATGACAGCAATAAAAAGAAAATCCAGTGCTCATATATTTTCAAAGAAGACAAATATCCATCTTTGAAGATTTTCTAAACTCCTTAGGTGGAGGCACCTGGCAGCTTCTCTTTACTGGCTTGTAATGTAACATAAAATAATGAAAATATGTTATTACAGTGCTGAGAAAATTCAATAAAAGAAGCAGAAGTGGAACAGCAGAGGTGGGGACTGAGCAGCAGAGGCAACAGTCACCCCAAAAAAATGCTGCCAAGGTATTTAGGAGAGCCTGTGAGCTTCCATTAGTGCAAACCAGAAAATGGATTGATTGGCTTTGAGTATAAGATTAAACAAGCAGCAATTCTCCCTGTATAATTTATAGGTTATGGGTGACAATGTTGCACTCGACTGCTCTTTCTAAAGTGGGATCCTTCTCCCATGATTCATCCTCATGCCCAACAAAGATAACTGTGGTGTAAAAACCCTGCAGTTTTAGCCAGCCTATTTTTTTCATTTCAGACTTTGACACATGAAAAGTAGCCTGTTTTGACTTGGTGCTTGGATTTTAAATTTACCCTTCCAGTTCAGTTTTTAAGGTGAAACAAAAAAAAAAACCTGATTTTTTTAAGATTTAATTTCCCGTTATTGATCATTTTAAATCCCTTTGAATGGGACCCTGCAGTACCTTTTTCAGGTTGCTAAAAACACTGGAAAATGGGAAAGCCAAAAAAATTTTAGTTTTAAACTGAGAAACCTGGAATATGCTGCCCAAGGCAATGGTGGAGTCACCAACCCTGGAGGGATTTAAAAGCTGTGTAGATGTGGTGCTGAGGGACACGGTTTAGTGGTGGCCTTGGCAGTGTTAGGTTTACAGTTGGACTTAATGATCTTAAATATTCTTTCCAGCTTAAATGATTCAATGATTCTATGATTCTAATCTGGACTTGTGTACTTAAACCCCTTTATGGCACAGCCACTTGGACACTTTGGGAATCAACCCACACTTAGATAACACACTTTCGACATTGAAAAAAAAATAAAATTAAAAAGGTTTTGTTTTGCTATTTTCCTTTAGGAATCTTTTAGCAAATGCATCAAGCAGTGCCTGCCAAGTGTGGTCAGCTGGGGTGTCAGCTGTGGATGAACAAATATGTGGGAGGAACCTGCTGGAGTCTGCAGGGCTCCTGTAGGCAGTCAGAGATCTGTTGACAAAAACAACACGTATCTCCGCTGCAGGACTGACCTACAGTTTTCTGACACCCCCCTCAGGAGGAGTACCCACCCCTTCATAGCAGGTACAGTCTGCCCATGGCATTCATGATGTGGAACTAGATGGTCTTTAAGGTGTCTTCCAGCTCATACCATTCTATGACTCATTCTATGACACTGCCATACAGGACACGCCCTGTCATCAGCCTTACAAGCAATGGCCAAGGTGCTCCTTGCAGCCTGGAAATACCTGGAGGAAAACAAGCCATGAGTCTGAACAGGGATGCATGAAGGATTTAAACCCACTTAGAATCCTCTTGCTTGTCCTGAAGATGTAATTGAGATTCCTGCTATAAGCCGAATAATAGAATCACAGAATGGTTTGGGTTGGAAGGGACCTTCAAGATCATCTAGTTCCAACCCCCCCTGCATGGGCAGGGACACTTCCCACTGGATCAGGTTACCCAAAGCCCCAACCAAATGCCCCAGTGAGATCTATGGCCATACTGGTTTTCAAACTGTGCAAATTGCAGAATGACTACTGACCAGTAATAGGCTTCAGCAGCTTATGGTGCTGTGATTAGGGACACAGAATGGGAGGGAACAGGCAGATTTCAGGAGCTTCCAGTGGAGACTGAGACTCAGCTAGTTAGTATCTCTCAGCTTTCTTCACAAGCCAAGTGATTTCAGCTGTCACTGCATGTAGCACTGAGTGGCCAAGCCTGACTGGACTCCCCAGTTCAAGAGAGACAGGGAACTACTGGAGAGAGTCCAGGGGAGGGCAACAAAGATGATGGGGGGATTGGAGCATCTCCCTGATGAGGAAAGGCTGAGAGAGCTGGGACTCTTTAGCTAGAGAAGAGAAGGCTGAGGGGAGACCTTATCAATGCCTATAAGTATCTAAAGGGTGGGTGCAGGGAGGATGGAGCCAGACTCTGCTCAGCAGTGCCCAGTGACAGGACGAGGGGCAATGGGCACAAACAGGAACATGGGAAGTTCCATTGAAATATGAGGGAAAACTTCTTTAGGGTGAGGGTGACAGAGCCCTGGGCCAGGCTGCCCAGGGAGGGTGTGGAGTCTCCTTCTCTGAAGATATTCAAGACTCCCCTGGATGCAGCCCTGAGTAATGTGCTCTAAGGGATCCTGCTTTAGCAGGGGAGTTGGACTGGATGATCTCCAGAGGTCCCTTCCAACTCTTGACAATTCCATGATTCTGTGATTCCATGACAATGCAATTAGGGATACCCTGGAGGTGAAGGGCGTGCAGGGACCATCACGATGCTTCTGGCATTAATGGGGATCACCACTTACCACTTGTGATCCACCAGTTAATGCACTTCTTCCCATACTGCACCAGATCTGTAACTAACCATTTTCTCTGCAATCTCTGTAATCTTTGCTGCCAGAAATACTGAATTATGATGGTATTTGACACAGGCCAGAAGAGAAGAATGTTTATAATTGCTGCATATCTCTTGATAAATGTCTATAGAGTCTCAGAAGATGAGCAAAGGCTGGCCCACACTAAGCAGTGGTGTATGAAGGAAGGTGTGTGGCCAGAAAATATCCAGGTATGGCTTTAAAAGCTCAAATTGAACACCCAAAGCTGATACTTCCTGGAGCTTGCCTGGGTGCTTAGCAAGGAGATAACAGACTTGTATTACTTAAGAGCTGGTGGTAGATAAATGGCAGATGGTAACAGGATGCAGGAGGTGCTGTATGATGCACAAGAGACTGATGAAGTGGAGCTGTAACTTGGACACTTTGGATGCTGGACATCTGGAGTGTGGGGAGCATGGACTACTACTCCTGCAAATATAGTATTGTGCCTATAGAATCATAGAATAGAATCCTAGGGGGTGGAAGGGACCTCGAAAGATCATCTAGTCCAACCCCCCTGCCAGAGCTGGGTTGAGACACAAATAAATAGACATACAAATGTATATACACACGGTGCTAAATAAAAAATGGTCAGGACCAAACCCTGGCCACAGGGCTGAGCAGCCTTTTGGTTTTCATCCACACCAATTAAGGCTAATCCTCTATAACAAGTTTGTCCTGGAGAGCCATGAAATAAGCTGTCAATTCAGTTATATGGACCATGGTCAGTGCTTCAGCTGACTTCCTGGCCATCTTGTTTAGCAGCATAGGTGTGTCTTCAGGTTTCCTTTTAATCCCATTCTCTATGGTTTGTTTAAATGTAGAAACAACAATAACAACAAAAAAAACAACCCTAGTTTTCAGTGTCATCCCCCAGATAAGACTATTCATTATTCATATGGTCAAGTTTTTGAGTGAACAAGGAACAGAGGAGTGGGTTCCTGCCACCTCCATGGGGGAAAACAACCTGGTGCATTAATAGGAAAACATCTATTACAGGATGTGCAGTAACTGTGAAAAAAGTGACTCCAGGAGCAGCTTTACAGGGAATGACTCAGATATTGGTTATTCCCAGAAAAGTGGTCAAAACAGTTGGAACACTGTGATGGGAGGCACCTGCACTGCAGAGTCTAAGTGACTCAGTGGCTGATTTTCATCTCCAGCCTCTGGGATTTCTGTCCTGTTGTTTAAGTCCCATCCCCAGGAACACCCTCATTCCACAGCAGCTGCAGGCTTGGGAATCTGGAGCTCACACTTGGGCACTTTTCCCCTCCTTCCTAGGGTGAAATTTTAGGGGAATGAAGGGTCCCCTTCAATGCAGCATCTGTTCAAAATGAAAAATTGTTTTGGTCACAAAGCCATTAAAAATTCAGTTGGGTTTCAGCAAACACCAGGTGCTGGCATGGGTCAGATGATGCTGACTGTAGGGCAGCTGATTCTGCCCTGGGAAAGGTGAGTGATCAGATTAGGAAAAAGGAGAAAGACTGGAATGGGAAAAGACCATAATTTTTTTCTAAATGACAAAGTATCATCTTTTTTCAAGTTCCTTTGCTCTCCTGCCCTCTTCTTTGAAAGCAAGAAATGTACCAGTGAAAGGAGAAGGCCTGATTCCAGCTCAACAACCACTCTCAAACTTCTTTTAGCCTGTAGCAATTTGCACCCCAATCCACAATATTTCCTTGCATTCACCTGACACCCAACACCCAAATCCCAAGCAAGTCAGGATGGCCCCTGCCCCTTGAAGTCACCCCCAGTTGCCCAGAGTTCTCCAAGTTTTCTCCATCCCACAGATCTACACCACTGCCCTCTTCTCCTAAGCCCTCCAGTCCTCCCTTGGTCAACAGAGGAACTCCATATGGTCTTCCTTGTTTTCACTTTTTGTATTTATTTATTTATGTCTTTTATATGCACATTCTTGGGTAAATACACTGAAATCTCATCTTGTGAACTGAGACTGAAAGCATGAGCAGGTTGCACAGCCAGACTGGAAGACTCTAACGTGTTGACTAGAGCAGGAACTTTCTGATGTGACTGTTTACCCTGCTGATGTATTTCATTAACTGGCTCATTATCAGCAGCCCAGCCAGGAGTTATGTATCATCTGTGGGAATAATTTCCCCAGATATGCAGCCTATAGAGAAATCAAATCTATTTCTTTTTCCATTTTTCTCATTTTACTGTTGAGTAACACAGCTGTATGGCTCCAGCTGGACATGGAAGAAGGAGAACTAAATTAGCAGATATTATAGCAAGTTTCAATTTGACAATGTTAAAAAGAAGGTAAACAATTTATATAGGCTTAGTTCTATGTAAAATTGGTTCCTCCTGGGGAGGATAGGCCTGGCTGGGTAGCATCACTGTTTGCTGGGAGTGCTTAGGTCTTACAAAGCCATATGATCCCAGCAAACCTGAAATGTGCCCTCTGCACCAGGCATGAGCTGCAAAGTAAAGGAAAGGCTGAGGCCACCCAAAAAAACAATTTTCTCAAGGTCCAGTGGTGGACTGAGCAGCTGAAGAGGAAAGGAAAACATTTGGGTCAGCCCAGCCCTTGGCTGAAACATTTTGGTTTGATCTCACCAAAGGAGAACTGAAAAATAGGGGGAGACCTAAATGTTAATATTACAAAAAAATAGGTTTCCAATTAAATAAAAATAAAAAAAAATAATAATAATAGAAGTACACACACACCCCCCCCGCCCCAAACCAAAACAACAAACCAAACACTGAAAAATTCCAAGAGCTTTACCAGTGTGGCTTATATCTGATGGAGGCAAATCCAGCAAGCAAAGTACAAGCTGACCACGAAGCACACAGAGGTGCCAGTGCCAAGCCCAACAGCAGGTGTGTCTGGTTTCCACCAAAAGAGGGACAACTGAGCTAAGCACAGGCCAAGGTATTGCATGTAGAGGACTTGCCATCATCAGGTAGTCATTTATAATGGATATAATGGATATAATGGCAGGGATTTCTGCCTGGTCCCAGGCAAGCTGCAACCAGGAGCAACCACATTTGAGTGTTCACTCATTGGTAAAGTAGATGCTCTGGGGGGGGGTGTGGGGGTCCAGCAAGGCCACAGACATATTTTAGGCTGTCCTTCAGCACTGTGTAATTCACTAGATGATACAGCAAGGAGATTTTACACCTCTAATGTCCATGTGAGATCATTTGCAGTAAGATCTGGAAAGCTACAAAGGAGAGAAATAGTCACCGTTGGATTAACCTCTGACCATTTTGAACGAATTCTCCCATAAAGGGTGCACCAAGTAAGTTCAATCTTCAGTCTGTTCTTCCACACTGGGAAGTATAAAAGACAGAATTAAAGATGGAAAATGCCACTTGAAAATTCATTGTGAGGGCAAGGGATGATTCCAAAGTGTCCTTTTCCCTCAGCAGAGGCGTCCATTCTGCATCCGGAGGAAGGCACTTGTTTAGCAACCCAGCAGGACGGGGCAGGGTGGGGTGTCCTGATGCCACACACACCCCCCCGGGTGTTAAACGCCTGAAGCTGCACAGCCAAGGGTGTTCGGACCACAGGTTGCATCTCCAAAATGAGAATTTCCCCTTCCACCCAGGAGATGGCACTCAGGGACTCACAGAAAGCACCACTTCAGCCCTACCGATTGCCTGTTTTCCCTGAAGTTGGGCGCTGGGGAGAATCATAGAATCATAGAATCTTAGGGGTTGGAAGGGACCTCGAAAGATCATCCAGTCCAACCCCCCTGCCAGAGCAGGGTCACCTAGAGTACATCACACAGGAACGTGTCCAGGTGGGTTTGGAATGTCTCCAGTGAAGGAGACTCCACAGCCTCTCTGGGCAGCCTGTTCCAGTGCTCTGTCACTCTCACAGGAAAGAAGTTCTTCCTGATGTTTATGTGGAACCTCCTGTGTTCCTGTTTGTACCCATTGCCCCTTGTCCTGTCACTGGTCATCACTGACCAAAGCCTGGCTCCATCCTCCAGACACTTGCCCTTAACATATTTGTAAACATGGATGAGGTCACCCCTCAGTCTTCTCTTCTCCAAACTAAAGAGACCCAGCTCCCTCAGCCTTTCCTCATAAGGGAGATGTTCCACTCCCTTAATCATCTTCGTGGCTCTGCGCTGGACTCTTTCAAGCAGTTCCCTGTCCTTCTTGAACTGAGGGGCCCAGAACTGGACACAATACTCCAGATGTGGCCTCATCAAGGCAGAATAGAGGGGGAGGAGAACCTCTCTTGACCTACTAACCACACCCTTTCTAATGCACCCCAGGATGCCGTTGGCCTTCTTGGCCACAAGGGCACACTGCTGGCTCATGGTCATCCTCCTGTCCACCAGGACCCCCAGGTCCCTCTCTCCTACCCTGCTCTCCAGCAGGTCAGCCCCCAACCTGTACTGGTGCATGGGGTTGTTCTTCCCCAGATGCAAAACTCTACACTTGCCCTTGTTGAATTTCATTAAGTTTAATTAACCTGCAAGACTTGCATTCACTGGGTTGTGCACCTTGTGATGGGACCAAGTGAGTGTCCTGAGCAGGAGGACGTTTCTGGCTGCTCTGTGGATGCCATCACTGGGACTTGGATTGTCCTTCTCATTGCTCCAGTGTGTTTCACACCAGACAACTGGTGGATGACACCAGTCTTCAGCCAGGGATGTTCCCCTGCTTCAGACACAGGGCAGCACCAAATACTTTGGAGAAATATACCCGGGGTCCAGCACAGCATTAACAGGGCAACACGCTCCTGGACAACACCTCCTGATCTCCACCAGCCACAATGTGACTCATGTCTGACTTGTTTCTCTGCACTGTTTTTCTGGGATTGTTTTTCCCCCTTGGACTTTGTTGCTACTGTAAAACCTGATGTTCTTCACACAAACATCCATTCGTTTTTGATTCCTGTTGAGCCCACAGCTGCTGCTCTCTGGTGCCATGAGCCCAGGCAGGTAATTCAGGGCTTTGCAGAAAAAGGACTGAAAACAGACAGTGTTGAGACAATACCAGCATTACCTAGAGCTTTTCACCTCTTTTTTGACCCTGGTGCTCTTTGATTTTAAGTCTGTGTCACTCACCTGGAGAGGCTCCATTCACTGGATAATGGGAGCATCACTGGGGGCACTGGCAAGACATGGAAGATGTCTCTGTGGCTGCTGCCTTCTCATCTGGATATATCTGCATGCAGCCCAAATGTCTCCTGTTACAACACAGCCATGACTCCCTGGAGCCATGTCAGAGCTTGCTGAAGCTGCACTTTGCACCATGCTGACTTTTGTCACCCTTTTGTCTGCTTGAACTTGCTTGGGGCCATCTCCACTTCCATAGCACAGGAGTTGGAAGGAAATAAAATCTTTAATAGAAGTCACTGCCAACATCAGACTGGCCAATATTGGGAAGGGACAATGAGGGCTGGGAAAACAAAGGTATGGAAGAAAGTAAGTGTAATCCTGGGAAGAGAAATTGCAGGAGATGGAGATGCAACAGGCTGGATCCTGGGTGTGGAGGGCTGAAATCTTCCTTTAAGGCTGGTCTCCAGAGCTGGAAAGCACCTTAGATGAGCCTAACACCAGAATATCCAGGAAGGACACTTATCTTCAGCATCTGCATCTTCCTTCCCCCTCCCTGGCACACAGTTGAGGACCACATTAGCAAACCCAGCATCCATCTGCCTGGTGGAACATCTTCCTTAGTGCACCTGACAGGGTGTACCACAATATATTCTGATTCAGCCATTAGTTCCCACCGTGGCTGCCCATTTTGATTAGCACTTAGCTACATACTCTTCCCTAGTGAAGAGATGACTGGAAATTACCTTGTACATGTCCCCTAAGCATTCGTCCAGACACAGCCCCTGTCAGAGTAATGAACTGGTGCAGAGGAGCAATGTCCAAATCAGCTGGAGGAGCCTGTCACCAGCAAAGGGAAGAAGGATGTTTTTTCATAAGAGAAAACTATCATGGGATTGATTTTAAGTGATGCAAAAGTACAAACCCCATTAAGAACACCTCCATTCTCATGGTCTCATTCCCCAAAGGAGTTGAACTCTTTGTGTCTCCAGGAGTCTCCGGTGTAAGTGGGTATTATTTTTCCTTATTTTTAGTGAAAGGCATTTTCTGCCCTCCAAGTTCTGCAGCCACCAGTCCTCTATGCTTAACTAGAGTGGAAGTACTCCATGCCACCCAAGCACCACATGGGCTGTGATCAACAATGTCCTGTGCCAGAGTGGAGAGAGGGCCAGCTGTGCAGAAGCACCAGACCCTTGTACCTCCCCATCTCATCTGCTTGGAACTTGACCTTACCAGGTGTCATTTTGCTTCATCTCCTGCAGGGAAACACAGCCATGGACTTGGCTTTCCTAAGGTCCACACAGCTTTTACCAAGCTGTGTGGTGTGGTTGACACCCAAGAGGGAAGGGAGGCCATCCAGAGGGACCTTGACAGGCTGGAGAGGTGGGCCAGTGCCAATCTCATGAAGTTCAACAAGGCCAAGTGCAGGGTCCTGCACCTGGGTCAGCACAACCCCAGGCACAAATACAGGCTGGGGGAGAATGGCTGGAGAGCAGTCCTGAGGAGAAGGACTTGGGGGTGGTAGTCGATGAGAAGCTCAACATGAGCCACCAGTGTGTGCTGGAGCCCAGAGAGCCAGTTGTGTCCTGGGCTGCATCAAGAGAAGTGTGGCCAGCAGGGCCAGGGAGGGGATTCTGCCCCTCTGCTCTGCTCCCGTGAGACCCCACCTGGAATACTGTGTACAGTTCTGGTGCCCTCAGCACAGGAAAGATACAGACCTGTTGGAGAGGGTCCAGAGAAGGGCCACCAAGGTGATCCAAGGCCTGGAGCAGCTCTGCTATGAAGGCAGGCTGAGAGAGTTGGGGCTGTTCAGCCTGGAGAAGAGAAGGCTCTGGGGAGACCTTAGAGCACCTTCCAGTGCCTGAAGGGGCTACAGGAAAGCTGGGGAGGGGCTTTTCATCAGAAAAGACAGTGATAGGAAAAGGGGTGATGGTTTTAGACTGAGAAAGGGAAGATTTAGGTTGAATATTAGGAAGAAATTCTTCCCTATAAGCGTGGTGAGGAACTGGAATGGGTTGCCCAGGGAGGTTGTTGATGTCCCATCCCTAGAGGTTTTTAAGGCCAGGTTGGATGAGGTTTTGTGCAGCCTGGTCTAGTGGTGGGGTTCCCTGCTCATGGCAGGGGACTGGAACTTGATGATCTTTAAGATTCTTTCCAACTTTAATGATTCTATGATTCTGTAAGATCCCTCCAGCAAGTTCTTGGTAAAATTTGCCATGGGTAAGTGGTGATGGGTTGAAACATTTGAGCAACCTGGTTTAGTAGAAGCTGTCCCTGCCCACGGCAGGGGGGGTTAGAACTAGATGATCTTGAATGTCCCTTCCAACCATAACCAGTCTGTGATTCTATGATTCTATGATCTGCAGAGTTTAAGAAAGCAAGAGAGATGATTCCCCTTGATGATAAACTCCTTGGGGTGGGGACCAGTGTGCTGCTGTGTCTACATAGTCCTTGTCACCATTCAGCCTAGGTATGCTTGATATTAATGTAAAATCAGTTTTTTGTTGTCATTATGGTTATCTTTTTATATTTTGTTGTACATTAATCTCTTGCTTATCCCCGAATATCGCAGGGATAATCTCATCAATAATCTCATAATAATCTCATGAAAAGCAACACCTCTCGGGTGCCAGGGAGAGAGTTTTCTACACCACCTGCTCCAGGTTAATTTTGGCATGGACTCAGAAGACCCAGAGTCAGATCCGTGAAGTCAGAGGGCTCAGCAGAAAGCCTGCGACGGGCGCGGTGCTGCCCGGGAACATCAGCCCTTCCCAGGTCTGGGATCAGCAGTTCTCCATTGCCATCTTCAGGCTGGGAGCAGCCTTGCGCCTTCCCGAAATCCTAGAAATCTCCCCAAAATAGCAAACTCAATTTCAGCTTACCCAGTATGAGCTGAAATCGGTGGCCAAAGCCTGGGAAATGATGTTAAATACAAAGGAGGGGAAGGAGCTCTGCGAGGCTGGTACTCAGCTGCCCTGGGTAACAAGGGTATTTCCCTCCCTCTGAGCACACAAGGCTTTAGAGCGAGTAAATGACCACAAGCAATGATGTTGAACACGTACCACTTCTTGCTGTGAGACAGAGTTTATTGATCTTCTTTAAAATACATAAATTGAAACTGCCTGAGGGATTTTAGCTCTTTAGCCTGCACTGTCCCCCAAAAAGCCTTTTCCTGGCAATGATAAAAGCCCAGATTTATTTTTTTTTCTATATATTTTAATGCTATGTGTATAAAAAGGTCTATGCTGAAAAATTCAGAAGTATTTGATAAATATGGTGGTGGGTTTGGAAGAAAAGAGGTTTCCAGGCTTTCAGGGTCTATGATGGATAATATCACACACGCAGCTTGGAGGCCCAAGGAGCTGTAATCACAGAACAGCATAGGTAACAGGTTCTAAAATAAATCAGAAATCACAGAATGATGTAGGTGTCCTGGGCCAGCAAGGCCAGCTTAGATGAGGTTGCTCAGACTTTGTCTCATCACTTTGTGAACATCTCCCTGTAACCCACTCACCTCTCTGATCTCCAGACAGAGTTTGACCATCCTCATGCTGACAATAATTCTCCTAATAGACCTGGTTGGAAAATTACTTTCTGGGAGCCCAAAAAATAATAAAATCACAGGATGGTTTGAGTCATAAGGGACTTCTGAAGGTCCAACAACGCTGAAGTGAGCAGGGACAAGTGCTGCTACTCAGAATATTCCAGCAATAAAGCTCTAACCATTTTATTTCAGGTCTCGAGAGAGTTTGTACCAGGTCTCAAGACTGTTCCTACTTTTCCCCACTGCCTCAGCCCCTGAAATCCCACCACTACTCCCAGCTCTCAGTGCAAACATGGGTAATCCTGGTACTCACCATGGCTGCCTGTAGCACAGCTCATTGGGCTGTGTCCATCAGGAGCCCTTTCCCAAAGGACTGCCCAGAGCACAGCTCTGCAGCAGGGGTTTACGATTCAGCCTCCGCAAGAAAATGCTGTAGTTGTCCTTGTACTCAGATACCCAGTTCCTGCAGAGACCATGGAGAAGGGGATAAGAAGGGGAACTCCATCCTCTTCTTTGTGCACCAGGAGAGGGGACCTGCCTCCCCTTCCCCAGTAGCTGATGGGGGAGAGGGGGAACAGCCTGTCTCCATCAGGAGTGGCGCAGCTGCTGTGACACACGTGGCCATCATTGGGACCAATCTCCCACCTAGATCAACCATTCCATAGGCTCAGTCTCCAGCCCACACATAACTCCAGGATCATAGATCAAAATCGAGACTTCAACGCAGAGCTGAGATCTCTCCGTGTGTGTTGGAGGGAGGTGGGGGAATGAGGCAGCAGAGAGGAATTGCCTTTCCAGTGAGAAATGAGAGCTCAGGAGGAGTTGATGCCTGTTTTCTCATAGTGTGTGGATGAGTCACGTTGAAAGCAGCTCCTGCCCTGTCTGATCTGAGGGAGCCCTTTCCCAGGGGAAGACCAGGCGTGGAAATGTTGAGATGTGCCTTGTGACCCCAGACCCACAAGGACCTCAGCATCTTCTTTCCATGGGGACAAGGCTGTCCCAGGAGAAGACTCCCTACTTCTACAAACCCCACTGCAAAACTTCTCAAGAAAAAGCTGAACAGACCTTGAGAAAGGATTTGGCCCTGAGGGAATTCATTGGAGCTCATTGCACAACACGGACACGGAATAATATGCTTGAGAAATGCTTTCCAATCCCAACCAGCTCCAAAACCTCCCTGCCCTCCTCCTATCCTGTCCTCACTCCCCCCAGCCACCCTCTGCCCCCAGCCCACCTTTCACTTACTGGTTTAAGAACACATCTTTAGGGAAAATGTGAGAAACTCCCTGATTTCCTTTACAGTGTCCACCATGGGGTCCTGGCCAGTGCTGGAAATCTGTGCTGTAGGTACTTCCCCAGTCACGGTCAAAGCACTCTAGAGAGTCCAAACAATCAAATGACCTTTCTGGGTCTCCATCTCCTGTATCCCACAGTCTGAGTATTTCCCCTTCTCCCGAGCTCTATCAGCTGTTTATGCTTTCAGTGCTTCTCTTGGAGCTACCCTGTTCAAAGGCTTAGCCTAGGCAAAATGCTAGAATTGCTTCCCTGGTGTAGATAAGGTCTTTTAGACAAGATTATTCAATCTGTATTTTCTATAGCCCATAATGTGTGATGGAAGTCAAGCAAATGACATCTTGTGCTCTTCCATTCTGGACACTGACCTGTCAGCTGGTATAGACTTCCTCCTACTGTCTAGATTTTCCCTTTCATCAGGCCAGAGCAATGCATCTCTGCTTTATTTAACCAGGGACTAAACCAGGGAAGAGATCCACGGTCCACCTGACTCCCAACTGAGGATCATTATATCTGTTGTGCCATCTTCCTCAGAAATCCCCACAGGGGCTGATCTGAATCATAGAATCAGAGAATGGTGAAGGTTGGAAGGGACCTCAAAGACCACCAGGTTCCAACCTCCCTGCCACGAGCAGGGACACCTCCCACCAGACCAGGCTGCACAAGCCTCATCCAACATGCCCTTGAACACCTCCAGGGAGGGGGCATCAACAACCTCACTGGGTGACATATTCCAGCATCTTCTTACCCTCATGCTGAAGAATTTCTTCCTGATGTCTAACCTAAATCTCCCCCTTTTCAGTTTAAAACCATCACCCCTTGTCCTATCACTAAACTCTCTGGTGAAGTCTCTCTGAAGGGTTGCAGGCTCCTATCCTGCTCTCCAGAGACACCCCATCTGTATGTTAATAGCCTGTGTGTGTCCTTCAGATTAAGCAGATCTTCTGCCTCTGGAGAAATGTGCTGCCACCTCTCTGGATAAAGTGGGGAGGACATGCAGGGAGGAAGATCTCCTGACTGGAGATGTTTCAGATTTTCAGTGTATTTTTACAATGGCACGTTCCTGTGCTGAGTCATCAGTGAAGTGTTCTTGTTGTTTTCACTGAGGCTGAGGTTACAGGTATTTCACAAGTGCCTGACAACTCCAGTGGCTGCAGCAGCAGTTCCCGTGTTGTGCCATTATTCCCAGGGAGGCCACATGGAGCTGGGCTGAGCTTCATGGGCTGGTCCATGTGGAGATTGGGATGAAAGAAATGGTATTTACAATGCTCCAGCCTCTCCTGGAAGGTTATTGTTTTTCTCTGCCCCTGCTTCTCCCCACTGATGACAGACAGGTACAGGGAGGGGCTTTTTAGAAGGGCACGGAGTGAGAGGACAAGGAGGAATGGCTTTAAACTGGAAGAGGGGAGATTTAGGTTAGACATTAGGAAGAAGTTCTTCCTTGTGAGCATGGTGAGACACTAGAACAGGTTGCCCAGGGAAGTTGTGGATGCTCCCTCCCTGGAAGTGTTCAAGGCCAGGCAGGATGGGGCTCAGAGCAACCTGGTCTAGTGGGAGGTGTCCCTGCCCATGCATGGGGGTTGGAACCCAATGATATTTAATATCCCTTCCAACCCAAACCATTCTAGCATTCTATGACTCTGTGGACCCCTCCTGTGACATTCACCTTCCCTTCACCTTCCTCAGTCTCTTTCTGTATTAAATTTAAAAAGCCAAAGCCCGGTTGAAGGCCACAAGTCACTGGCATGGGGCAGCTGCCACAACCTCCAGCCACTCACCTTCCATCGAAAGAGACGTGCCCAGGTTCATGCTCCTGTTTTGCTGAGCATCATGTTGCATTGCCCGGAACATCTCCATGGTGAAATGCTGATAGGTGGCCCAGGCTGGGACCAGCTTCTGTGGGTGCATCTCTGAGAGATGGGAGAAGAAGAGGGTGTGTGTTAGTTGGGAAGGATCACCAATTACTCACCACAATCCCACCCTGGGTTGGGAGCAAGCAAGCAACAACAGCAAGCTGGAAACTCAGCTGGTGTAAATCAGGGGAGACCCATTTTTTTCAGCAGAGCTTTGGTGAAGTGCATCAATTTTGCATCAGCTTGGATCATGAAGAGGAAGGACTTACGGTGATGTGAAGCAAGTGGAAGGAGCTGTGCTGTCTCATTGTTGACCTGGAGTGCTAAAAGGAGCCGAGACCTTCTGCAGGAGGTTTGCGTATGAGAAGGCAAGACTTTGTGGGAAACACTGCACTGCTGGGCTACAGGGGGGCAGAGCAGGAAGGGAAAAGCCCACAGTAGTTTTATCATAAGGACCAGGCAGTTTCAGACGTGCTTGTCAATGAGGTGCTCGAAGCCCTCAGATGTTAAATGGAGTCTAAATGGATTGTCCAAGTGGACATCTGTCCAAATGGAGACATGACCACCTGAGGTGCTTGTCCAGACTATCCTTCTAGCGAGTGGAGAGCCAAAAAACCTACCAGGGCTTATTTACCTCATCCTGCCTTGCTGCACCTCATCGTCAATATGGCATGTAAGCTACACGAGATCGCTGTGTCTTTTCTCCACACTGATCATGAAGGAATCCAGACACAGAACGAATTATAGAATTGTCATAGAATCATAGAACAGTTCGGGTTGGAAGGGACCTTAAAGATCATCTAGTTTCAACCTCCCAGAATGGGCAGGGACACCTATGTCCTATCACTTCATGCCCTTTTAAGATGTCCCTCTCCAGCTTTCTGTAGCTCCTTCAGGTACTGGAAGGTGCCCTAAGGGTTCTTTGGAGCCTCTTCTTCTCCAGGCTGGGAGAGAGGGTCTCCAGGGAACAGAGCTCTCCTGCTCATGTCCTCCTGTCTGATCCTGGAGCATTGCTAGAAATGCTGCCCTCTTCCCTCTCAGGCAGGAGCTCAGAGAAGGATCTCTGCTGTTTTGGGAAGGTTGAATATGGCTGGGTGGTATTTTTCGGACTTCCATCAGCACTTTAGTCCATGCAAGCAAGCTGTTCAATGGCTTGGCTGCGGGCTGGCTACCAGCCCCTTTGCTGCATTTGCTGCCAGACAGGTATCCCTAGCAGAAAGGTACTAAGGGCTGCTGGTTTGAACCATCCAAGTCCCTCATGCTCAGCCACGGTGTCCTTTTTCCTCCCCATGCTTCTGTTTCACAACCTCAGGTTAACTGCATCTCCCTCTACTCCAAAGGAGCTGTGAAGATAAAAACCCTTGCAGACTTTGCAGAGCTGATGCCCTGCATGTACCTAGCGTGGCTCTGCAGACATGTCTAAGACTCTGGCTCACTACAGGCTGCTCTCTGAGCTGTCCTGGGAACTGGCTACAGGGTGCTGTGCCCATGCTGTGGATCTTCACCCAGCTTAGCCCAGCACCCACGCTCAGTCAGGATGCGGCCATCCATCTGTGCATGTCCTGCCAGCGTGGACCATGGGCAGGGGGGCTCAGCCGGCCCAGACAGACCCTTGGATAGCTGGATAGGGCCTGTCAGATGTTCACAAGCAGTTACCTGCTGTTTCAGCAGTCTGAGAAGCAGCTGGAAGATGTTGGCAATAAGACATCAGGTTCTCTGGCATAGCAAGGCCCTGCAGCCTCTCCAGTTCCTCTGCCTGGGTTGCTGCCAGCTCGGTGGCAGGGTGGTACTTTGGCAGGTAGCTTTCTGCAACAAGAAGGACTGAAGTGAAGTGCTTTCTCTGCTGCAAGGCTTTGGGGCTGGAGGTGCTGCCTTCTGGCTGCCTACCTCCTGCATCGTCAGCACGACTGCTGGCTGTGATGCTCGGTGCTGGGATGACTTCTCTCCTCTCCCCAACAAGGCTGTCGCTGGAGGTCACCACCTGCTGCTCCTGGGGCACAGCAAACTCCTTGGCTTTTAGCTGGGAGTCTGCAACCTGCAGCTTCTGCAGAAAGAAGTCCCATGGGAATGGAGATGTAGTGAGTGGGAAGGACACTTGCTAAAGCATCATCAAGCAATGCTACATGCCCATGGCAAACCCTGGGCTTTGGTGGGGTCAGCACCCCTGGGGATACAACAGACACAAAGCAGCTCTACAACTGCCATTAAAAACACACAGACCAGCACAGCTTCCTCTTTCTCTCCATCTTATGGCTTGGGACTCTCGCTGGGCTCCAGATGGACAGTAGGAAGGAGGGAGGGAGCCCGGGCACAAGCAGCAGATTTAATGGTGGGAGAGGGAATGGCTCCAGGGTTCATGGTGGGGAAAGGCTAATGGGGCTGCTGGCATGGCTGCTCTGAGGGGTCTGCTGGCTCCAGCCTCTTCAGCGGGACACTGCAGCTCCATCACGAGCCAGTTGCTCCTACACAGGGACTCAGAAAAGGACTGTCCTGCTGTGAGCTCTGCCAGGCTGCTGGGGCCAGCAAGGACCATCCTCATGGGATTTGTCCATCATTGTTTTAGATCTCCATGGGTTTCTGTTTGTCCCTCAGCCTCCACGGTCCTGAGGGCCCTCCTCAGGGTGGTTTCTCCTTTGCCCCATGCTGACAGTAAGACAGTTGGAGGCTGCAAAGCCACAGGAACTGCCTGTTTCTGAAGGCTTCCCCCACTGTGCATGGCCACAGCTTCTCATGAGGCATCTCCAGAGGGATAGGAGACTCCAGGAGCCAGTGCTTTCTGCCTTAACCCAAGGAGCTTCCCATCTTCCTCTGTGAAATTTCACAGATCAAAACGCTGCAGTGGTTTTATCCTCTTAAAAACCCCCCACATCCTAAGAGGGGAACCTGGGCCTCCTGAGAACCTCACCATCACACTACCCAGCAGGACAGCTTTCCTCTGCAGGCCCTAAAGGGTGAAAGGGAGATGCAACCCGAGGAAAGCGGGCATATCTCAGGTGCTCCCTCCCTTCTTATCTCCCAAACTACATCAGGACCTCGACAGCAGCCTTCCAAAACCGATTAAAATCATAAATAAACAAAGGAAAAGCAGAAAAGAAAAAGAAATGGAGACGCACAACTTGTAAACAGCTCCAGCAGGCAGGGGTTAAACCCTGTCCTCCCAGCCAAGGATCTCAGCTCCTGGAAGCGGAGCAGCCACCTCAGGCTTGGGCTGCCCGGGAAGATCTCGCCAGCCCCGGAGAACAGCGGGAGCCCGGAGCGGGAGCGCTAATGAAGGCTCCTGGCAGCGGGAGCGGCCCCGGGGCAGGAGGAGGGGGTGGGAGGAGAGGGGGTGGGAGGAGAGGAGAGGGGGTGAGAGGGGATGGGAGGAGAGGGGAGGGAAGGAGAGGGGCTGAGAGGGGGTGGGAGGAGAGGGGGTGAGTGGAGAGGGGGTGAGAGGAGAGGGGATGGGAGGGGGTGGGAGGAGAGGGGCTGAGAGGAGAGGGGATGGGAGGAGAGGGGGTGAGAGGGGATGGGAGGAGAGGGGCTGAGAGGAAAGAGGGTGAGAGGGGAGGGAAGGAGAGGGGGTGGGAGGAGAGGGGCTGAGAGGAGAGGGGATGGGAGGAGAGGGGGTGAGAGGGGATGGGAGGAGAGGGGCTGAGAGGAAAGAGGGTGAGAGGGGAGGGAAGGAGAGGGGGTGGGAGGAGAGAGGGTGAGAGGAGAGGGGATGGGAGGAGAGGGGATGGGAGGGGGTGGGAGGAGAGGGGAGGGAAGGAGAGGGAGTGAGAGGGGATGGGAGGAGAGGGGCTGAGAGGAAAGAGGGTGAGAGGGGAGGAGAGGAGAGGAGAGGAGAGGAGAGGAGAGGAGAGGAAGGGGGGGTGAGAGGACAGGGCTCCTCAGGCTGCTGCCCAGGCGAGGATGGCAGCGGTGGCCGCAGACAGCCCCTCTGCCCCAGCGGGCACCTTCACACAATGATTTCTCTGTTACTGTGTGTGTCCCCCTTTTCCACCCCAGCCTGAATTTTAGAATTTTTTTTTTTTTTTTTTTTCCTGTTTCTCCTGAGCGCAGGAGCCCAAAGCACTTTAGCAACCGAACATGCCCCCTGCCATCTCTCCGCAGTGGCCCAGTGCAAGCCGCAGCTGTCCCCACCGGGCTGCCACAAGCAATTAAGGCAGGGCAGGCGGAGCGAGGCAAATCAGATTAAATAGCTCAGGGGGTCGCTCACACTGCAAGGAGATTAGGAAAAAAAAAAAAAACACCAAAAAAAAAAACCAAGCTCAGCTTCCCCGCAGAAGTCTTCTCAAGCCCGTGTCAGGGCAAGGAGCCATGCCCACCCCACATGCAATCCCCCTCCTCAAGGCGGGACTGGGATGGGTCTAATCCTGACGTGCTCCAGCAGCCCCACGGGGAGCGAGAGGAGTCCAAGGCTGAGGCACCGGTTCAGCAAGCAGTCGTTAGTGCCCTGCCTTAATGAGCGTAATTAGCATCGCCCGCCCCAAACTGCTTTCCCGGAGGGCGCAAGGGGGATTTCCCGCAGAAGGGCTGGGGACACAAGCCAAGGGCATCTGGGCGTGATGTGACCTGCTGGTGGGTCACGGTGCTGGGGACCAAAGCAGACACCAGGGGTGCACACAGCGCCCGTGCCTGCTGTCCCCTTGGCACCAACCTGGTCCCTGCGTGTCCTGTAGCCATGAAACGGGAGCTGACACCTTGGGCTAAAGAACGAAGCAGGGAAAAGCCTGTGCTACCTGTATGTCCTCCTCGCTGGGTGCCTTGTACTCCTCGCACCACTGGTAGTCTCTCTTGTACGAGCTCCTGTACATGCCCAGGGACACAGGTGGCTGAAATGACAGGAGGCAAACACAGAGTTTCTAGGACTTGGGGGAAGCCTTCAAAAGGGGTGATATGAACCCAAAATGCTCCCTTACAGCTCAGTAGAGTACAAGCTGCTCTTCTCGGCACAATCCCTGCCCCTAGGCCACAAGGGGCAACCCTTTGCTCAGTCAGACTCTGAGCAGGGTGGCCAGGAAGGTCTTGTGCTCTTTTGGCAGTGGTCTCTGGGGCTCTTCTTGTCCCAGGAGGTCCCTTGCAACAAACACCTTCCCTCTGCCTTTCTCAAGCCTCCTCTGAGTGCTCAGATACCCCCAGGCAGAGCACTAATATAAAGCTGCCAAAATACTTTGATCAGCTGCTGAGGTCCAGTGTCACTCAGGTTAAATCAGCCTGTGCTTCTGTTTTCTGTTTCAGCAATATTTCCCATGTGCTTATCACCTGTTTGAAGTTAAGTGCTGGCTAATGTCAATACTCATTCTGCAAAGTGATTGGAGAAGTTCTGAGGAAAATTCTGCCAAGGGATATGAAGCCAGCAACACCTGCCCTAACACCAAAAATCACTGGAGTGCAAGCTTCTGGAGACAGGGAGAGGGTTTTAGGGAAAAAAAGCATTATGTGTGTGTCTTTTCCCCCAGCATCCACCATGGGCACTGCTGGAGCCAGGAGATGGGGTGAGATGAGCCTTCAGGCTGACCCAGGGCTGTGGCACGGGTCTGCACTCCCATGTCCGTGTGATGAAACAGAACCAATGACTGCACCAGCACACAGCACCTCAGGGAGGGCTCCTCCTGCCTTGCCAACAGTGTCATTCATTATAGGGAAGAATATATTTTATATCCTCATCCCCTTTTCATCCCTCTTTCATGACGCTTCACTCTTTTCACCCCCTGGGCTTCCCAGACCAGTGGTTGCCTTTGGCCAGGACCCAGAACCTCGTCATCACCAGTTCCTATTATCTTCCCTGCCTGGCAGACCCTGCAAACCCTTAACTCAAACACTGGTGAGAATGAAGACCCGTGTGTACTTCACCTTTGAGATCACTGTTTCCTTCGCTGCATCTGCCATGGTGAACCAGGAACCTGGACCAGAAAAGTAATTCAGTTAACAACCAGCAAACCAGACACTGCCCCAAAGGATAACAGGTCTAGAGACATGGAGTTGGGTACTGGCAGGAGCAAGGGGGTTCAGCTGGGTTTGTAAGACCCCTGTGCACTCCAAATTGGCAGGTGGAGTATGATGGACTTCATCCAACTTCAGCATTGCAAAATATACCTGTCCAGCCCAGCAACTAGCATGTACAGAGCTGGACACCTCAAGGGAAACAGCCTGGTGGGACCCAGCAGGGACCTCAGCACCCACAGGCCCAGACCCAGCCAGGGTGTGAACACAGGTGTCCCCTCCTGTGATAGCGTGCACATGTGATGGGTTCCACCAGCATCTCCATGGCCACAGTGTTTCCAGGGGCAAGGGAAAACTCTGCCCTTTTGTGAGACACCTGCACTCCAGAACCTTGGAGGTGGGGGGGTGAGATGGGACTGATGGTGTGTGTTGAGAGCTTCTTGGAGGACAAGCAACCACACAGTCAAAGCTGGGGAGCAGCTAGCTACCCATTCCTTCAATTGCAGCCAGCCATGCTGGCGACACAGGGCCAGGAGAGGGACAAAGCCTGCCCTTTGTGAGCTCTTGAAGCACCCCCAGCTTCTGCTAAAGACAGGAGCAAAAGAGCTGGGGAGGAAAGGACCTACTCTGTGGGTGTGTTGAGCAGGAGAGAACAGCATCCTTACTGTACTGCATGGAAGGGTGGGAACCATCACAGAAGTAAGGCAGGCAGGGATCTCCCCTCGGTCTTGGAAGACAGCCAAGCACACCTGAACTGTCTCATCCAAAAGCTGCAATTCTCTTCCTCTGCTGACCTGCAACATAAGACAGCTGGGGATGCTCACATTTAGGCTTCTGTCCCACGAACAGATAGGAACACCAGACCAGATCCACAAAGCAGTATCTACTCTTTTAAATATGTCAAGCATTAACCAATTTTGGATCCATCTCATCCAAGACTGATCTCACCTCATTTTGGATGTCCACAAAGAGGACATTTCCCTCTGAGCTGATCCTTCCTGGCTTCCTGGCTCGTTCAGCCCAATCCATGTGAGCAGCTGGGGGTGAAACAAACTGCTCCCTCAGAATGCCTGGGTTTGGTGAGCTGAACCTCATCCAAGAGTGCAAGTTCTGTAGCTACACATGAGCCTGCCTGTCAGGTCAGGAAAGAGATTCCCTGGCACTACAGTAATGCAAACAGTAGTAAATGCTGGTGATGAAAGAGGAGTCAGAAAGATGACATCTTGGCTCCAGGATCCTGCACAGAGAGCTGGTCACAGACCTGTGTTCACAGGCACCCTAGGAATGTGCTGAGTTTCCAGAGTTATTTCCCTTTTCACACTGTTAGGGACCAGCGTGTGACTGGAGCCCCAGGATGGCAACACTCTGGCAAGGGTCTTGTGCTGCTACCAGCTCCACACTGGAGGCAGGCAGAAGGAGAAGCCCTTCATCCCCACGGCATTTTATGCAAATGAATAGTAGGATAAATGATGCAATAAGGAAAGAAATGATTTCCAGAAATGTGAAACTCTCATGTTCTCCTGTGCTTATATTAAAGGGATTACACTCCGTTTCCTTCTTAATACAGCTAATGCTCTATGGGAAGCCCTCGGGCCAGGGATTAAAGCACTTATTCAATTAATTAGGAACAAACTTCTGCCTTAAAGTCAAACACACCAGTGTCAGTAAGCCCTTGAAAGTGTCTTCCTTCCAGGGCAGGGAAAATAGATCCTATTTCTGATGTAAATGAAACCAAGTTTGCACTCTAGAATTATCAGGGAAAATATAAATTAAGAAGATTCACTTTTAAAATATCATAATTCTGTAAAACAATGCAGTAAGGGAGGGACAGTCCCATCACCCTGAACTCATCTGAACCCCCTTCAGTTACAAAAAGGGCAGAATCAGGTCCTACAAGACTAAGATAAATGAGAATCAGTTTTAGGATGTAACACTGGTAACTAGTTCCAAGCTGCAGGCAGAGCAGAGTTAGGATATATTTGAAGTCAGGAGTGAAATCCTGGCCCTGCTAAACTCAAAAAGCAAAATGCTTATTCAGTAGGATCTGAATTTCACCTAAGGTGCCTGATTCATTACTAGATAGGAGACAACTTCCAAAACCTGGCTCCACATCCTAATCTTCCTTGATGATGGCTTGATGCTTCCATCTTCTCGCAGGCACAGCTCACATGAAATTAAAAGGCATTTTGCCAGGACAGTTCATGCAGGAGCAGCCCACTATTGCTCTTCATCTTCCCATTTCTTTTTCCCAAATATCAAATGACAGGGCTGATAATTACCAAATAATCCCAATTAGAAGTGGGTAGGAACCGAACATCCAGCTCTCATCTTCCTCTACCTCTAGAGAGAATTTATCTGCTTCCTCATTGCTAATTGAAGAAAACTGGAGAAAAAATAAACCAGGCATATGCCTTTTTATTACAGTGTTTTTCTACATATGGACTTTTTTTAAACTTCCTTCACAGACATCTGTGAGCTGCAGTGCCATTATCTCTCCCGTGATATCGATTCCCTGCCATGGTCCCAGATTTCTCTTGACCACCCAGTCCAGGGAAACTCAGCAGAAGGATGCTCCTGCATGTCAGATCCCTCTCCTGGCACCCCCACAGACAGTGCTCAGCAAGCACTGCACAGGAAAAGCCACTTTCTGTGGTTTTTTTTTTCCAAAGCTTCCCTGCCCTAGGAGTAGCTCAGCGAAGAGGGCTCAGTGCACCCTGGATGGCTGCACATCTCTAAGAGAGAAGTTAATGCTGAAGACCAACACTGGGCTATAAACACCTGCAGGAGAAAATTGCTCTTAAATAATTGGCTTCTTTTCACAATACTCCAGGGAGGTGATGGCTGACATTCCCAGGGTCAGAAGACTAAAGCATATACCTGAACGAAGGTGCCTCTGTTTCTCAAGGCAATGATTGCTTCAAACATCCCGAGAGGCTTTCAGAGGGTGCTGGTGCTTTTGACCTCTCCATGCTACATGCATGGATAACAAGGGAATTACAACAAGCCAGCCAGGACCAGATTGTCAAAGGTAGACAATTACATGTTTTAGCAGCACCATGGGAGAATTCTCCAATGGGCCCAAATGAGTTCAAGGCCTTTAAAATCAGATGGGAAGAGTTTAAATCAAAGACCTTAACTGTTAAATAAACCAATGAGATTTGTATACCTGATCTGTGCAGCTCCTTCCTGACATCCTGCTGGGTGATTCCTTGTGCTTAGCAGTACTTATGTACCTCAGGAAAGTCTATATCATAGCTTCAGTAAGACTGAAGTACCATATAGGATGTGACACAGAGGCTAATTTCACCTCAGTTTGGCCCTAACTTCCCGTATTTCTGTCTTTTTGCTCTGGTGAAATGGCAACTGTGGTATCTAAGCCTGTATTGCTCTTGTGCAGGGCTCTGCACTGGCTGCCAGCAGGGTTCAGGAGAACCACCTCAGCTATTTACAGTTCAATGCAAGAAAACGTGGCCAAGGAGGACAGAGCTCCCTCTCAGCCCAGCTCTTGACAAGTGCTCTCTGGGCTAGGAAGAAGATTCATTGCCCTCGTGAGGATGTTGAAAGAGGGAAGTGATTGGTAAGCAGGACCCCTATCGTGTGAAAGAGGCAGCGAGTAATCTGTGAATCTCCATTCAGGCTATCACCAAGAGGAGACAAAGCCCAAAGGGCGACTCTTCTTCAGGGGATGAGTGTTGACAGCCCATTCTGTCAGCATGAGGTCAGTCATCCATTTGGGCCTAAAAACATTAACTTTCATGGCAGTGTAGCAGGCCAGCCTGGGAAGGTTTCCCATGGAGTTATTTCATGCTTCTCTCCAGTTTTCTTGATAAACTGGTGGCAGCATTTATGGCATCTTGGGAGCAGAAATAAGCAGTGTCCTTCAGCCTTAATCTGAGGCACCTGTAGCTCTCTCTAAGTCATCTAAATAACTTCCAGGATTGAGCCCTCAAAGTCAAACTCCCTGTTGCACAGACACTCCTCTCCACAGAAGACAAGTGCAGCTGCTGAACTCAACGATGCTGTCCCAAATCTTTGGGCAGTTCTGTAGCCTGCTTAAAACTATCAGTTATTTGCCCACAGTTCCCCCCAAAAAAGCATCCATCAGCAGAGGATGGCTGAAATCTCATCACTGTCTCTTCAATGTGTCCTGTGATACAAATCAATGCATATTTATGCACCTGGGTAAGGCAAATATATATATGTATTGTTGGAGAACCTAAATCTGTTCACTAATGGTGCTGTTTAAATAGCCCTTTAACCACATCACTTTTGTCCTCGTTAAGTTAAGTTGCTGGAGGTGAAAAAGCCCTTCCAAAATGGTTTTCACTCACTCACTCAGTCCAAAGTAAACATGCCTCTGGGACCATTATGTGTATCAGATATCCAAGGCTTTGTTAAGAGCTTGCCTGGTAGGTAAACTCTGCTCCTCTTTCCCCTTGCAAGAAGAAGGTTAAAATTAGAGATAGGCTTAGATGAGGAGGGCAGAACAGCACCTTGAGCTATGGATAAATAAGAATAACAGAAGAAATTCCGAGCAGCACACACAAGTGACCCAGGTCTTGGGAGGCTCTTGGTCTAACATAACTCTGGTTACAATATCACATTGGTGTATTTATGCATGTCACTTGCAATCACATTCATCACAGATCTCATGGTGGCCAAGAACTTGATGTTTTCACCAGTAGTTCATGGAGCCACCACATAGAGCTGGGAGCCCCAAATAACATGCATGAGCCTTTGCTAGCAATATCTATAGGGTAAATGTACATGTATAAGCACATCATGGAAAATCCTCAAGCCATATGCTCACATGTCTGGAGGAGCTCAGAACTTCCTTTGATTCTCACCTCACAATACAATCACATCTACTTCCTAAAGGCAAGTTTGGCAGGATAACAACCACTCTAAAACAGCTCATCTAGACCTGATCCACAACTGACTACAGTGAAGAGGAGCCTCGACTGCACCAAGGTCTGGACTAGATATGGAGCTGGGAGATTTTCCCTCTGCAGCCATTAGCTGTTCAGCTGATCTAAACTTGCTGGGGAGAATAAAGCAGCCACCTGCTTCCAGTGACAGGAAAAGTAAAGTGAGATCAAAAGTGAGCAGGAGGAGAGAATGCAAGCAATGTGAAAGGTGGTTGCATGTCATTTCAGAAGTCACCTTTTGGCTTTGATCTGTGCTTAGGAAGCGGGCACCTCCTGGATCAGATGGTCATTCAAGAAGTGTGCCACCAAAGTCATCCCACCTTGAAGTCTCAAGTGTTTGCTTTCCCTGGGGATCTTCCTCCTACTTCCGCCACCAAGTAAATCATCTGCCCTGAGATTTCCTTCAGAAAAGCCAACTAATACAGGCTAGAGAGCAGGGACCAGGACTCGTGTCCTCCTCTAATGCCAGGATCATTCACTGGGATGAAGGTGAGACTGCTCTTTTACAACTGTATTATACACACACAGGTAAGTCCTCTGAAGATCAGGGGAGAGTTATTATAAAAGCTGTTATGCAAACAAAAAAAGAGAAACTCTGGCCCTGAAGAGCTCGGCCTAAACACATGAGTCAGATAAAGGACTTTGACTTGCAGGATTTTCAGACAAAGCACTCGGGGACAAAGCAAGCTACAGATCACTCAGAAAATCTGTGGCAAAGCTGTGGATAAATCCCACTTTGCTGAACCCTCACATCTCCTCTTAACAGCTCCTTGGAGTGCTGCCTGGTTTTTGCTGACAAAGCATTAGTTTTAGAGTCACACTTTGGGGAAATTAAATATTGTGCATTTTGAATGTGGCAAGTGCATGTAGCTGCCTTCTAAAAGCAGAGATTTACAGAAGGCAGGAATGCAGAAATTTACCAACCCAGCGCATGCAAGAATATAAAACTTTTGCATTTAGACTGTTGATACCTTCGGTGAGTGTTAACAAGAGGCAAAATCATGGGGAAGAGAGAGCCTGGTCTCAGGTTACCCCACAAATTGGTTAAGGCTGCAGAGAGGATTAGAGTCTCAGAGCCAGCCTAAGTACTGAGGTGTCATTACGGCAAAATCAAAGGTAACCGTGGGGCTTGGCAGGAAACTGTCAACAGCTACGGGAAAGAGCCAGCCCGGGAAGGAGCTCCATGTCAGGATGAAATTCAGTCACCTTTATTTTCATTTCAGGTGAGGGGTCAAGCAGAAAAGCTATCCCCAGCGGCCTTTATTTACAGTTTTCAAGGGAGAGGCTGAAGAAGCATTTAGAGGAAGAAGGATGAACCCGCTCCTCCCTGACTCGGGGAGACCAGCCTGATGACAGACAGAAGATGCTGTAATGGCACCAGTGCTGGGAAGACACCTTTTATGAATGAAACTGCAGCAGTCCTAAGGAGGTTGTTAACAAAACCCCCAGGGGCTTGAGCGGGGCCAGGACTTCACCTGTAAGATTTGCAGGGAGACCAAGGAAAAGATTGTCCCATCAGGACACTTGCTTTCTGCAGTGTAGGAGCTCACTCCCAGCAGTGAGGACAACAGCAATAGCTAGAAAATCACAATACGTTCATTTTTTTTCTCCTAGACAGGTTGCCAGTTTGCTAGAAAAACCTTGCAAGGTTTTTGTATTGCTCTGGATCTCCTGCTGATGAATGAATATGAAAGTTATAAATGGGTTTGTGTTGTCAAGTCAGAGTATCTACATCCATGCTGGAAAAAATACCAGGGACTGTTCTTTGGCCCTGAGCTCACATCCACAGTGCCCAGCCAGCATTCCCCATGGCAGACAAGGTCTCATGGAAAATGTCCTCTGAGAAGTTTATAGCCTCTGAGCCATGCCTGGGCATGGGAGAGTACTATTAACCCCAAAACATGCCTGGACCATGCAAAAAATTTCACAGCAGGGACTCCTGCAGGTCACTGGCCAGGCCCACAACCTGGTCCTGTTTAATGCAGCAGTGGAAATACAGTCTGTGTGTACATACTTGGCAACCAGTATTTTTCTATGTTGCTATCATGTAAACAGTAGATGACTTGCAAGGGAGTTTTAAGACCTTGCAGCTTCAAGCTGACCAGCATGGGGAGGCAGAGGGTGATGGCACCTCACCAGGACACAGCAAGGCACAGCTCTGGCTCCTCCAGGAACCACAGGCTGCAGCAATGCTAGGAGCCAAGTGCCTCCTGCCTTGCTCAGAAATCCCCATCCAGAGCCAGAAACAGAAAACAAAAGGTGAAATTTCTCCTTTTCTACTCAGACATGGGAAACCTTCCTTCACCCTCCCTCCTCTTTAAAGACCTAAACCCTCTCAGCAGCCAGTTTTGCAAGGGTTAACCAGCATGAAATGAATGTGGAGAGACAGTCCGGGACCATAATCACTTATTATTTTCAGGTAATATGCTTTATCTCTGACTAATCTCCTCATCTGGAGAAACACTCACTGCAGACAAGAGTCACCAAGGTTATCTCTGATGATGGGGCTCTACGGACTGCTGGCTGCGAGGGACCGAGGAGAGGCCAAGGAGAGGACTTCAATTATGGCCTGAACTATGCTCTGGTAGCTGAAAGGCCATTGTTTAATCTACTAGAAATCATCTATTTTAGCAGATAAAGGGATTACTTGGGTTTTCTTTTCCCCAAGAACAGCATGTTATTCCAACTACTAATGGAACATTCGGTATTTAATTAAAGAAAAAGCACAGGGAGAAGCAACACAGGCATCAACATCACTTCTGGGGAAATTCAAACTGATTGTCACCCTTTGATGCTGCTCAATCACCTCTATCTCACTGACCCTTCCTACAGCCCAGATTAAATCATCTGGTTCTCTCCATTCTGCACATTTGATGATTTTTTTTTTTTTTTTAGGGATCCCACCCAAAACTTGGGGGCTGCACAATGTGAATTCACCGCTCTGCAGAAACCTCCTGACTTGTCAAGAGCCAGATTACTCATCAAGAGGAAAGTGTGGAAATTTGGGTTGGATTTTGCCTTTTCTTCTGCAGATTTGTTGCTGGTTGCTGTCTGGCAGGGCTCTGTCTGCCTGGCCCATTAGAGTGATCTGGTGGTGTAGGTCCAAGGTTTGGAAACTAAAAGTCTCTTTGTTGCTCAAGTATAAGCTTGAAACTGCTCCATCTATAAATCTCCTGTTTCCCCTTTTTCCCTCTTGGTTTCCTTGTACCTGCAATCTCCATTTTCAGACAGGTTTGCCCTTTACTTTTTATCCTGCAGACCGATGACTGAAGAGGACAGTTACAAGTCATTCTCAGGAGCTCCACTGTGTTCAGCAAATACAGACTCATTTCTTATGTTGTCCATCCCTTCAGGTCCACTGGCTGCAGACCCAAAGGATCTGTGAAGAAAGATGAGGAAGCAGCAGCTTACAAAGGTAGATGTAAATTCAGTATGTAGGGGTCCACAGCTCTGCTGAGAAAATCGTAAAGAAAAAAAAAAAAAAAATCAAAATGAACACAAATCATTTATTTTCTCCTACCATCAGCTTCTTATTCCTCTTCTCTGTACCAATACATTCAATTTCTTTGCACATGGAGCAAGGACAGGGACCTACTAAGTAATCTGATCTTTGCTTCCATGATTCGTCTGTGCTTTTTCATGACTGCTTCAGAGTAACTACACCCATGTGTGCCAGCTACAGCCTCCTTCAGATCTCTGGAGAGGGATCTGTTGCTTTCCTGTGTGGTGACATTTCTCAGATAAATGGGGCAGTCCATCTTGTCCACCCTGCTGCTACCTGCCTGTGTAGTTCTCATTTGTCCTCCCTTTCCTCCTTGGACTTGGCACATCCCACGAACTGTCATCACCACTGAAGATGTGATCATCCTCAGGCTCTTGGTCTCCTTGTCTGACTTTGCTCAAAGTCTTTGGTGACTGTAACGCCATCCTTCACTTTCTACAGGCAGCTCCAGAAGCTGCTGTGAATTATCAAGTCACCCTGTCTTCTACCAGTCATTGTGTTGAACCAGTTGTTCAGCTTGCTCTTGACCAGGACTGCTGACCTCACCTCTTCATAATGTTTTTCAGCAGCTTCTTAGACATATCATATAGCCCCAGGACACTCCACACACCTATTGCAACACACTGGGTCAAATGACTTTTTGAAATTGTGCAACTGAAGTTCTTGATATCTCTGAACTTGTCAGTGACCAGCCTCTTGCATTGGTTTTCCTGTACTGTCCCTCTTGCCTTGTGGAAAATGAATCTACCTTCTGAGTTGTCCAGCAAGGAACACAGCAAGGAATTTGCTTAGGTATCAGGAAATGCACAGAACCTGGAAGGTCATCACCGTAGGGATTTGCTCACTAGTATTCACTTTTCCTTGTTTAGGGGATCTTTTCTTTCCTGATAACATACGATTGACTGGCTGGGTCGATGACCCATATGACAGCCCCATGGATCCATTCTCAGCCCCTCAGATTCTTCAGTCTCCTGACCCTTCTTTGCTGCCTCTGCCAGCAAGATTCTTCTTGTCATCCTGCTCCTGAAGCGTTATAATCTCCCAAGCACTGAGAATCTCTTCATCTCTTGATCAGTTGTCTGTGAAGACTCTGGTAATATTTCACCCATCTTTAGTCTGTCCTTTTCTGTCCTCAACCTTGGTGTTGTGGAGATTACACTTGTTCTTCTTCCTTAGCATCTATTATAAAAGGCCACCTTGATTTGGACTTTCACAAGAATGTTTTAGTGCTGCTTTGCTTTATAAACCAAATCTCCTTGACTATCCTTGCTATTTGACTTTTGCCCAGCTCTGAGTGTGCTTGCTCAGGCTGTTTTTTCACCCATGCACCCTTCCTTGGCACTGACCAGGTGGAGAAGGTCTTCCAACAGACAGGCTCAGTGGCTGCCTGCTTTCTTTCTCATCATCCATGTCAAGTGAATGTTGTTGAGACAGATGATGAGGTTATGACTGCAGAAGACCACAGCTCCAGGGGATACCCAGTGTTTGCTCTTCCTCTGCTTGCTATTTTTGGTCTTCCTAAATGCCAGTAGGAGCTTTTCAGCTCTGCTGCCTGTTTTGTTTGCACTTGCACCTCCTTTTGCATATGTAGACTCTGTAGAGCCCCATGAAGCCTGCAGGCACTTGCCATTTTTCCTACTGGTTAGCATTGTTTTTGCCAATATTTGGCATGTGCCAATCTGTCATGAACATCAATCACTGGGCACATGAATAGCTCACTCTCGAGGTAGGGCTTAGGCATGCCTTGACTGGCAGCAGATTCACCTGAAATTCTTCAAAGAAATCAAGGAAATTCTTCCTGAGTACCTGTCACAGGAACCCATCTGTCTGGAAGTGCTATAGAAACTGCTCCACAGCCCTGAACTGAAAGGGCTGATTTCTGAAAGGTGACAAACCTGGAGCTGACCAGGGTTTTCTTTTGACTACTGTGGTTCTGCCTCATTGCCTCAAGACAAGGTTTTCCCATATGGCACCATTATCTTGTCTGCCCACCTGCTTTTCAAAATGCACACAAGACTATGCTGGTACATCTCAAATTCGTTCATGAGGAGTGAGATTTTACCCAAAGTGACCTCAGATGCCTGTTTCTGCTGGCCAAAGCTTCCATTAGCAGCAATCCTTTTGCTGGGCCACTTCTTCTCATCAGACACTGACCTAGCTAGAGATATCAGACAGCATCTACATGGCCAAGAAGAGAGAACAGATCTCAAAACATTTCTTGCCCATAGCCTCGATGGCAGACATGGCCCTGTGGTCCCAGCACATGTTCCTCTGCATCTTCTGAGCACTGTGAGTGGATTTTTGGCTTAGGTGAGAACAAGGTGCTCAGCCGTTCTCATAAGAGCCACACTTCCAAGAGAGAGCAATTTTTATTCAGGCATCACAGTAGTATCTAGATCACCAAAATCACCTGCCTGGCTGGGCAATAAAACCTGGACAGAAACATCACTGAGCTTGTCTGGACTGGGCAAAAATTAAGCACACTGCAAAGAGAGCAAACAAACTGAGGAAAACTTGGAGGCTGGAGATGGAGTGCAGTGTTCAAGGTTGGACTGCTGGTGGAAAGTGGGAACATGGGAGATGATTGTAGAAAGCCCACACAAATGCAGAAGGACTCAGGCTAAGGTTTCACTTAGTTGCTGCCTTCTCTCAAGTATGTATCAGAAAAAATGTCCCACTTTGATTTTAAAATTGGTGGAGAATCCACCATAAATCCTGGTAAGTTGTTCTAATAATTGATGCACAACAGTAAAAATTGATACCTTGGACTTAATCCAGTTGCACACAATGGTGTTTAGAGCTGTCTGAGGTTCCTTAGGATATCTGAGGTGTCTGCAGTGCCTGACATACTTGAAACAGAGACCATTGGAGACTGCAAAACACCTCAAATAGCCCCAGATACCCCTGTGTGGGAAGCTGAACTGAACTCCTTCTATCTGTCCTCCTTCAGTTCCTGATTCCTGTTCCAAATTTGTTCTTTATCCTCATGCTTCTGCTCTGGCATACATCTCTATAGGTTGCAAACAAGTCACTCATCCTATTCCTGTATGTAATTATAGTTCCTTGAGAAGCTTCAAGGCTTAGCTCCATGTTGTGTGCAGGAGTCTCTTCTCAGGAACACAGTTCCCACCAGTTTTATTTGCTGTCCTAGGCTCTTGTGTTTGAACAGCACATAACTTCATCCCTGTTATCTTACCCTGCTACTTATGATTCTCCAGATGCAAACACAGTTTTATGCACTACCACTATGAAATTATTGTAACTCATAGAATCATCAAGATTGGAAAACACCCTTAAGATTATTCTGTCTTTCTGTGCCTCATTCACTCCAATATCACAATAAGGAACAAATGATTATTCACAGGAACCATAACAACTTTTTTTAAAAAAATAATAATACAATCATAGAATCATCACAGGGGTTGGAAAGGACCTCTGAAGATCAAAGCCAACCCCCCTGCTGCAGCAGAAAGACCTGGGGCAGATCACACAGGAAAGCATCCAGACGGGTCTTGAAAGTCTCCAGAGAAGGAGATAATTATTAATTTCCAAAATGGATTCCATCACCCCATCAAGCTCAGATTTTTTTCCCTAAATGTGTCCTTTTACTTCTCCATATTGAAATACACCCTACCCATTTGCTCCCAGTTGCCATCCAGAGATCAAGGCAGCTCTGTGCCAGTGAACTGTCCTCTTCATTATTTCACACTCCATAGCCCCAGTTTCAGACTCCTACACATTTGGTCTACAATGATTCTTTATTTCCCCTGCAAATCAATGGTAAAAACAAAATAATGAACCAGTTTCCACAGGAGACTCAAGGATTCATTTTTCCCAGTGACATTTGGAGATCTCTTCCCAGCCAGTTGGCTCCACTTAATTTGCACCATGTTGATTTTATACCTTTTTTTAAAAAATCCTCCTCCAAGATGGTACCAACCAACCACTTTCAGAAATCAGTTCCATCAAGAGTTGCTCACTGTTACTGGAGAACAGCAAGTTGATTTGACAAGGCCTATTTTCTATATACACACACTCATCTGCATCAATTTTATTGCCTTCCTTTAATAATTCATTGATCAGGTGATGTGCCCACTATTTCTTGCCTTTAACAGTGACAGTCTTAGCATTACCCAAATCTTTTGCCCAATTCCTGTAAATAATGAGCCAATATCAGCTTTCTTAGTGCTCTCAAATCTTTCTGGTGTCCCAAAATGAAAAGCCAGCATTAATGGCCAACATGGTATGTTCCTGGTTCCAAGAGTTCTGAAAGTGTGAATGACTGGGATTGGCTGATGATTAAAAAATTAATTAATGCAGTTGCTGTTTAACATATCCCTAGTTATTAATGGAACTCAAACTGCTCTTTCACCAGCCCCTCATACTAATACCCTATCTGATTTTCTCCCACAGACAAACTTGGAGAAGAAAGGTCAGTTTAATACTCCCCTGTTCTCTGGTGGTAGTGGCCATGGCAGCTCCTACCTGTATCTCCTAATAGTTTTGATTATTTTTACCTCAGCAGACCATACATTTATCTCTATGTTTTCCTATTCCCACTACTCATTCCAGGGCAGAGGTGGCCTATTTAGATGAAGTAAGACCAAAAGATGAATTAAGACCAAAAGATACTGGTCTTTCCCTTGCTATGTAGGAGTGATCACTATAGGGCAACCAGCCCAGAGCACCAGGCTCCATTTCAAGTATCCCATTGCCCATCAAAAACACATATAAAGCACAAAGATGTCACTTTATTTCAGTTCAGGTCAGCTTTCAGCTTTAAGGAGGAGGAATGAAGCTCCCTATTTAACATTTTTTCCCAGAAAAGACACTATCTGATAGTACCAAGTTAGTCACATCTCATTGTCAGGTGGATTTTTTTGTTGCTGCAAAAATTAGAACACAGAAGGATTAAATCTGTGGGATCACAGTGGGGATTTCTAAATGCTTTTTATGAATCTTAAGCCCGAGGAGAGGCAGAAGGAATGCAGAGCCCTAAGAGCTTCTGTAAACATGCTTCCAAACACCTGGAGCGTGTGCTTAATCCATCTGCAAACAGTTGGCTTCCTTCTGCCTTCCACCAAGCTCCTCTTCCTTAAAAAATCCCAAAGTCAGGCTTCATGCCCAGTTTTGGTAAAGTCACTTCTGACACACAGAGTTACTGAAGGCAGGCTCCAACTCCTGCTCCCCCCAAAACTCTTGAGTTTCCCACTTGTGACCGTCTCACTCCCAAGGTGTCTATTTAATCCCACTTTTATTAGGAGCACAGCTCCGGGTAGTTTACTGAGGTTACAAACAATGAAGCTTTTATCAAACCTTTGGCTAATCAGTCACTAACAAGCTCCCCTTCAGTAAAGGGCTAGGCAGGCCCCCAGGCTGCAACTAACCTGGGGGGGTAAAAAAAGGGAAAAAAAAGAACTGGGGAGAGGGTGTTCCCCTTGATCTGGATCAGTGCCCCAGTCCCCAGCCACAGAAACACTTGTGAGAGTGAGCACAGCAGCCAGAAAAAGCAGCCAGGAGTGGACACAGAGCAGAACTGCCTCTTTCAGCAATGAAGTTCTCTCACAACAGCCTAAAGTGCTGGAGTAAATAGGCTTGTGATATACAATTATTTATTCCTTGCTTTTTGACAGAGTCCAGCAGCTCCGTCGTGCTCAACACTATGTAAACACAAACAGGAAAATATCTGCTGTTCCAAAGCCTATGATCTTTTATGGAGATCTTGAAGGAGAAACAAAACCAATCCAAGCCTGTTGTCAGTGGCCTGAAAAATTACGGAATGAGGAGACCTCCCCAAGAAATGTTGTAGGGTCTGAAAAATCCAGATAGATTTTAAAACCTCTGATCTTATCATAAGGTAAGTTGGCAAAATTTGATTGCCAGAACTTCTGTCCAATAGATGACTACATACAGGGAAGGAGGAATATACATTATTCTCCTTAGGTAAGGGATAAAAATTACTTCAACCTGTACACACGTACACAGAACTGCCTTCTCAGATTCATGACAGTAAAGATCTATTGCACACCACCAGATATTCTCTCTCTGCTACCCATTTACAGGACAAATCAGAGGGTGAGTGAAAAAATAGACTTTATTAGAGCATATTGTTAAGTGTAAAGTACCCAGTCTAAGAAGGAACAGGCTCAGCTGTAAACAAGGCAGTGGTACAACAGCTTAAATCTAATTCGAGTTGTTCTTAGTCAATCCCTTGATACTCTTGAGAGTGGAGCCAAGGTCCTGGACCACTGGGAGAAAAAAGATAATTCTCCTGTCTTGTCAGAGGATGAAGAATTAATTCCCCATTTCACTGATGGCTCTGGAGAAAGATAAATTTTGCACATGAAGAATTCTTTCATATGTGGGCCATCGAGTCACTGCCTTGCCTCTTGACAGCCCTAGGGAGAAAGGGAGACTTATATTGCAAATGCAGCCAAACCAAACCTGTGGTTCCTGCTTCACTGCAGCAATTCGGAGCCATTGAAGAGATCCTGGTCTCTCTCCTGGTGAAGTCAATAGCAGCCAATATGGGTTATGATGTCCCGATCCTCCAACACATTCCCTGTGCCTAGACCTCAGCATCCTCAGGCAATGGAGAGAGATCCAGATGGGTGCAGGTATCAGTTCCTGCTGTGAGGCTGGGTGCTCAGGTCTGAAGCATTTTCAGGTTTCCGTGTTCAGCTGGAGACACCTGAGGTGCACAACAGGAAAGTGAAGCCTGTACCTACATGTTCAGAGGAGCAGGCCCTGGGAGGCAAAGACAGTGTCTTCCCAGCAGGGAGAACAGCACTCCCTGCGTGCACAGGGACAAGCAGAGCACCAAGGGGAATGGTGTGGCCAGCACCAGGCAGTGACAGGGAGCACCTCGCTCTTCTGCTGCACTTTTCCTTGGGAAGCCCTGGAACACTTTCCAGGGCAGCGGGCTGGAGAAGTGAGCCCATAACACAGCTGGCTGGGGATAGAGCTCAGCCACAGCTCCCAGCTGCCATGGGCTGCTCTGCCTGGCAGAACTCGCTGCCACACTCCTAGTGCCAATGCTAACACATGTCCCAGCCACTCGGGAATAAGGCAGGAATTCCACAGTGTTGCTCAAGCCCAACCCTGGATCTCCCCGCACTGATGGACAGCAGCCTCAGACTCTTACCTTGAAACCGATTTCACCCTAGCATTTTGGCACCTCCCTTGCCAGCTTCTCAGTGTGTTTCTGCACCATAAACGTCCCCCAGACCTCTCTGGAAACAAGGAGCATTGGGAAAGGAGAGGGGCAGGGTGCTGGATCTCCCCGTGCTGCTCCCCTCCTGCCCTGGCACGAGGGAACAGCAACAGGTTTGTACTGAGCACCGAGGGTGTTTTGAGGCTACACTCCGTGCTACTTGCAGGATAACTGCATTAGGAAAATTAGACATTTTTACAGCCATCAAACCATCAAAGCTTTATTCTCTCCACTCTTCAAATGAAGTGTTGGTTTCCATATCCGTTCCATCCCAGCTATGTAATAACCCCTCTAAAGCTATTTTTGTTTCACCTTCCTTCCTATTTGGTAAAGCAAGCTGGAGCTTTCTGAGGACATACATAATTATTGCAGCTATTTCAGCATGATTTTCTCACCCGTTTCCTTTGTTGGAAGGAGAGAAATCAACCAAACTCGAAAGCAGCACACCGTGCCTCTGAGGGAAACTGCCTTGCCGGGCTGTTCCTCTAGATGGCTCTGCCTTTGCCCAAATGCACCGATTTCCTGAAGGAAAAATCGCAATTTACAGCGATCCGGCGATACCACTGATTGCTCCTCTCCCTCCTGCGAAGATCACGGGGGTTTTGAGCAAACGGATAAAGACAGATTTGTCGTAATTTTAGAGAATAACATTTTCGGCTTAGCTCTTCAAACGCGGAGGGAAGTTGCTCTTTAAACCCTACCTGCTTCTTGTCCTTTTGATGCCCTTTCTAGCTGCGACTTGCACATAAACTCCTCGTTTTAGGTGCCTGTTGTTCGCTCAGATTTCAAATCAGTATTTTCCAGTGCTAACCTTCTCCAGAGAGACGAGAGGTTACTATAAATAAGAAAGGCAAGGAAGCTCGGAAGGGAAAAGGCACCTTGCAGAACATAATGTCAAATTTTCTTCTGCTCGCCTGGCTGTCTGAATACACAGGGTGAGCTCCTTTTCCAAAAGCTGAAAAATAAAATCAGCAACAGCGACAGAAACAAAATAACAACAGGGGAAAAAAACAAACACACCAAACAAAACCAAACCAAAACAAAAACCTTAAAAGAAGAAAACAACAACAAACCAACAAAAAGGCAAAAAAAAAGGCAAAAAACCCAAACAACAAACAAACAACAAAAACAAAATGAAACAAGCAAACAAACAAACAAACAAAAACCACAAAAAATCCAAACAAATTTTAAAAAAAACAAAATGCCAAAAAGCCTCCAAAAAGCCCAAACACCTGCCCTTACGATTAAGGCAGAAAATTCGAAATCATAATTCTTTATCACACTCTCTTTTAAATGATTCTCTGTAACCAAACTGTCTGTCCACTTGTTTTAAAACGAAATACACTGGTGAAAATCCTCCAGTTATTACATCCCTGCTTAGATCACGCGAGGGATGAAAATTTGGGATTGGAGGTAGCCCGGGAAAGCTGCCCCGATCCAGCTTCATTGATTTACACGTGGATTTTAAACTATTTTATCGATGCCATAAAATGCAAAGACTTTTCCCAAACGCTTCTACCTCCCCCCAAAACCTTGATGTCAAATGAAGACACCCGGCGCTTGCTACCCTGAGAAGAGCACCTTGTATCTGTACCTGCAAAGGGGATTTGGGGGCATTTTTCCCTGGAGACAACTCAATAACAATCCCATTTAAGTCCCGGGGATTTACATCTTCTAAGCGACCGCCAAAGACTCTCTCAACTCTCCCGCACCATTGACTGTATTTTTCTTGTTCTACCTCTGGGTCCGATCATGTGCTTTGCTCCGGACAAGAAGGATTTGCCGGAGCCGGTTCCCGTGTAAACCCCGGGGTGTCGGGATCGTTTGTGAATACCGAGAGCTTTTTTTTTTCTCTCTTGCAAAAGGATGGGCTTTCCCTCAAAGCTCGCCCCGAAGCACGAAGGAGAAAATCAACTTTCAGTCATGAAATCGCGCCCGGCGACCGCCAGCCCTTTCCTCCCGCAGTACGAGCGAACACGCTGATGATGTTGTTTAATTTCGGGCAATTCCTTATCCAAAGCTAATTAAAGTGAGATCTCAGCCGTGGCTGTTGTGAGACGGGCGGCAAAATTACACATAAATAAAGAGAGTTTAAGCGTATTTCAGCCTTCGCGCTCCGTCGGGGCAACCGCAACGATGCTAATCTCCCCCAGACCTCAATTTCGGGGCGGGTTTCGGGGCCGAAGGGATCTGGGACGATCGCATCCGTGGGAAACGGGGCTCGGATCCCTTTGAGCGGAGAAAACCCTGGGGATGAGGGCAGCCGGGTCGGGGGTGGGGGGGGGGAAGAGCCGGGCAACGCGGAGAGACCCCCGGGAGGGGAGGGGAGCGGGAAGGGGGGTGAAAAACGGGGGGGGGGGAGGGGGGGCAGGACCGGGGATGCTGCCCCCGCGCTGCCGGCAGCCAAATCCCTGGCGCCTCCCCCAGCTCCCCCCACCGGTCCCTCCCCCATCGCCGGTTTTGGGGCCCGGCCTTGCCCCCCTCCGCCTCCCTCCCCGCCGCGGAGCCGCGCTACTGGCTGCTCCCCGCCCAGCCCCGGGCTCACGGCAGCGCCTATAAGGGCGCCGAGCTGCAGCCCCCCGGGATTTTTTGGTCTGGGGCTGTCGGGGCTGCGGCGGGGGGGAGGGGGGGTTTCTGTCCACGGAAGAGGACGGGAGCGCGGCGGGGCGGGGGGGGAAGAGAGCCGGTCGCCTTGCATGGCCAGGGATTATGAGCGCCGGTGAGTTGCAGCAGGCGCAGCCCAGACCTTCGGCGCCGGCGGCCGCCCCCGCGCCCCCGCAGCCCCGCAGCGCCCAGGAAGCCCCCGACATGGCGGTGTACTGCAGCGAGAACTTCAGCGTCTACCCCCAGCCCAGCCTCCACCCGCCCGGCGCCGCCGCCGCCGCCGCCGCCGCTGCCGCAGCCGCTGCGGCCGCCGCCGCTTCCTCGGGGCAGCGGGCGGGCGGGTACGCGCTGGGGGATTACGGGGCCCCCGCCAACGCCGGTTACCTGTGGGGCATGAACAGCCCCGCGCCCTACCTGCAGGGCCCGCCCGGCTCCGCCGCCGCCGCCGCCGCCGCCGCTCCCTTCCTGCCGCCGGGCTCGTACGGCTGCTCGCGGGGCGGGCAGCTGGTGGGCTCCCCGTCGGCCCCCGGGTCGCCGTCGGCGGGAGGCGCGGAGCTGAGCTGGCTGAGCCTGGCCAGCCAGGAGGAGCTGCTGAAGCTGGTGAGGCCGCCTTACTCCTACTCGGCGCTGATCGCCATGGCCATCCAGAGCGCTCCGGAGAGGAAGCTCACCCTCAGCCACATCTACCAGTACGTGGCCGAGAACTTCCCCTTCTACAAGCGCAGCAAGGCAGGATGGCAGAACAGCATCCGCCACAACCTCAGCCTCAACGACTGCTTCCGCAAGGTGCCCCGCGACGAGGACGACCCTGGTGAGGCCGCCGCGCCGGGCGGGAGGGTGGGCTGGGGTTGGGGGGCGCGGCGGGCGCACCCCGCAGCCCGTGAGCAGAACGGGAGGCTGCGGTGCCCTTGGCCGAAGGTTTATTGGTCCCCTCTAGCCGGGGCCTTGTGAGGAGTCCGGGCTCCGTTGCCCCCCTCGGGGACAGCGCTGTGAGCAGTGCCGAGCTGCCCTGTCCCGTCAAGCCGGGTTGCTGGGAGAAGCCCGGTCTTCCGTGTCCCCTCGGGGCCAATGAAATGAGACCGGGCTCCCTTGTCACCTCGAGGCTGTCGTTGTGGGGACATCGGGCTCCCGTGTCCCGTTCGGCTCCTTGTCCCCTCGGGGCTGGTGACATGAGGAGACCGGGCTCCCTTGGTCCCTCGAGGCGGGCTCCGTGCACAGAGCAGCCTCCCTTTACCCCGCTCGGGCCCCCGGCGCTGCTCCCCGCGGGAAGTTTGGGCGAGGGGCGGGTGGCCGCAGCCCTCACCCCCTCTGCGAGCTGTGCGGGGCTGTGCGGGGCTGGGAGTGCCGGTTGTGCAAGGCTCGGCTCCTTGGGCCGTGACTCACAGCTCCCCTCCCTGCCCGCCGCTCGCCGGCCCGGCCCCGGGGCGCAGCGGGGGCCCGGAGGGGGCGAAGGCGCCGGGACGGTGCCGGTCCAGCCTGGCAAGGAGGGGACGTGCCGGGCTCTGGGGCCTCCTCTGTGGGGACGTCCTGGGGTCAGCGCTCCCGTCAAGCCCGGCCATGGCCGAGAGACAGGTGGGGACGGCTCATGTCACCACAGCCCCGCAACACTTTTAAGTCGTAGGGCAGCTTGTCTGCTGCCCCGGCAGCTCAGCGCTGCTGGCCTGCTGCACCCCCGCCGTGCCTGGATGCACCAGCTTTTCTGAGAAGAGCCGTGGCATGGATGCCACCTTGTCGCCCTCAGCAGAGGTGGCCCCAAGTGCCCCTGCTGGCTGTGAGGCGGCCAGAACAAGGGGAGCCCTGCTTCACCTTCCCTTCAGCCGGGTAGAGGTGCAGATCCTCTAGGGAAGCTTGTGCTCTGTGATGGGGAGATTCTCCACCTCCATAGTGGCCTTAAGGTTCACATGGGCATCAGAGGGGTAGAGGAGCCAGGTTTTGTGTCCTTGTACTGGACAACGGAGGTGAAACCTGGTGTAGGAGAGGTGTGGGTGCTGTGCTGATCACACAAGACGTGCATGTCACTTGTCTGTCTCCGGTTAGGCTCGCTGTCACGGAAGTTAACTTTCTCTCTTCCTTCTCCTGTTGTCCATCAGGGAAGGGAAACTACTGGACCTTAGATCCCAACTGTGAGAAGATGTTTGACAACGGGAACTTCCGTCGCAAACGCAAGCGGCGCTCGGAGCCCAACGCCCCCGCCACCGCGTCTGCAGCCTCCTCCCTGGGGGGCCTGAAGGCCGAGGAAGAGCGACCCATCCCAGCCACAGGCAAACCGTGTGGAAACAGCCCACCCCCAGAGCTGGACCCCTCGCCTTCTGCCAGAGACCATCCAAAAAGCTCCTCTCCCTCCGGGATCATTTCATCCACCCCTAGCTGCCTCAGCACCTTCTTCAGCGGCATGAGCTCCCTGAGCGGTGGGGGCAGCCGGCTGACGGGGGGTCTCAGCAGTGACCTGCATCACAGGAACTTCTCTGCTGGACAGCTGAGCAGTGGCACTTTCACCCCTTCCAGCAGCTCTTCTCAGGAGGTGCCTTCGCCAGACCAGCTGCAGCGGGTGGCGGGACCTTCCCCTGCCTACTACAGCTCCTTCCATCCCAGCAGCAGCAGCCAGGGAGCCCAGTACAACCACTACTACAACTTCACTGTTAACAGCCTCATCTACACCCGGGATGGAACAGAGGTGTAGGATGCTGGGGCAGTTGGCTGGCGAGCGCTGCAAAAGGTGCAGGAGTTGCAGGTGTACTTGGCAGCACGGAGGACCATACGCTTTTGCAAACAGCATTTCAATGTGGACGCTTCCCAGGATTTCTTCCAGGAAGACAGATCTCACCTTTCAAAATAAGAACGCCCCGTAAACACCAGCAGAAGGCAGATGCAGTGTCCTTTCACTTACCCTGGAAAACACTAGGCAGTTTAGGTGGCTTGCCATCTAAACCCTGCAGATGAAAGAGAACTGAATGAAACGTTTTCAGTGGTTTCTAATCCTGAATGTAGAATAAGAAGTTTAAAACCTATAACCGTAAAGCGGTATCAGCAAGAGCCAAGTGTAGACATCCAGTGAGACTTAGAAGAGAGCAGGAAAAAAAAATAAAAAATGAAGAGATTTCTTATGAAGTGCCTTGTACAATGTATTAAAAACCTCTTCTGCCAGCAATTGCCTCTGTGAGCCCTTCCTTTCTGCCCTGCTCCTGCAATATGCGATGCACGGGAGAGAGCGTTTGGGGAAAAACCCACCCAAAACCTCCTCAAAACCCATGGAGGTTCGCTCTGGGCTTCCCGTGTATGGCATATTGTACAGCCAGGGCTGTGTTTTGTAAAACAAATCTTTTTTTTTTTTTTTTTTCCCCTGAGCTTAGTACCAAAGATAACTGTAGCCATGCAGCTTTAGCACGAGAATAAACACTGGGGTATTTTTATACATATTTGTACGTAATGTAACTCTTCTGTACATACGTTTCTATGTGGTTTTATATTTGTAAATTATGCTCTGGAGCTGTACTTATTTATAACGTGTTTTAAACTTTGTTAAAGTTTGTTTTACTTTGTTTCCCCTCCTTTTTTTTTTTTTTTTTTTCTTGTTTTGTCGGTTTATTTGTTTTGAATTTTTCGTTGGTTTTGTTTTTTGTTCCTTAGTGTATTAATGAACCTTTTCAGGCTGAACAGCGGTTGGGAATAAAACGTTAACAATTGTTAGATTTTTGGGTTTTGCCTGGTTGTTCCTCGTTGTGCTTGAGGTATTTTAAAACTCTGGGGGAGACAGGTCTTGCTTTCACCTGGTTTGGGATAGAAGATGCAAAGGTTTATATGAACAGTTTCCATCTGTGCAGTCAGACAGGAAAAAACTGCTCTGGGCCCAAAGGAGACGTGTCTCAAAGTGATTTGCCAGCCTCTTGAAGTCTCCCTGTGCAGAGTGGGAATTTGGGGCTTTTTTGTTTGTTTTTTTTGGTCAGCGGTCTGAATTACAGCTGTCCTTTTTTTCAGCCTGGTTTAGTAAAAAAATAAAATAAAATAAAAGCTTGCAAAAGTAAAAGCAGCAGGGCTGGTTCCAGCGTGGTGCTAGCTAGCAGGAGGTACCAAGCCTGAGCTTTTGAGTGTTGGCTCAACCCGGTTTTGCAGATCAGTTTTTTGATGGCACCTGCTTAAAATGGCAGGTGAGTTGCAAAGCTTGACCAGTCAACTGGTGGGCCTGGCTTAGTCCTCTGCTGAGAGTCCTTCCTGATTCTTCCTGCTGGGAAAAGGGTCTCCATCCTAGGGCATTATGCAAAACTATCTGCTCCCAATTCTTGCTGTTTGCCTAAGTTTGTTGGGTGCTGGTGGGGCCATAGAGTGTAAAAATAAATGTCTTCATGAGGAACGTATCATCGATAATGAAGTTAAGCATAAAAATGCAGCTATTTAACACACCTGCATCTGCAGTGATGTAAGGCCATCCCTGCAGGCTATTGAGAAAAAAAAAACAAGGTTTTGGCAGTGTGATGCAGCACCTCTTCACTGGCTACCTGCAAAACATCTAGTGATGCAAGACAAACCACTGGCCTGATCCAAACCATGATGAAGCTGTGATGAAATGTCAGATGACTTCCATGTGCTTGGGATCGGGACCAAGTACTTTCCCCAGCACTGTCCAACCATTTGTGCAATGGCTGAGACCAGTGGGTGGGTGGCAACTCCTGCCTCATCCCCCTCTCGGTCACTCCTTCCCAGCACAGATGCCATCTTCCTGGCTTTAGGGGTAATTCCTCCAAGTCTTGACTTTTTTTTATTATTATTATTTCATCTCAGGTGGTGCAGGAGTAGTGATAATGGGAAGGAAAGTGCAGACTGCCAGTAGCACAAAGCCAAGGTGGTCAGTCTTGTCCTGCTCGGGTTCAGTCACACCAGGTGTGGAGTAGCTTTGTTTGGATTTTGGACTCCTGGGTTTGATCTAATAGCAGTGGAGGGCTTCCCAACACCTTTAGAAGGTTAAGAGCCAGTCCTTAAGTAAGCCAGGAACTGCTCACTCATGTATCTCAGTGACCACTGCACCTCTTCTCTGCTCCACCTGCCTGTGGTCAGACCTCAGCAAGGAGTGGGCCAGCGTGGGACACTTGCACATGTCCAGCTCATGTTCTTCCACCACCCAGAAGATTTGTTTCAGGATTTACCTTTTGCCACTTCCATCAGCTAGGTGTTTCTGCAGACAATACCCATAAGCATTTGCTCCTGAAGATCCCAAATCAGTGGCAAATGCGTGTTGCTGTGTGGTCTGCCCCTGGCAGTGTGTCCTCAGCAAATGTCCCATGGTTCAACAGACCTCGTGCCACATCTGTTGGGTGGTGGCATAGCCAGAACTCCTCAGAGCAGAGCCAAGGGGATGGTGGTGGGCTCTAGGGAGGATTTGGCAGGTCTTAACTGTCCCCAGTGCAACTTCCCTGCCACTAGCACCAAATCCTGCTCCCTCCAGGGAAAGTGAGCCCTTAGCTGGAACCAGGGGCTGTGGCCCCTCCTGGGGACACAACACTCCAAAGACTGGAGTGCTCATGATAAATCAACCTGCCCAAGGGACACTTAAGAGTAGATTTCAGCAAATAGACACCCTGTCTGCAGAGAGGAGTCAAGTGAATGAGCTAATGGCAGCCTTTTAGGTCTCCTTTTGTCATTAAAAGAAACTTCTTTTAGCAAATCTGGGGAAGAGGGAGGGCAAGAGGATTGGGTTTAATGAAAGGCACTTAAAAGCAGCAGGGCTTTTGTCATGGGATTTGGGGATTTACTGTGATGCCCCCATTGAAGGAGGGAGAAGACAAAGGCAATTAGCCTGGTGGTCCCACCCTAAGAGTCCCCACTTCCCTCTAAATGCCAAGGCCATGCCTGGGATGGGCAGTTCTCCCATGACAATGAGCCTCTTCCCAGCCTGGGTCAGGTGACAGCCTGCTCCCAGGGAGGTCAGCAGAGAAATATCTTTCCCATGGAGAGAGGCTCAAACTTCAGTCATCCATCCTCTCTGCTCTGGCAGCCCCCTGCAAAATGACTTATTATGGCTTTGAGGGAGCAGTGATCTCATGGGGGGGAGTGGAGAGCCCACAGATGCTGTCTGCTGTTCATGTTGCAGAAGTCTCATCTTTGCTTGGTTTCTCTGTTGTAATAACTGACAACACCTCCACTCTTTCTAGGCATCTAGAAAGATGCCACTTCAACTAGACAACGCTGATGCAGCTCAGCCATACTTGATGTGAAACCACAGTGGTGCTGATGACTGACAGCACAACTGCCTGGTACCTCAGCCCTGTGCTGCCTCTACCTGCTGACACTCCCAGCCAAGGACTGTGGCTCTTCCTGAAAGAGGGTAGATTTAGATTAGATCTTAGGAAAGATATTCTTTCCTCTGAAGGTGGTGAGACACTCAACCAGGTTGCCCAGGGAAGTTGTCGATGCCCCATCCCTGGAAGTGTTCAAGGCCAGGCTGGATGGGGCTCTGAGCAACCTGGTCTGGTGGGAGGTGTCCCTGCCCATGCATGGGGGTTGGAACTGGATGATCTTTAAGGCCCCTTCCAACCTGAACCATGACAATCCTAGGAGTCCAGCTGAGGGCTGCACACACAACTACTGAAAAAGGCAGTCCCTGCTTGAAAAGATGTGCAGTCCAAAGGCATTCCAAGAGGTGTGTTGGATCAGTCACACAGATGCTTGCTGGCTCCCACGTGTGGCACTTCTCCAGCACAGGGTCGTTTAACTCTGCGCGGCGCTGGCCTTATCGACGTGCCAGCAAAAGGTTCAGGCAGGCACCCACGGCAGGTCTGCACTTGAGCTACTGCACAGTACAAAGGCTTTGCCAGTACAGCTGGATCAGCCCAGTCCCCTAGAGGAGACCCAGCTCCCATCAACAAAGGAAACCCTTGTGCCAGTGAAGTTCAACCCCCCCCCCCCCCACCCCCAGCAACACCGAGTATATTGTGGGGTGGTGGGAGGGGATTCCAGAGGCAGAACACAGCCATCCACCCTGGGTTTCATCGCCCGCCAACTCTTTTGGAAACAGGGCTTCATCTACTGCCACTGGCCATGGACTGTGGTTTGCATCTCTGGAGGAGCCTTTTGATTTGCTCTGTCGCTCACCAGCTTGGTGAAAGTTGGCCACAGTATATTGTGCCTGTACAGAAGGCTTTATTGCCTTTGTTACGCTGATTGAAGGTGATTTTTTTCCTTGAAATCTTTAGGAATGCTTCAAAAGAAGTAGTAGTGTTTGAGGAAACTACTCTATGGATATCCTGCCCTTGCCCTCACTGTATTTCTAGAAATGGAAAATCTTCATCAGGCTTCTCAAGGTTGAGACACCAGACCTGCAGATCTCACAGAATCACAGAATGTTTGAAGTTGGAAGGGATCTTAAAGATCATCGAGTTCCAACTCCCCTGCAAGGGCAGGAACACCTTCCATTACAGCAAGCTGCTCAGAGCCCCATCCAACCTGCCCTTGAACACCTCCAGGAATGGAACCCGCACAACATCTCTGGGCCACCTGTTTCACTGTCTCACCACCCTCACACTGAAGAATTTACTCCTGATCTCTAACCTAAATTTCACTTATTTCAGCTTAAAACCATTACCCCTCATCCTCTCACTGCAAGCCCCTGTAAAGAGTCCCTCCCCAGCTTTCCTGTAGCCCCTTCAGGTACTGGAAGGCCACTATGAGGTCCCCCCAGAGCCTTCTCTTCTTCAGGCTGAACAGCCCCAACTCCCTCATCCTGTCCCCATAAGAGAGGTGCTCCAGCCCTCAGATCACTTTTGTGGCCCTTCTCTGGACACGTTCCAACAAGTCCACATCTTTCTTGTGCTGGGGGCACCATCTCACCTGACTTTGAATGTGATGTGCCTGTATTCTGTCCTGCTCATTCATGGGAGGTGGGCCTGGTAGCACGTATAGGAAGAGAGACAAAGCCTCATTTTGTAGCTTGACCCAAGAGAGGCAACATGAGAATCAAGTCTGGCTGATGGTACATGGGTAGCTGATGCCTCAGCTAGAAATATCTGTGCCAGGTGGAGACTGCAAATGTTGGAAAATTGCTGTTTTTCCTTAGGCTTTGGCAAACAAAAAAGAAGAAAAAAGAAAAAAAGAAATATTAACTTTATTGTCCTGCTAGAAAATCCCTCCAAAACAGATTTTTGTTCCTGATCATTTTTTTCTCTGATTGCTGAAGGAAGAAAAACATGGATCTCTTTTTTTCTCTTTCCTTCTATTTGGCAGAAATCTCCATCAAGCTGAAGTTCCTCCCCCAACTTCTTCTACTAAAAAGAAGGTTGATGGAATGTTTTTGACCAAATTACCAAGCGCAGTATTCACCTGGGTAAGGTGACGAGAATTTGCCCCTCAAGGAATAACTGAAGTGTAATGTAAAACATCAAAGGTCTTAGATGTGTTGGGTTTTTTTTTTTTTTTATCATATACCTGAGCTATCTCTGAATCATATCAAATAATCTTCTCGTTTCATAACAGCATACAATGCAGGCTTAAAGTGTATGTGATCTGCTTTGTGTACTGCTGAATGGATGATTAAACTGTCTAACCTGAGGGGTATTAATCCAGGGCCTGCCCCAAACACAGTGAAGTCAGGGGAAAGACTCCCACTGACTTCAGAGGGCTTTGGAGCAGACCCATAATCAGGCAGGCTCTAATACTCTTCAGATGGTGTCTACGAGACTGCCCGGGGACACGTAAAAGGAGCTAAAGATTGCACATTTGTGAATTAAACATCGTGGGCCTGATCCAGGCAATTGGCCGCTCCTCCACTGAGGAGAGTGGAAGCCATCTCCTCCATCCACCCGGGCTCCTCAGATCATTTTCCCTTTTCTGCAGCCCATTGTGTCTGGGATTTATTGACAAAGCAAAGCTCTCCCCATGCAGCCTGTCCACGTTTGCAATAAACAGTGACAAGTCAGGTCAGGACTGATGTTTAATCTGCCCTTGGACCCTTCCAGTGGTGCTGATTTTATGTCTAATTAAAGGACATAGTGGGGCTGAGCCATGCCATTCCCCCCCGCAACTGGTTAGGAGGGTGGCAGAACCCACACCTTGCCCTGCCACTTTGGGGCTACCACAAATAGTGAGGCACACAGGGTTAGTGCCTCAGCTCCAGGGGAGTGGAGGGACTCAAAGCTGACACATAGCAGGACCAAGCTGGACTTCCTTCAGCAATGTGAATGGTACTCAAATTGGGACAAATTATATTGTGTGTGTAGGGAAATTATATTTACTGCCAGGTAAATGCTCTTCTAGGCTAGACAATGGCCATCCAGTGAAGTTGCCAAGCAAGATGTTCAAAGCAGACCAGAGGAGACTGAGGTGCCTTACTGGTGGTAGAGACTCGCTGGGGATCTCCTTGCTTCAAGAGGATGGAAGGTTGTAGGGAGGCAGAATGAGCTGATAGAAAGGAAACCCAGCAGGGTTTAGAAAATGCAAAGACTCCCATCTTTAAGCAGAAGGTGCCTGAACTGCAAAGTGTTGGAGCACGGGAATATGTTCTGGGGAAGCACCAGTGCACAGGACAGCCTTCGTTAGGCAACCACCTTCCTGCACTGTGAGGCAGGAGAGTGACTTCAACACTTTGATCCGGCAGAGCCCTTTTATGTCCCTGTATTTATAGTAGTGTAGTTGAAAGCATCTTTTCAAGTTTCCATCATAGTAGAGGCTGATGGAGAACTCTGGCCAATCCTGTTGGTTTGCATGAGCACTGCAGACACTCAGCTTACTGCAGCAGCTCTCACCCTAAAAAAAAAAAGCTGGCTAAATTAAGGCAGATGATTTGTTCTCTGTGGTGCTTGTTTCTCTCCATCTGACGCAGAGAAAGCCTGGAGACCTAACTCAGGCCAAGCTTTTAAACCTCCCCCAGGGCAGGAGTGCTTGGATGTCTGCAGATACAGGGCATCTATCATGTATGGTCTTACATCTGGTTTCAAATAATACTGTGGCCATCAGGAATGAAGGAGTACAAGGAGTTTTCAAAACAAGCCACAGGCCTAATCCATAGGTGAGCCTTCTTGGTCATGGGAGACACGTGGAGAAGAAAACTCCCACACAGTGTTTCCTTCTCCCACGCAGCATCATCTCAGCCTTGCTTTGGTTCATTCAGTTCTGGAGAGAGCCAGGGAATTTCTCTAAGGTGGGACAGAAAGATTTTATGAGCTTTTTTACTCTACTCACTGTATTCCTGTTCACGTACTGCCCTCATCAGCGTAAGCACCTTCCAGCAGCAGCATCCTGAGCAGTGTGTCATGGGTGTTCCCTCTTTCCTGCTGCAAGAACTGCTCATGTAGTGTAAAGCTTTTGGCTTTGCAGGAAAATAGTGTTTCCTACATGTCCAGGCTGCTCTGCGTTTCTTGTAGAAGAACTTGTTTGGGAAGGGAAGCCTGGCTGGAGATGGCAGGAGGTGAGATTTGTGGTACACTGAGATTTACAGCTCCACTGCACCCTAAGCTGTCCCCAGCACCTGGGACAGCAGTTTTGAGACCATGAGCCCAAGTCATTGTTTGATCAGTAACATCAAAGCCATCAGATGTCTCAGTGGCAGAAGGCTGGACAACCTTTGCTGGGCAACAGGAGAGCAACCCTCACGAGAGACCCAAGGCAAGATGCCCTGACCTCACTCTGGTGAAGCTTCATTGGGGCCCTTCATTAAACCAGAGGTCTTCTCAAGTTCAGGGGAACAGATTCAGGTCCTAGTGAAGACAACGTGAGTTTGTGGCTTTCCCACATGTTAGCAAGACAAAATAAGCCATAGTCTCTTCAGACAGAGCTCTCAGCTCATGGGAAAGGTAAGGACCACTTAGTCCCTGCTGGCGTGTACAGCTCTGAGAGCTGAGTCCAGTAGCCAAGGCAGCATGTGCCCAAATGTGGATATATGTTGTCAAAAGATAATAAGAGCTGTCATACTTTGGTAGAGAAAAAATTATTGTCTTCTTCCTCTCCAACACTTGCAGCTTCTCCTAGGCAGCACAGCAGGGAAGCAGACCTGACAAGAAACCAAGGAGATCCTTCAAAGCATCAGGGAATGTGTTTTATAATTGAACAAGGGATTGTGTTTAGTTTCACTGTCCCTGGCAGGGAATATGTGAGCAGTGGAAAGACAAGAGCAATGAGCTTGTCATGAATGTTAAGGCCATTTATCATAACTCGGAATGGTGTTGCTTTCCAGACAGCAGCTGCTTGTCACAGTGTGAAACCTCATTCCCTACCCTGGAAAGGTGACAAAGAGGCAAGTATGACCGAGGAAGTGTTACTGGCTCCATCTTACTGCAAGGGGTCAAGGGACATCATGGAAAAGTGTTTTGCTAAAGGTCACACAGTGCTATAGCAGAGTTAGGTGTCAAATCCATACTTCCCAATGACTCCATCACAGAATCACAGAATCACAAAACTGTCCCTGCTGAGTCAGCCTGAAACAGTCTGGCATGGCTCCAAACTCATCCTTCCTTGGTGCTGTCACTGGAAAGCACAACTGTTCACAGCATTTCTTGACTACATTTTACTTCTAGTTGCTTTATACAGGATCATGTGTGTGCTGAGGGAATATTGGTCCTCCCTAAGGAATCCAGTAGCATTTAGTCTTCCTTCCTTCAAATCCCACAAAGTCACCTGCACAGCCAGGGACTGGTTGTCTTCCAAGGGATTTTCACATTGTGTAAGACCTGTTCTTAACCACTGGACAAATGGAAATGTGCTAAATCTGCCAGAAATATTACCAGCAGCTGGGAACTGCAGTGTCCAGAAACTCATGATCCATTTCCACGCATGACAGATCTGCCCAGGTTTCATTGTAGCAACGTTTAGTTTGCACACCACAATCTTAGGAGGAAAGGTTAAAATGTGTTATGGGCTGAATCCCGCTCTGGAGATCTGATAATCTAATTACAGTAGTTCAGGTCCCTTCTCTACCCCCAGAGCAATCATGTTTGCATCCAGGAGTGACATGGATCTGATTCCACCCAGCCCGAGCTCTCTCCAAGCAGCAGCCTTGCTCCCTGTGGAACATGTACTGCTTGCACTTGTGCTCCTCCAGCTCCACATAACTGCTGCAGTGCACTGAGAGCATCTGCTTTCCCTCTTCCCAGGGGCTGGGGGAGCTTTTTCCCCAGTTTTTGGTGGACAGATGAGTTCCTGACCTCTGGTTTGATTAACTGCTTTAGATGAAGGAATGCTGCTTTCCCTCTTGCCACTGGCAATTTGTTTCCATTAGGAAAGGGTGCTGGAAGCAGGAGGAGGGATGACTTCTGAACTGACCTCAACAGTGGCCTTTAGCTGGTGTGACAGAGCCACAACTAGTTCCTCAGCTGTTAGGAGCTGTTGGTTCAATCAATCTAGGAGAACATGTCCCCTTGCAGCAGAGGAATTGCCCCAGCCCATTTCACGTCAGACATTTCACCACTGCTTGACTCACTCTCTGGACTCCTCTGACTGCACAGACCATATTTCTTCTGCTTCTTACAGGGCTTGGACACCTCTCTCACTTATAGACACCCACCTGCAGGCACGCACGATTCAGTGTCTCACCTGCAAGCTGCATCCTGCTCTCCCTGCCCACCTACACGTCTGGCTGTCAGATCCTCACCAAAACTCAACTCTTCTTAAGAGTGGGATTAGTTTCACCAACTTCAGGTGTTTCCAGCACAGATGTCTACATCTGACCTACTCACCGTTGTCTCCCCTTTGAGCTGAAGTAGAGAAATTGAGTTGATACACCTGCTGATTTTTTGCCCCCTTTTTTTTTTTTTTTTTGAGGTCTCCTTCAGGAACAGTTGAATAGGGCCCTAGATCTCTGTGGCATGTGGAGAGGGGCAGGTCTGCTTTAGTCATCAAGGGCATGGAGGCCAGGGACCCAGATTAGTGCCTCCCCCAGGGAAACAGCTCTGATTCAGCAGCCCTGGCCTTCAGACCATGCTGCTCCGTGCTGCTGCCTGCCCAGGCAGCAAGGTGGGAGATCTGGAGGGAAAGAAGGGTTAAGAGAGATAAGACAGACCCATTGGGAACTAGTCACTTGTTTCCCTGCCCATGGAAGAAGTCTGTTTTCTTTCACTCTAACACCTAGAGGAACCACTGTGTTTAATTGTTGAAGGAATGAGGCCAAGTCCCTCTTCTGATGTAAATCCCCGTGGATGCATCCTGCTATTCACAGTAGGACAACTTCATTTGCTGTGAAAGCAGCACAGGAAGCCACGCTGAGCCCAGGTTGACTGACTGACACTGAGAAATAGAATTCAATAGCTCTGATTGTTAAATGCTGCTCAAGCAGTGAAGAGAAACCATCTGCATGGTCTCTCCTAACCAGTTTCACTGGAAGGACATGGGCAGGTTTATCTTCTGACCACTGCAGGCTTTCCACCAGCACTGCTGCTTGGAGTCCACCACCACTAGGAGGTAAAGTCTCCCTTCATCCCTCCCAGGGACCAGTGGGGACAGAAGGTCTGCTGTGTTTTCCTCTCCTCTAGATTTTCAACAGAGGGGAGGAGGAGCCCCCAAACCATTCTTTCACAGTGTATTTCCAACATCTGAAAAACTCCTGGTCTAGAAAAGTCAGGACTGGGCACACCAAATCACATTCAGACATAAATCCCTTCCAGGTTTGTAAAGATTTTTCCAAAGCTTAACTACATTTCTAACTGTCCCAATATTTGTATTGAAATGTATTGTGTGTGTTAAGCTCAAATTCTTTTTCTCTTTCCACAATCTTTTAAAGTTTTCCTGCATTCAGGCAGTAAATCCAATTAGGTCCATGGGTGTTAGTAGAGAGATACATTTATTTTTCAGGTCCAGACTTTTTCCCTTTCCCTTTCCCTTTCCCTTTCCCTTTCCCTTTCCCTTTCCCTTTCCCTTTCCCTTTTTCCCTTTCCCTTTCCCTTTCCCCCTTTCCCTTTCTCTTTCCCTTTCCCTTTCCCTTTCCCTTTCCCTTTCCCTTTCCCTTTCCCTTTCCCTTTCCCTTTCCCTTTCCCCTTCCTTTCCTATCCTTTCCCTTCCTTTCCTTTCCTATGCCATCCTCTCCTCTCCTCTTTCCTCCCTAAACCCTTCCAGAAGTTGCACCCATCCTAGCACTCTGCTCCTCGGCACGTTCCCCTCTCCTGTGTAGGCTGACACAGCTGGAGGTAGAGGTGGGGCAGAGACGTTTGATCTTATTTCACATGAAAACTCTTCTACCCAGGGCTGGTCCCCCCACGCACACCTTCATCTTGCAGAGCATCCCGCTGTGTCGGTGCTAGGCGGGAATGAACAGGCAGAGGAAGGTAATACCTGTTGGAAGTAGGGCAGGCAGGATCAGTCCTCGAGCAAGCTGCCATCCCTGCAGGGTATAAAATCTGTAGCCTCCTCCCAAATAAAGGTGAATGTAATGGCAACTGTTTTTAGAGAGTTTGTGCAGCTTGTGCCTCAAGGCATATTCTGGTTCCAGCTCAGGAGAAAACCTCACCAGCCCTGGGATTTTACCATGTGTCTCCATCTAATGAATAACTCAGAGCTGCCCATGTTGTCCCTGCTTTATTCCTATGGCAGAACTAGGCACTGAAGAGCATCCTAGTCTGTAGCCTTTAGCCTTCCTGAACAGGAATGCATGGGAATTCTGCACTGACTGGTGACAGGAAAAGAGAGGTACCTGGAGAAGGCCGGTGGGTTAGGGACTAATAAAGTTATTCCTGACATGAGAATCATGCACTCCTGGAGCTCAGGTAGGCTGCAGGGTTGTCACTGATGTACTTGCTGGGATTTAAACAAGCCTTTCCTTCATGTCACTGTAGAGATTTTGTGTTACAAACACTGAATAGTTTCCTCCAAAAACCTTTCAAACATCACTACATGGAAGCAACAATTCAGACCCGTTTCCTGCTGCTCACCTCCATGCCCTGAGAAAAATCTGCTCATTTTAATCCCCTCAGGTCTCAGCTTCAGGAGCTTGCATGGGCACTCAAGCCCACCCAGGCAAGATGTCCCATTGCAGGCATCTCCAGAGAAGGCACAACTCTCTTGCAGTTGACTCACTCACAGGACTTCTGGGCAAGGACTCCGTGATGAGGGAAGAGAGCAGCTGAGAGGAGGGCAGGCTGGGAGCAGCAAAGCTCTCAACATGGTGTGTCCATGCTGGGGATGGATTTTAAGCTGAAGAGCAGAGAAGTAAACACCCCTGCCTGTGCAGGCTCACTTTACAGGCAGTATGTGTAGCAGGGAAGGCAGGAAAGGTAATAAAATCACAGAATGGCTTGGGTTGGAAGGGACCTCAAAGATCATCTAGTTCAAATCCACGTGCCAAGGGCAGGGACACCTCCCACTAGACCAGGTTGCTCCGAGTCCCATTCAACCTGGCCTTGAACACTTCCAGGGATGGGGCAGCCACAATTTCTCAGGGCGACCTGTGCGTGTCTCATCGTGTCTGTCCCCAAGGCATGGAGAGGTCACCCTGCCCCATCTGAGCACAGCTAAGGAAGCTGGAGCAACAGGTCCTAGGTCTGGTTCCTGTAGTGCCATCAAGCTTTTCCTAGAGAAGATGCACAGTGGAGGTCTGCTCCATGGGGTGTCACACAGTGGCCAGTGGACAAACCATATCTTGGCTGCTGTGACCACAGGTACCATCACCACCATTGGTGAACACCTAGAGATCAATGCTGCTTCTTCAGGCCCTCCTTCCCCAGCAGGTTGGATTGGGATGCTTGGACACAGAAAAGACATGGATAACTATTTCAGAAAAAATTCAGAGAAGACCAGCAAAGAAGCCAAGAGAAGGAGTGAGAGGCAGAGAGAATATCTCCGTGTGAATAGCATGGGAGACAAGTGAAAAACATGACCAGTACCTGAGGTATGAAGAATCAAAGGACAGGGAGAAAACACAGAGGATTGCGTTAGTGGGTATGAAACTAATTGCAATCAGCTGAAGTACAGTGATTGCCCCCCAGCTCATCCATCTGCAGTATTTATGATAATTTTTAAGACAATAGTTGCAAGAGACACAAAATCACCCACTGGGAGAACACCAAAGGTTTCTGAGGAAGAGTGGTTTGTGTACGTGCTCCTAGCTGACCTAATCATGGAGGCACTTGACATCACCTCAATTAAAAACAGCCTGTGATGTCTCTCCAGGAGCTTTCTGAGGGTCTGTGGCTGTGAAGATGCACTGACTTTGTTTCTCTGTTCACCTACACTGAGCACAGGAGCCCTTACAACAACATGCCGGGGTGTCTTCTGAAGCCCCAATAAAGTGCTTCATGAGTATTGATCTGTTTGTCCTGGTAAGTGCTTTTCTGGCCTGTTGTATCAAGGCTTTTCAGGATATGGGAAAGGACAATCTTTCCCCTCCTACATTACAGAATGAAATTCTTGTGTGAGTAAGAAGAGCTTTCATTGAAATTATTGTTGGGGGAGCATGTAAGGTGGTGAGTTCAACAGTTGGTTGTGAAGGTGACATGATTCAGAGGTGTTTTTTCCTCTTGCTGGCTCAAATAGGATGACATTCCCTCTCCCTACCCAATGCTGGACATGAAAGGGGAAGGTGCCTTCCTTCTTAAATATTGCATGGAGCCTGGATGTCACCCTGCCTGAACACACACAGCCTGAACTCTGGGCAGCTGCAGCAAGAGGTGGGTGCCTTGCCACTCGCCTGGACCTTTCCTGGAGCTCTCCAGGCAACCCCAAGGCTTCATGTTGACTACACACTGCAGGGTGAATACCCTTCTTGAAGTCGATCTAGGAAAGGCAAATTTCTCAGCACACCTTCAAAGCACTGGTGGTGCCAGGAGGAGCTCCTTCCAGCTTGGCCAATGATGCTGTGTTTGCAAGAAATTTGGACCTGGGCCTTGTGGCTGCCAAGGGCAGTAAGGTTGTTCAAATGCCAAATAGCCAGATGAAAGACTCTGAGCAACCTGAGATCCCTAAAGACAGGATGGGTGAAGAATGTAATCATTGCCTTTCTGGGATCAAACAAATATCCAGCTCTTGTTCATTATCTGCTCCTTTATGAGAAGGAGAATTTGTGAGTATAGGTAGAAAATACTCTTGAAATCCTCTAAGTGCTGGACAAGAGTGACATTTACTAGAGCAGGGTCTGACAGCCCACCTGCACCTCTATGGAAAGATTTTTCTTCCCTTGGCTTCAACTGTCTTCCCTTTGAGTTTGTGATAACACTCCTCTGTCCCTGCATCATAGGAGCTGGTCAGATACCAACCAATCCAGTTGCACCCTCTTGCATGGCTGCTTTTATGAAAGCCCTTCCACTTAGTAGCACAAGAACATACACTCCGTGCCCATGGTTGACCTAAGAAGAGGAACCAGACCCATTTCAAGACATCTCTGTTGCTCCTAAAGCATGATGTAGTGAAGTAGGGATGCTTGGTGGTCTGAAGAGCCTCCTTGCCCAGGGCAATATGAGTGGCCCCACCAGCACTGTCTTTGAGTGAGCCAGTGATGACCTTGTGTTGAACCACTCTTGGAGGGAACTGCTCCACCAGCGCATGACACCTCCACACTGCACTCATGGTCACTCGTGGGGATTAGTAACAGAGGCTCCTGGTTTCCTTTACTCTCTACTAAAATGGCTGCCTTTCTGCAGCCTCGAAAGGAGATGGTTCATTAGAGGAGCCACTACTACCTCAAGACCCTATCAGAATTTAACTGAGATTCATCTTGGAGATTTGTTTTCGGTGGGCTACCTCAAGGGTGACTCTGTCCTATTCCTATTAGGCACAGTCCCAGCTGTGGTATATACCAGTCAGCTTTGGTCCTGAGGTCATGGCAAGGTGGCAGTGTAGTACCATCAGCATCCAAAGCGTCCTGTGGTTGGAAAACGTCTGGCCGCTGTCAATTCACACAAGGACATGTGACATAACCTGGAAATAAACCAGAACATGCTCTGTGATGCCTGGGTACCCACATATTCCCCTGCTCCCATGTCCTGCCACAGTAAACACGGATAATCCCCAGCTCAATCAGTCCTTCTGAAACCGCTTGAATTTAAGCTCCGCTTTATGACCAGGGGAGCACAATCCTTGCAAAGCCCCAGTAATCATAATACATGGAGGCAGAATTGATACATGTGGGCTTTTTCTATCACTCAATTAAATGGTTAGTTTATGCAACATGAAGTCTTTTTGAATCAAAGCTGGGTCACTGTTAGGCTGAGGTAACATTAATTATTTTTCCGCTTGTCGGATCCCATGAAAAGGATGTGAAAATGGCCTGTTTATGAAAGAGTGCGGGCAAAGGCTGTGAGCTGATTATGTCAAACATATTCAAAGCTTCCTCTGCAAAAGGGATTGTGATCAACAAAGCATAGCCCACACCTGCACCCGCTCCACAATGAAAGCTGTTAGGGCCACGAAGCTATTGGGGGAAAAGAGAGGTTGCGTTAACCCTTTTGGGGAAGGGGCTTCTCCGCCCTAAGATCTCCCCGCGCACTCACAAAGTTGCTTTTCTCCTTTCCACAAGTGGGTCCCAAGGACACAAAATCAGCCTTTTCCGCTTCACTTTTTCATGTGTGGACTTCCCTAAGCTGGATGAAAACATCAGACTGCCACGTTTTCTCCTGCCGATCTCCAAGGGAAGTTGCAGAAAGGAGGAATCTGTGCTGGAAGAGCAGGAAAGCAATGCAAGCTGAGACCTCAGTCCCAAAAAGAGTTCTGTTCAGGGTGATCCTGGCACCCTCAGGGTAAGGACCTATCACACAATGCACACTGCTGGAGCCAGGCCATCTTCTTGATAAAAAATGGAGCTGCTTGGAAGGCAGGAAGAGATGTGCTCTTTGAGAAAGTTGGAACTAGATCCTAGCTGCAGGGCACCTCTCCCATTTTCTTGCAGCCCTGTTGGTTATACTACAACTGGATCAGATGGTCTGAGTTCAGTATTGAGCCTGGCTGGAGCAGGTGGTTGATCCAGAGATGTCCTGCAGTCCTTCCAACCCAGGTGATGGTGTGAAATGTAGAGCTGTGTCCTCGTGAATCTGATGAATCAAGCATGAATCTTCTGGCACCTGCTGCTCTGCGAAGGAATACAAGACAGACTCATGTGCCACCACACCTCTCCACAGGCTTGCTACCTGTTCTTCTTCCTTCCTCTGATTTGGGTGGCAATGCTAAAGAAAATGGAGTTGTTACAGCAAGTGTGGCCTCATTTCCCAGTCAGTGGTGAAAACCAGCTGGGTCACAGTGCAAGCTCAGAAAGCAAAGCAGGAGGATTCACCCAGCATCTTCCTGCAGCACCCCAGGAACTGTGCCAGGGAAAAGCTGAATGCTTGGTTTCTCCACAGAGAAATCCAGTATCTGCCTTGAAATCCTTCTATTTGGAGCTTCCAAAAGGTCACAGTCCCAGCTGTGTGGGAATTTACAGTTCACACTGTTAACTAATGCAGATGAGCTCTGCATGAGCAAATGAACCCTATGACAAAATCCCTTGAGAGGTCAAATAAAGTCAACCATTGCACAATGGAGGTAAGATCCACCACAGATGATGCTAAGACTTCAAAACACACAGAATCACAGAATGGTTTGGGTTGGAAGGGACCTTCAAGATCATCTAGTTCCAGCCACCCTGCATGGACAGGGACACCTCCCACTAGACCAGGTTGCTCCAAGCCCCATCAAACCTGCCCTTGAACACTTAAAGGATGGGGCAGCCACAACTTCCCTTGGCAACATGTGCCAGTGCATCACCAACCTCACAGAAAATAATTTCTTCCTAGTATATAATCTAATCAAATCAAATCAAATCTAATCTAATCTAACTCCTCCCTCTTTCATCTTGAAACCATCCCCCCTCTTCCTATCACTGCATGCCCTTGAACCAAGTTTCTGCTTGGGCTTCCTGTGGTTCAAAAAATTTTGCTGCCTCTATCCTCTAAATCCTTTCTGGCTCCTGTGCCAAGCCAGTAGTGTTTTATGGGAAGACCTGGGACAATCCTTTAAGTCAGAAAAAATACTGAATAATATAAGAATTCTACCTTAATAAGGATGCTATAGACCAATTGCATTTGTTCTAATCAACACTCCAGAGGGGAGATCTAGAAATGCCCTGTTAAGGATCATAAAGCCAGATTAAGGAAAATCTCCTCCTGACTCTTTTCAAGGTGGAAGTTCTCCCTGATTTATTGCATATCATGATAGCAAAACCTGCTCCTCTTGGTGAGTATTAAAACACTCCCAGAATTATTTTCCCATGTGTGCTTATTCACAATAATGTTGGTATATTTCTACCTTGGGCATGGAGCAAAAGTAATTGCAGATCACAATAAACCCCTAAAACTCCTATTTTAATATCTTCAGGTCAGGCTTCAGAGTCTTTAAAGATAAAATGCTATAAAAAGCATTGGCTACATGCATTGCCTGGGTTGTAGTCTTTGGTTGGGTTGTAATCTAATCTCTGGGCCATGTTAATTGGAAATGAGTAAGAAAGTAGGGCACATCACAAAGAGGTGTTAGTGATTCCAAGGAAGGCAGTGAATCGGACATTTTCCATTATCAAATGGTCTAAAAGACACAGCAACTGGGTTTGGAAACAAGCAATCCAGCAAATTCTCTAAATACTTAATTTAGCAATCCTCATAATTAGCATGGAGGAAGGAAAAGTGATTTTGGTAGACATAAACTCAGCTAAGAAATTATTGGTGATTAATATGAACAGCAGTTCTTGGAATAAGTGTTTTATTTAAAAAATAATTCTTTTTTTCCTGTTGATAACTTAAAATACAGCTTAAAATAGATTCAAATATTGAAAGAGAACTGAGTGTGGGCAGTTGATTCAACATTTGTTTCAGTCATGAATAGACCTCTTCAGAAAACCAGAATTTCCCTCTTGCAGGAAATTCTCTTATTTCAATCACCTCATTCTAAATCTGGAATGAAATACTAAAATATCATCATTTTCCTGGAAATAACACCCTGAAAAATGTTTGCAAATTGAAACTGTCAACATGCAGACAGATTTTCAATGTATTTTTCCCAAATCTCAGTGTGAGATGTCACCTGTCACGTTGTGCAGGTGCTGCGTAGGACACCGGCTTCAACACTACTTCGGTGACATTGCAATGAGACTTCATGAGCAGTCAGTCCTCTGCTGTACTTGGAGACTCATTTATTTTCCTGGAGAATGTTTCTGCTGCTGGAGAACCTGCTGAGGTGCATGCAGCACGCTGAGAGGCCAATAGGTGAGGCTCATCTCATCAGAGGTAGGTGTCTGCCCAGCCCGCTCCTCCATCTGAGCCAGCCCCAGGGCTTCTCTTCTCATCAGGGGAGAGAAACTGGATTTCTCAGAGCCTGACTCCATTGCTGTTTCATTCAACATCTGCATCTGACTGATGAAACATGCTTTGCTTTGTTGACTGTGGAGGTATAAAGGTGGGGTGGACAGCTCAGAAGTAGACATCTACAATATAAACATCTGCAATTAGCAAGATAAGTCCTGGCTATCTGTCCACAGTGGTTTTGGCTGTTTCTCTTCCTTTTCCTTGGAAAACCACTTGAAACACCAGCCTACCAGGCCAGGAGCAGGAAAGCTCCTTGATAACTGCCCATGACATTTACCCCCTTCAGCACCTGGGACACTGGCAGTGTGAGCTGCCTTTCCTCAAGGTTTTTGCCTTTCAGAGTGGAACAGAAGTGAGAACTCAGCTCCTGTGACAGCAGATACAGGAACTCTGGTGTGGTTACAGCTCAAGCTGCAGCAGAGGGACAATCCTGCTAAATTCTATAGGAGCCCCTAACAGCATAATTTTTCTGGATTTGACATCTATACCCTCCATTATTCATCCCCATGTGCTATCATACCCTTGAGGAACACCATGGACCCCTCAGTCTAGGGGTGGACAGCTCTGACATCGAGCCCAACTGCCAAGAAGGAATGAAGTCTCACAGTCATCTGAAGATTGCTTGGCTGCCAAGATAGCACCAACATCTCAGAGGAGATTATGGACAACTATCTGTAACCTCTTCCTTCTTGTCATCCTCTGTGTCCTCCTCGTTGATGGGGTTTTTTTCGTGCCATGTTTGGTTTTGGGTTTTTTTGGAGTTGTGTCCCAAAAAGTCAGGAAATGAACTCAGAAAGTTCCTGCTTGCTTATCTTTGGATTTCAGCCTGGAGGTGTGGTTTCTCCATCTCATTTGTATTTCTCCTTTTTCCACAGTTTCCTCCAGCATCTCAAGTAGCAAATGTCATTATTGCTCAGGGAACATGCCAGGAGGTCATTTAATGATTTTCCCTCTCCTCCAAAGGCTTGACTCATAATTATACATGGAAAGATACACAAGAGATTATAGCAAGAGGAACAGCAGGCAGCCAAAACCCAACTGATTTATGTTTCATATGTGACATATGGCAACATCAGACAAGATCTCTGGCTTATGGGCATTTTGGCAAGACACAAGATGGATCTTCTGGCAATACCTGGTGTTTGCACAGCTCCCATTTCTGCTGCTCTGTCCTGGTTTTTCCCTCCATGTTTCATCTTCAATTAGAAATTCCCAGCCTTCCCTGGCCATTTGTGGCTTAGATAGTGCTTAGACACATGCCCACAGCTTAGAGCCACACTGCTTCAAATTATTCAAGGGATGAAGCATCTCAGAAAACAATTTGGTCCCATTTTCTCAGGCTGTAAATGAAGACAGTGATACCACATTTATCCACCTCAAAGGGTATTGTGAGGGCCAGATAACGTTCTAAAACATCATCTAGTTGTTGGGTATCTTTCTTAGCATCAGGAAAAGGAAGAACAGAAGAGCAGCCAGTCTGGCTCAGATCACCCCTCTGCCTGGACCAGTTGTCTGTCTCCAACAGGAGCAAGAGCAGGAGCTCTGGGAAGGGCCATCAGTGTAAGGCAAGACCCTGTCTCTACCTTCATGAAGCTCTCACTTGTTTGCCACTAAGCTGAAATAATAATAAAGGATTGATTATTCCCTTAACTGCCATTCCCTTCCATTTTTTCCTCCTCAGCTCCCTGGAAATGAGTCCCCACACAAGAGGGGGAAGGCAGGAGGTGTTTGCTGTTGATAGGAAGAGCAGCCCTCAATCAGAGGCAGTGGGGCAAACCCTGCTTCCTACAACCAGGAAGGGAGTGGAAATTTCCATGGGGCTGCTGCTCATGGGTCCTACCAGTCCTGTCTGCAAACCCTCTACCTTTGATTCCAGGGTCTCCACACAATGGCCTTTTTATGCATCATTCTGCCTTTGATGACTCCTGCCAGGTTATTTCTCTTATCTGACATAGAAGAGATCTAACAGGATCAGTTAGCTAGCTCCAGGGTAGGTTCTTTGAAAAGCAATGATTTAACAGGGCTTTCTTTTACCTGCTTTTGGGGTTCTCCAAACTTTCTGGTTTATCCAGCTCTCTGAGACACAGCACTGCCCTCAGCAATGCCCAGGCTTGGTTGAGGTGCTGACACAGCCTGACCCATGGATGTAATTCCTGCCTCAGTGGGACCATGGCCTCTGCATGGAGAGCAGCTCCAAACACAGCCTGAAGACAGGGAGAAGGCTGGAGGCAGCATGGAGATACAAAGTTTTGGAGTTAGCAAGGGGGTAAGCACTTGATTAATTTACACAAGAAGTGACTGCCAGAAAGCTCTGTCTGTGCACACATCTTTATTGTCCTCCTTGCAGCCCTCTGTAATAATGGAGGGAGAACTGATCTCAGCTCAGCCAGAGCTGAGTGCTGGTGGACACTCAGATGCTCATCTGGCTAAAGTTGAGCCTGAAGCTGCCGTTTTCTGGGATGGGGAGAAGAGCAACCATCCGAGGTGGGTGACCACAAACCAGGCCTCCACTTTGAGAAAGGTGGCTGGGACCCTTCTGAGAGAATCAGAGGGACACAAGCTTGCAAGGACTCAGCAAATGGTGGGCACCTGGGTTTCCTCCATGGGAAACCAGATGGGGAGAGGCCTAGCTGGAGAAGCTGTGGTGTGAAACCAGTGGCTTGTGGCACTGTCACAGAGTGGCTCACGAAGGGGTTGCATGCTTGAGCAGACCCGAGCAATTCACAGCCAGAGCTATCAAAGCAATGACCCAGCTCCTTTAACACGCTGTCTGAAAGCATGTTCAGAAACCTTAACACAACATTTTAATGTTCTGTTGTAGGGTTACAGACCAGCCAACGGTGAGGTTTTACATTTGCACGTCACCTTCCCCACCAGAGACTCCCATTGGGAAGGTCTAGACTGACTTCAGGTACTTTGGGGACTAATGGCCTGATGTAAAATGTACACAAAGGTGCACAGCAGCTCAGAGGAGTAAAATCCTGGTCTTCTTGCAAAGCTGAGGAAGTTCTAATGGAGGAGGATATGATTTCACCTACTGTGGACACACAGAGGGGTTTGGATGAAAGTTATTGTCTGTGCCTAAGCTAATGCTCTCCCCATAGCCCCAGTGAGTAAGGGAGGGGCAGAGGCATCCCTTCCACCCCAGTGAGACCTCCCACCTTCCTCAGGCTCCTACTCTTCTCCTTCAACCTTTGAGTAAACCGAAGAAACCAGTTCACAGCAGAGCTTTGTCCTTCAGGTGGCTGAAGGGGAGGAAGGTAAAACCTGCTTACATGTGCCCATATGCAGGCAGCACCACCAAAATACACCTTCTAGTGTTCACAGAGACTTCTAGATAGGGTATTCAAGATCTTCATGGTTTCTTTTTTTCCCTTACTATTCATATATTATCATCTGTGAAATTATATCAGTGCCTAAAATCTATTAAAGCACTTGATGCCCTTTGAGATCAATTTCTATCAGGATTTCAGTGACTTGCTCAAGGTGATATAAGAGGCCCATGGAAGAGTAGAAGAAGAGTTCACAGGGATATCCTTCCCCTCAGCTCCCACAGGGTCTGTGGGTTGGACAAGATCAGACCGGAGATGGAAGAACCATGAAGTTCAACACAAGTCCAGACCCACATGCCCCATGTCCTGGTTTCATTGAGGAGAAAGGACCAGGGTTTTTTAAGTTTTTCAGTGTTTGCTGGTGTGTCAGAGATGTCTGGCTCCAGGTGCCATGGCACAGAAGTCCTTCTGGACAACGCTGGCAAGTGGAAAATGGAAATTCAGAAAAAAAATGTATTTTAGGGCATGGACTGGGAAACCAATAGGCAGTCAGTTGTGTAGGCAGAATGCTCACTGGAAAACTCCACTTACCCTAAGAACTGCAGATGTAAGTCTCTAGACAGACTGGTGTAATTTTTTATGAGCATCCCAGGCTTTGGAGAGCAGCTGAGAATCCCTGTGATGCTGGGAGTGAGGGGGCAACCTCTCCTACTCGAGAAGACACCATGTTGGTAGGTGTTTGTGAAAGGGACAGGCAGCTTTTTGTGTCCTCACGCTGCTTCTGAGCTCTCTGGACATGACAGGCAAACAAGCTCAAGAATTGGGCCCACATGAAATTCAGGATGTTGAACAAGGCCAAGTCCTGCCCCTGGGTCAGGGCAGTCTCTGGTATCCACACAGGCCAGGGGATGAATCTTACATGCCAAGAGAGGTCAACATCCAAACCAGGGGAAAGTGATGGACAAGACCATCGTTCAGATGGAGACAAGCTTGGGTGTCAAGGCAGCTGGAAAGCCCTTCATGGTGGGAAAGGGGTGAAGACAGGAAAGAGGGAAGGAAGGTGGGGGAAAGAGAGGGGCTGTGGGAACACCACGGGGCAAGACTTGCAGCGATGGAGCTGCCTGTCTGCTGCTGGCTGGGATGCTTGCCATTTGTCCAGATGAGAGCTGGTGATACAGCAAAGCCCTTTCTCTCTTTATTTTGTGTTATTCAGACAGATAGAGAGTTTCTTTGGTTGCCATATAGGATTCATTTCAGATCTGATGCCAGAGGATATTCGATACAAGATCTAAACAACTCTGTGTGTAAATTCATAACGCTGTCTGTGCTGGAACATGTTGCATGACTTTGAATCTTACTGTATGTTGGTGCCATCAGATATACCTTAATGCAATCAAATGTAACACGCCCAGCTAAAGAAAAGATGTGACAGCTTTGCTGTAAAGCTCACAGAAAACTAGCCAAAAGGGAACAAAACCCCATTTGGCAAAGCCTCAATCAGCTCAGAGGAAACTCGGCGTTCGCAGCGCGTCCGTACTCAGTACCCAATGCAGAGGGTAAGGAGAGACTTCTCTGGGAGGAAAGGGAAAGGAGGCTTTGGCAGCAAGGTACATTAGATAACACTGCTCCTGATCTTGCCTGAGATTCACACCCTGCTCCCAAGCTGGGAACATCTCTCCTGGATTCATCTGTCTGGATCGAGAGGCTTCTGCCTCCAGCTCTGCATCGCCTCCCTTCATGCCCAGGGGTTTGCACTGTAATCCCAACTCTTTAAAACTTTTCCTTAACAGGATGTACATGAGACAGTTTGCAGATACTCATAGTTGGGGAGGACTCCTTGCTGTCAGACAGGACAGCCAGTCTGTCATCCATGCAGGTGTACCTCCAATCTGGGCTGTATGCAGTCATGAGAGCTGGCCCACCTAGAGCTGAGCTGGGCTCTGCATCTATGGCCATGGGTAAATTCTCTGTTGTTGGAGATGCTGGAACCCTAAGGTGGTTCAAAACACATGTAATCACCTGAGTTTCTTCTCACCTAGATTTCTGCCCTCCCCATGTGTGTTTGGCTGCTGGTGGAGGGGAAAGCTTCTGTAGATTAAATACAGAAGTCTACTCATGCAGGAATAAGGATATTTAAAATTCCCTGCATTTTCCAGATCAATTCTGTCTTCTCCTCCTTTTCCAAGCCTGTTTCATTTGTCTGTCCATCCCAGAGTGGGATGTAGCACACCCACTGCAAAGGTCTTAGGATGTCTGATGTAGCAGGGTGCCTTCCAGAAGGTTCTTGATTAGATGGAAAATTGGGTCATGTATTAAAAGACAATTTCTTTTGCACAGTTCCCTGTACTCTTTGAATGTGCACAAAATAGACTAGATGCCCCTAGTACATTTTCCTGTCCAAATTCGGCACCTTCCCAATTATTAGTGTACAGAACATGAAAATATAGTGGTGAGACCCCCAAGGATGCCCAGTGCATGTAAAGACACAGCCAACATTCTGCAGTAGTTTGGTAACTCCACACAGGTCCAGCCACGCCTTAGGTGGGTCATTTTTCACACCTGGCTCTACAAAATTAGTTGAATAAGTTGTGATCATGTCACACCTGCATGAAACTTTTTTTTTGTTGTTTCTTTTAAATTAACTGCAGAATCATCTCATTCATCATGGCAGAGAATGGGATTTCTGGCATCTGGTTGCACATTTAGGCACTCAAATTTGTCTTGCTATCAGCATGGATTTCTGCCTTATGTCCGAGCACCAGCCTTGTCACAGGATCCCTCAGTCTTGGTATGGGAGTGATCTTGCAAAGTCACAGCTGCCACTGAAGCTGGTGGAGAGAGGGATGGTCACAGGAAGGATGGGCAGCACGTGATGGAAAATGTGTGTGTTGCTATAAGTCACCAGATGGTTTGACATCTTTTACTGCAAAAGTAGCTCTCTAAGTCCCACCTTCCTAACTTCTCTTTTTGTCAGGCAAATGAGTTTGACTCTGTTTCTTTGCTGCTTCACAGTTATGGGAACTTTCACACCCAGAGCTATTTTGTGGTCAGAGCACTGGCTGGTAAGCAGAAAATTGTGTCATGGCTTTGCAGTAGATACCCACAGGTCTGTGAGCCAGCTCCCCACCTAAAAAATGAAGATATTGGTGCTTTCTTGTTCTTGTTGATTGTCTTCCATACTTATCCATGAAGATGCCTATGAGGAAGGTTGCAAAGTCATTGTGGGGAGGACTCTGGCTCTGAGGTCAGCCCCTGTGGCCTCTGCTGCAGCTCTTCCCTCCCATCACACCAGCCCTCACAGCCCAGCATGAAATGAAACAGGGACACCAAGGTAAAATAGATAACAACTATGGATAAAGAGCCATTAGCATCACTGTCTAATGACTGACAGAGGACACACTTTATTAAATAAGTCTTTGTTTCCCTCCTCAATAGATCCCGTTTTAGGTCCCCTGGTGCTTTTTGCAGCTTTTACAAATACCAGAGTAGTAGATCTCAACTCTAAGAGATGGAATTTTAAGAGATTCACAACTGTGTCTTTCCTGTCTTCTTTATCTGCTGGAGGAAGCTCTAATTACAAGTCTGAGTTCAGGCACAGAGGGATTAGAGGGTGCATTTTGAAACTCAGCCCTGGATTTTGGAGTTTGGAAGGTCTTTGGCAAAGCTAGCACTTCCTTCAAAAATAAATAGGCTTGGACACTCTTGGGCATGAGGTGAGATGGCTCAGTCAAGCAGGAGAGACTTGCTAGGAAGCCTTCAGTACTGCAGATCATTCTGCCAGCAAAGCAGTTGGCTTCAAGAGAACCTTCCTGGATCACAAGGACAGCAGGTTGCAGGAAAGATTGAGCATGTGCATGGAGCAGAAGACTGGTATTATCTCACTAAAAGAGTGACTTTTAGTCCACACCCAGCTTTTCAGAAGTGTCTGCTCTCCCTTCTGGCAATAATCATGGAGGCCCACCATGGAAGACCACTTGTGAGAAACCACCAGCACATCAGAGGAAAGGGTTTCAGGATGAACTTGCCAAACTAAAGGTTCGGGCTGAACAAAGCAAAATATTGGTACTTCAGTTGCACAGGTGTAGGATGCCTGGTTGGGTGGTAGTCTTTGTGACAGGACCTGGGGATTAGGCTGGTTGAAGAGCTGAATGGAAGTCAGCACATTGTGAAAAGAACAAACACCAGCCAGGGATGTGTAAACACCAACCCCTTGAAGCAATCCTTCAGTCCCTTCAACACCAGAGGGGGTCTGCTGGACTAGGATTTGGGTTTCTCAGCATAACCATCCAAAGAACATGTGGGCCTCAAGAGAAAGGCTAGAAATTGTTAACAACAAAAAATCTATATCAATCATACCCTACACAGAAAGACCAGACAAACTGGGATTGTTTAGCCTAAGGAGAAGACAGAGTAGGAACAGGCTGATGGGCTTCTCATATGTTAAAGGCTGCTGTGGAGAAGAAGGGAATGGTCTGTTCTCCGTGTCCACAGAGAAGCACAAGCAGTAATGACCTCTGAGTTCATGGTAGCCTTTAGGGAACATTTCCAGCAGGAAGGTCAGGAAGCAGTGGGGTAGTTTTGCTGAGCAGGCTGGGTTGCCTGTATTACGGGCCAACTTCAGAAAGTGTACCCAACCTGTGGAACAGCCTTGAGGTGTGGAGATAGACTTCTTGAGGTCTCTTCCTGAGCAGTGATGATGCCAAAAACTGAGGCATTGTTTAAAAAATTGGATTTCTAATATCCCTGCACTTTTTTTTGGTTTTCCCTATAATGTTTAAATGGGGAATGGTGGAATCCAGGTCCCTGCATCAGTAATTTTAATCAGAAGAGAAGCAAAATAACAGCATTATCATTACCTGTGCACAACAGTTTGCCAGACTAGAATATAAAAGTCATAACATAATACCACCATATAAACCCTAAAGTTCCTGGGTCTGAAGAAGAGTTGAAGCCCTCCATGGAGACCTTATCAAAATGGTGAACAAGAGTATAATTCTGCAGTGCAGGAAGTCTTCAGTCCTCTGATATGAATATATGTCTGTTTGAATACTTCCTCATTTGCACACTTCTTTTACTAATGGTGATGGTGCAGTGCTGAGTAAAGAGTGGGATCTCTGTTTTCCAACAGATACTTCTTCTCATTTAAAAGTTAATGTGTATTTACCCCTGGGATGATGCAGGCTCCATTCAGAATAGGTGTGTAAACACATTTTAGACTCATCACTGAACTTTTAACTGTGTACATTTTTAATTGTGACTGTGTTAGGATTAGAGACAAATTCTATGCTATTTCTTCTGGGTTTTGAGTTACTGGCAAATTTAGGAATAATTTACATATTGTTTCACTACATTTCTGCTTAGGCAAACTTAAATCTCTATTACCTAGACACGTACGATGTGACATATTTGGAAAACTGCATATTTTTAAAATCTCCCCTAAACAGGGAAAAGGGAGATCAATGATCACTAGCTACAAAAATTCATAGGTCATTTGAAATTGTAAACACTAAAATTTGACAGGCTGTTGAATGACAGTACATGAGCATTGTAACCACAACAAGGACAGCCTTTTGACATATAACAGTTCTTATTAAAATGTCATAGTTTGGCTTAACTGTCTGCAAATTATTTTTCCTTTGCTCATGTGGATTTTAGAAGTCCAAATATTATTATGTTATTAGGAAGATTACATTGCTGTGTTGTTACTACTTATACTACCACCAATGCTACTTAAGGACTTGTGGGCCAACCAAGAATGAGTTTCTAAGGTCCTTAATGAAGGACGTTTACTGAGCAATGGGCAGAATCTGCTCCATGTCAAAGATGGTTACATATCAGAAGACAGTGGTGGCAGTAACTGCTTGTGATCACGTCCACTGAGTAGGTAGCACTAAACCTGTTCTGTGCAGTTAACTTCTAGACATCCCTGGGGAGGGGGACTCCTCATGGGAGTTGATTTTGTAACAGAGAAGATTGCTAACCATCTCTGTTGGAAGGTTATACTCTGCATTTCACACTTTCTGCAGTTCCAATGGCGAAGCACAAGTGTTTTCTGCTGAAATAATTCATGAGTTGTATTTGCTCGTATCTACACAAGAAATTTCTCAGCATCCTTCAGATATCAGCTGACAAGGCTCCTACCTTCCACTTGTGGGTTTCATCAGCACCTGGCAAGATGGACACATTCACCTCTTCCACTCTTTCCCTCTAACACAGCCTGTGCAAGGACTTTATGCACTTTTGTCCTCAGCAAGGGGTATCGGATGCACAGTTCCTGAGTCCACCAAAGTCTCCCAGTTCCTGGGAGCTGCTCCCTGCAAGTGAGACTGGTGTCAGCATGCCTAAAAATCAGCAGTGGGATTCAAGCTCTCAGACACCAGTTCTAGACTTCTAAGCTTGAAAATTGTGCCTTGAATGAGCCTCTCATCTCTTTCACAAGGTGTTGTCCATATGTAACTCATCTGACACAGTGGAGTTACACTAGTCCCTAACTGCAGAGCCAGGAGGAATCACCAACACACATAAATACACTTGGATGGGACATTTGCCCCATGATGATGTACTGTGTACCTGGGCTGTCCTGTTCTCCTGAGAAGCAGAGTCTGGGTGCTAGATGCTGGTCCAAGTTCAGGTGCGCAGAGACCCACAGAGCCCTGGTCCCTACCAGCACTGCAACCACAACCCTGGGAGCTGTGGAGGTGGCTATCAGAAGAGGTCTGTGCTGTATGGGGAAACATAGGGCTGGGAGGGAATGAACTTCACCAGAAACCTGGAGGAGTTTCTCCCCTAGCAATGCAAGGAAGTAAAAACTGTCCGAATCCTGTGATTACTATTCTTTTGCTAATGTGCTCAGCACAGTCCTTTTTATAAATTACTGAATTATCCTTAGGAACAAAAGGTATTAGGGTCCTGCAAGCTTCTCTCAGTTTGTGGTAGGACTAATTCATTAATGTGGCTCCAACAGGAATGTGTGCAATGTTCTTTCTAATTGGACATGACTGGTCAAGAATGACTCGGCCTCCATCCAGATCACACTGTCACTTATGCTATATAATAAGCTACTACTACTGGCCCATGAATCAATTTTTAAACAATCTCCAGTAATGAACTTGGACGGCCCATTGTTGTTGACAAAGAAATGCACAGTCCTGCTATTGTCAAGGGGCTCAATTATGGGTTCTTGCTGATAAAATAGAGGAGGGGGGACAAGGGGGGGACGGTCTACAGACAGTAGTGACAGACTGAAAGAAGTGTTTCATCTCTGGGGTCCTTACAGAGAATGACAAGCCAAAAGGTCAGTTTCAGAGAGGTTTAACTTGAAATGTCTGAGGACAAAAAAGGCATCTGGAATCATTAGGAAATGTGAAGTTTGACTTGCACCATTGGAAATCCTTCATATATTGTTTTAACTGTAGATCTGACAAACTCTTTGCCCACTGGGTGGGAAAGAGAGGTTAAGGGAAGTAAAAGCTTTATATTTCTCCAGTGGGGGGGAATAAAAAGGTTAATTTTAGTAACTCTGGGAAGAGTCCATGGGGAAACTGTCAATGTTTCAGCCCATTTGCCATTGTCCTGAGCCAGCAGAGTCAACACAGGGAGCAGGAGAGGCTGCTGCCGGCACTGGCTGCCGGACGCTGGGCTCCCAGCACTCTCCCCTCAAATAACCTCACCAGTCACCCAAATGTCAGGGCTCTGCCCAGTTCCTCTTGCCTGAACCAGCCTCGGCAGCACGGCCACGCTACCTCTGTGCTTCACACTTTGTTCAGGATCATTCACACGTTCCCGGGATTCCCTGAGCCTGCCGGCAGAAAGAAAATAAATATATCTGAAGTGGTTCTGGAAAGCTGGGTCTGGCGTGGGAGAGCATGTGTTTGCAATGCTCTCCCCAGCTGACCAACACCTTGCAAAGCGATCTCTTTGTCATGTCCATGTGGGGCCCTAGCTGCCAAGAGTTTTAAAAGTAGAGCTTTAAAAATACTGTGCAAAATCAGGGATTTGGTTCCAGGTTTCTTCCAGCGGTAGAGTGCACTGCTGTGAACCCATGGGAGAATGCACACCCAAATTAAAAACTACAGGCAGGGTTTAAATTTGCAAATGAACATGTCCACTGGGCCTGTGGGCAAAAACCTTCTCCCTTTCCTGGTGATTTCACCACAGCCAGAGGAGGGCAAAAGGCAGCCTGCACCCGGCGAGTCCGCTGCGTGTTTCCCAGGAGGATGAGTCACCTCTCCCTCTGGATAGGACACCTCGTCTCCATTCCCCAGTGCATTTGGAAGGCCAGACTTGGTCAAGAACAGTGGGTGGGATGTAAGGAGGAGGGATCCAGCAGTGAAGTGGTGGACCAAGCTCACGCCAAGACTTTGCTGGAGCAGGAGTCAACCTGGACACTCACAGCTAAAGCCTGTTTGAAGGCGGAGTCCCAGCCACACCTGCTGCTGCAACGGTTGCTGGGGATTGTCTAGCAGATCAGCTCATCTCGCAGGGTAGTCCTTCCAAATGTCCATCAGAAGAAAAGAGAGGGAAGGTACTGAGGACACCACGCTCAGCACACCTCAGTGCCAGCTTGAGCCAAGGGTAGATGCTCCAGGACCACGTATGGTAGCACACAGGAACCTGGTGGAGAACATTGTGCAGGTGCTTCATGAGGCAGCAGAGAAAAAGCCCAGGTGAAAGTAGGCAGGTTGGCATGGTTGGCTTTCTGTTACTGCCCAGACCCACAACATTTGGGGAAAAAGGCCCACAGCAGAGGAAAGTTCTGGACAGCACACTGCAAGGTTTTTGCAACCACAAGCTGTCAGTGGTGAGATGTGTCCTTCTGTTGGCACTCCCTCGGTGAACTCCTAAAATAGCCAGTTTGCAGGTGGCTCCAAAGTTTCTCAGGGGAAGAAGTGAAAACTTTTCCTCCCCATTCTCCCAACTGGCAAGAGGCCCTTTTTTTTTCCTCCTTAGCAATGTGCCCTCCTGTGAAAGTACCTGGACCTGTGGTGCTAATGGTCCATGATTCACCGGGCAGGAATGCATCTCTGTGTCCAAGGACTGGGCTCTGTTTTTTCCACTGCTCCCTGGGCTGGAGAAATGAGTAAATGGAGGAGACTTGTGCCCAACTGCAGAGAGCAGGGCTATGAGATGAGGAGCAGCAGGCATGGTGAGTGAGGGCTGGCTTTCAACCCACATCAACCCACATCAACCCACTCCTCAGTTTGGCCATCTGAGAGCTGAAGACAGCCCTTGTGCCCACCAGCAGCGTTTTGAGACCCCTCATGCCCCAGGGTAGCCATACTGCATCAACTCTGGACCATGGGGCAGAGCCAGACATCCCAGTGAAGGTGATTCCCACATCATCCAAGGTCTCTGTAGGGGCTGAGTGGAGGAGAAGGGTCTTGGGAGCTGGAACTATTTGGGCACTGGCTGAAAACCCTCTACTGAGACAGCCAGAGACCGCAGGAGCCGTATTTGGTGCCTGTCTCAAGTCTGGGCGACCCCGTCTGTTCCCATTAGGAATCCCAGGCGATAAATTGGTCCCTGAATATATAATTAAGCAAAGGGCACCATCTTGAAGCCAAGGTTCACACTGATTTGTTGTGGCTGGGGTGGGAACAGCCCTTTGCAAATCAGTCGCAGGATGTTGCTCCTAGTCAGCTGGAAACTTGGTAGCTCAACTCCATAAAAGCTGGATCTAACGCTTCAGCTCCCCAGCTGGTTTCGGCATCCTGACCAGCACGCAATCCTGTGGCTTGCTTTTCTGCACGACAGTCTGGAAACCTTTCTTGAGAGCCTCTTGTTTGCTGGCTGCCAGGATTTGCCATGCAGATTCTTGCCAAAGGGATAATATAAACAAAGCATAATGTCAAGTTTCCCACACAAGTAAGATGATCTATTAGCACTGCACTTTGTACTAATTATTGCACAGTGGGTGGGGGCTTGTGAAAGGAGATTTATGCATTCAGCTAGCCTCACTTTTATTATTTGTAAGTACTTTTTGGCAAGGAATGAGCGAGATATGTATTTTATTGTTACGCTGTTGCAAACATCCTAATCTTCCGCACTCATTAAAACCTCATAACAAATAGTAAGAATGATATATTGCAGCCACAGCCAGCGTCTCATTCATCCCCAGGTGGGGGGAGGGGGTGAGACACAGGGGAGAGGGAGGGCAGGGGACACAGGAATGTGGTTTTTTGGGCCATTGTCATATTTGCAGTATATGGAGGGCCCAGGTAACCGAAGGGTGGAAGTAAGGCCATGGATGAGGAAAGGCTGCTGGGGTGCCAGGGAGGATGGGGAGCTCTGTGGTAAGGTCTTGGCATGGAAGGAGGAGGATACTGCCCCAAAGTGTAGGCCAGAGCTTCCAGAAAGTGAGAGCCCACCTATGCTATTACTGGAGCAGTTCATCTGTGCATCTGCTTTGGGGCACCATGTTCACATCGCCCCATGGACCAGCAGCACAGCTTGCAAAGCTAGTGCCCGTGTGTCAGGACCTGGCTTGACAAAGAGCCCAGAGCACTCCCAGTAAGTGTCTCAGAGTATTCCTGCACAGCCTGGGCAAGCAGAAAAAGCCCCAGGAGTTGCCCACTGGGTCAGCTTTGATTTGAGTAATACTTTGGGTAATGAAAGCTGGATGTCGCATTGACGCAGCAGGGTCAGAGTGGACTGATTGTTGTGATCATGGCTTTGATAATCCCTGGTTGTGACTTCATATTGTCAGTGCTGTCAGTGCTGTCCTTGGCTGGTGACCCAGGAAGGAACGAAGTGAGCCCAGAGCCTGGCCCAGGAGAGATGCAGAAGACCAACAAAGTGTGGACGGTTCCGCTGTCACGTCTGCTCTGCCTTTGCTGCCCACACCAACCACCTCAAAACTGCCTTAGTCATGCACAGGGCTGAGGTGGACATCCACCAAATATCTGCTATGCCTGAGCAGCTCAGGCAAGAGGAGGAGCAGGTGCCACCAGGCTCACTAGGGTGATACTCACTCCAAGCCTCCTTTTCCAAACCAAAGTTCAGGAAACTCTGCTCCCCCTTTCCTCCTGACAGCAGCAAGGTGGGTTCAAAGCGCAGCCTTTGGGTGTTGTGCCTGTTGGGGAGATGCTGCTTAGAAGCCAAAACATGACAACTTTGGCTGTCTGTTGTTTGGGGGGATAAAGTTCAGTGGAAAACCTTGTCAAAGGTTGAATGGTTGTGATGGTGCTTCCAGGGTATTGCAAAAGTTTTTGGACATCTATTTACTGGGAATTCTCCGGTAAAGTTTAGAAAAGGCAACCTGGACTCACACACATGATCTTGACACATTGGAAAAGAGTGCAGGAGGAGGTGGACAGAAGGCTGGCAGGAAACCCACTAAGGGACAGTCCCGCAGGTCTGCACCACAGATTTCAGAGCAGTTCCCAACCCTGGCTCATGCTTTCTGAGATGGTGTGAGAGCTGAGGTGCTCTTCTTCATAACTGGTGGGGTTTCTTGGCATTTTCCACCTAATCAGAGCCCTTCTTATTCCACCATAGACTCATCTGGAGGGGCTGGAGTAAGACAAAAACTCTCACCCTCTTTATCCATCATTCTTCCCATTCTGAACATCATATTTCAAATACTATAGGCAGAGCTTTTCCCTGGTCAGACCCTGTTTGGGCTACATATTTTTTCTTCACCTGCTCCTTCCAAAATATCACTTTGTTCTCTCTCTTTCTAGCCTCCAATAAGTTCCATGGCTGAACTGATCTCTGGGTGCAAAGGAGAGCGTGACCCAGAGGCTACATCTGACTGTCAGCACTAGCCTGGGGCAGGGTCAGCATGGGGCAGAGCTGGGCAGAAAGTCAGACACCCTGTTTCCAGCACCGATTTGGAGCGGCCACATGTTCCAACTCAACCCGTCACCAGGTACCTCCAGGAGGAGGCTGAAAAATGGCACAGACTTTTCATCCCTCCTTCCAAGCCCAGAAGTCTTGGCATCATATTTTTTCTTCAGTTTCAGGCAAATAATGTTCAGGCAAAAATACTGACTCAAAGGTTTTGAAATATTTGGGGAATACCTCTTATCTTCTTCCTCAAGTCTTCATGCATATTCCAGCTGGTATTGGGTTAGTCCTGGGAACGCAGAATCACATGGACCTCAAAAGATCATCTAGTCCATGACCAGCTAGGATGCTGCTGGGGAAAAAAATATAGAAGAAAGAACATTACACCAAGATACTTTTTAGGTTTGGAGTTGGGTTTGGGCTTTTTTGGTTTTGTTTGTTTCTTTGTTTGTTTGTTTGTTTTTTGACTGATTTTTTTTTTTTGGGGGGGGGTTGTTTGTGGGTTTTTTTGAGATGTCACTTCTAATTCTAAATGTTTTATCCCCCCTTCATCCATCAGACCTCATTGCTCTTTACAACTACCTGAAAGGAGGTTGGAGTGAGGAGGGGGACAGCCTCTTCTCCCTGGTGACGTGTAATAGGACCAGAGGGAATGGATGCAAGCTGCACCAGGGGAGGTTTACGTTAGATATTAGGAAGCACTTTTTCACCTAAAGGGTTGTCAGGTATTGGAATAGATTGCCCAGGGAAGTGGTGGAATCACCATCTCTGGATACACTTAAACAGCATGTGGACCTGGTGCTTAGGGACGTGGTCTAGTGGCAAGCTTGTGCTGTTAGATTTAGGGCTGGACTGGATGATCTTGGAGGTCTCTTCCAGCCAGGGACACTCTGTGATTCTGTGATTCTGAGCCCTGTTACTGCAATGACATGGTGCTTCCCAGGGACCAAGGAGGACACATCCCCAAGCAGGAACAGAATAATCATAGAATCACAGAATAGTTTGGATTGGAAGGGACCTTAAAGATCATCTAGTTCCGACCCCCCTGCCATGGCCTTTTTTCCACTAGACCAGGATGCTCAAAACTCCATCCAGCCTGGCCCTGAACACTTCCAAGGAGGCACCACCCACGATTTCTCTGGGCAACCTGTTCCAATGTCCCATGCACCCTTGGCCTGTGTCATCAAGCTGATACAGAAGACAAAAGGGTTACTCTGCTCCACCATCTGGGAGCATTGGCCCATCCTTCCCTGAAGTCATGACATGGCTAATATAAATGCTGCTTATGTTCAGGTGTTGGATGCTCAGCTGGAAGAGCAGCAGCAGGTGGAGAGGTTGGTTCCCAGTCCAGCTGTCACCATGTCCAGCACAAGCTCCTTTGTAGGGGAGGAAGCAGGATTGTAAGGGGGAGAAACCTGGCATCTGAGATGAGATAAATGAGGATTAGGAAGGTTGTCAGCATGAGAGAACTCGTCTCTCAGACTTAAGAAAGTGTCAAGTTGCCAAAACAGAGATCACAGGAATACACTCGGCAAAGAAGGGTTTGATACTGTCCTGGGAACCACTGGTATGAACTCAGAATTGCTCCATTAAGGTTCCAGATTGCAGGCACGTGCTCCTGAAGGAGGGGTTGCTGAGGCTACTACTGCTGCTGGTAGCAGTGAACCATCAGTGAGTTTGCTTCACCTCCCACCACAGCATGAAACCCCAGCTTAACATCATTTCTCTCCTTCCCACCACCCATAGCCTTTCCTGCACCTAAATCCTGCTCTATGTCTGTCCAGCCATTGCCCATCCTTATTTGATTTTTTCATCCTTTCAGATCTTAATCTGTTCATAAACTTCAGCCAGAATCAAGAAGCTCCCTTCTTCAGCTGATGTCTGTAGTAGTCAGGTATTATTTTATTCCCACCTTCCTCCCCAGTCATCTCCATCCCAATGCAGACTGCCCTCCCAACCCTTCTCCCACCTCCCCTCCACACTCCCCCTCCACAGGCTCACCCTGAACAAACCTCTTTTGTCAGGCCACCCCACATAACAAGAAAACTAGCATCATTCGGGCATGTTGAGGCCACCACAGCAGCTACAAGCCATGATTATGGTGCATGTGGTTAGCACAGCCTGCAACATCAAACAGGGTGTTTACAACAGATGTAATCCGTAACGATACAACAGGTGTATAACAGTCAATACCAGCATTGTAGCGATCAAATAACTCCGTGGCACGTTCCCATTGATCCGGTATTAATCCAACTCCCCTCAGGGTTCTGGTCTGTGATTTATATGACTCACTGGGAGGTTTCGGCACCTCTTTGGCACAGCCCCAAACTCCAGGCGGGGATCAGTGTATAATTTACCTTTGCAGAGAGAGCTTTTTAAATCCACGCTCTTAGCCAGGCAGGTTTGTCAATGGCACTTTGAAAAGGAGGGCTTGTCGGAGCACGCAGAGACACGTTTCTTTCAAAGGGTGATTCATGCGCTGCAGCTTCGGCGACTGTCCTGGTTTTACATGCTCGAATGCTGATGAATGGAAGCAGCAAGAGGAGCACAGTCCTCGTCAGGTCTTGCAAGCTCCCACTCTGAATTTCCTCTGCATCCCTTTATACTTCAGCCTCAATCGTTTGCCTTAGCGAGGAGGCACAAAGGAGAGGATGGGATAAAAGCATACCCAGGGAAGGAGGATGAGGAGGTTCTGCACGGGAATCAAAGCGAAATCCCAAAGTGGCACATCGAAAACCGATGGGGGACATTCATTTCCAGCCAGGTTAAATTGTTGAATTGTTAAATTTGAGATTAAAATAAAATGGGTGCGATTCAAGAAGATGATGACCATTCAGAAGGATACCAAAACCATTTGAAACCACCTAAGACATAGGATGCCCACCCAGGGTGGGCAGCAGAGCTGGACTCAAGACTCTGCTCCTGCCTAGCAGGAGTCATCCCGCCTTTGACTAGTCAAGGGTCCTCATTTAGAAACTCATCACACACCTAATTTTAGTTCACACCTCTATGGGTAATTTGCAGGCAAAGCACCAGCAATCAAACATAAGCAGCAAATGAGGAGCTGCCTTTTAATAAGGAGGGAGAAATACGTTGCTGAAGGAGCAGGGAGAGGAAGCTGGGGTTGTGAGCACTGCAATCCAACAAACGAGCTTCGCTTGCAGTGGTGGCAAGCTGGTAACTTTCATGAGTATTAAATGCAATTAAAGAAACAAACACTCTCCATCATCCCCCAGAGTGAGAGATATTATCAGTTGTGGCTTTGTATTTTTACATAATCACAGTTTAAAGGAACATTTTTTCCATATGTGGAAATTCCCTGTTTTCTCCTCCAAATGCTAACAAAATCCTTGCCGCTGGCTGGCTCCGCTCTCCTCACGACTCCCTGTTACGGCACTCCTGCTTGGCCCAAGGCCCCGGGGAGAAGAGATGGGCCCAAAACAAATGCCAGAGGTGAACGTGCTGGAGATCCAGTCCTACACCCAAACAGCACACGTTCTCTCCGCTCGGGGTGGTTTTTGAAAATTCCCCTCTCTCGGTGTTGAAAAGGCTTTTGTGATCTTGGAGCCCTCCTCTTTCGGGCTTCCCGCCCTCGCGATGTGATCAAGAGGCACGTCCCACCCATCAGCTCGTGCCCCTCACCCCGAAACCAGGCTCCCTCCGGGGTTAAGTAGTACGAAGGGCACAGCAACCCCTGGGGAGCTCCACCAGGTTTAGCCCAACTGAGTCAAACCTGCCTGTACCACTGGGTGGACACCTTGGGATCTGGCTAATGATAACAGCTTCCTTCTCTGATGCAGTTACAGCAGTTCAGCACAGCCTTGCTCCAAGAAGAAACAGGTCTCACCTGGGGCTTCGACTTGGAGCATAGCTGTTCTATGTTCCAAGCTCTTCACTCTTCAACCCAATGGTCAAATTATTTGCCCCCTTGCTAGGGAGCAGGGCCAGATACAGCAGGCTTGGAGGGAGGCCCGTGCCAAGGATGCGCTGTAGCTTGCACGAACATGTTCGCACGCCCAAGCTGTCTCACACACCCATCTAGAAGTGTCCACACTCCCATCTAGAAGTGTCTACGTCTGGTTGTCCGTGTGTCCATCTACACCCGTTTCAGTCCAGCCGCAATCACAGATGGCAGATGCTCTTCTCTCTCCCACGTCTCCAAGCCATTAGCCCCAGCACCCTTTGCCCAGCGGCCTTTGCTCGACTTGTTTGTTTGTTTGCCGGGCAGGCTGTTTGTGTGCAGCTTGCCTGCTGAGCTTTTCTCTGACTGCATTCAGTACGTGGGCTGGCCTGCTCTGCTCTGGGATATCATCTCGCTTGGTTGCAAGTTTGCAGAAGCTGCCCAGCTCTCTTGGCCTCCACCTCTCAGCCCATGAGCAAGCCTGCAACACAACCAGGACTACTGTGGGGGGCTAAGGTGATGGTTTTGGAGCACCCTGAGCTCTCCCACCACCTCAAGACATCTCCCAAAGAGCTTCTCTACAAGCTATAAACCTGATCTCCAAACCTTGAAACAATAAAGGTCTGCTTTTCTGGTAGGAACAGGAGAAGGTCTAATGGCATCAGCAAACAGTGGAAGCACTTCATTATCCTGATCTACACATGAAAACAACATCCAGGAAACTCTGTTGATCTTGAGTCCATCTCAGCAGACAATTAACACAAGACTGGACTTTGAAGCCTGTATCTGTTGGGTGATCCAGACGGATCATTTCAGGACGTAGGACATTGTGTGTCCAGGATAAAACAGGGAAAGAATGAGGAACAGTACCACCATCTGTTTGCCAAGTCATGCTGTGCTATATGTAAAATTCCTCGGGAAGAGACCAAGCTCCATAGCGTACTGACCCATACTGTTTTTTCATACTCTTCTGCATCCACATTCCCAATTTGGCATGAGACAGACAAGAAGACACCAAGGCTTTGAAGTTTTCCTCAGGAAAAAAATAGTTATAGCTGTTATTTTCCATCTGGCAAGACTCTGAGGACCTATAGCTGTTTCCAAAAATCTCTTCTGGGAATGTTACTATATTAGAAAACATGTAGACATTAAATGTCACAGCTTATGGGAAAATCTTGTTAATGTGGAGCCACTGGTGGGAGCTCTCATTAAAAATTCCTTTCTCCTTGATAAGGGCTTGCCTTATCTAAACAGTGTTTGGTGTCCTCCCCTGGTAGGCTGGTGTTGTGTCATGGGGTCTGGGAAGGCTCTTCCTTGCAGGCAGAAGAGGACAGTCTAGACGAAGCTGCCAGTCATGCTGTTGTTTAGGTGGCTGCAGCCTATGGCATTCCTGTTAGTTATCACATCCTGGGGAACCACCTGGACCTCACCACTCAAGGGGGTGCTGCAAGCAGTGACAGCCTTCACAAAAATACAGACAGACACACACCATGGGCAGATGGCAGGTTGGATTTGCAATTGGTGGTGTCTATCCCACTGCAGGGTCATGGAAGGACAAGTCTGTGGGGGCCACCAGCCCTTGGCACAGCCTGAATTCCTCCAGGGACACCTGCAGGCAAAAGCTCTGCCTAGCCCAAGGGTCTGTTCTGATCCTGGACCTACCCATGTCCTGGAAACAGAATCAGCCTCTCCATGGGCAGCCTGAAAACCAAACTTGGGAACCCCTTTTCACCTGTCTCATTCCTGTTTCCTCCTCTTTTTTCTCTGACAAAATCAAGCCATCCTGGATACTGATCATCTCTGATGCTCAAGCTCATTCAGCCACTCAGCTACACGTAGCTGCTGTTGTTTGATTTTATTTCTATTATGTTGTCTTTTTTTTTTACCAAATCCCTTTAAACTCCTTGTAAATAGTTCAGGGATCATCAGGGGCTAATTCTCAGCTTTACTTCTTCTTGTGCTCCGTCTTTTTCAAGCAATTCTAGATTCTTGCCCATTTTTACATTTTCTGCTCCAGTCAAGTGACCAGCATATTGCCTACAGTGAAAGCTCAGCTCCTCTTGGCTCTGATGGGCTGCTCTGCAGAGCAAGTACCTCCCTGGTGGCTACTACATGAACTTGTTGCTCCACCACCTTTAGCTGCAGAAGGATGACCATTACCTTGAGCAGGTCCCAGGTTTCCATGTGGACTGGAGATTTCAGAGGTGCAGGCTGTGACATAAGCTGGTTCCCTCCTAGAGGAGCCAAGGAGGTCCCACAAGCCCAAGGAGAGCTGCCAGACCCAGGTGTTCAAGGGTCCCCAAATCCACTTGAGGTTATGCAGGATCCTAAGAGCCCACCCTGGGATTTTTGGCTCTCAGGGTCAACCCTGGAGCTGGTGGCCCAGTAGCTTCCCAAGGAAGTAACTTCTTGAGGTGGGAGAGGAGGGTCTCAGGGTTTTTTGGGTAGTAGCTTGAAACAGGGAGGCTGAAAGCCTTGAGGAAGGTTTACCTCTCCATTCTCAGCCTACAAGCCTAGGCCTCTACTTCTGGTCCATGAAAGCTTGTTGGAACCCAGATCTTCCTTGCAGAGGGAATACCTGAGGATGAGCAATCTGGCATGTTTCTACAATGCTCCACTTGCAGTGTCCTGTGGCTGCAACTGTTGTGATCCTGAGGTGGAGGAATCAAATTAACCTGGATCCCCTATGTGCACCTACATAGTGTTCACCCCAGCAGGGACCTCCAGGAGCTGAGTCCAAGACCCTCACCCAACCCACCCCATAGATGTGGTTGTTTGGGAATTGTTGTTTGGGAATCTGAGGTCTAAGGCATGGCAGCTTCCACTGAATCCATCCTGCTCACAGCTTGGGAATATCTGCAACCCACGCCCTAGCCTTCATCTCTATTTTCTAAGCCTTTCTCACTCCTCTTCCTCCTCTTCCTCAGTCTCACTGAGCTGCAAGGTGAGTCCCCAGAGAAAGCTGAAGTATTCACTGCAGAGCATCACTTGGATTTTTGATTATGCAGTTCAGAGCCCTTGAAAGAGCCCTGCAGCCACTCAGCTCGTGATGACAACTGATACCAAACACCGTTTCCTCCTATTGCAAGTAAAAATAAACAACACCCTACTGTACCTCTATCCAGGAAAGCACAGTAACCAGTATTTATAGGTAAACAGAGGTACATTGCCTGCTGGGGTCTGCTGCAGTGAATTTAGACCTGAAGACTGAAAAATCCAATTGTGTTTATAAATCAGGTGTGACATGCCAGTGTCATGTCATCAGGGGAAGGCAAAGGGCATGTTTACTACAAGCAAAGGCACACGCTACAGTCATATGCATAAGCAAGGCTCTGTGCAGACAGGTTATTTTTTGCATAGTGGTTTTCTGATTTTTACATGACTTAAGAATAATGCTCTAGGAGCCTTTTTTTTTGTTCTTCGTGCAATTATTTTTTTTTTTTAATAGTAACATTGTTTTTTCCCCTTTTGTGATTGACTGGAGGTTTTGTTAAGTTTTGTGTTTTTTTAGTGTTCTGGAGAATGTTTGTGCTTTTTTTGGCATCTCATTACATACCTCAAAAAACCTGACTAAAGCCCTGGCTGCTTCTAAAGTTCCTGCCAAAAAGAATTCATGCTCCTCTAAATTTGCTGTTCATGTTTCTCATTCCAACTGATATTTTTAATAATAAATATGGTTACTAAGAATAGCTCTTTACCACCTCTGTCAGCTCCAGTCTTTTATTTGGACTCACATCTCATCCTTGGGTTACCTGTTTCTCTTGAAGAAAAACAAAGCCTCTGTGGGAACCCTTCCAGCAAGTTGTCTGGTGTCCTTAGGAAGTGCAGCAAGGGGCCAGCACAGGTCCTGGGGTCCTGCAGCCTCTACCCACCTGGCATTTCATGGGTGCCATGACTTACACAGCTGAGCCCAGGCTTTCCCAATCCCCGGTCCCTCTCTGTGAATAATTTTGTTTTCCCTGATGCTGCCTGTTGCCAGCTCCACAGCCAGGTTTCCACATCCATCTCCTTCCATCGTGCTAGCCAGGTTTTTTTAGCTGCTTTTTTCTTTTTTCTTTTTTTTTTTTCATCCTCTAGACCAGGCCCTCTTATTTGATATGCCCTTTTCACTGACCCTGAATTATTGCTACCCATGGTCTTAGAAGAACAGTGTTGTTTGTTAGTCTAAGAGCACATGTGACAATCCCCTTCCTGGCCAACACCAGAGGTTGCACCAGCTATTTCCAGGCCAAAAACCAGACATTTCAGCAAAAGCTGCGGGCTCTGAATGTGATCTGTGGGGTCAGAGGAGGACAAGGGAATCTCATCTATTTGGGGACCTGCCGGAAGACACTAATCAGACAGACGTGCACAGATTTAGTCCAGAGCACACAAGTTTTCCCCAGGCTGAATCTAACCTCTGTCGGTGGCAAACATCCCATTCCAACTGCAACGGGGCTGACAGCAGGAGCCAGTATTTTAATGTCCAGGAGTTTTACTACATCCCGTCTGGAGCGAGCGGTGTCTGACAGAGCCTGCCCGGCGGCGGGGAGCGGGACGCTAATGGGGAAGGGCATCCCAGTCCATGGGGGTCTGGGCTGGAGGAAGGTTCCCAGCTCGGCGGCTCTTTAGGGTTTGCAACAATTTGCAGATTAGTGTTGGCACTTCCAAGGCTGGGCTGGCAGCGAGACCTTTAACCAAGACAGACAGATTCCCTGCTGTGGCACTGTTCAGTGGGTTTAAATGGAATAACGACGTCTCTTCCAGCTTGAGTGATACTGGGTCAATCTTTTTCTGTTTCGCTGTGTTCTCCCCCCCCCTCTTTCTTCCTCCCCCAGCTCCCCCGGGCCATGGGGAGGGCTGCAAGCTGCTGCTCCTCTGACTTTGTGCTTTGGGAGGTGGGTGGGATCATTCTTATAACTCTTTGTACCAAAGCAAGCAGAGCTAATGGTAAAAGGCAATCAAATCTTCTGCTCCAAGGCATAAGCCGGTTGCCTGCAGGGTCAGGGAGGAATTTTGCCCTCCCTCCTCCTCTGGGCTCGGAGGCTGCTCAGTATCAGTACAGTCTGAGCCTCACCTCAAAAAAACCTCTGGTTCTTAGAACTCTTCCCATTTTTTTTGTCATGTCGTATAGCTGTGACAAATAACAGAGGGGAGGAAAGGTGCTTATGTGGTCCCTGAGGAAGGTCACCCTTAGTACCCACAGTGCACGGGGCTGGGGGAGCTACTCTTGGTTCTGCTGGACTCCTGGGCAAAGACTTGAAATGGCATCAAGCTGCCTTCACTCTTGGGGTTTTTGGTTGCCTCCCTCTGATCCCCTTCTCTCCATCCATGGCACAGTAGAAGTTGTCTGCCTTTACGTCCTTGCTTTTCAACTCCAGATGCCTTTGGGGGCTGGATTCACCTGGACCTAACCTCTGTATGTGCCTGAAGGGTGGAAGCCCTGGCAGGGGAGATGCTCCCACCACCATCCCAGCATCCTGACCCGAGTCCCTTCCTGAGGCAGCAGCTCTCCTTGGCTTGGTCAAGGCATACCAGCAAGACACACAGCAAAAATACAAGCAGGCACAAGCAGAGAAACAACCGTTGGGAAGGCAGGAGTTCAGAGGTAAGCCAGCTGTCCTCAGGTAACAAACTCCGGGCCACCCACATCAGAGCACCAACCTCAGCTCCCTCCCAGCAGAAATGACCAGGGGCAAATCTCAAAGGCAGAGCCAACGCGTGAGACATGCACAGCTATCGGCACGGTCTGCAGGGGGAAGAGCAGGCATCAAAGCTATCGTGGCCTCTTCTCCCAAATCCAGCTGTGCCATGGCCCTGGGATGCTGTGCCGGGGTGGATGGAGCTCCCTCCTGGCTCTCAGCAACCCACTTCTCCAGCTGGACCCACGGAGAGGGGTGAACCCTCTGTGGCTGCCTCCCACGAGAAAGAAAACATGCACACAGGGGGGAAAAAAAAAGGGCTGGAAAACTTTTTTTTTTTTTTTCCTCTTGTGTTCCAAACCCAATAATTAAATTTTAAAAAATAGCTCAACAACAATTAAAGCAAATTAAGTGTGAGTGAGGTCTAAGCTACCAGCAGAAGTTTGATTTGAAAACAGCAAAGCAAGCACATCTGGTTGGGAGCCCTGATAGTTTGTCTCGTTCAAATTATCTGAGAGCCAGGAAAAGTGAGGCAGGGAGGGAGAGTGGGTGAGAAACCACAGCTAACTAGGGGTATGATGGCACAGGACCCTCTGGACCTGGCATGTGGGTTTCAGCCCTTCTCTCCCCATCTTGACTGGCACCAAAGGAGCATTTGGGCAGTTGTGGCTGAGTGGCGCTGGGTCTGCTCCACTGCCTGCAGCATGCACAGGCTGCTCAGAACCTTGCCCAAAATAAGGCAGCCTTGCCTCAAAATCAGAGAGCTCTCAGAGGTGCAGGGAGAAATGTACAGGAGATTCTGTGTTCATGGGTGTAATTGTACCACCCATCCCCATTGAGCATCTTACATGGGCATCCACTTCTCCAGGAAGAAAATCCCACTGTCCCTTCCCATTCTTGTTCATCTGCCCTCTGTACCTCTTGGGGGAAGTTTGGTGCCTTTTTGGTACCAATCACTAAGTCAGCCCAAAACAATAGTCCCACCAACATACAGCTCTGTCTTTCTGTGCTACAGCCACCAGCTCATCCCTTTGGTATGAGTGAACTCCCCTGTCATATAAAGCATATCGATGTCTCCCCTGAAGGGGCAGACAGAGGGGTTTGCTCTGCCAGCCCCAAAAACGTATCACTGGGCTTCATATCCTCTCCCAGGGTTTTAAACCCACAGCCTGTCCCTGAGACCAGCCTATCACCCACCACAACTATCACCTGACAGCATGCAAGCTGTGCTGCTCCACCTTTTAAAAAATATCCCTACATTTTTCGGTTGGTTTTTCATTTGTTTGGTTTGTTGGGGGTTTGTTTGTGTGTTTTGGTTGGTTGGTTGGTTGGTTTGTTTTTTATTAACTAGGTGTCTCTGTCCATCCCAAATCCTGGCCTGTCTGGGGAGACAGAGGAGTGTAAAGTCCCCTTTTCCCTCCTTGTTGACCCCCCTGGACTTTTCTCACCTGACACTAACAGGGCCCCGGAGTTCCGCAACCCCGACTCTTGGAGCTGCAGCTCTTGAGGGTGACCCTACAGAGAGAACCAGGTATTTGGGGCCATCCTAGAGGTCAGGGGAGGCAAACCCATGAGGTGAAGGGAACCGGTTCCTTCCCCCAGCCACCCCCCTGCCCTTGGCAGCCCCCTCCCCACATCCCCCACCCACGGCCCTTCGCCGGGGGAGCCGCCGCTCGGCACAACCAGCCCAGGGCTGGCAGGTCTGCGCCGTGCTGAGACATCAAAGTCTCTCCTGGAATGTGTGTGGCTCTGCCGGGCTGTGAGAGATACGGAGCCAGGGATCATGAAAGAGATACTGTGATGGTTATCACCCCATCAAATCAAGGGGAAGCTGAGCGTCAGGCTTGCCAACAATACCTGTTATTGTTCCTCCCCTGCGCGGCGCTTTATTAAGCGCTATAATCGTTTTAATATTCATGCATCTCCGCAGCCATTCCTCCACCACCACCACCACCCCCCCCCTCCTCTTCTCCTCCTCTTTGCTTTTCAACATATTCCACCTTGGAAAGTGCCTTTCTTGCATTTCCTGGGAACTCGCTTTCCCTCCGGGCAGCAGGTGTTTTGGTCCACAGCACCCAGGCAACGTCCCTCTCCGCACTGAGAAAAGGGGATTTTCTCTTGGTCTTTTGCTTTGCTCCCCCCCACACATCTCCTTCCATCCGCCCCCACCTACTTTTCCTTCAAGTAAAAGCTAATTAAACACCACCCTGCTCAAGTGATGGCATTGTTTCACTATCAATGCAAGGGAGAAGCTGGAAGCTTCTTCTTGGCCATACAGTGTTCTGGCTCCAGTGGGGTGCTTTCCCAGGACATTCTGCCATGCCCAGGTGGCTCAAGAGTGTTCTGAGTGTTTCCCCACACTGATGTTGTAAGGCAGATGCTCTCCAAGGACTGTGCATGGGGCTGGGGTTTGCACTAGCCAGCTTTGGAATAAGCAATGAGGGTACAATGGTTGGTACCACCTCGGTGGTGCAAAGATGGGGAGGTCCCTTTGCCCATCCTTCACAGGCTCTACATATTTCATTCCTCAGTTCAAGCAATAAAATTGTTTCTATGATGGGTCTAAGTGTGGATGGCTCAGAAATCATGACACTACTTCCCCAGTCTCCCTAAACTGATGGCACCAGTCCTTGGCACTGGGACAGGGTCAGCCCCAGTGGAACCATCAGCCCCAAAACAGCTGAAAAGCTCTGCTCATCATGTCCATCCTCCTGCCGAATCCCTGGACTGGCAGCAGCTTGTCATGACACCACTGCTGGGGATGGTGACCGTCAAGTAATACACAATAGGTTCAAGTGGCAGGATATTTATTCAGGGATTACAGAAGAGAAATATCATAGACTTATGGAATACTAGAATGGTTTGGGTTGGAAGAGACCTGGAAGATTATCTAGTTCCAATGCCATGGGCAGAAGCATCTCTCACTAGACCAGGTTACTCCAAGCCCCATCCAACCTTCCCTTGAACATTTCCAGGGATGAGGTTTCCATAGCTTCTCTGGGCAACTTGTGCAAGTGTCTCACCCCCTCACAGTGACTAATTCCTTCCTGATGTCCAAATTAAATCTACCCTCTTCCAGTTTAAAGCCATTACCCCTTGTCCTATTGCTACATGCCTTTATAAAATGTCTCTCCAGCTTTCTTGTAGCTGCCCTTCAGGTACTGGAGAGCTGCCCTACCCACAACATGGATATTTCTTTTTCAGCATCTCATCCATTCTGGGCTGTTCAGTGTTTTACCAGGGCTGAAGGTGTGCCTATCACCAGATTCCTGGGAGCAGCAGCTGTAAGTTATTGAGAAAACAGCAAATTTGGGAGCTGTTTCATGGCTAAATACCACACAAAATCTCCTTCACATGGTTGTTCATGTGATTAAGTGCTGTTAAGGGAGGAGAAGCACGGCTGCTGGCAGGTCCTTGCAACAAAGGCTGATGCTGAGGATGATGAGAGTAATTTGGAGGAGAAGAGTCTTCAGCCTGACACTGTGCTGCTTTGCACCTTGCCTGGATGCTCACAGCATTGACTTCCTCCTGCTTGGCCCAGCTGTGATCCACCGCAAAAAATGGGGCCACAGATTCATGTACTTTCTCCAGAGATGCAAGCAGGCCTGAGAGCAGGGTGAAGGGCACTTGAGGCAAAAGCAAAGCCCAGAAGCACCACCTCCATCTGGATCCAGCTCCACTCAGAACATGGTACTCACCCCAAAGTTTACTTTCATTTTGAGGCAGTTCAATCAATTTTTTGAGGCAGTTAAATCAACTCTTTCCTCAGTTCAGTAACTGAGCATTTCACTTGGAAATGAGGTGGGGAAAAGGTACCTCTGAAATCATTAGAGTGAAATTAAAATTTAAAAAAAGGCACAGTGGGATAATTGCCCAAATTCCCTCAAGTAGCTTGGGATCCCTTCCAAACCCTGGCTTTCTTGTTACCATATTTGAGTAAAACCTTCCTCTGTTTAGTATATTTCGAGCACCTGTGGCAAAGGGAATAGGAAGAAGGAAGAGTCTGGTGGCAACGATGGAGGAGAGAACTGGGGGACCACTGAGGTACCAGGAGAGAGGCAAGGGGGCAGCAGACCCCCATCGGGGCCAGGAGACAGTGTTGACCATGCATCATGCTCGAGGGACAGGCTCCTTTCTCTGTAGAAGCAGCTCAGGGTACCCCCAAACCAGACAGGAATTCAAGGTGGCTCAGTTTTTGGATGAGAAAACATGCCCTTCTTCTGCCTGTCTGGCAAATTCTTCTTTCCACAGAAACATAGAATGGTTTGGGTTGGAAGGGGCCTTAAAGATCATCTAGTTCCAACCCCCCTGCACGGGCAGGGGCACCTCCCACTAGACCAGGTTTCTCCAAGCCCCATCCAACCTTGCCATGAACACTTCCACGGATGGGGCAGCCACAGCTTCCCTGGGCAATCTGTTCCAGTGTCTCACCACACTCATGGTGAAGAAGTTCTTCCTTATGTCTAATCTAAATCTCCTTTCTTCCAGTTTAAAGCCATTGCACCTTATCTGACCACTCCATGCCCTTGTAAAAAGTCCCTCCCCAGCTTTTCTGCCGCCCCTTCAGGCACTGGAAGGTGCTCTAAGATCTCCCTGGAACCTTCTGTTGTTGAGGCTCAGCCTGGACAACTCTCAGCTCAACTCTCCCAGCCAATCTTCTGAAGAGGTCCATCCAGCAGCAGGACTGAAGCCCGGTGCTGGACCCATCCACCCTGGCAGGGTGCAGAGGTGCAGGATGTGGCCCTGGATGCCTCCAGCTGTGGCTGAGGTATGCACAGCTGGGCGCAGCGCCGGGCTGGCTGGCAGGGCTCCGCGCCGCCGCGGAGTTCCCCCAGTTCAAAGCTCAGCTGCTGACTTTGTACCCCGCTGGAAGACACTTCCCCTCACTGCCTTCCGGGTGAGATTTCATAGCTCCAAGGAGAGAGGCCTTTTCATCGTTCGGCCTCAGCTTCCCCCCCCCCTGCCTTTCTTTCTTCTCCCTCCCCTCCCCTTTTCTTTTTTTGGTAACAATATCCTACAGAGAAAGGAAACAAACAAAACAACCGCCGGGTCTCCGGGCTGAGGCAGCCTCACCCACACACCACAGCCCTCGCCCTTGATCCCCAAAGTACTGCCCATCCCACGGGCATGGCACAGTGGAGCTGAGGGGGACAGCTGGGGGGTGGAGATGTGCTGAGCCCCTCCAGCCCTAGGGCTGAGTTCAAGGTCAGGAGGGGGCTGCTTTGCTGGGGCACCCAAGGGTTGGACCCACGGCTTGGCATCAAGGATCTGGGATCTGCAAGCCCGGTATGAAATGTGCCTCCACTTCAGTCTCCTTCTCCTGCTGGGTTTCTCCAGCCAGCACAGAAACTATTGGGTCTTAATCCCTAGAAGGGAGCGTAAGTGATCCTGGGGTACATCAAAGTAATTATTTTGGTAATATTAGAATCATAGAAACACAGAGTGGTTTGGGCCCAAAGATACCTAAAAATCATGTAATTCCAATGCCTCTGAGGGGACACCTCCCACTAGACCAGGTTGCTGCAAGCCCCATCCAGCCTGGCCTTGAACACTTCCAGGGATGGGGTTTCCAAAACTTTGTTGGGCAGCCTGTTCCAGTGTCTCACCACCCTCATAGGAAAGACTTTCTCCCTAATGTCTAGTCTAAATCTCCCCTCTTTCAGTTTGAAAACATTCCCCTTTGTCCTACCACTCTAAGCCCTAGTAAAAATTTCCTCCCCAGCTTTCCTGTACCCCCTTCAGGTACTGGAAGGCTGCTATAAGTTCTCCCTGGAGCCTTTTTTTCTCCAGGCTGGACAGCCCCACCTCTCTCAGTCTGTCTTCACAGGAGAGGTGCTCCAACCCTCTGATCAACTTTGTGACCTCCTCTGGACTTGCTCCTCACATGTGGCTGAAAAGCAAAATGAAGACTTCAGGGATACCAATGGGTTCTTGATGCCCTATGTCCTACTGCCCACCCCATGCATCAGTTTCTTGGCAACTTGTGAGGCACAAGCCTCTACCAGTGCCACTTGCATCACTGTGTCCTCCCAGGCAGCTGTCTTGTCAGTAATACCAAAGCCAGGCATGGTCACCATGGAGAAATGAGCCACCTGGGCTCCCTTGTTGTCCACCCCCAGAGGTCATATGTGGGGCTGCAGGAGAGGTCCTCAGAGGTCTGTCCGCAGGGATGTTCCCAAAGTCACTGCAAAGGCCTTGAGTTGGGCTGTAGCTGAGACATTGACAGGCAAAGATGAGTCATTGGGGCAGGCAAGGCTACAGGAGAGGGGTTGTTTTCCTCAGACACACATCCTTCTGATGTGAAACTCCCAAGGATTCCTACTGGTGCTCCCACCCCTCCATGCCCAGCACCCTCTGGGACAGGTGGGCTCAGTTAGGATGGGGTCCCAGGGGGCCCCAGCTGCACTGGGGGGGCAGCAGGTGCCCCAAAACCAGCAAAAGCCCCACAAGTGATGGTGGAGCATGAGGGAGAGAAGGAGTAAGCACACCAATGGACCTGAGACTTGGGAATATACCCATTTTGTCTTCTTCAGCAGTTGGTAACCAGACTCTGTCTATCTTAATGCTTTTAGCATGGCAGAAAAAGCAGCTCAACTCTTGAGAAGGTGTGTAGAGAGATGTTTGGACCTCTATGAAGCAGTGTAGGACCCTGGACCGTGACCCCTGGACCATTTTAAGGGGAAAAAGAAGCAGTGTCACTGTCATGCTGGGCATCTAACAAGTAAAAACCATTTGAGCACCAAGTCTCCTTGGAGCACAGTTGTGCTAATGCCAAATATTTCAAGACACAAGGACGAATTTTGGTAGTTGCACACTGGGTGACCTAAATCCCATTCCTAATTTTAAAGGGTTGTTAAATCTAATATTTAACCAGCAGAATGAAGTAGCCTAAGTTTATTCTGGGGCACACGGTCATACTCATAGCTTACAGTAAATAGGTAAGTCAGGCAGCTTAGTGGATAACAATCACATTCAGGTGTTAGGGTATTGTTAAGAGCTGTTTTGCTAAGATAAGATTTCTGACATCCATCATTGCTTCTGTCAAACCCGAGAGGTTGTGAGCCTGATAAGAAGTTGTCGTGGTTTCACTTTGTTAAAAGGCTTTCTCGAGTTTAGCAAAGACAGATTTTGCAGTGGTGAGAATTCCCTGCAAGCAGGTAACGTTCCCTGTCACTGCTTAAGTAACTGTTGCAACAATTGGTTTTTTTGGAGACAATTCTGGCAGATATTTAACTATTTTTGTGTATTATCTACCCGTTTCTATTTTTATCTGTTTTTCAACCTGGTTTTGTTTATTTTGATCAAAACCAGCACTCGGTCCAGTCGAGTAGCTATTTCTGCTGCTGTCCTTCAGCTGAGTTTGTGTGGGAGCCACAACTTCCCGAGACCCACTTTGGGGCTGGTGATCAACAGCCTGATGGGGATTTACCAAATCACCACTTGTTAGCAAAGCTGCATCGGGTCGCCATAAACAGGATAATTCAGTCCAAACCTCCCTTGGTGAAGGCTTTACCCCTCACTGGGGCCTTGCATTGCTCTGGGTCTCCCCATCCTCTCTGGGATGGAGGCAAAGGAGCAAACCTCCCTTCCTGAGGAGTTCAGATCACGTGGGAAAACCACAGAGAGCGTGGAGGGATCTCAACGTACGAATGTGCAGCACCTCTTCAAAGCTCCAGCACAGAAGCTGTTTACACTGTAAATAAACAGACACAAGTAGCGGGTGCAATCCTTTTCCTCACCTTCTGCTCCTATGGGAAGGAAAGGCAGCTCCAGAGGTGCCGTGCCCAAACACAAAGGCGGCAAAATCCTCCTTTTTTTTTTTTTTTGTTTGTTTGTTGGCTTGGTTTGGTTTGTTGGTTTGTTTGTTTGTTTTTTTGGGGAGGTGGTGGAAGGGGATCTCTGAAATGAACTGAGCAAAAATGGGCTGAGGAGGCTGGAAACTGTGAAATAGCAGGATCTAATTTTAAAGAGCAGGTTTTCATGCAGGGGTGACGGTGGATTTGCTCTGGCCAGCCTGTGCCTGGGCACGTCCAGCTCCTCTGCTGGCATGGTCAGCTCTGAGGAGCACTGGGAAACGGGGGCAATTCTGGGCTGGGTGGCACCATCCATCCATCCCTCCCTCCTGAAGCATGAGTTTCCAGGAGGGAAAAAACAAACTTCAGATGAGCAATAAGTGAATCATTTAGCCCTGTGTGATTATTAAAAGAGAATCCAGACTGGGATGACAGGTTTAGTGAGTGTGAGAGTTACTGCTGCAGGTACCAGACTGCAGCTCTCTCACACGGGCACAGCTTTTACCCAGGCTGCAGGAGACCTGCATGCAGGCCCCTAGAAAGCAGCCCTGAGTGATCTGTGGTGGGGAGGGAAGTTCTTCCCCAGACTGGGTGGGGAGAGAAGGAAGGAAGGAAGGAAGGAAGGAAGGAAGGAAGGAAGGAAGGAAGGAAGGAAGGAAGGAAGGAAGGAAGGAAGGAAGGAAGGAAGGAAGGAAGGAAGGAAGGAAGGAAGGAAGGAAGGAAGGAAGGAAGGAAGGAAGGAAGGAAGGAAGGAAGGAAGGAAGGAAGGAAGGAAGGAAGGAAGGAAGGAAAAAGGCCATGTCTTAGTGATGGGGAGTAGGGTAGAGCAGCGCCAACCCCTGGAGAGGGCCCATGGGTGCCCACTCAATGCCCTGAGCACCCAGTGGGTTACAAAGCAAGGACAGGAGCACCATGAGCTGCTGTCTGAACTCAGCAGACAGGTGTGGAGGATCCCCCAGGGTGACACTTTCAGCCACAGAACACCTCTGCAACATTTCTTGGGCCTTTCAGACCTACCAGTCCCTTTGGCTTGGCCACTTCTGGGTGGTGGTGTCAGGCCTTGAAGGAGGGATGGGGAGCACACCTGGCTGTGAAAGAGCATGAGAACTTCAGGGATACACAGCAGCCATTGGATTCACCTGCCTGGAGCAGGGTGAGGAGCAGCCCTGTGAGGTCCAGCAGCCAGGCCAGCAGCTCTGCAGCACTGCTTGGCTTTTGGCCACAGAATGCACTTTCTCCTCCTGTCCAGCCCTGTGGGATGAAACTTTCCTCTGCCAGGTGCTCTGTGGTTGAGGTAGGGTTTGGAGAGGTTGGGGGTGGTGGGCGAGAGAGCTTTATAATAACCCAGGTGTGGACATCTCTTTGGCAGTCATGTTATAAAAGGGCCTGGCTTGCCCAAACAGGAATATTCCATGTATCTTCATCCCTTGATGGTGGGTACCTCTGTGGTGGTGGAGTCAGCTGCAGGTGCCCTCATGGCAGCTGAACCTTGGAGGCTCATGAAGGACCAGCACTCTCCCATGGTGCACGGCAAAGCTGTCCTTTGCATGTCTCCAAACAGCAAGGCTTTGGGTCAGGCTGCTCCAGGGCTTGCTGCCAAGCCTTGGAGGACTGAGGTTGAACTAGAGGCTCTCCAGAGGTCCCTTTCCACTTGAGTTATCCTATGATCCCAGGAATTTCCCTGTGACTGCAAGAGCAGCTAGATACACATCATATACTGCTTGGTAATGAAGCTCTACCCAAAACTCCTCCAGACAGGACTTGGGTCATAGAGTCTCTTACTATAATGGCACTACTGTCCCAGCCAGTGCAACAGGATCCTGCTGTAAAACAAACATTACATGATGGAGGTACTGGAGAGTTAATGCCCAGGTGCATGGAAGGGAGTTAGGCACCGTTGTGTCTCCAGGCATAAGAACCTGATCCCACTATATCCAGGAGGACACCATGAAGGTCTCCCTGAAACCTGCCCATACAGTATCTGGCCTCCAAACCAGGCTCCAGAGATGGCCAACTCCATCTTTTGGCCTTTATTCCCACCTTATCTGGTGTCACCTAATTGCTGGCTCTTGCCCCAAAACATTTCCATCATGGGGCTTGTTCACTGCATCTCAGCTGGGCAGCCAAAATTGGCCAGAGGATGAAGTGTGTTGGGGCTGTGTGTTCCTGCTATGGGAACTGGAGAGACAGGGCTCCAGCCTGCCATCAGCACAGCCCCATGGACCCCACAGTTGTGGGCTGGGGGCTTTTCACCAACTGAGCACCCAGCTGCTCCCATTGCCAAAACCTCTGTGTCCCCCAGTGCCATCTTCAGTGTCACCTTCCCCGCTGATGAGATCCTGTGTGTTTTTATTTGTGCTAGCTTGACCAAGAAAATTGCCAGCAAACACTGCAGCTTGATAAGCAAAACATTGGCAAGCTGCAATTTCTAAAGCATCTTCAGCTAAATTTGTAGCGGTTGTCTCCAATTTGCAGCCCTGTTTGTGTCTGTGAAGAAGACACACTTTCTCAGCTCCCCTCTCATGTTTCCACTTGCCCCACACAGCCATGGAGGTAGAAGGAGGATTCCCCTCGCTTTATGCAGCTTGGCTTTGACTGAATAGCTTCCAGTTACCTTGAAACCTAATCTTCTTTTGAACTCTTTTTAAGTCAGTTGCATTCTTGGAAGGAGATGAGCCTGCGAACTTGTATCATCTGATGAGAGAGATAAGAGCTCTGCAGAACCTACGCCCGGTGGCAGGCACAAGCCAGAAAACATCTGCACCTGCTCACATGGAAAAAGCACCCAGGTATTAGAGGAGGCAATTTGCCTTTCATGAGTTTTGGGATGTTTATTCCATCAGGGAGCTTCTCAGAGATGTCCTGGCTGCCAGCTTTGGAACAACAACCTGTCAGTCCAATGTGAGCCCAGGGACATAATGCAAGACAAACCAGCACCTGAATGTCTCCAGATGAAGACTGGATATTTGAAGACTTCTTCACTGAAAGGGTTATTAAACACTGGGACTACCAGCCCAGGGAGATGGTTGAGTCACCATCCCTGGAGGTGTTTAACAGATCTAGATGTGGTGCTTAGGGACAGGGTTTAGCACCGGACTCAGTAGAGCTAAGCTAAAGGTTGGACTCAATGGCCAAGACTCAAGACTTAAAGGCCTTTCCAATCAAAACATTTCTATAATTCTATTATTCAATTAAAACAATCTTCATAATTTGCTTTATGGGGTAGTTTGGTGCTGGTTCACAGCTGGTAAAATGGGCTTATGGAAAGAAGCTGGGAGGCCTGCTCCTCCTTTGATGAAGGATTCTCAAGCTTTGCTATTCCTCTTGCCTTAAAACAGGGACTGAGCAAAAATATGTGCTCAAAACTAAGCTTTGTCTTCCTTTCCAGTGTAGTTCCTAGTAGCAGCAGCTACCCATGGCCACTGGTGATCATGGAGGGAGCCCAGGGATCACAAAATTGCTAAATATATGCTGGTGACTCCTCTTCTAGGGGGGTTTATAGAGCTGTTCCCATTGTTGGTCTATATGCTAGTCATTAGGTTAAGGTAGGAGGATATTCTGGCTGACTTCCTCCACAGATGTACATCCCTATAGGGTCCAAGTGTCTCTGATAAGTGTTTGAGCTTCCACCTGCAGGAGCCAAGGGTTTGATGTTCAGCTCTTCTCCTCCATGTAGAGCCAGCCTGGGGTGGTCTTGCTCTGCTGTTGGCTTTGCATTAGTAAAGTTATTACTGCTGAGAAATGAACCTGAGGGAGCAAGCAAGGAGAGACAGGGACTACTTGAAAGAAGGAACCAGATCTGTTTGTTCTCACCCATTCCTCCACCCAAGCTGGCCGTGAGACAACATGGTGGCCACTGCCTTTGTTCTCTACTGTGGAGCAGAGGACCATCAAAAGAGAGGAGGGCTGGAGAGAGGGACGAAAGCCGCTGCATGTAACGTTGGGAGGCGGGGCTGGATGCTGAGCATGAAGCAACCAGCCCACCTGAGGGCAAAGATCTGAGCCCTCAGGTCTTCTGCGGGAAGCCGGGATGACGCCACTTTTTTCATGTGCCTTCTGTGCTCCTCCATGGCTCCTTGGATCCTCAGCTTCAAACACAGCTGCTTATCTTCCTACATTACTCAGTGTTTCCCTACGTGTGCTCTAATGCATCTTCAAAGCACAGCGCTCACCACAGTGAACCGACCGGTTGATTAAATTAGAGTGACTTCTTCTAATCGTCAATGGTAGAGACTGGGAAGGCTGGGGAGGCATTTTGGGGCAGCTGGGAATAAAATTGCCCTAAAATTGCTCATTGTCAGAGCCATTCGAGGCTAGACCCATAACAACTCAGGAGCCTTCTGTAAGGTCTCACCCTTACAGGAACAGAGGAGCCTCTGCAAGAGCAGACGTGTACTAATGGGTTTTCCTTTTTTAGTAGTGTTATTCCCACTGAGATATTAAAGAGCTACCCCAGAGCATCTGGGCAAAGAGCTAATTCCCCCGAGACCCAGGGCGGTTCATCAGCCCAATCCATTCGCTCCGAGTTGTTCTCAACACGTTGGATGCCAGATGTGGGTTTCAAATTGAAACAGCGAGGGCAAGAGAGAGGAAACAACCAGCCCTTTTCCCCCTTGGAATTCCTTTGTTCATTAAAATAAAAGCCAACCAAAAAGCGGGGAAAGTCTAAATTCTGGTTCCAGAGGGTGTGTGCAAGCTCTCAGCCAGAGCAAAATCAGGGTCTTGGCAAAAGCAGGGTTCCTGGACATCTCCTGGACACTGGTGGTGGTGAACAAAGGAGGATTTTTTTTCAGTAGATACATTTTTCAATCCATGGCATCACTGTTTATTTTCTCCTTCCTCCAAGACAGCAGTGCCTTCCCTCTTGGCCACCGTGAGATGGCATCAGGCCGCCCCCTGCCCCCTCAATGACTGGAGAGGAACCTCTTTGTCAAGTAACCCAACTGGAGTCCCCCCAGTACGTGACAGTCACATGATGGCTGCGTGGCTCTGGGAAAGGAGGCAAGTGGGAGCGGGACTGCCAGCTGCCAGAACAGTTCCTACAGCCCACAGCATGCTCCTGCCCACATCTGAGGAGCTGTCAGGAAGGAGGGAGCTGAGGACCAGATGGCTTGCTCTGGTGGGGCTGTCTCCAGCCTGCAGGCCATGGGGAAGGCACGCCTGCACCACCCCTCCCGGGGGTGGCTCTTTGATAGGTGCCGTGGAGCGAGACGGTGCAGCGGAGAGAGAGCAGTGGGGTGATCCAGGCCGGGAAGTGGTGTCTATCTTTGTTCTCCTCCTACCTGATTGTGGGATGACTCATCCCCTTCAAACCAGCGAGGCTATTTCTGACACGAGGTGCTACTTGGCGTGAGTAAAGATGGAAAAGCCTGCCCCATCACTTGGATGATAAAAAGGATAATAATTACGCTTTATATAGCAGACTTACAAATAATGGCTTGCTTCTTTGGCTGCTCAAGACCACACACGCTTTTTTTTTTTTTTTTGCTTGCTTTTTTCAGGGGGAGAGGTGTGGGGGGTTAATTTGGGACTTTTTTAGCTGGAACGGGAGATCTGTGTGGTCCCGTAGGCTCCTGTATAATAATTCTTCTAGCTTAATATCTTTTGATCTCCTCCAAAGTTATTCATCAGCCCTGAATAACACGCTGCTTGACAGTCAGGACTTTTGATTGGTGGAACGGTGCTTCGTTTCACCTTCAAACAAAAGCAGGCTCGATGCTGCACTTCCCCAGTTGCTGCAGGAACCCATGGGCAGGTGTCAGGTATGTTAGGAGAAATGAGATATTAAGTGGAGACAGGAAGGAAAGGGAGGAAGAAAAAGGAGAGAGGTCAACTAAGAAAAGTGCAGCTTCAAGGAGCCCAAAAATATGGGGTGCTGGAAAGGTAACAACCAGCAATATTTTGGTTGTTTGGGGTTTTTTTTTTTAGCCATTTAAATAAAAAGAATAAATAAAAAGAAAAGGGAAAAGAATGGCTGAAGTGAGGGACAAGTAAAGGGGAGTTTGTTCAAGTCATCCTGAGTCATCCAGTGCCTCGCTGCTCCAAGTCTCTGCCGGGAGCAGGTGTTGGACACAGGGGAAAAAGGGAGTCTGGAGAAGCCCACTGCCATGTTTGAGGGAGCAGGGTGAGGTGCTCAGGTCCAGGAAAGCAGATTATTTCATCCTGCAAGAGCTGACAAGGTAGGGAAGGCACAAGTTAAGACCACCTCCAATTGAAGAACAGCCCAAGCTCCCTCTATTTGAGAAGAGAGGAGCACAATCTGTCCAGCTAAGCCCTCTCACCTGGGGTCAACTGCATGGCAAGTGCCAGAACATCTCCCAGACACCAAGAGGGATGGTGCATTTTTACAGTGGAAATGTTTTGAAGACTTGAAATACACTGTGAGGTTTTGGAGCAGCACACAGGGCAAGTTCCTGAGGAGTCCTACAATGAACTGGAGGGGAGCAGGGACTCAGCTGAAGGCAAGTGAGCAGGGACACATGCAGGGAAAGATCTGCTGAAAGGAAGGGAGATCATCAAGGAGGATCCCTAAGGATCAGAATTGGAAATAGTTTCATATTCTCCCTGGTGACTTCAGCCCAAAAAGCAACAATATATTGATAAATCAGCTATGTCAAAAATGGCAGGAGAAGGTAAGACATCACCAGTCTGGAAAAGGGTATGAAATGCAGTCCAGAAAAACTGACTCCAACAACAGGATCTCCAGAAGTGGCGTGGCACTTCTGAAGAGCACAGAGGCAAGCTGACATCTTAAGGTTGGTATTCATCTGACCTTGTGTCAGTTGCCTGAAAGTAATCCAAACCCATTCTATAGCCAGCACAGAAAGACAGGTCCAGAGGGTGGTTTTCTCCACCTAAGATGTTTGTCTGCCTTTTCTATCACTGAAATTCCTGGTACAAATTAAGCTCTGCAGTAGGAAGATGCAATAATAACTGTTGCTGATCATACACCATAGAATCATAGAACCACACAATGGTTTGGGCCAGGAGATTCCTTAAAGGTCATCCAGTTCCAATTCCTTTGCATGGGCAGGGACACCACCCACTAGACCAGGTTGCTCCAAGCCCCATCCAACCCAGCCTTGAATACTTCCAGGGATGGAGCAGCCACAACTTCTTTGGGCAACCTGGGCCAGTGTCTCACCACTTTCACAGGAAAGACTTTCTTCCTAATGTCTAGTCTAAATCTCCCCTCTTCCAGTTTGAAACCCTTCCACCTCATCCTATCATTCCATGCCCTTGTAAAAATTTCCCTCCCCAGCTTTCCTGGAGCCCCTTCAGGCACTGGAAGGTGCTCTAAGGTCTCCCTGGAGCCTTCTCTTCTCCAGGCTGAACAGCCCCAACTCTCTCAGCCTGTCTCCATAGCACAGCTGCTCCAGCCCTTGGATCACCTTAGTGGCCCTGGTCTAGACTCACTCCAGTACCACGTATGAGAGCATCATGCAAACCAATATAGAAGGAAAAAAATTAACGCTGCTCTAATATGTGGTTTTCCCCAGGGACAGACACAGGGTACACAGGACAGGGAGCATGGCAGGGTGCAGTCACAAAGACATGGAACCCTGAGGACACAGCTAGAGTGTCTGGAACAGTTCTAGGAGGAGATGGTCACACAATGGTGCTTGCCAGCACTGGGACATGGAAGTGCAGGAGACCACAGCAATAGAGTGAGGAGCTGGCTACTCCAGGTGGCTGCAGGAGATGGCTAACCAGCATGGGCTTGGCTGCTGACACATGCCCAGATCATGGCAGTGGGGATTTTGAGTTTCAACATCGAGTCTAATTGGGACAGAGTGGTGACAATCCATCCTCTGGCCTCCTACCATGCTGCTGTAAAGTCTGAGGAGCATTTATTTCCCAGCAAATCTGGAAGAGGGAATGACTCTTACAAGGACTCTACACCTCATGTAGTACTGTAACCCCCACTTCATTTGCCCCAACCAGGAAGGATTTCAGCTCCATCAACAGCTGCAGGATGACATTTCCCTTCCTTCCCCACAATGATCCACCTTTATCTTGTGGGGTAAGTAGAGTTCAAAAGGAAGTAAAGCAAAGGCCATCTCAAGACATCCCCAAGAGGGTCACCTTGATTTTGACCTGGAGCACCTGCTGCTGCCAGCTGGACATGCCCTCTCACGAGAGTAGAGATCTTGGGAGAGACCTCTGCAGTTTGGTGCCAACCATGTGTATCTGTCCACGCTGAGACCTACCTCCAAAGGGAGCCCTGGAATAACAGCAGAAGACAGCAGGCTATTGCTGATGTCTGGGAAGCAGGGAAATAGATGCAGAGGGCAGAAATACATTCCTAGTGACCTGTGGCCTCCGTTGGCGAGCTACCCAAATCAGAGTTTCTCTCTCCAGGTTTTAACTCCATCCTTGCAGCACAGCAGACAGGTCAAAGCCTGCTTTGAAGCGAAACCTCGGCTGTAACCTATATGCCCGGGCAGGCACAAGGCCAGGTTCACACTGTGCATTAACCCTGGCTCTCATGGCTTGTGTGTGGACAGTCTGGGTGAAAGCTTTGGTGGAAGAGTCAAAGCTGCGTGGGAAGCCTTGCCCCTCAGGAAAGGGGCCAGAAGGGCAGAGGCTGCAGTGTAGCCAGGTGGAAAATGCTGGTGAGCAAACTGGTGGGAGCAAAAGTGCAACAGCATTGGTGAGAGGGGCCAGCAGGCAGGAACTGGGGCTGAGATCCTGCAGGGAATGGCTATGAGGAGACCTGCCCTGGCCAAAGCCCTGTGTTGCAGCCCATGGATGTGGTGCTTTGGTAACACCAATCCACATTGTCATTGGGACAGGCTCAACAGTGGGCAGGACAGCTGCAGCATCCAAGTGCCAACAAGAGTCGGGTCATGCTCTGCCTGCTGTCCCCGCGGGGGCTTTGCAAGCCAGCCTCATCCCAACACTCTGCCCCATCCCAGGGCTACCTGGAGGCAAAGTCTGTATGGACATGCTGGAAGGGGTGAGGCAGAAAGACAGAGCTGCTAATGCACAGTCTGGATCTGGGCAGTCTAAAGACAGGATGAGGGGTAAGACTTTTAAACTGGAAGAGAGTAGAGTTAGATTAGAATTTAGGAAGAAATTCCTTAATGTGAGGGTGGTGAGACACTGGAACAGAGTCCAGACCAGGGCCACTAAGGTGATCCAAGGGCTGGAGCAGCTGTGCTATGGAGACAGACTGAGAGAGTTGGGGCTGTTCAGCCTGGAGAAGAGAAGGCTCCAGGGAGACCTTAGAGCACCTTCCAGTGCCTGAAGGGGCTCCAGGAAAGCTGGGGAGGGAAATTTTTACAAGGGCATGGAATGAGAGGATGAGGTGAAAGGGTTTCAAACTGGAAGAAGGGAGATTTAGATTAGACATTAAGAAGAAAGTCCTTTCTGTGAGGGTGGTGAGACACTGGCCCAGGTTGCCCAAAGAAGTTGTGGCTGCCCCATCCCTGGAAGTATTCAAGGCTGGGTTGGATGGGGCTTGGAGCAACCTGGTCTAGTGGGTGGTGTCCCTGGCTATGGCAGGGGGGTTTGAACTAGATGACTTTTAATGCCCCTTCCAACCTTAACTGTTCTCTAGGATCCTATGATTCTGTGACTATTGGTACTAATATTTTGGTTTGGGCTGGAAAATTAAAGATGAAGAACAAAACACGGTATTTTCCCACAGATTAGAAACGAACAATAAATAATGGACAAGAATGTAGCCAGGAACTGGATTATTTATTATGACAAAGACAAATGTGGACAAAGAAAGGAGAAAGCTGTGGGTTTGAGGCAGAACAGCAGAAGGAGGAATGGAAAATGACATCACGGCTGAGCCTGCTTGCTTGCAAATATCTTTGTTCCCTTCAAATGTTAGCAGCCACAGTTGGATTCTGGTGCTCATTTTCTATGGGGAACTTGAGACTGGGGTGTAGAGGTGTTGAACTGGGGCTTTATGTGCCTGTAAGGATTGGAAACAAAATGAGTGATGGGCTCAGTGTCAGGCACAGTCCTGGCTCAGCTCTGAAAGTGGTAGAAAGAAGCTATGGCTAAAAATCTACCCCTATTGCCATCATTGGAGACCGTAGTAAAGTCTTTTTAACCCCAGCTGAGAACAGATTCTCTGGCTAAAAATCTGTTACCTTAAGAGAGGTGTTGATATGCACTTGAGTATTCCCCCAAGCCCCCAGCTGCTGCTCCAGCAGAGCACCATTTTCCCATGGACATACAAGCTGGCCCTTGAGGATGCCTCAGACCCTCAGCACCTCTCAAATGGCTTCAGGTGCCCATGTGCAGTTGACAACATTTGGCCCTCGGAGTCAGTAGAGATGCTGGAGAAAGCACACATGGCCCAGACAGCTGTATTATAGAAACACCCCCAGGTTTTGGGATTTATGCCTCTGTTCTGAGTCCAAACAGGTTCAGAATAACTCCATGCTCCAACCAGGGAATCTTTTGCTGGCTCATTTCTGAGCCACAAGCTTTCTTGGCCATGATGGTGGCTGCTAGCAACTGGTTCTTGCACAAGCAAGTCACGAGGCTCTTGAGCAAAGCAGAATTCATACACGCAACACTGGTTCAGCCTCACGAGACAACAACGCAGCCGATGGGTCACATTTCTATATGGCACAAATCAGCTTCTCTGCATTCAAACAAAGGCAGTCACATCAATTTACTCCTGCTGGAGAAGTGGACCTGAGGAACGTGATAGGAAAGCTATGTCCTCTGTCATGACTTCTCATTGCAAAGCCAGTCCTAAGGCAGTTTATTGAGTGCCATGTTGGGATGCAATGGGACAAGGCCCTTCCAGGCCCGGGAGAAACACCCGTTGAGAGAGATGTGAATAGTGACTGCTTTGCAAAAGGGTCGTACTGCTGGGCAGCAAGTGTCCTCATTCAGTCTCTGAAGAAGATCTGCATTTATTCCTGGTGCACCAGTTTTCCTGTTAAACCAGACTCCTAGGAAAGAGTAATGCGGAAGAAGATGCAATCAGGGCAAGGCAGTGGAAAGATAACCCATCAATTACCCAGCGGCTTGGGATATTCCTTCAAAGGGCCATTCAATTAAACATCTGATTTGCATGTCTTTCCCATTTGCTGTAGGTACTCATTAGGAGCATTTAAATACAACCCTGACTGCAGACCCACAAAGCCTTGGGTGGATGCTTTCGAGAACCTCATTTTAGTTTATCAGAGTTGTCAGAAGTTGCAATTACTGTAGAGCAAGAAACAAAGTGCTTTATCACCCCTTTGAATCTGCTGGGATTAACATCCCCCTCTTGCAAAAATAAGTGTCTTTGCAGTCTTTCAAGACCTCAAAGATCAAGATCTCTTAATTCCCATCAGAAAGACAAGCACGGTGACCCTCAAGCACTGGGCTGATGTGAGGCTCAGCTCAACAGCACCCTTTTCCTCCTCTTTTTAATAAATTTGTGCCTAGGTAATTGTTTGCCATCCTGCTCCATGTTGATTGATACCACGATTCAGACTGAGCCAGGGACAGATATTCTCTCTTCAGCAAGGGACCAGGGCTGTGTCCTGCCTGTCCTCAGCTGCAATATCTCGGCTTTTCAGCAGTGGGAAGGGGACTGCCCAGCAGTCCCTGCACAACAGGTCTGTCCTGTCCTTCTGTCCTCCCTCCCTGACCTTTGCTGCTCTGTCCAAGCCTTGTGCTCTACCTCATGGCTTTTTCGACTGAGCTGCTATTTCACCATCATCTGAGCTGAATTGGGGCCAGAGTGGCATGTGGACCCCCATCCAGCTGTGGTTAGCTGCTTGGCTGAGAGTTTGGATTCTTGGGTGTCTGATAGGCAGCACAACCTCACCAAGATTGGCCCACGGTTGGGACGTTCCGGCTGTAACTCTCCTGTGTGGATACTGATCTCTGTCAAGGTCAAATCTACCTGGAAATTCCCCAAGTGTCTATTTCTATATAAGATGTAGGAACTGAATATCCTCAAGTCTGCCCTCCCTCCTGTGAATTTGCCTAAAGTTGGCCCAAAACCTCAAAGATTTCTGTGTAAGGAGAGAGTTCAGAGATGACAGATCCTTGAGGAAAACAGCTAAAAAAAATATAAAAATAATAAAAACAACAACAACAAAAAATCACCCCTCCCTTTCTCCTTCCCCCCTTTGGCAGAGCAACAGAAGCAGACGTGGTGTAGACACAGCTGTACCCACACACAAGGGCTTTGGTCAGCACAGCCTGTGTTACCGTGGGAGGCAGCGCTGCAAAACACGCTCCGGCAGGAAGAATCCTGGCAGCATTGGCCTGGCCTTGGTCAACATTTGTCTTGAGTTTGCACAGAGACAGCGCTGAGGTTGGTGAGGACTTCTTCGCATCCCCACGCCTGCCAGGCCAGGCACAAGGGCTGTGCACCTCCTCCAAATGCAGCAGTAACCCATCCCCACAGAGCAGGATGAGTGCTGGGGGAGGCATGAGTTTTGGGTGGCTCTAAAACCTCGTCCAGCCTGGCCCCACCAAACCCCTCCTGCCCTCCTCGTGCACCAGCACCTCAAACACAAGCCAGAAGGCAGGCAGTGTTTTAAAAGAAGAAACCCATGTTAGCCTTGTCCCTGCCTTTGATTTCTGCTTGGATGTTCTTGTACAAGGTATAAAGGTAGTGTCTCTAATGAGATTACATATTATAGTCAGTCGGGAGCTGTTAAAGGGCTGTTTCTAATGGGATTAAAATGTATAGCACCCAGTTATAGCCGTAATTGCATTACACCCCTAAAGAGAGCCTGTAGTGTAAACTGAAGGCAGGTCAGGGATTCGGTGCACACTGCTCCCCTTCAGTATCTCCTGAGCTGCTTCCCTGTTTTTCCTTTTTTCCCCTGTCTTGGATGAAGAACAAAGAGGGAGAAGATTTAGCAGAGTGTCAGGAAGTGACTGGAGGCTAATCCCTCTGCTGACACTCCCCAGCACCAGGGGGAAGTAACTGAGATCAGCCAAATTGGCATATCAAAAGCCTTCTAATTATGTCACTGGTGGCTTGAGCCAATTCCTAACATTCTTATTCATGGAGTTTCCAGCACAAGAAAACCCTTCTTAATCCGAGCTACTGTTGTGCAGAAGGTAATGTCATGGATGGGTTTCTCTTTGTTAGAGCTGGGGTCTCAGGGATGGATCCCTGCTCACAGGTTGCAGCCCTGCGTGACAGCAGGATGTAGTGGTGCATCTCCCAGTTGCTCTTGCATGGCAGGGGTTTGTCAGGGTAGATGTATCATCAAAAAAATTAAAACAAATCCCTCCTCCCCATGCACTTACACTGTGTTCATGGAAAGCTGCAATAAGATAGTCCCAGATTTTTCCAAAAAATGATAGTGTGACAGGAGAGATCCTGCCTCCCTGCACATCCCCCCAGGGCTCTCCTGCTCCACATCGACCACCATGCCACCAAAGCCCACTTGCACACCATGCAGTGCCCCACTGGTGTTGGAACCCACCAGGGCCAGCATGGCTTTCTTGGCTCCAGCTTGTATTCCAGCTCTTACAAAGATGCTGCTCAGTAGCTCCTCAGCCCAGGTTTGCATTCCAGCCTGACTTCCCAGGGCCAGCAATGGTGAGGGACCATGCTGGCTGGCACGTGGGATGTGCCCATGGCCATCAAGCAGTCAGCAGCAAGGACTAGCTGAGGACCCAGGGCACCCTGGCAGCCAGTGTCTGTCCTACCTGTTTGGCCACACACCTGCCTTTAAACAGGGGCAGACAGCTGGCTTGAAGGGTGTGAGTTTAAAGCAGCAATAATACTCAGTCCGTAGGTAGCACTTTTCATCTGCAGCCTCAAATCTCTTGACAAATATTGCTCGCAGTAGCAGAGATCTGAAAAGAACAAAGGAATTGGGTCTGTGCCCATCTTGCTCCTTTGTAATATGCAAAGAGGGCCAGAAATCACTTTGTTCATGTTAGATTTTATTTATTTATTTTTTTCTTCTAAGGTATTAGAAATGCAGATCTTCATTGCTCAAGAGAAAACAGTACATCCGTATCATGGAGCAGACACTGAGCAGGTGACACAGGAGCAACCAGGGGAGTGATTTGTTCTCAAGCTACTTAAATCATTGCCTTTTGTACTTTTCTGTTGTTAGTGTTGTTACAACTCAAAAGCCTGCAAAACTCTTGGGAGCAAAGAAAATTCTGCTAAGACCTTGGCACGGCACCGGCATTGCTCAGCAGAGCTCAGGCACTCCAGCCCCGGCTGAGATGTTGGAGCTGCTGTGCCCAGCAGTGCCAGAGCCACATGGGGACAACAGGGCTTTGAAAAGCTTTCATTGCCCTTTATCTTTGGCACCTCTGCGAGGCTGGGATTTGGGTTTGAGTCCGTGTTTGAAAGAAGCACGTGGAGGTTTCAAGTTTATTTTTTTGGAAAGCACCTTTTTTAACCAAGCGGCGAAGCACCCACCCACATGGACCAGCATCTGGCACTCCCAGCTCCTCAAACAGTATCTGCCCTCATTATCTGCCTCCAAAGTCACCCTCCTTTAACCCTCCTGAGACACATCCCTGGGAAACAGCTCTCCCAGACTCCAGTATTCCCTGCACTGCATGAGACCATCAGTGCATCTGGGAAGGGGCTTTACAGGAAAGCTGGGAAAGGGCTTTGTACCAGGGTGTGTAGTGATAGGATGAGGGGTAATGGTTTTAAGCTGGAAGAGGGGAGATTTAGGTTGGACATTAGGAAGAAATTATTTAGTGTGAGGGTGGTGAGACACTGGAACAGGTTGCCCAGAGAAGTTTTGGATGCCATCCCTGGAGGTGTTCAAGGCCAGGCTGGATGAGACTTTGAGCAACACGGTCCAGTGGAAGGAGTCCCTGCCCATGGCAGGAGGGTTGGAACTAGATGGTCTTTAAGGTCCTTTCCAACCCAAACCATTCTGGGATTCTATGATGATTCACATGCTGAAAGCCTGTTGGACTCACGGCCAGCTGGCCAGAGTGTCCATGAGACCTGAAGATGCAGGCGGTGTCTCTAGGCTCCTTCTCCCCTCCCTGGGCCCCAAATAGGAAAGCAAGGCTCTCCCAACCTACGCAAGGTAAGGCAAAAATCTGGCACCCACTCACTGCCCCGCAGCACTCGATCAAAGGGGCTCAGTCCAGGGAAACGTGCGAAGCAGAGCATAGTCCTGAGGTGGTAGGAGCAGGGATGGAGAGGGCATTTGATTGCAGTGGGGACAGAGGTCTCCTGAAGTCACCAGGGAGGTGGCTATTTTTCTAGCCTATGTGCTTGGGATGAATATGGGGTAAATTAATAATATTGCATTGCACTGCTGGTGAGAGGAGAGAATATAAGCTCCTGCCTGCCCAAAATCCCATCAGCACTTCACTGCAGGGACATCCAGGAGTAGGGCTGGTGGCACTGGGGACATGTGGAACCCTTTCCCCAAGGGTCTCCTGGCTAACAGGGAAAGACAAGGATGGGAGAGGAAGGTAGGCTTCAGAAGCAGGAGGCAAAGACACCTGGACTCTGGACACCAGAGCAGTGAGCCACATTGCTGACCCCATCCGTCTGTCTCTCTGATCTCCTGACAGCAGTGGCCATCCTGGGGGGAGCTGGCAGAGAGGATTCAACCTTCCCAGCCTGGACTCCCAGCCCTCCCTCCTCAACCAGAGCCTTGCACCATTACTGCAGCTGGAGATGCTCAGGGCAGGGGGACCTGTTTGCACCCCTTCCCCCTGGGTAAGCTGGAGCAGAAAGGAGCCACCCCGGCTCCCAGGAACCGGCTCCCTGGAGATGCCGACGGGCAGAGCCGGGAGCCCGGCCAGGGGCTGCATGTGCCAGATGCAGACTCCATCCCCTACCCCCGGCTCCGTGTCCGACTCGCCTCCCCCAGCTACAGCATCACCTGCCTGTTTATACGGGAGGTTTGAAAGCTGTTACCTCCAACTCTTTTTATACCTTGGTCTAATCTAGATACTGTTAATGATATTTACTTTCAAGACGCTCACCTTAGATTGGCTTTTCAACATCTAAATTAAGCGTTCCATCCCAGTCTTTGATATCATGACGGCACTTCAGCTACCTTTGATCATATCTACTAAGTATTCTCATTAGTAATCAACATTACTTACTTAAAATAAACACATGTTTTCTTGAAGCTTTGTGGTTACGCTTAATCAGCCGCAAAAATTCCCCTTAAGACGGTTTGTATCATTCAAGGGCATTTGCGTCCATAACCCTGTAAATAGCTGTTGTTTTCCTTCTGCTCTCCAAAAAGCTGTCTGCTGAGATCTGCCTTTCCATTAAAAGGATTTAATATCTGTAACATCCCCCCTGGACTAAACCGCTGCTCGATACCGCTGTGGGAGCTGAATGGTAGGGAGGATGGTTGTCAGCAAACTCCCATCTTTCTTATCCTGGACCATCAGCTCCGTCAGAGGGCAGAAAATGGACCCGTGGTGCTGAGCCTGACCCCTGAGTTCGCAGTGAAACCACCCGAGTCATCACAGTGCTTGTAAGAGAGATAACAGGTACCGCTGGGTTGGTACAGCCTGTGCCCTCACGCTGCACCGTATCATTTAGGTAGTGCAGGTCCTTGCAATAAAGGGCCCTCTGACATGCAGAAAATGGTGAGAGATTTCTAAGTTTTGGGTAAGCTGTGTGTGAATCAGCTGCTCTTGCTGCTCCCTGGGTAAATAAACCCTGCCTGGCTCAGGGTCCTGCATCCGACACGCTTCACATTGTTGATGAGCAGCTTCATGCATGAGCAGCCCTGACTCACCTCTGCTTGCATCCCAGGAAGGCCCCAGGGGAGGCAAATAGCTGCCTCCCTTCTTTACCCAGCTCTGAATGTGTCCCTGTGTCCCCATGTCCCCTTCTACCTCCTCTCTGTGCTATTTCTCTTTCTCACCCCCATTCCTTGCCTCCTCGGTTGGGAACACTATCCCAGTGTCCACACCTTGGGGTGCCACCAGATCCCCTAAATCCATCAGCAGCTACCCACAGTGGGGAGTGCCAGAGGAGGTGGACCCCAGGAGACTGTGATGCTGGGACCCCACCAGGACTTTGCCAGCCCACCTTTCTCCAGTGGGAGAGGACCATGTCGCCTTCCTGCCCACCAGGCACAGAGGGATTAGGGACACAAAACCCCTCCCTGGGGGGGATTTTGCAGAGCCTAAATCTTTCCTGCTGCTGATAACGCTTCCTCTGGCTTCACCCCATCCCCTCCCCCCTTTGATGTCAACTGGAGGCACCAGGTCTAAAACAGCCACTGCTGTTGATTAGACCTAATTAGACTCTAATGCCCTCTTAAATCCCATTTTAAAAGGGAGCCATTCAGCACATCCAGGGCTGAGACAGCCCTGGCTGAAGGCAACAGTTAAGGGGTCCTTGATCAAAAGGAGAGTGAGGGCTTGTCAGGTAATTCAAGACACCCAGGGTGCTGGGCAGGTACTGGCTCCCACAGCATCAGCTCCACACAGGCTGGGCAGGAGAGCAGGCATCATTCCCCTGAGGCTGGGGGCACCACAAGCCCATGGCTTCTTCTCCATGGAGGAATCTCCAGTGCTGGGGACTGCTTGTTTCTTCACTGAGAGGAGAGGCCAATTTCTGATGGGGGCAGGAGCTATCAGCAAAGCAAGGAGGAGGAAAGGGGATGAAAGCTCCAGCATTACAGGGATAGTGCATCTGGTTTGACTGTCAATAGCAGTGTTTTTTCTAACCAAATATATTTTTAGGACTAATCTGTTGAATCGAACCCCCTTGGAGGCCATGCCTTGGCTAGGGAGAGGATAACATCCTTCCTTTCACCCAGCTCATGTCCCACCAGCACAAGAGGTGAGCACAGCCAGGCCGGAGTGATTAGGGCTTCAGTTGGGAAGACACAACAGGGATGAAGTCTCATTTATCACATGCTCCAGCGCCACTAACCTCCGCAGCTCCTTGCCACTCCATCCCCTTCCCGTCTCCTCCATGAGGCTCAGGAGCTGGGAACAAGATATTCCCCCACCTAGGCCTTTGCTTCAGCCACACGACCAACCTCCCGCCTTTAGGTCCAACTTTCTCTAGAAACCGGGCCTGCCTCCAAATTAATTTTCTGTATGTGTTGTTGGAGCGATTAGATCTGCAAATCAACATAGCCACAAACTGAATAATGCACCAGCGCCTAGCGCTGTCGGGGCAAAGCCCCAAGTTCCTCATCAAGTTGAGTCCTGCAGAGCCTGTAACTAATGATTTTTCTCACTTGGCCAGCAGTCAGGCCCCTGTCTCTCACATGCACACACAAACATTGTACGTGTGCCTTGTTAGCGCAGCGCGATCGTCGGATAAAGGGAGGGAGCCCAGCGCACTGGTGTGGGGACACAAGTGACACCTCGACCCTCGGCGCCCGGCGGGAGGGACTGAGACCAGGAGAGATGGTGGGATGTTGGGAGAAGCATTCCAGGATGGCTCTGGTTGTGTGAGGCCACTTGCCCTTCTCTCTTGCTGGGGTGTTCTGCAGGTCTTGCTATTGAGGTCTGGCCCAAAGCCTGAAGGCTTCAGTGAAAGCCAAGGATGAGTTCAGTGGTCTGGCAGGTCCCAGGCATGGACACCAACACCCTGGCCACACTGGCATGGAAGTGGAGGGTGATGATAGATCCCAGAAACTCCTCAAGTGTCATCTGGTTGGATCCAGAGAGAAGAAACCTGGGGGAGAACTAGGTATGAGATGCCTTCTTCTAGAAGCATGCACGGGTCCCCAAAGTTTCTCTGTTGGACGTTTTGGACCCTGACAGGGTCCCCTCTCGATACATTAGGGTTTCCATCCATGTTCACACCCCTCTCCAAGTCATAAGCTCCATCTCTGCAGGTGGGCTCTCCCATGGCCCACAGCCATCCCGGCCAGAGCCATAGCTCCTTTTGGAAGACCCTGGGTGTGCTGGTGGGGCACAGGAAAGCCCCACAGCGGAGAAGCCAGCACACAGCTCTGGGATGTTCTGCCCTGCAGTCATCCTCTTGCAGCCACAGCAGCCTCGGGGGGAGGCAGTGAGCTTAGGCTAAAGGAGGGGAGGATGGTCATATCCTAATTTACTTCCTAGAAGCTTCCCGTGGCACACCTCCAGTCCACAGGAAGAGACAGGATGCCCCAGAGGACCATCCTGCTCCACTTCTGAGATGTGTCTAGGGCAGGTAGGCTGCGCTGTCCTGTGGACGTGTGCATTTTGCTCCACTCACCACTGGAGCCCACGCAGCCAGGTGAGAAAGTGTTCATGTCACTCACCCATCTCTGCAGTGTTGGCTTCTAGACCTCAGCTCTCTTTGTAGTCACCAAAGGCCCTCTGGAGGTGCAATTCACCCAGCCTGTTTGAAAGTGCTTGAAGACAAGATGAACTGCACCTTAAATTCCCCTGGCTGTACAGATTAGGTCTCCATCAACTACAGAGAGAGCACAGCAAGATCTCTAGGCCTTTTACCTGTCTGATTTAGTCATATGGTTCCCACCCTTGGTGACTGAAGCTGGGTGAGATAAGGATTTGCATTGATGGAGGAGGGCAGGTGAGGTCCCCGGTGGATGGAACTAGGAGAAATATCAGCAAAATGGGCTTGGGGGTGAAAAAATTTATCTATCCCACAGGGATGTCCGTGCTTGGATGGGATCTGTGCTGATAACTGCTCAGGGCAGAGAGGATCTCAGTGGTGGAAGCCAGCTCTGAGTGAATATTTAGTCCCAGCTCCTCACTCCACTTAAAGCAAGCCTGTGGGGTGAGTGGTGTGAACCTGGGTTCTCAGCATTTCCCTGCTGTTACACAGTGAGACAGAGCAGCTCGTGGGTTTAGCTTGACTTAGCTAACCTACCATCACACCAACCCAAGCCACCACTCTGGAGCTGATGTAAGGGAAAAGTCATTTTTCAGGACTACCATGACGTTTGCTAGAGAAGCATCTTCATGAGTGGCTTGGTCTCCCAGCCTGACATTTCTATGTTACAGATACATGATGCTTAATGCAAAGTGGAGCAGGACATTTTCCCTCAGCTATAGCTCTTGCTGTGACCATCAGCGTGACCATCACCTTCTCCATGACCCCATTCATTCCTTGTCCTTATGATACAACTATCATGTATCCATTTTATCATTTATGCTTGGTTGTGAGTCAGATGTGATAACTGCAGGGGAGGTTATTCTTTACATTACTGGTGCCTCCTAATCTGACACCAGCAGGAGCAGATGTCTTTCTATCAGTCCCTTTTCCCCCACCTCATGAGCTGGTTGCCACTGAAGAGGGGGGGATAACCCTCAGTGTTACTGCTTCTAGTGTAGGAACTCTAAACATACTCCTTTGGGGTCATTTCAAAGGATACCACCTTAGCATGAGCCTTGAGGAGGAGGTTGTACACTCAGCCCAAGCCCATCTATCATCTGTTGTATCCATATGTCCCTTGTCCACTTCCTTGTGACCATACAAGGCTCATCCAGCTGAGCACTAACCTGGCAGGGCTTGGTCCCAGCTACAACACTGAGGTGAAAAGGACTGTTTCTACAGGGTTGGGACCTCAGGGGGCTGTGAACGTGAACCCTGAACCCATACAACATGTGTCAGATGATGGGAAAAGAGCAACACCACCCTGGTGTCCTCCCATCACTCTCCTTGTGCCAGCACTGATCTCCTGAGGTAGACCCAGCTCACACCAGCAGGAAGGGAAAGGAGTCCTGCAGGTGTAGCTTGTACCAGCTTGCCAGGCAAAAGATCAGTGCAAAAGAATGTACCTACAAGTAGAACTTCACGGATTTACCTTGGGGCCTCTGTCATTGCAGAACTATCACCCCAGCTCATGCCTGGCCAGATGTTGCCACACAGCAAAGGTTTCAGGTGAGGTCACTCTGGGAAGAGGAGAAGCCAAGAGGACTTTTGCTCTTGCCTGGCTGTGCATAGTACCTGTGGCCACGGAGGGGACAGTCCTGGCTTCCCACTGACCACCTTGGCAGAGACCATCATCCAGCCATCCCCAGGGCATCCATCAGCCACTGTTCTTCCGTGGGGACCTTCTCCAGATTCCATGCTTTTCCTCTAGGAAGCAAAGCTATGGAGCTGGCCAGACAGAAGCAGGACACACAGGAGCCTGATGAAGGCATCTCTTGCACCCACTGCTTGGTCTGGATGCCTTCAGGAAGGATAAATCAAACTCAGTGTCCTGCTAGCAGCAAGTCTTGTGGAGATGTCTGCAGGAGATGGAGAGGGACAGTCTTCTGTGGTGGTCCCCATCTCCTCTTGTGTGGCACCTCAGCTGTGTCAGGGATGTGCGCACACGGGGCCCAAGTGTGCACCAGGACGTGGCACTAGGGTGATGGTCTTGGGCCAGATCCTGACACAAGGGGCTGGGGGTGGGAGACGCAGCCCTGGGCCAGGCTTGGCCTCCTACTCACGCAGCATCTCCCGGTCCCCCACCACATGGCATCTCCTCACAGCGAGATCAAAAGGCACCCAACCCACTGATCGCTCGGCTTGGTGTCGAAAGGCTCCCTGATTACCTCACCATTAGCTGCACCCATTAAAGAAAATCCTAAAGGTTTTAGACAAAGCTGAGGTTTCAGATGAGAGGGCGAAGGAATGACTCAGTGCCTTTCAACGCCAAAGTCTTCTCCTCCGTCCTGTTTGTACAGCACCTAGCACGAGGGGTCCAGGTGCACGCCTAGGGCTCTGAAACACCGCCACAATTAAATAATAAGTGTAATAGCAGCTGTACTCCCACCAGCAGGGCTTCATTTTATTATTTAAATATTCAGTTACACTCGGTAGCACCTCTTGGAGACGCAGTTTGTTTCAGTGAGGTGGAGAGTGACCCCCAGCAGCCACCATGGCAGCAACAGGCACGGCCAGAAGCCTTGTGGCACATGCCAGCATGCCCAGGAGCAGCCCTGGTGTTGGTGAAACCAAGGATGGGCAGGAGAGAGAAGCTCCTGGGTCCTGGGGTTCCCCAAGGGCTGGGGCAGGGCTGGGCAAGGGGGTTTCCAGCTGATGTGATAAGGTTGTAGGGCCTGGACAGGTGGTGGGCCCCACCTTAGGACTTGTCCAGATGAGACCTCTGACTCTCCAGTGATAGCACCTGGGGACAGTGGTCACGGTGGTGTCATCAGGGGCCAAGTGCAGGCAAAGGGGAGGAGGAGGAAGGAACCCAGAAGCTGTCTCCTCCTCGATTTTCACCTGGAGAATCATCAACAAACACTGAATTTCAACACTAAAAAAAGAAGCGATACAAAACAAGCAGCACCGTGGTTTGGCAGTGCTGCCTGAGGTTTGGGCTGGGGATCACTGACTCGCCGTTGGGCACTGAAGCCCATGGGCAGGCATTCCTCTCAGGTGGACAGGTCACCACACAGCACTTGGAGACCCTCTGGCCAGCTCCCAGCACGGGCCAGCCACAGCCCCCCACAGAACCCACTGCTGGCTCCTGAGGCTGACGAGGCTCCTGGGAAGCAGCTTGTCCTCAGCCTGGTGCTTCTCCTGCCAGGTTCAGCTCATGGTTCAGAGCAGTGGTGGGAACCACCTGCACTTATCTCAGAAGAAATAGTGCCATCTACTGACGTAAAAAACTGGATTCCTAGAAAGCAAGGGGTGGATGCTTATCTGCCTTATGCTGATGGGTGTTTGGGGTCATGCCCGCCCAAGAAACACCCACACACTGGTGGGTCAGTCCCATGAGTGTGGCCCAACCACAGGGCTGGGGCATGCAGACAGCCTGAGACGCCCATGGACATTCAGGGTGGCCCTGTGTTTGGGACAGCCTTGGTACCAGGGTTGCAGACCCTGAGCACCTCCAGGAGAAAAGCTGAAGGGGAAGATGCAGGTTGCTGCCACCTAACAGGGTTTAATTAACCTCTTATCACCTTTGCTGTAATTGATGAACAAAGCTAAATGCCTCCAACAGGCTGCTCTTCAGGTGTCATCCCATATCCCACACAATTTCTTAGTAAAGCTTTTTCCTCTGGTCCTACCTCCTCTGATCCTGTGGAGTTACTGGAGAAATTCCTTTTGCTGATACTGTAATGCTGAGATGTTTTTTAATGATCCTTTCCAACCTCATGAAAGCCTCAGCTCCCACGCAGGTCCTTGGGATGTTGTTGATGCCCCCTTCCTGGAGGTGTTCAAGGCCAAGTTGGATGAGGCTTGTGCAGCCTGGTCTGGTGGGAGGTGTCCCTGCTCATAGCAGGGAGGTTGGAACCTGATGGTCTTTAAGGTCCCTTCCAACCTTAACCATTCTATGATTCTATGATTCTAACAGCCTGATGGTCTGTACATGAGCACAGACATATATATGTCTAGATGCTATATCAGTGGTATACATGCTACAGGAGAGTCCAGCCCCACTTAATTGGTCTGGCACTGAGGCCACATTTCCATGTAGACATCAAGGCAGAAGACACACCAGTCTCTGATGTTAGCAAGACAAAAAGTCACAACTCATGTCCAAAACTACCAGGAGATACTCCTCCCTGGGAAGATCCCATGCAGGGAGGCACCAGGACCCTAGTGGGGAGAACCCTGTGACAGGGAGATGATCCCAGCCTCCCACTCCCCCAAGGACATGTGAGCTGCAGGAGAGCAGGTTGAGATGAGATGGCGTGAGTTATGGTGTGTCTCCAAAACCTGGTGGAGCTCAGCCTGGGAACGGCCCATGGAAAGCAAAGCTGCTGATTTTTTTATTTTCTGAGCTGACCTACCAATAGTGAAACCATCAAAGCTGGAGGAACATTCCTGAGGTCTGACCCAGCGTGGCAAAGGCAAGGCAAGGTTCCCACTGCACTCAACGGACACTGGACCACAGCCACAACACTTAGATGTAGCCAAGATTTGTTTATTATTTTTCCCCAAGGTTTTTTTCCAAGACTTCATCCCGCCAGGCCTGTGTCTCATCCTGCAACAAGGAAGTCAAATTTATCCTACAGAGCCATTTTAACACAATAGATAACTAAATATATACAGTGAGAAACATTATTATGTACGCATATATAAAAAAAACACATATACATTATAAATACATACAAATAACCTCTTAAATGAGAGGCCAGCATAAAAACAATCAGAGTAAACACTGTAATAATTCTAATTATGCAACATGTTCTGCCTAATGTATTTATTTTTAATGGTAGTGATTTAAATAGCTCTAAGGCCTTGAATTAGTCCAATACGTTCTTAACTACATTCACTTTAAATACAAATGTTAATGACTTTTCCAGAGGGTCCAGCACCCTGGAAGACCTTGCTGCACACCAGTATGTTCTCCTTACCACGTTTACTTTTAATAACAGGTTTAATGATGCACTCAGGGCCTAATAACCGTGTTTAGTCACAAAGAGAAAAACCAGCTACAAAATACTTTCTTCAAAAACTAGGCTACAGGGGATTGCTGAGCCATTTCAAAGCCAGCCCAGCCACCTCTTAACGTGTCTCCCTGCATTTCAGCTCTGCCTGCATCCTGGCTGGGGACCCCGGCAGGATGAGCAGCCCCAGTGGATATTTGGAGCCAGTTTTGGAGTGGTCCAGGGACCCTGCAAAGTGGCCGAGCCATGTGGGGTGATGGAGCACGGCTGAACGTGGCCTCTTACCTCCTCCCACCCGCTACGCTCGGCGGTTGGGTTTGGAGCAGGGTTTCAAAGGAAATTGTTCCCAGGCTCTGGCAGAGACATCCCCCCCTGACATCGCCAGCAGAGACATGCCAAAGGGGAGCACGTTTGAAAAATCACAGCCACCATCTATTTAAAAAAAAACAAAACACCAAAAAACCCCAACAACAACAACAACGGCAACAAAACCCAACTCCTACTTTAAGCTTCAAGCAGCTCACTGGGAGCTAGAAATACAATGCAATGAAGAGGCAGGTGGCAGCTGCTCTCTGCTCTTGTGCTCAGATTGTATTTATTTCAATGAATAACCAACATCAATTCCATTCCTGTGAGCCTGCAGCATGGCCCTGCTCCTGTCTCAGCTCCCCCAACTGGGGCTGAGGACAGGTGGGATCCCCTGGATACATCCACCCCAGCAGAGAGGCACTTTCTTCTTCCCAAAAAAAGAGATTTGCCTGGTGGTGCACCTGGCAGATCTTCACCCTCCCCAACTCTGTCCAGACCTGTCCGAGCCCAGACCAGACTTGTAAAATCTCACAAGCCCGGGAGATGCTCAGAGCTGCCTCTGTGACCTGTGGGTGTGGGACCAGCTCAACCCACCCTTGGTTTGAAGGGCCACCCCAACGGGTGCCACATATGTCCCCAGTGCGTGGTGGGTCTGTGGCAGCTTGTGCTGGCAGGGCTGGAACTACCCTGGGGGCAACACACTTCTTCACTGCATGGGAGCATCCCAGAGGGTACATTTTGCCCCCCAAAAAAACATACAGGTGGTCCTAAATATAACCCTGGCAGATCCTGCCAGGCTTCAGCTCCGGCTGCATGAAAAAACACTTGCAGAGCTTGAACCAGCTCTAATTTGTATAGCTTCTGCCCCAGGGCTCGAGAGAAACAGGAGGGTGGAATCCAATAGCATGTTGTGCATAAAAAGATGATGCCAAAGATAACCTTATTGCTAATAATAACCCTGGAATCCTATCCTGTGAATAGGCCCTATTGAATGTTTGAACGCGGGCATTCCTCGGTTAGGTTTCTCTGCCTACAAATATTCCACTCCAGCCTTTAAATACTAATCACAGAATTCAGATGAAGGCTTTTTATCTTCAAAGTGCTGCAGGAAAAAAAAAAAAAAAAATAAATTCATTAATCAAAGATAATTAAAGGGCACAAAATATGCCTTTTCCAAGTGTGGGGAGCCAACCAACACAGCACGAAGCCATCGTGGGGACTCCAAGCATCTCTCCTGCCGTGAACGTGATTTTCCCGGAGCGGTGTCCAGGCAGTAGCTCTGCTTGTTCCCAGCAGCTCCACTCAAGCTGTCTTCCTGACATGTGTTAGGCTGTATGTCTGCCACGCAGGAAATAGGGTTTGAAGCTCACAGCCAGGAGCAAAAGCTGAGATTGAGGCTTTAATGAAGCTGGGATTGAGTGGCTAGGGTGGTTCAGTGAAGCAGTAAATGCAAACACATTATCACCTGAGAGCTTGCTCCAATTTCACACCAATTAACTAGGAATGAGAGAGGAGGGCTGGGGCTGGCTGCAGAGATGGCTGATAATCCCGTGAATGGGCAGAAATGGCTTGTAAGCAGACAGGCTTGTGCCAAAACTAGTTTGTTAGATAACGCCAGTCCCGGCAATTTTGTCTTGAGGAGCGAGCATGTCATTACTGGAACTGCTTTTATTAGGAAATATTAAAAATGTTTGCAGAAATACAGATGCCTGTGAGGGAAGTACGGGTGGAAAGTAATAAAGCAATAGCTGATGATTATTTTATTTCTCTGCCAATGCATCATATCACAGGGGGAGGAAAAGGGGCAAGGGGAGAGGGAGAAGAGGGCTGGGATATGAAGGACTCCTGGTGCAATGCCAGCACCTTGTGGAGGGGAATAGCCCAGCCTTGAGGAGCTGCTCAGTATGCTCAGCTCTGGATTTGGGGTGGGCTTGACATCTAACCCACTGCATGCAGATGGAGGTCTAAAGCCAACAAGGAGGGCAGAGAAGGTCCCCAAAATTTGCCCTGGCAGCAGCAATGGGACCTGTCTCTGTCCCCTCAGCCTGCACCCAAGAGCCAGCTCACCCTCAACGTTATTTAATGTTTGAGCTGCTTCCTTTTTTTCCTGCTGGGATCATTTCCAGGTAAGGCATTAGGGTGGAAAAGGGAGAGCAATTTAGGGGAAGTGCTATTAAATGGATTTCTATGGATTAAATACTAAAGCAAATTGCATCCTCAGGGTGCTGGGCCCTGCATTACCTGTCATTAACTGCTGGGTTCTATGTCTGGGAGTGACCAGCCTGATCCTCTGAACTGCACCAGCCATGAGACCTCCTGCAATCAGCTGGGTGAACCAGACCCATCTCTTATATTGAGATGAAACCTTGTCTTTCTTTGAAAACACATCCATGATAAAGAGGCAGCGACAAACGCAAGGGTCAGAACCCCATGCTGAGTTTCACACTGACACACCAGGCTGGAGAAGATCTCAAGAAAAACTGGAGATCAGTTATTTTTCTCATTTAGGAGGGAAATATTTGAGAGTGGGGGAGTTTGTCATCTCCTACTGGGGAAGGTGCCAGGACTTCAGCTTCAGTGCAGTCAACCATCTGAGACTGAAGGCCTCCAGGCTCAGCATCACACTCCACCATTGCTGCTCAGCTGCTGGGCTGGTCCCATCTGTCACAGGGATGGGAATGAGCAATTTATGAGCAGCAGCAACACCTTAAACCATGGCAGAGCCCATCTAACAAATCACACTTGTGCCTGCAGGCACGGAAGGCTGTAGGACTTCACTTGGATGCCATAATGTCACGGTCTCAAGATGTGTTTTGTTAGAGGACTGAAAGAGGCTGAAGCATTTTTAAGAGAAACCTTTTGTGTGAGGTTAGCCCTGGGGAAGGGCTGTGTGCTGAGATGGGTCCCCAACACTGTCCCAGCTCCTCTGAGGCCAGGCAGCACCCTGGAAGTCATGTTATCTCTGAGAGCCAGTCTGTCCTGCTCCCCAGTGAGGAGCTCCAATGAGATAATTGCAAAAAAGGTGCAAACGGGAAAAGCACCTCCTCTCTTACCACACTCATCTCACTCAATATTGAATTATTCCAGGCTATGGGAGGGACTGATATATCTCCCTTTAAAATCAGGAAAATATTTTCTCTGGTGATGAAGGGTGGACAGCCAGTGAGGGACCTGGACAAACCATAACACCCTAAAAAAACCTAAATATGGTTCACCTTGCTAAGGTCCAAGGAGAGTGCTGGGGCTGGGTGAAGGAGATGCCCCATGTCTGGTCAAGGGGGGCCCTGGGTGCTCCCTGTCCCACTGTGAGTCTGCTTTTCAGCATCCTGCTCACTTCAGATGTGTGTTCCCTGCTGAACGGGCTCAGGAAGGAGGAAAAAGTTGTGGTTTAACTGAGCAAGGATCAGCATCTGCCGAGCCCAGTGCGGGGGGATGCTCTCCCCTAGGGGAGATGGAATGGGGTTCCAGGAGTCCTTGCTCCAGTTTTTTCCAGCCTTGGAGATCAGGGACCTGTGGTACTTCCCTCCTTGCAACACGCAAACACTCTCCAGAGCAGGAAAGCAATGCTCAGGGGCGCAGCTCCTGCCCCGCGCACAACGGTGCTCCCGAGCCCCGGTGCAAATCCACAGGGCTCTTCCTGTCCGCTCTCTCCAGCCTGTAATTACCTTAAAGGCAACAATTACAACTATTGAAACTCATGTGATGGGTTTAGGGAGCATAGCTTGGCTAATCCCCACAAGCATCCTGGAGGAGCGGAAGTGAGGAGATCCCAGGGGCTGGATGCTGATGCTTCGCTGGGCAGGTAGCAACCAGGCAGGGCTGCAGAGGACCAGACTTGGGGCAAGGAGTGGCACCAGCCTGGTCCTAAGCCAGTGTGGGACCCCAGGGCTCACCTACGTGGCAGCAACAACATGGGGATCTCCCCAGTCATGATGCTCCCGGGGGTCACGCAGAGAGTCAGTGACAGGAAGGACCCCATCCCCAAAAAGCTACATTTTTGCTTAAAGCTCTGGTTGCCAGCTTCAACAGCAAAAATTTCCCATGTTGGTCCAGGATCTAACACAGTGAGTCCTGCTCGATTCCACATGTCAGATGCCAAAAGAATGCTATGATGATACACAGCCCCTTCTGCCTTCCCCATCCTTCACTGCAGCATCCCACTGCTGCTGCATATTCACCCACAAAGGGCTCTGCCAACCCCCCCAGTGCTCTCTGCTCAAGTAGTCCCCAAGCAAGAGCAAGAAGATGGATAGGAAACAACTATATGGAATATCACTCTCCTTCTGTGTTCATCACCTCTTCATTTTATTTTTTTCCCAGGAATCATTATTTTTTTCAATATTTCTGAAAGCCCCACCCTCCTGGAGTGATTCTCCACTCCGCTTTCTTTGACAAGTGCTTTCTCATCTGCCCCAAAAACACTGAACAGCTTTGGGAGCCCCAAAAGGCAGGGAACTAGAGAATAAAAAAGCAAACACAAACTCTTTGTTCTCAGTATCTCGTGATCTTAAGGCACTCAGGGTGATCTCAGGGGTGTCAGGGCAAGGACAGAGCCCCACAGGGCAGCTGCTGGCTGCTCTCTTCTCCAGCCCTCTTGCTCCAGCAAGGCAACAATTTTCCACCCCCCTTTATCACCTTTCCCTGATACAGTATCTTAAAGGTTTCTAAAATGTCAAAATTTGCTTCCTTTCCCAAAACTTAAACACTATTATAACCATTTGCACTAAAAGTGACTAATTTTGGCTCATCTTTATTAAGCTCAGAATATTTTTTTAAGTTTCTGCTCAGAATCAGCTCATTTTTGGTGGAACAAAGTCTATTTTTACAAACCAAACAAATTCCCCTTCTATTAAATATTAAAATTCTGAAAGCAAGCTAGCTTTTCTTTTTCCTTTTTTTTTTTTTTTTTCCCCTATTCATTTCTCTCCATTCCTCATTTTTAAAATGCAAATAACTGGGAAAAAATCCTTTTCTGAGCCACTTCTGCTGCTGTTAACAAGGACAGCCCCAGGATGCTCCCAGCCCTGTGCTCCCCTCACCAGGGAAGGAGCATAGAGAGGGTCCTGGACCCCCTTCCCTTGCTCCCTGTAGGAACCTATCAAGCTGCATTGGAACCACAGGACAGACCCAGCCATGGGGCTGGGGGAAGAGAAAAACCCATGGAAAAAACAGCCTTGGGTTGAAATGACCTGAAAAGGGTCATGGTCCCCCCACACCTTCTCTCCTCCCTCCCATCCTCCTCACAGTGGCTGCAGGAGACAAATGTGATTCCCATGGCCCAGCAGCAACCAGGGCATGCTGCAAGTGAGCTGCATCTTCCCCCACTGCTCTTATAAGTGATGCAGTCAATGGTAAATGTCACCTCCTACATTTATTGATTACCAGCAGCAGTTTAGATAAGCAAAGCCCAGTTGCCTTCAAGGGCAGCAGTAACTCTGGGTGTAGGTGCCATTCAGCACCACAGGTATATGGTAAGTTTTATTTGGGGGTTGTTTTCCACCACGTGAGCTTCTGACTTTATTTCTAAAGGACTCTAGTGCTGAGTTTCTATTTGAAGCTCCAGAGCAGTAGCAGGGCTGGTGGGAGCTCAGGTTTCCCAGGAAGCCCACCCTGAGCTGGGAGATTAATATTGACCACGGGAGGAGCAAGGATGGGGATTTACAGCAGTGCCTGGTTTTTCACAGCAAGAGTGAAAAAAACCTGTGGAAACCAAAAAGCAAAGTGAGAAGGATGCACTCCTATTTCCAGATCTTCAGATCAAGATGTTCACAAGCCAACAAGTTGCTGGGCTCGATGAACACGGCAGAGTGAGGTTCATCAGCCCGTGTTGTGCCGGAGATCAAGCAAAGTGTTCTCCTCTGCCTTTCAAATGTATGAAGCTGCAAAATCTTAAGGGCATATAAACTTACTTTGATTGCAGGGCTGGGATCTTGGAAGTCGCATTCCTTTAATTTCCTTGAGCTGGTTCTTTCCCTGTGAAGGACACGCACAGGGTGGTGAGTTTTCAATGGAAACTGGTTTTGCCTCATTTTCCACTTCTCTCCTGCTACAAGGAAAGAAGTGCAGAGCTCCAGAGGCCTGCCTGCCTCTTTCTATGCAGACAGAAAGGGCTGGGTGTCTGTATTTAATTACAGCCTGAAAGAACTGCATTTAAAAGACAACAGCAAGCTATTTAATTAATACTTATCATTAGCACACATAGGAATGCCTAGCAGCAAATTGCAACAACAAAGCAACTCTTTATTATTTTTTTTTTAACTTGCACTTGGGATAAATTAGTCTTAAAAAAGAGTAAACAAACCATTTGCACCAGATTTGAGATGATTTTTTTATGGAGTGGGAGTACTGGGATAGTAGACATCACCCTGGGACAGCAGAGATCTGTAAGAGCAGGCTTTTCAACCTCCAGCTCTCCTGGCCAAGAAGCTTATCTTCCTCTATCCATCTATCTACCTTCTATCTTGGCATTTACACCAGGCTCATCCCCATGTCTGAGCGCCTACTTGTCTTCATACCTGTCCATAAATTACACAGCACCCCCAGGGCATTATAAATAATAATTCCACTCTCAAACCTTCAGAACAGTGTTTTAAAGCACTGGCTTATAATTCAGCACGTTGTGGACTCCTCCTCCCAGCCCACGAAGGTGACGCTGGAGCAGAAGGACGTGACGTCCTGGTCAGCTGAGGAAATGACCCAAAATCAGTGCCTTGGGTGGGAGGCATGGAGCAGGTGGCCACGAGTTGGAAGGTGAGGATGGACATTATGCCAAGCAAGAGGGAAGGCTGGGCTGCTCCACTCACGGGACTGCTCCACTTGTGGCCTTCCAGTATCTGAAGGGGCCAACAAGAAAGCTGGGAAGGCACTTTTTACAAGGCTGTGTAGTGATAGGACAAGGGGTAATGGCATTAAACTGGAAGAGGGGAGATTTAGGTTAGACATTTGGAATAAATTCTTTATTATGAGGGTGGTGAGACACTGGAACAGGTTGCCCAAGGAAGTTGTGGATGCCCTCTCCTTGGAGGTGTTCAAAGCCAGGTTGGATGGGGCTTGGAGCAGCCTGGTCTAGTGGGAGGTGTCCCTGCCAATGGCAAGGGGGTTGAAACTAGATGATCTTTAAGGTCACTTCCAACCCAAACCATTCTGGGATTTTAAATAGCATCTTCATCTGAAGCCCATCAGGCATTTTTATATCCCCAAAATTTTTAGCTGTACCCAGCCAGTCACCCCATGTCCCCCTTTAATTAATAGCCCTCTTAATGATACTATTAATGGTTGGAGTGATGAACAACAGCAAGGCCCTGGTCCTGATGCCTCCACATGGTGCAACACCAGGTGAAGACCACTAAGCTCAGAGGCTGATGACTTAAAGGATAGACCTCACATGTAGTCTGACAGATACCAAGCCATGGCAGGACAGGCACCGTTGCTGTACTCAGCAAGAGATGGCTACAGGACAGCAAGATGCTTTGCTACGTGTGAGCTCTTGGATAGAAACCTCTCCATGAGAGACCCCATTTCTCTCTCCCAGCACCATCTCCACCCCAACACATCACATCTCCATCCCAATACCTGTGACCACCTCCAGAGGAATGTCCCTGACAAGACATGGGGTCCCTATAGAGGATGGCAAAAAGCTCATGGACAATGCTGTCTCCTAGGAGGTGTGAGTCAGATCTGTGTTGGGTGAGGAGCCTGAAACTGGGAACTTTGCTGGGGAAAAGTGTGAGCAGTTGAGGTATGCAATGAATTATTTCAAAAGTCTGGCCTGAACAGCTCTGGAAGGTGCAGAAGTAATAAATGGTTAACTTAGCAACATGTCAAGCTGCCAGAACTTGCAGCTGCCCATCAAAGTGTCAGGTGGGATGGTACCACCTTTCTGCATGACTTTCCTCCCTGCATTTTCCATTTTTCCACCAGACAAAACTGACCCTCCCTCCAGAGGGAGCCAGACAACTGAAACGGAGTGAGCAGAGCTCTGAGCACCTATTTTGGGACTGAAGTGGGAGCTCTCAGTGTGGGAGCAGCCAGGGATGCCATGGTCCCACCAGGCCAGGTTCACCCTTGGGCTGCCAGGCATGGCCATGCATTGCCCTCTGCGGGAGCGGGGCTGCCCTGCAAGCTGAGCCCTCAGGTGCTCCAGGCATGAAACAGGCTTTTCCTGCTGCACTTCTGCCATTCAGAAATCACAGAGAGAGATTTTGTAGTGTCCTGCCCCAAGAAAAACCATCCAGCTTGGACAGGGGGAGAAGCAGCACCCTCACCCTCTAGTGGTATCCTCAGGGGTGGCTGAGAATTAAACCCCTTTTCTCCAGCGAGGCTGGACCCTTCACCCATCCTACTGCTGAGATAGGAGTGTGGGATGTACTTGTCATGTTTTCTGCTTGCAAAACACACCAGAGCTTTGTTGGGCAACACCCTGCCTGGGGGTCTGTCCCCTCCAGTGTCACCCTCCAGTCTCCCTCCCCTGCTCCAGTCCCCACCAACAAGCTGGATTTGCAACCTCTCGTTTGGACATGGAGCTGGGTGCAATTTCTTGTCTCTTGCCCCTTGCAGGGTATCTTAAGCTATGATTAAGAGCTAAATTACAACCAGAAAGCCATCCTGGCTGAGAACCACAGGATTGGAGGAGGCAGCTATTAAAGGTGGTGGAGTCCAACAAGTCCAACGTGTGCATCAACAAGACGGGCAGTCATGCCAGGGTCAAAGGGCATCAGGGGGTTTCTCATTGGCAAGGTTATTCCCAAGGACAAGGCTGCTTAAGTAAGAAGTATTTTGGTGGCCAGTTAGGCTCTTACAGAGGGTTGAATTGAACTGGAAGAGGGTAGATTTTACATTAGACATTAGGAAGAAATTGGTGGCGAGACATTAGAACAGGTTGCCCTGAGAAACTGTGGCTGCCCCATCCCTGGAAGTGTTGAAGGGCAGGTTGGATGGGGCTTGGAGCAACCTGGTCTAGTGGGAGGTGTCCCTGCCCATGCAGGGGGGTGGAACATGATGATCTTTAAAGTCCCTTCCAACCCAAACCATTCTGTGACTCTCTGATTCTATGAATGATGCCTCATGAAGCATCAGACTTTCCCAGGACCCCACCACCACTTTCCTCCCAATTGCTTCATCCATGCAACTAATAAAGCCATTAGCATAAAAAACATCCCACATTCAGGCACTGTGTTTTCCCACCATTTTCAACTAAGCTGTTCCCCTCATCCATGCTAATCAGGATGGGGCAGCCATGGCCCTCGTCTTGGAGGAGGCACAGGTCTCTCCTCTCCTGCAGGGATTCGGTGGGATGGAAGGAGGTGGTGTGGGGCCAGCTGTGCAGGAGGAGCCAAGAAGTCTGCCCTGGTGCCAGCAGAAGGCAGCTTGCAGCCCAGGGAAAGCTTCCCACTCTCCCCACACATTCTGCACCATCCCATGCTGACTCACATCACAGAATTTACTTTTACCCCGCTAAATGCCACTAAACCTTCAAATTAATCCTCCCATTACAGGACTTCCTTTGATGTCAAAGGGGGAATTTTTTTGATGGCAAAGGGGGATTTTTCCCCCCGGTGTAATTATTCCTTTTCTTTTTTTTTTTTCCCTGTTTTAGACACAAGAGATTCCTGCCAGATGCATGACTTGCGGAGGCAGCTCCCACATGAGGTATTTATATATTTATATGTATAAGATGGGAACGTAGCACTGCAAGACCTGAAGTTTCAGGCAGCAGATAAGGGGAATTTCCCATTTCCTACTTGTTTCAGTGGAAGTTGCCCGGGAAGAGTCTGCAGGACTAGGACCAAAAGCTGAGAGATATGGCACTGGAAAGCAACTTCTTAAAATTAAAAACATGCTTATGGAAAACATCTGATATTTAACACTACCACTGAGCAAGTTTTGATGCTTTGACACTGCTTAAATTAAATTAAATTACATTAAATGCCCTGCATGCATTGACCACCTCAGGTGCTACTGGGATTGCTGGGCTGCATGAAAAGAAGTGCCAGGGAGGAGATTCTGCCCCACTACTCTGCTCTCATGAGACCCCACCTGGAGCACTGTGTCCAGCTCTGGAGTCCTCAGCACAGGAAAGACATGGAGCTGTTGGAGAGAGTCCAGAGAAGTCCATGAAGATGATCAAAGGCCTGGAGCAGCTCTGCTATGAAGACAGGCTGAGGGAGTTGGGGCTGTTCAGCCTGGAGAAGAGAAGGCTCCAGGGAGACTTTAGAGCACCTTCCAGTGCCTGAAGGGGCTCCAGGAAAGCTGGGGAGGGGCTTTTCACCAGAGAGGGCAGTAATAGGACAAGGGGTAATGGTTTTAAACTGAGGGATTTGTTAGACATCAGGAAGAAATTCTTCACCATGAGGGTAGGAATAGGCTGCCCAGGGATGCTGTGGAAGCCCCCTCCCTGGAAGTGTTCAAGGCCAGGTTGGACGAGGCTTGTGCAGCCTGGTCTAGTGGGAGGTGTCCCTGCTCATAGCAGGGAGGCTGGAACCTGATGGTCTTCAAGGTCCTTTCCAACCTTCACCGTTCTCTATGATTCTATGATTCTGTGATCCCAGCACAGGGCTGGAATTGCTGGATAATGCTCAGGAAGCTGGTGACTGGGATGGTGATAAATCACCTTTCTGAAGCAGCTGGTAATGAGGGACCAGGTGGGTTTATTCGAGTTTCAATCAGTTTTTATTAATAGGAAATAGGAGATAGAACTGCAGAACTGAAAATGTTACAAAATAGTCTACATAATTCCACAGCAAAGCATATTTTTGCTAATAATCCCCTGTACGGAGAGTGTAGGCTCCTCCCCCAGCAGAACACAGGGCTCTCCTGGGAATGGAAAGCGAGCCCTGGGAGGCACCAGCCAGCCGTGCCCCAGCAGCTCAGCTCTGGGTGACCCCCTGCCCCACGACCCCCCGCCGCTGTGCCGTGGCTTCGATCCGCTCCCGGAGCACCTGTGTCCAGTCCTGCCCCCGCTCCAGAGGAGTGGACCTGGTTTCCATGGCCATCAAGGCAGTGATGTCAGGGGGGAGCTGGGGAACCAGGCCGGCTCGGAGCAGCGCGTCCTGAAATTTGGCTGCAGAGGCTGGAGCTAAGCAACAGCGGGGGGTGCTGAAAGGGGAAGAAAAGCAAGAAAATTCCAATGGAAGCAAGACCCAAGCTGGAGGTGCTGCAGGAGCCAAGGGAGAAGTGATGCTCCAGTCCCTGATGGACCCAACCGGGGCTGTCCTTACCTGTCTGGCTGTGAGTAGTGGTAGTGAGCAGCCACGGCAGAGTGAGGGCACAGCAGGTAGTGGTTTTCCTCCCAGCAGAGCTGCATGGCTCTCACAATGTCCTCGTCGGAGGCTGAGCAGGAGCGCAGGGTCTGGGAGAGCTGTGGCCATGGGTGGGACACAGGGAGGTTTGCACAGGGCTCCACCACCCCACCCCGTCCCTGCCAGGCTGGTGCTGTGGGCAAGCAGCAAAGCAGTCGGAAACAGGGAGGCTGGAGGATGGGGCTCCCCAGGGATTGGAGGAAAAGGGGGTGAGGCACTGCTGGAAAACACCACAGGCCCAGGGTGCTGGAGAGGGGGTTCCATACACAGATGCTGGGAGCATGAAGAAGAGGCAAGAGCTGGCTCCTCAGCTCTGCACTGCTATTTTCATGCTCCGTGGGAGTTCCTGAGGGCTTGTAAACCCCACCTCAGTGTAATAGCTCTTCATGCTTTGAATAATGTATTTTTTCAGTCTTTATTCTACTGCTGCACCAGCAGGAGCAGGCACTGGGCAAAGGATCCTTGGTGGGGACAGTGCATATTGGATGGAAAGAGGGAGGAAGTGCATATTGGATGGAAAGAGGGAGGACTTTGCATCTGGCCCAAAGAGCCTCACAATTCTAACATCTGGTTTTCTCTTGAATTTGGGTAGATACTAGGAAAAATTTCTTCAAGCACTGGGACAGGCTGCACAGGAAGTGGTGGAGTCACCATCCCTGGATGTGCTTAAAAGTCATGTAGATGTGGTGCTGAGGGACATGGCTTAGCAGTGGACTTGGCAGAGCTAGCCCACTGGTTGGACTTGACGATTTTGAAGGTCTTTTCCAACCTAAACAATTCTGTGATTCTCTCTGCTTTGTGCCTGTGCTCCCACTTGCCCTCACACCGAGGCTGAACTGCAGCTCCAAACCCAGCAGCCCCACACTCAGAGCCCACCCAAAGCCCACCCTCCCTTTCTGCCAGTACCCACTGCACGGTGCCTCAGTGTGCAGCCACTGCCACCGTGGCCAGGGATGGAGAGGTTTCACATCCTACTCAAATAATTGCAGGCATTCTTTGAATTAGTTTTGCAAAAACGAACTAGGTTTCTTTTTAAAAACTTAATTTAAAAAAAGAGGGTTTTATCACCTCCATGCACACGCTTTGATATAAAACCAGCTCTAGCCTCACACTTATATTTTTTGGTTGAAAACTCCGCTGTGATTTTTTTTTTTTATTATGAAAGTGGGTTTAAAACAACTGGTAGTGGTAAATCTCCTTACACGTGCACACACACAGCTCTGTGGGCGTGAGGAACTGACCTTTCTGTGCAACTCCTCTGGCAGCTGAAGGCGTTTTGATGCACTGAATCGCTCCATCAGCGTTTTCATCAGGCGGCTGTCGGAGCCTGAGAGCAGCCAGAGGATCCTCTCCACATTGTAAGGCTCCTGGGATAAAAAGGCAATAGGTGAGCAGTGGAAACGGGAGCATCTGGCTCAGGGGGAGAGCACCTGTGTGGATTCCCTGATGCCTAAATTAGGGCTGAGGTCCCACTGCCACGTTTTTCCCAGTGAAAGCTGGGGTGGGGTTGGTGTGCTCCTACACTTACATCCCAAGACAAGTCTTTAGGAACATGATGTCTTTCAGAACTCTGACCTGTCAGAGCAGTCTGGCAGTGACCACTGGATTTAAAAAAAAAAAACAACTAATGAAGGGATGACAGATAAATCAATGGTGTGACCACCTCCGTACCTTGAGGAGCCCAGGCTAATAACACAGTGTGTCTTTGAGAACCAGGAATATCCAGCTGTCTACTCAGTGTTGCAGATGCTGCTGTGAGTCACCCAGCTCCCACATGACTTTCTGAGACACCCCTGCAGGGCTGACCAATAATCTTTATGAACATACAAGGCATATATAGGGCCTGACTGGCTTCTATGTAGCAACCCCTGTTGCAACACTGCAGCAAAACTGGGTGCAAGACCATACAGAAGGGTCCCAAACCAGTTTCACTGCCCACTGTCTCATTCTTGCACTTGCAAGCACCAAGAAACCTTCATCCAGGTGGTTTGGTCAAGATACGTTACAGGGACAGACAGGTCAAGGGGCACCAACTACCAAGTCCTCCTCCTATCTCCTGGGTTCAAGGGCTGCTTTTGGATGAGCTCTTTATACCTTGCAGCAGCTGACAGTGTCTGTGACCTTTCATCTCTCCATCCTGTCCTACCTCGGCAAGGCATCAGGACTTACTCAGCCTTTCGTGCCCTTATCTGGGTGGCTTATGGCCCCAGTCCTGTTCTTCATCTTCCCACCATCATCTCCCAGAGCTTCCAGTCTGTAATCTTCAGTCTAGTCTGGGTGTAGCCTGCCCTTTGCTTTAGGCTGTCCCCTGTTTCAGGCTGTCCTCTACTTCCCAACCTGGCTGTCCTGAGAAGATACATGTGAGCATGTCTGGACATGGATGACCTGCTACTGGAGGTGCCTCCAGCACCATCCTCCTGACACCTCCCTCTCCTGCCCTTTCTTCTGCTGCTCCCATATCCAGACCTTTCCCTTCACGCTCCATTCATATTAGCCTTATGGTTTCCAGTACAGATCACTGCATTGGCACCAGTAAGTCAACAGGACACAGGTGCAAGAACTGGCCTTGCCATTTAAATTATTAGCCAGCTCTCAGGTCTGGTTTTGTCCCAAGTCACTAGAGCTATCCAGGAGAAAGCTGGGGTCTAGTCTGGAGGACAGGTTATTGTAGGGACTGTTCCCAAGGAAAGTTCTGGCATGTGGACATGAGCTGCATGGTGCTTCCTGACCTCAGGGCCAGAGAAGAGCCCCTGGTTGGCTTTAGGTACTGCAAAGACATCATGTCTGCTGTGATTCTCCTGGGATTGCTCCTTACAAGGCTCATCCACATAGACTTGCTTCTTCACCTTCAATTTTTCAGTTAGTGTTTAGCTGCAAAGTTTTATCTGCTTTAAATTAGACTGGAGAAGAGGCAACCTAAAGAAGTCGTGCACCCTCCAACCTTGAAGTTTTCCAACTGGACAAAGCCCTGAGCAACCCAGTCTGACCTCAGGGCTGACCATGGTTTGAGCAGACCTCCTGAATTTCCCTTCAGCATGGATGATCTGTTGAGCTATAGAAATATTTGCATGGATGCCTTCATATGTGAGCTGAACGATTATGTCCCATGTCCCATGCAGCTGTGGAGAAGGACGTGCAGAGGGACACACCAATCCAGCTCCTTGGGAATCTCTGGGCAACACCTCGCCTGGCTGCTTTCCCTCGTGTTCCCAAAGTCTGGGATACCTCAGCAGACCAGTGCTACTGAAGGGACACAGGCCAAGAGAGGAGTCCATCTACCATCTGAGCTCTGAGAAGCCCCACACATTCATGCCTCAGTAGGAAAGTTAAGCTGCAGACCACAGCAGCCTGGTCATAGGGACACAATGACTGCAAAGCATGGCAGTTCCTCCAGCCTCCCAGGTCCTCCCAATGTGTTTGGACAGCTCTTGGAAAACCCAGGTAGCTTAAGGCCACAGTGATACAACACCAAGCGTTTCACACTTTGGTGATTTGCTTGAAAGCAGATCCAGTCCCTATGCTTCCAGGTGTTTGTTTTCTATACCTCCATGACTTTTCACTTCTGAGGCCTTTGCCTGCCTGCTGAGACTTGTTTTATTCTGAGCAAGCTGCAGATGGCCATAGATGAGGCATTTCTTCTGGGCTTCCCTACCTTCTTCCTGGTCTCTTCTCTTGCTCTTGGTGGAGCCTTTCACAAGCATCAACAAAGTCTCTGAGACACGACAGGATTTATGATTTTCCAAATGTCACATTTCGAGAAAACATCTGCCTCTTGCTAACCTTGCACGTAATGAAGTACCAGAAACCCAAGATTTAACAATGAAGATTGCAAAGTCAAGCCCTGAAAAGTGAGGAAGAAGGTTTGATCTATCTCAGCTCAGCAGTCTGCAGCATAAATGCTCAACATGAGTCACATCTCCTGATGCATCACTGAGAGGCCTTGCCAGTGGCAGAATTACACTCTCATGAACCAGACAGAACAAAGGAAAAAAAGTATAAAAAAATTGTAATATTTGTTATTTTCCCTTTTTGACCAATTCATTACATACCTGGATATCCATGGCTGATGCTAACGTAGCCTTCACACTCTCTGACAGGGAGAAATCTCCATGTTGAACAGTCCTGTGAATGATGTCATTGCTGTTAACTACAGCAACAAGTTGGATTGGGAGACCCATTTTCTGAGCAATACAGCCAGCTAGGAAAAAAGTGAAAAAACACATGCATGTTTGGTGAAGAAATATTCAAAGGAGATTTGGCAAAGAAACCATTGTACAATTTGATTGAGCATATATCCGAGCAGCAGACACAAATGACATTCCCTAATGGACTCTGATAGGACAAGGGGTTGTTCAGCCTGGAGAAGGTTCTGGAGAGACCTTAGAGCACCTCCCAGTACCTGAAGGGGCTACAGGAAAGCTAGGGAGGGACTTCTTATTAGGGCAAGGAGTGACAGGATGAGGGGTATGAATTTCAAGCTGAAAGAGCATTGATTCAGATTAGATATTAGGAGGAAATTCTTCACTATGATGGTGGTGAGACCCTGGCACAGGTTGCCCACAGAAGCTGTGGCTGCCCCATCCCTGGCAGTGTTGAAGGGCAGGTTGGATGGGGCTTGGAGCAACCTGGGCTGGTGGGAGGTGTCCCTGCCCATGCAGGGGGGTTGGAACTAGATGATCTTTAAGGTCCCTTCCAACTCAAACCATCCTGTGATTCTATGACTCTGTATCTGTCTCTACTGCTTTGGTACAGCACCAGTTTATGAAATCTGGGGATGCAGTGCTCCACCTGCCATTGAACATTGACCCTTGGGCATCTCCACATTTGAAGATGGATGGGCAGGGAAGCAAGAGGTCCAGCAACTGCTGCTCAGGAGAGAGAGAAGGTTTGGGGCTCTTGCAGCTTATTAATACTGCCTCAGATGGGCACCCTGGAAGTGCAGTGAATGCAGGTGAGTCCATTGAATCCTTTACTGCCTTCATAAACCTATTTTGGGATTGAGGCAATCAAGGACTCACATTTAGAAGGCCAGACTATGCAATTAAGAGGGGTTCTTCTGACTGCACACTACCCTGCAAACCAGGATAGGACTTCACACCTCTGTTAATGTCTCACTTGGGCAGTAAGAGCCACAATATTTTCCTCCTTTTCTGCATCAAACACGATCTGTCCTTTTCCAGTGTGCCCATCCTCAAGATAGCTACAGGCATCATCAAAGGGTGGTTTGGGATTTTCTGCACCTTGCAAATCAGCAGTGACACCTGCATGAGTAATAACCATACATGAGTAATAAAATACAACTGGTTCTGAAGAAATCCTACCAGAGAGTGGGTGTTTTAATAAATAGCAATACCCAGTATCTGCAAAGTGCTTTTAGTCCATAGGTCACAGCACTCTCTCTCTCTTCCTTATCTAACCTATCTTTCTTCCCTTCACCTGTGATATTTCCTCCTCCTCCTGTCGGCACAACAATTTCCACCACTGGCAGTGGGTTGGTATCCAGGGAGGGGGCACACTGAAAGTAAGCATAGAAGTGGTGAGCAATCTGCACCATAATCCTTGACCAGTTGACTGAATTCAAGCTCATCAGATTGTATTTTCTGGCAAAATCGACATCAGCAAAGAGTTCCTTGATGGGCTCATCGATCTCATCGCTGTTCCCATGAGCTGTCAAAAGGAGAAAGGAGAGATTAGATCTGCCAGCATCAGCACATCATGCACCAGGTATTTCTGCTCAGAAATAGGGTCAGCCTCAAGCCCTGGGGTTTGCTGTGGCCAGGGGTGTCCTGAGCTGCCCGCCTGCCTCTGGGGCTGTACGAGCTGGGGGTTGAGGAGCACCATGTGGAAGCTGGGTGGTTCCTGCAGATGTTGCACTCTGGGCTCTTGCTTATGCCAAGTATATATTTGGCAGGAAGGCAAATGCCTGCATCCCCAGTGAGCTGCCAAGATGAGACTTGGCTGAGAAGAGGAGTCCATGGGACAGCTCAAGCACTCAGTGGTGGTTCCTAACCATGGGGACAGCAAAGTGGTAGGGGGTGAACTACCCACAAAGAAGATGGGACAGAGGGAAAGACTGACTCTTGATTCTCTTAGTGCCAAGAAATGGTGTTGCATTGAGTGCAGCCACCTGCATTGACCAGCAGCTGCCTGCATGGAAGCAGCTCTGATCTGAGGAGAAAATGAAGCCTTGAACCACTTGGTCATCAAAGTAGGGACATATGCCACAGGCTCCTGTTAGCCAGACGTCCAAACATGGTGACCATGATGGCAATAGCCTGGCTGGCTGCAGCTGCTAAAAGCAGCTGCCCCCTAAGACTTTCAGGGTCACAGTTTTGACACAGCAGGGCCAGAAAGTGGACAGTCCAAAAGCAATGCCAACCAGCAAAGACGTGGACATTGTCTTCAATGACAGTGGTCATCTGAAGTTCCTGTATCTGGGTGCAGAACCCCTTAGGCAGCAGAACAAAGATGTCCATGTTCTTCTGCCCTCTCACACTCTCGATGGCTGAGCTCCCAGTGTCCCCTGAAGTCCCTGTTTCAAATTGAGGGAGAAGCAAGAAAAGCAAAAAAAAATTGATGGGTCCACCAAATCTGCATTGCTGCACTTTAAGAAGAAGATGTAGAGACGTTCCATGAGATGCTTTTGGCTTGAACAGCCACTCTGGCATTGCCCAGAGATCACACACCAGCCACTCCTGAGGCAATACCACCCTGAAGCAGCCTGGGACAGTCGTGGGATGAGGGCTCTCTAGGTACAGATCTGGCCAGAAGTTTCCCCTGCTACAAAGGGCATACTCACCCACCACAATAGTGACATGCTTCTGCTTTTTCTCCAAGAAGTACTGTAAAAACTGTCCCGTGCAGGACAAGGACAGATCCTTAAATGCATAAGTAACCCCATGCCAGAGCTCCAAAACATTCAGCCCATTCTTCAGCCTGGAAAGATGGACCACATCCTTGTGTCTGAACCTGCTGAAGGCCCTGTCGATCAGGTCTAGAGGGAAAATGGTGAAAAGGGCTGTTAGATTGGGTAGAGGAGTTATTCCTCTGATTTATGGCTTCCTTTATCTGTGCTCTTCCTGGTCCTTGGGAAGCTCCCTCCACAGCCAGACTCCCAGCTGCTGCAGAGGTGACAGATACCCAACAAGTTATTCCTGGTTATTAGGAGTAAGTCAGCCCAGCTTCATGGTGTTTGTTAGCTCTATGGTAAGTAACCCCAGGGGACACTCAACACAATCCGAGCAAACGGTGTTAAAATACAAAATAAATCCAGGACTTCCATCGTAACGAGATGCTGAGACAGAGGTTGCAGCTGCCCTCTAGTGGAAGCGATAGCTGATAAAAACACTCGAGTCACACCTCGGGGAGAGCGTGGAGCAGCAGCCAGTCCCGGTGGGAAGGCAGGTCTGGGGGCCAGCAGGGTGCCCCAGCGGAGAGTGGGACCGGGGCATCATCATCAGCCTCCAGAATCCCTATTTGCAATGCGTAATAAGCCCCAAGCCAGGTGACAGAGGACAGGGAACCGAAAGGAGCAGGCAATGGCTCAGCAGGATCCACCCCGAGGGGGCGGAAGAAGAAGACGGGGTGCAGATGGGCAGAGGAAGGCCCCGAGATCCTCACGCCCATCCCCGCCAGGCTCACCGTGGAGCGTGCTCCGTGGGACCAGCTCGGCCGGGATGAAGAGGGAGCACAGCTCCTTCACCAGCTCCCGGTAGGAAAGGCGGCTCCAGCGCTGCAGGGTGTCCCGGCCCAGCGAGGGGACGCGCCGGGGCATGAAGAGGCCCCCGTCGGGCGCGAAGCCGGAGAACAGGGCTCCCTCGAAGCCGACGGGCCCCGCACCTCCCCGCGTGCTGATGTACTCCATGGGTGCTGGGGGGGCACCCGGTCACTGCCCGGGCCCCCCAGCATCCCCCCCCGCAGCCCACCCCCGGCTCGCAATCACCGAATCGTTACCAGTTTTGGAAGGGGCCGTCAAGGTCAGCAAGTTCCAACACCCCAACCCCCCCCCGCCCCCGCTGCCATGAGCTGGGAACGCTGTCCCACGAGGCACAAACCTTCCCCAAGAAACTTCCCAAGGTGGATGCGCTGAAGCTCCTCAGGGAAGAAACCACCTGCTCCCATTAAAAAAAAAAAAAAAAAAAAAAAAAAAAAAAAAAAAAAGGGAAAGGAAAAGGGAGAGGGAAGGGAAGGAGAGAAGGAGAGGGCAGGGCAGGGCAGGGCAGGGCAGGGCAGGGCAGGGCAGGAAAGGAAAGGAAAGGAAAGGAAAGGAAAGGAAAGGAAAGGAAAGGAAAGGAAAGGAAAGGAAAAAGGAAAGGAGAAAGGAAAGGAGAAAGGAAAGGGAAAAGGAAAGGAAAGGAAAAGAGAAAGGGAAAGGGGAAGGGGAAGGGAAGCCGTGGGGAGCTGGAGCAGCGAAGGGGACGCAGCGTTTTTGCAGGCAGTGGGAAACGCTTCCCCGGGATTTGCCCCGAGGCGGCTGGAGCCGCCGGGTCCTGCTTCCCCTGAGCCCTTCCCACCCTGCCCCGGAGACACTTCCCAGCCTGAGGAAAAGCCCTGACGGCGCAGAAGTCACTGCGCAAGCAGGTCCTGGCCCCTGCAGGCTGCCTGCAAAAGCTGGAATTTTACAATTTAAAAAAAAAAAAAAAAAAAATCAATCAATAACTGTGGTTTTCGAGCAGGTTGATTTTGTTCGAAGGGGTTAAAGCAAGGACGGGATTTAACTCAGCGCAGGAAGGACCGAGTTAAACACACACACACACACCCCCCCCACCGGATTTGCGCTGCCGGGAGAGGCCCCTGCTCGCCTCGATTCCCTGGATTCCCACTGCTATTCCCACCTCGGGCACTCGGGCCAACGCTGCAGCCCCTCGGCACGGCCTCGGGTCTCCTGCCCCCGGGCGAGAGGCAGGAATTCGAGCCAACAACTCGTCCCTGCCCCCGCTCCCGGCCCGGCCACCCTTCCCGCTCGGTGCGCACGGAAAACTTCTCCCGGTTGCAACCCGCCGGTGGCGGAGGTGAGCGGCTCCCTGGCACGGGAATGTGTGGGAAAGACAGAGCCGAGCTGCTGCTGGCCTCCCGGGCGATGGGCAGCGGCCGTGAACTGCACAGCTGGCCAGAAAACTCGTTAACTATTAGCAGAAAGCTTGTAACTGTGAGGGGTGATCAGGCGCGGAGCGCTGCTTGTCTCCAGTAAAATCCCAGAGAGAGAATTAAATTCATCTGGGGAAGCACGGAGCCGGCGGATTTAGCTGTGAGGTTGGATTTCAGTTTGCGACTGAACCTGCTTAAAGCAGGGTTTCTGTCAGAAACCTCCAGAGGTCCCTGCCAACCAAAATCAGCGTGTCATTCGGCCGGGTGAAGTGACCTTCGCAGCCTGGGAGGTGGGGACCTCAGGTAGGTGAGCAGTTGTTCTGCACCTTGTCTCAAAGCCAGTCTCCCCTGAGATCGCTTCAACCCGGTGACTAAGGGACAATTAAGATTTTGCCTTTCTGTGTGCTTGCTAATTAGCACGCATCAGCTAATTAAATGTTTCATCTTTCACCACTTCGGCTGTCTTCTGTGGCACTGCACAGAGCACGTATATTGCTGTATACATAATACCTGGGATCTCAGTTTCTGTGCCTTCCTGGAAAAAAAAAACACCTTGTTCTTTTGTTAAGAGCCCCATCCCACCGGTGGGGAAACTGAGGCACGGGAGGGAGAGGGGGTGACGTGCAGGGCTGTGCAAAAAGCCTCCATTGTTCTTTGCAGGGAGGGGCCATGCATCCCTATCCTTATTTTTTAGTTTGATAAAGAGTGGTTTTGGAAGGGCAAGGTCAGCACGGGAATGGTGGCTGCGTGGACCCAGGGTGCAGCACGGCTTGTGCTGCTGGAGCCTGCACGGGGACTTCAGCCTGGGGAGGCAGGGTGCAGAGGTACAAAGGATGGCTGATAACAGCTGGCTGAGAGTCAGGAAGCCCTTGTCTGCAGTGAGAGTCACATCCCCTGCCAAAGCACCAGGGTCTGACCCTGATGGGTCTGCCCCAGGGCCTGACATGTTGCCTCTCTAACACCTGCAAGGAACTGCAGCTTTGAGAAAAGTCACCGTTACCCGTTGTCCTTCACTCCATGCCCTTGTAAAAAGCCTCTCCCCAGCTTTGCTGGAGCCCCTTCAGGCACTGGAAGGTGCTCCAAGGTCTCCCTGGAGCCTTCTCTTCTCCAGGCTGAACAACCCCAACTCTCTCAGCCTGTCTCCAGAGGTGCTCCAGCCCCCTGAGCATCTTCAATGGCCCTGATTGATCCCATTTATGTGTTTTTTTTTAACTGAAGAGCTTACAATGAGATTGATGATCCCGTCAGCATTACATCCCTCCAGGGTGCATGCAGGAACCCTGCAAAACAAAACAAAACAAAACAGAACAAAACAAAAAAAAGGGTGATAGCAGAATACTTGCTGCTCTGTGCTTCCAGACAGAAACAGCCACCAGACTGTTGCTGCAGCTGTATCTGTGCCCTGGCCTGTTGGTGGTAATAGTCCTCACTAATGAGATAACCAGTCAATGCTGTCATGGCAGAGGCTGCTTATGTGGCAGCCATAGGTGAGCACAGAGCACATGGGAAGTACCTGGAACATGCACTGGGGTGACAGTGCCATTTATTGACTGGGCTTTTCCAGTGCTTGGCCCTGCAAGCTCCATGTGTTCATGTTTAAAGTGCAGTTTCTTTCATGTTAGTTTGAATTTTGAAGGAAAGGAGAGGAGGAGTATGCCTGTGTGGCTTCACACCCAGCCACCTGGGCTTATCCACTGCAGCAACAGACCTGGAAAATTCACTTTTAATTGACCTGGTCTTAGCCAGTCCCTCTGTGTTCCTTCTGGGCTTTGCACTTCCTCTGTGGACCTTCTCTGTTCTGAGTAGCACATCCTCTTTGGACCCACCTGTCAGAAGTCAGCTGTACTTTCAAACCCCAGCTCAGGCTGCTGTGAGACTTTTCCAACTATTTTTTGGAATTAAACACATACTGCACCAGTTTTTATCTATCCAGACAGAGTTTCCTCTGACTCTCCGCCCACCACAGGCATTCCAAAGCCTGGTGAGGTGCAGGGAAGCAGAAGAGCACACATAGCAGTGAGAAGGAAATTTTTCCCCCAAAAAATGTTCAGGTCAGCATTGCAGCACGTGAAGGAAAGCACAGCAACACCATCAGCTTCGCCTTTGCTGAGCAGCTTTCTGTCCTCTCCATCAACGGGCCCCTCTGTACGTCCCAAGCACAAGCAGGGCGCTGCCTTTGGGTCTCCTTTCCATACCTGGAGCATCCCCAAGCCTCGGAGCGCTGAGGACCACAGGCCACCATCAGTCCCCGTGTCACTAGATGGCGGCAATGCCCTGCATGGCGGAGGAGATGCCGGAATTCTGCCTCGGGGCAGCCTGGACCCGCTTGCGCCCAGCCTTTCCCACCCTCGCACGGGTCCCTTCGCCTTTCGGGCTACGGACACTCAGCCATCCCACCGGGATTTCAAGCAAAAGCTTCTCCTAAAAGCCCCATTTTGGAGCGGCGACGTCCTGCAGGAGGATGCCAGGCTATGAAGGCGGGTGGCCTGAGCCAACACAACGGCCCATGGAAGTAGGAAAGAGGTTATTCGTGTTCATCCCGTCTTCTGAGATCCATCCTGGGGCTTTATCACCCTCTTTCCATCCCTGTCCCTCCTCCTCTGGGGGCCTGATGGACTTACCCCCAGGGAGAATCTCAGAAAGGGGGAGATGGAAATACTCCAACTGACAACCAGGATCAGAACGTGCCAAATTTCATTTTAAAAAATCACATAAACCTGGAAAGCACAAACATCTCCCTCTTGTCTCCTGGGTCGGTCCCTGCCCATGAGCTGCCTGGTATCTGCAAACCTCACACAGACAAAAGCTTTCAGACCCGTAAGTGATCCAGGCAGGTCCTGTAAGGGGTGATAAGGATGTCTGGGGTTTTGCAATGCCACTTCCATCCCCATGCAGCCTACATCCTTGTGGGAATCGTGTAATGGCATCTGAATAAAAATAAGCAAGCTTGTTGCCTGGGGGTGGATGAAGGTGTTTTGTGTCCTTCTCCCCTCTGATGCACTGAAGCATGAACTTTCACAGAGAAAACAGGGGAAATCCAGGTAAAAACTTTAAGGTCTTGGCCAGAAATCAAGCTATTTTAGTTCTGCCTTTCTCAGAGGCAAACCCACATGTCAGTGAGGTTCAGGGTCCCACAGCAGGAAGAAGGGTAGGAAGCTTGCAGAGAGTGTCTGCTCCTGCACAGGTAAATGCAGACCCAGGATAGTTTGTTCAAGCCTCACATCAAGGAGCTGTAAGGCTGAACTGTACAGTTGTAAATGAATTCAAGTGCATGAAGCTGCCCCTTTGTTACAGCAAACGTGGCTCTTCTCCCCTCTTTCTAAATCTGTTATAAATTGCAGGTCTGACAGCTGACATGAGGTAGGATTTCCACGTGTGAACACATCTTCTGGCCTGCAAATGTGCACACATACTTTTCCACCTCTGGTGATTTTGCAGGGCAAGGAGCTGCCAGCACATCAGCCCTTCCCCCGCGACTGGGTGCAGCGCTCTTCCTGCTCTTCCCTCACCACGAGCTGCTTCACAGCAGGTTGAAGGACACCCGTCTTGTGGTTTGGGGCTTGTAGGCCAAACTGCAGGACCTACTCGTAAAAGCAGAGCAGAGAAGGAGTGCAAGGCTGGGATTGTGCAATGCTGGCTCCCACGGTGGGACGTTGAGGACTCTGTTACCTGGTCCTACTACACCCAAGATTACATTAAACCCCAGGGCCAGATTTTATCTCAAAATCTGCAGTCCCACAGGATATGGGCTCTGTGGCCACTCAATATGTACTTGAAAAGGAAGATGCTGTGGAGGCTGAGCAGTTACAGCATATTGGCTTTATTAGTTTCTCCAGGTGACTTTGGGAAAGCCACTCAGCCTCTGTGCACTCCACCATGTACACACCAGGGATACCCGTGCTCAGGAAGGTGCTTTGACTGTAGCAAGCTTGGCAGCAGCACCAAGCAGGGCATGCACAGAGGCAACCCTGGACTTTGTCCACAGCTCTGGCCTTGCTGGCACTGTGGTAATTTCCCATGGAGCACCTCCCTGGCCACGAACCTGGTGAAAACTCAGGTGCTCTCAAACCCTGCAACCTCTCACTGCCCTCCTCGCAGCAGCATCGTGCCTCAGCACCTGGTTTGTGTCACTGCTTTCCCTGGCCAAGGAGCACCACCTGCTAAGGAACGTTGTCTTAGGGGCTTTTGTTTGGACTTTAATTTATTTTACACAGAAATTGTGGCTATATATTAGGAAAAAATTCTTTACTGTGAGGGTGGTGAAACACTGGAACAGGTTGCCCAGAAAAGTTGTGGAATCCCCATCCCTGGAGGTGTTCAAGGCCAGGTTGGATGGGGCCTGGAGCAGCCTGGTCTAGTGGGAGGCATCTGTGTCCATGCTGAAGGGTTGGAACTAGATGATCCCTTCCAACCCAATCCATTTGGCTCAGAGAGAGACAGGAACACTGCTCTTCAGCACAGCGTGCTCTTCAGCACATCTGCGTAATCACTCTGGAGTGGTGAAGACACCAGAGTGATGGTCACTCCAGACTCTGTTAGATATCATGGGTGTGGGACACCAAGTGAGTTGCTTTGGAAATGTTATTACATTTATGAAAAGCCATTTCAGGGCACCACATATAGTGCATGTGTGTGGTGAGGTGAGTTGTACATCAGGACTCACATGCAAATTGTAGGGCACACAGGCTCCTCCTCATACCTGCGTGGGCCTGGGTACCTCTCTTTGACAACCCACTGTGAGCTGTCTACAAGTGAGCCACTGTGCTTGATACATCAAGACTGAGGAGACTGCAGGCCAGCAGGTGAGTTGAGCACAGGCCCAGAGCGACAGCCAGATGTCCTTCCAGGACTAGAGTTCATCTGACCCCCTGTAGGCACTTGGAGACTGCTGCTCTTTGCATCCCAACACACAAATCTCTGCTTGGTCAGTGAAAGGTTTGCTTATCCCCACTGTGACTCAGGGGCTCTTTGTGCCTGGATGAGATGGAGACATCTGCTCTGCAGAGGTGTGGTTGGCTGAAGTGAAATGTATTTGCATTGGTTAAATGATCAATGGCTCTGCTTTGGGGGCCTCTTCCACACCTTTTTCACTCAGGAACATTAACAGCTAAAGACTCCATTTCTCTCCCAGCATTTTTTTCCCTGCCCTGGCACAAACTGTCTCCATAAGCAACAAGCACCTATTTGAGCCCTTGTCCCCTGACTCCATAAGGTGTGCAGTGGGATGGAGGACAGCCTCATCCCACCAAAGGCCAAGCTGCCAGAGCAACAGATGCTCTCTGAGAGCATGAGCAGGGGACCATGAGCTCGGAGAGAGGCAGCAGCTCTTCACCACAGGTGTCTGAGGCAAGAGAGTTGGAGGTGAGTGGCCCGGCAGCTTTGTTCCTCAAGAAAGCAAGACCCCAACAGCCAAGGCCAGCTCTTCTGCAAGCTCTGCTCCTCAGGTGATCACTGGCAAGCAAGGCTAAGGCAGTGATAGGTCTCATGCTATCAGGCAAACTGCTGCCTTGACCTTGGAGAAGCAATCCTCAGCCTTTGCTCCCTTTGGGACCTTTGTAATAAGATGAGAAGGGCCGAGAGCTGCCGTGGGCTGAATTTTGGCATGAACAGGAAGATTTCTCAAGCAGCTGAGCTCTGTATGAGCTGCTGCTTTGGGCTGTCTTATCAGGGCTCTGATAATGGCATATCTAATCTAAACCAATGTGAGCTGGCACTGGCACGTCTACAGCTTGGAAATCACAGCTTGGAGTTGTCGTAGCCCAGCAGACTGCCACAGACATTTTAAAAAGAGAAAAAGCTGGGAAAGGTGCCTTATTTAATCTCAGTGCTGTCTTGGTAACTCAGCGCAATGAAAACTTGGTGGAAACCAGGAGGAACAGAGTGTTGATGGCAGCAGCAGCATCTTTTCCCATCCCATCCAAATTTCAAAGCAGTGCAGCCATGTGGCATGCTGAAGAAACCTTTGTTCCTCAAGGTTAAAAATAATTAGACCAAAGATGTGAAAACTGGGCAGCAAACCAAGTTCCAGGCACAAGCACAGCAGAAATAGGGATGGCCCAAGCAATAATATGGGACACCTTGACACAGAGGGAAGCCCACCTGGGGATCTGTGATTGGCAGACTTGTGACCAAGCTCTTTAAAAACTGGCTAGGGTTTTTGGGGTGTCCAACTGGACCTGCACTGGAGAAATCCATGACTGAATCAGCAAAAGCCCAGGCTTGTAGCCTTTCACATTTGAGCTAAGAAACTCCTGGCATAGAGCCCAGTCCCAGCTGGTCTAGTGGGAGGTGTCCCTGCCCATGCAGGAGGCTTGGAACTAGGGCATCCTTAAGGTCCCTTCCAACTCAAACCATTCTGTGATTCCCAAAGCACTGAGGTGAAACCAAAGGCCTCACCAAGTCTGGGAAGTTGCTGGTGGGGTAGATAAGAAGAGCAGGAGAGGAGAGAGAGGTAAGGTGCATGAAGACATTCCCAGACCTCCACAAGGCTGCCAGGTACCCCATCCCAGCCTACAGCAAAGTGCCTTTCCTGACACAGTGCTCTGAGTGTAAAGTCCTCTTCAGAGTTCAGAGCTTTATTCAAAGTTTTAGTTCAGTCTGGAGGAGACAGAGAAGGATTTTTGCTGCAGGAGCCCTGAGACTCCAAATCCCATTTCCCACCATAAGGTCCAAAGAAGCAGCACATGTAGGCAGGTGATTTCCCTGTGCCCCAGCAGACATGGAGTGAAGCTGGGAGCTGGGACAGGCAATCTCAGGGATGGGTTGAAAAAAGGTGGCAACAGGCTGCAGCTGCTCCACAGGCAGAAACAGAGATGATGGGGCCATTATTTTTTTATTGCAGATGTTACAACATGAGGTACCCATCACAAATTGCACCTTGGGAGGTTTGAGGTGAGCACCTCTTCTTCCAAGAGGTGGGTGGTCGTCCTGGTTTGAATAACCAGGACAGAGGTGCAGACCCAGGTTTGGTACCAAGAGAGGCAGAGGCAGTGGCCTTTGAGATTTGGCCAAAACCATGGCTGAGCTGATCTGGTGATGTTCTTGTTTTGACCAGGAGGTTGAACCAGAAACCTTCAGAGGTCCCTCCCAACCAACTTTTCTCCAATTCATCACCTTGGGACACAGAGAGCTCAGATATCTCCAGGGCTAGCAAGAAGCTGAGAAGTCTTGCTTGTCCATCTCTTTGACTCAGGTGCAAAAAGCAGCAGTGAGACACCTGTGTCTTTTTTCTGACAAGCTTCTAAGATCCTACACTTTATTTTCAAAGCAATTTAAACACAGAAGCACCTGCTGGCTTCCCACAAGAACTAGCCTCCTCAATAATTTCTGAAAATGATCCCTGCCTTTTCTCTTCCTATAAACCAGGTCCAGGTTTTAGGGCATGGATTTAGTTTCAATCAAATGGCCAACTGACTTGGCCTTGTGTTCATGCAAATCAGGTGCATTTTCTTGGCCTGGAAAGTTAAAGTGATGCCATGTTTTAAAAGATTCTGTATTCTGGTGGGGAGATGTACAAGTATTCTGAACTTTGCTACTGAGATTAAGTTTATCTCACCTGCTGTTTGCTCAGCAGGCCTGGCTGGATAATAATTACCCTGGCCAAATTTCAGTCACTAAGGGCTGCTTCTTTTTTTTCTTCTTTTTTTTTTTTGTTGTTTTTAATAAGAATTTTATGTATTTCAACACAGGATATTGAGAAGGCTGAATTCCTCAATTACTTCTTTGCTTCAGTCATCTCTGGCAAGTGCTCCAACCTCAGCACAAAGGCCACGGAAGGTGAAAGCAGGGACTGGGAGAATGAATTACCCCCCACCATAGGTGTAGAGCAGGTTCATGACCATCTAAAGAACCTGAAGGTGCATAAATCTATGGGACCTGATGGGATTCACCCACAGGTCCTGAAGGAGCTGGTAGATGTGATTGCTGAGCCTCTGTCCATCATATTTGAGAGGTCATGGCAGTCTGGTGAGGTTCCTGCTGATTGGAAAAAAAGGAAAATAACCCGTGGATTTAAAAAGGGGGAAAAAGAAGAGCTGGGGAACTACAGGCCGGTCATTCTCACCTCTGTGCCTGGAAAGGTCATGGAGCAGATCTTCCTGGAAAGTCTGCTAAGGCACATGGAAAATAAAGAGGTGATTTGTGACAGCCAACATAGTTTCACTAAGGGCAAGTCATGCCTGACCAATCTGGTGGCCTTCTACAACAAGGCTACAGAGCTGGTGGATGGGGGTAGAACAACTGATGTCATCTACCCAGATTTGTGCAAGGTGTTTGACACTGTCCCACATGACATCCTGATCTCCAAACTGACAAGACATGGATTTGACAGATGGACCACTCAGTGGATAAGAGATTGGCTGGATGGCCACACCCAGAGAGTCGTGGTCAATGGCTCAATGTCCAAATGGAGGAAGGTGATGAGTGGTGTCCCTCAGGGGTCAGTATTTGGACCAGTGCTTTTTAACATCTTTGTTGGAGATACGGACAGTGGGATTGGGTGTATCCACAGCAAGTTTGCTGATGATACCAAGCTGTGTGGTGTGGTTGACACCCTAGAGGGAAGGGATGCCATCCAGAGGGACCTTGACAGGCTGGAGAGGTGGGCCAGTGCCAACCTCATGAAGTTCAACAAGGCCAAGTGCAGGATCCTGCACCTGGGTCAGCACAACCCCAGGCACAAATACAGGCTGGGGGAGAATGGCTGGAGAGCAGTGCTGAGGAGAAGGACTTGGGGGTGGTAGTTGATGAGAAGCTTGACATGAGCCACCAGTGTGTGCTGGAGCCCAGAGAGCCAGTTGTGTCCTGGGCTGCATCAAAAGAAGTGTGGCCAGCAGGGCCAGGGAGGGGATTCTGCCCCTCTGCTCTGCTCTGGTGAGACCCCACCTGGAATACTGTGTACAGCTCTGGGGCCCTCAGCACAAGAAAGGTACAGACCTGTTGGAGAGGGTCCAGAGAAGGGCCACCAAGGTGATTAAAGGCCTGGAGCAGCTCTGCTATGAAGACAGGCTGAGGGAGTTAGGGCTGTTCAAACTAGAGAAGAGAAGGCTCTGGAGAGACCTTAGAGCACCTTCCAGTGCTTGAAAGGGGATACAGGAAAGCTGGGGAGGGGCTTTTCATCAGAGAGGGTAGGGATAGGACAAGGGGTAATGGTTTTAAACTGAGAGAGGGAAGATTTACGTTAGATATTAGGAAGAAATTCTTCCCTATAAGGGTGATGAGGAGCTGGAATAGGTTGCCCAGGGAGGTTGTTGATGCCCCATCCCTGGAGGTTTTTAAGACCAGGTTGGATGAGGTTTTGTGCAGCCTGATCTAGTGGTGGGGTTCCCTGCTCATGGCAGGGGGTTGGAACTTGATGATCTTTAAGGTCCCTTCCAACCTTAATGATTCAATGATTCTATTATTCTTTACTAGGGGAAATGAAAGAACAGAAGTCCAGAAAATCACAGAATCACAAAATATTAGGGGTTGGAAGGGACCTCCAAAGATCTTCGAGTCCAAACCCTGTCAGAGCAGGACCAAAAAAAACTAGGACAGATCACTCAGAAAGGAAACCAGACAGGCCTTGAAATTCTCCAGAGAAGGAGACTCCTCAGCCTCTCTGGGCAGCCTGTTCCAGTGCTCTGTAACCCTCACAGTAAAGAAGTTGTTCCATATGTTGAGGTGGAAGAAATAATTGCAGACAAAACAGAGAGCTTTTATTTTTGATAACTGGACAAAAATCGGTGGGTTGCATTGCCAAACCTGCCCATGGTGATCCAGAGTTCACATTTATCCAGTGTATGGGAGCTGGGAGAACAGATATATCATTTCTATCCACAGCAAGTGAGAAGAGGAGAAGATACCCACAGAAAACTACTTGGGTCCAAAGTGGGTAAATTATCTCACGAGTTGCACATTTCTGCCAACTACTAAAAGACTCCTGAACAATTACATTCTCCTTTCAACATTTGGTGGGTGATATCCAGATCTTTCAAGCCTGGCCTGCCCAGGGGTGGTTCTCACCCCATTTCTGGTGCTTTTCTAAATGCTTCAGCTGCCCAGATTAGGCATGATAACCATTTACAGTTTTGTGGGACAAAACCTGATGGGCTTTTCTGAATCCTATCTTAGGTTCAGGTCTCATTAGCTGGTGATTCTAGTTAATTTCAAGCTTGTATGGAGATTGTGGTCCTGGGAAGTCTGCAGTGGCTGAGATGGGGGGTGAGGGAAAACACCAGGTGCTCCTTCAAGCACTTACATTGGTTTCATCTTGGCTAATACGAAATGTTTACCAGTGCCCTAATCATATAGGCTGCTTCTGGAGAAGCTGGAGGGGGATAGACAGCCCTGGGACACTACTCAGGATGTATTTCTCTCATTTCTCTCCTTCTGCTCATCTTGACTTTAATTCAGAGGTGCTCATTGCACTGCAAGTGGCTGAGGTTACCTGAGAAAGGTCTCTCCCTCCTGACTTTGCAGCCACCCTTTCTCCTTACTCTGCACATGGAAATGGGTGAGAACTGGGCATCCCCTTGGCAATGGGACGTGGTCAGATGTGGCTGGTCCAGAAGTGCCTGAAAAATTACTGAAAACCACAACTCCAGGCTGCTCCAGTTGATGATGGCAGAGGGAAAATGAACCATGCAGAGCTGGAGCTTTCCCATGGTCATCACCACCCCATGGTGCGTCAGGAGCACTGGGCTCTGAAATGAGTCAGATGACAGAAAAATATTCAGGTGTTTTTCCAAGTGGGACTCTACTCATCCTGCAGAGAGAAGGGACCCAAATTGCCTGTAGGAGCAGCCAAAGGTCCACAGTATTACTGCATGGGAGACACGTGCTTCCAGTTGGCCCATGGCTGGAGAACATTATCTAGTGGGATGCAGAGACCTGCCAGCTCCAGCTGCTGCCAAGACCTGGCCAGTGGGGTCACTCAGCACTGTCCCCATGAAGCAGACACTGAAAAGGGATATGTGGCCACGTAGCCTCATGTGACACCCAGGGCAGGGGAAAAAATGACATGCAATTGTTAAGATGACATCACTTCTGTTGGGAAACCCAGGATAAAAGGGGGGGGGAAAGCTGAAAAGCTGGAGAAAGTGATGAATCAACCTCCCCATCAGCCCCCTCTGAACACTCCCTGCCCCTGCCTTGATGCAGAGGGGTGATGTCCCCCGTGGACACTCCCAGCCAACTTCAGCCACTGAAGGACAGAGGTTTTCCCTCTCCTGCCTTGCAGGCAGACCTTGCTTGTACTGATTAAGCACAAGCTGAGGCTGAGTGGAGCCTGGGCAGTGTCAGGGTGCACCACTGCTGTGCAGGGAGCAGAACTGGGAAGCAGTCCTGGGATGAGCCTACAGGAGCAGGACAGGAGCTGCATCTCCAGATTGGAAGGAGATGGATTTTTTCACACCTATCAGTGATTTCCCTTTAAAAAAGGCTAAAGATGGTAGGGGAAGGAAGGATGGAAGAATCACAAAGAGGAGAAGGCATGTGAGTGAAAAAAGGGAAAAAGCTGGTGACTTTGGGAGGGAGGAGGAATTCACTGGGGCAGAGGATGAGATGGGAGCAAGAAGCTGAGATTGAGTCCAGACCCAGAGGATGGATGGAGCAGCCCAGGACACTGGGCCAAGGGGACCACAATGGGACAGGAGTCCAGCCTTGAGTCCTGCCTTGAAGGGAGGAATTTGGCTCAGCTTGGGGCCTACCACTGCCCCTGCTTCTGATGTGGCATCTGGAAGAGGTGCAGCTCCAAGGGCCGGGATGTTCCTTCAGTGCCTGAGTGATGGTGGCTCCTCTGGGGAAAGGAAAGGAAGGGGGATTCAGCAGTGACTCCTGGCAATAGCTTTGGTTGACCCCTAGTGGCACCAGCACATTTAACCCCATGAAACCCCTTTCTGGAGGCAAGTGATGGAGTCTGAATTAAACTACAGTCTTCAGGATGGACCCAGGCTTCAGCTTCAAGGTCAGGATTTCATTTGGAGTTGTGGTTTTTCCTCAGGGGACAATGATGATTTTGTGACTACTACTACATCTGGGTTACACCAAAACCCACCCTTACAGAGGACCACAGGGCACCTGAAGGAGGGAGCAAGTCAGTCCCTGGCAGAGCACAACCACCACTCTTCATTCCAGTGCTAAAAACCCAGCCTGAACACCCCAATGAGGAGAAACCCCACAGGTGTCAGCTCCAGGAAACACCATTATCTTTCACCAATTTCTCCTCTTCCAGATAAGTGCTTCCAGACTTCAAGCTGATGAGAGAACTTGGCTTGTTCCTCTGATCATTAATCTCTTTGCACAACTGTATTTTTATCATTTGATTACGGATGCCACGTTGCTACCTCCATAAAATGGGTTTACAGGATTTTCCCAGCCCCCCACGTTGTAAACGGAGATTTGTAAAATGAAGAGAAATTTATCACTGACCATTGCCCAGTTTTATGTTAATATTTGAACATGGCCATAAAAGAATTACATCATCTTACCTCTGACCAGCTTTTAGGGCATAACACCCCTTATAAAACCAAGCTCTACTCTACCAGCAAGGCACCTTCTCTTGCGTTGGGAGCACAGAGAGCTTTTCCATCATGAGCTTCACTGGAAAGTACGAGCTCCAGTCCCAGGAAAATTTTGAGCCTTTTATGAAAGCCCTTGGTAAGTGTCTGCATGTGCTGTGTGCTGCACTGCCTGCTCAGATCCCACTGATGTTTGAGAACCCATCTGTGCTGATGTGCTGAATATGGAGCTTGAAAACATCTCTCAGCTTTCTTATTTCAGTCTGTCATCTTGCAGTCGTTTGTCTGCTTCTTTTAAATGCATGTGTGAGGAGTTGTGATCTTGAACTGAAAATACCTCTCTGGCTGGTGCCTGGAGGTCAAGAGATGCTGGGTGGGATTCTATGGCTTGCAAGAGTGTGGTCCCAGCAGGCTGTACAGCCATGGGCCAGCTCACCAGTGCTGCACACACGTGACAAGCCAGCAGGACCTTGGTGGCTTAGATCTGCTCTGTCAGGCTGTGACATTTGAGGGCAAGCAGGACTTCGTTCAGGCCCTCATGCTGCAAACCCCCACATTACACCATTTATCAGAAAAATAGTTGGGTTGTTTAAATGCCTAACAGTGAATGTGGCTAGCTAGATTTCCACCAGCATCCATGCCAGGGAACATGGTCCTGCAGGGATCCAGGAGGCTTTGCACTACTGCACAGTCGTGTGCTGGAGGGGCTCTACCGGGCAGGTAGGCTTCAGGCTTTAGGAGAAGACTTTAGTGAGCTGGTTCTGAGGAACTCTGAATCTCATCAAAAAAGCAGTTGGTTCCTTCCTCCTGCCTTGATTTATTCTATTTTCTCTGGTTGCCTCTCAGTGAAGGAAGGAACACAGCGTTTCTTCCTTCCCTCTGATGCTTGGCCAGGCAGGAAGCTGTTCTGCTCCCAGCCAGGTCGGTGGGACAAGGGAGAAGTCTAGCTTCCACACAACACCCAGGTTCAAAGTGTTTGTCATTCTTCCTCCTTAGCAGACCCAGGACCATGTGGTTCTCTGGGGACCATAATCCTTGGGAGGTTTTTCCACACTAGAATAGAAATCCTCCCAGCTGTAGGTCCTCAAATCCTGCCACATCCGTTCAGCAGCAGAATCTGCCCGCTGATGGCTTCAAGGTCCACCTAATGTCTCTTGTTCCTGGGCAGGACTTCCTGATGACCAGATCCAGAAGGGCAAGGACATCAAGAGCATCTCAGAAATTGTGCAGGATGGGAAAAAGTTCAAAATTACTGTGACCACTGGCAGCAAAGTGCTGCGCAACGAGTTCACCATCGGGGAGGAGTCTGAGATAGAGATGCTGACAGGAGAGAAAGTCAAGGTGAGTGATCAGCTCCTCTTCTGCCAGGGCTGCAGGGGCTCAGGGACATGAGATTTCCTTTTGAGCCATTCCCTCTGTGATTAATTTGAAGGGAATGATCAGACCATGGGTGTTAAAGTGGACACAGGGAAAAGACCTGGGTAATTCCCCAGCCTCTCACAGTTTGCATGCATGATTTTGTATAAGGGGAACAGGCTGACACCACGTCTGCAGATGTGACATCTGCTTAGGGACACCTTTCTGAAAATGGCAGCCCATTTCTGAGCCACCCTCCTGAGAAACTCAGAGCCCAGGACTCTGAAATTCCCACCTCCCCTCCTTACTTTTACAAAACACCACAAACAGCCCTTCTGCAGATGAAGCTTTGCATTTCTAAAGCTATTTTAATACACTGTTTGGAAAAGGGGGATAGAGATGCTTTGGTAAATCCTTCTGACAGCTAAAGATCTGAAAGATTTGAGGTGGAAAAGGTTGACTTCGTGTCATGTTGCAACACAAAACATACCCCTGCCTTCATTTTGTTGACTTAAAGGCAGCACAGGGAAGTCAGCCAATGAATTATAAACCAATAAATCTCTCCTTTTAAGTCCCAGAGGCTGTTAACTTCTCTGCTAGCCTTTTCCACTGCTTCTGTTTACACTGGGTGAGATGATTTGGCAAGGAGAAGATTCATCACCCTTGGAATTGGGTCAGCTCTGATTCCTGCACATTTGTTTCCAATGGTTCATAAAATGTCAAGGCAGCTCCATTGGCAAATATTGCCTCTCACCTTTACTTTGGGAGAAGATGATATTGCAGGGACTTTTGAAAGCAAGAGAAACGACCACCAAAGAAATGTCCCTGATTTGGGGCTCTGATAGCTGTGCTGGGTGTATTAAAATTCCCAGCATCGCTGAAGTCTCTTATGCATTAATTAGGGGGAAATGGCTATTAGAAGAGTTTCACCCTCCATAAATCAGCAGCCCCTGGGCAGATGAATGTGTCTAACAGCTGGACGACAGATGAACACAAATGGATTTTGCTGGGTTATTTATTTGAGTCATTTCAGTGATCAGTGATAGCTGCCTTGGGAGTGTTGGTGCTGTCTGGAGCTTTTTTAGATGTGCAGCTCCTTGGAGGGCCCGAGATGCAGCAGATGTGACTGTCCCCCTTAGAGCTTTCCAACCATGACTGTGTTTCTGAAAGCTCCTTTATTTTTTTCCCAACTTGACCAAGGCTCCCCCAGCCCCACACTGTTGCCTTGCTCTCCATCACTCCAAGCAGAAGCAGGCTGCTGCTGCCCTGTGCAATATGGGGGTGCTGGAGAGGAGACAACGTGGCATGCCCTGGTCCAGCTCAGGTGACTCTGCAGTTGTCTCCTTGGAGGTGTGCAGGTCCTCTCAGTCTTGGTGCTGCATGAGAAGCTGCCCCGAGGAGCATCAGGGCTGCAGGGTGAAAAGCCCACCAGCATGGGCAGGGTGAAAAGCCTTCCTTCTACTCCCCTAAAACTCATGTTCTTGTGATGCCAAGGATCCTTCCTCTGGCATCTAACAGTGCAGAAGCCGTGAAAAATTCTCTATTTGGTGGGGAAAGAGAAAGATACGGCAGCAAAATGGGCCCCTGTAGAGCCCAAAGTAAACATCCATACCCTTGCTGGGTTGTAGTCACCACACCCCTCTCTCCTCCTTGTCCCAGGAAAGTTCCAAGGGAGCAGCTTGCAGAGGGGACAGTGGCAGCTCAGTACAGAAGGGGAAGGACAAAATGCAGGGGTTTATATGGTCTGCAGTGGTAACATGAACACCTCTGTCTCCTCCTCTCTACAGGCTGTGGTTCAGATGGAGGGTAACAACAAACTGGTTGCAAACCTGAAAGGGCTGAAGTCCATCACTGAACTCAACGGAGACATCATCACCAATGTAAGTGTAGAGGACAGGGGGAAGGGCTGGAGTAACACTGCCTAGAGCTGCCCTCAGGGTTCTGGCCCTACAAAGCCTACAGAGATGCTGGGGACCTTAAAGAGGTGCTGGAGACCAGCACAGGCTCTCACTCAGGCTCTGTAGCCATAGCTGGTCAGCTGGCCAGGCACTGAAGGAAGTTCTTTGTAGTAGTCTGATCCAAAAAAATATTGCTTGATACATCACTTGGCATTTCTGACCAAAGTTTCATACAATGAGGGCATCTTTTCACCCATCCAGATGTGTTTGTGGCTGGGCTTGGCACTTTTAAAGAAGGGAGATGCACCAGACTGATCCCAGCTGGTGATGTCAGATTATCTCTACCTGCTTTGGGGTATTCATGAAGAAATCCAAAGCTTTAATAATTCAGTTTGTAGGAGACGGACTGGAAACCAGTCCTGTTTGGATTTGCAAGACCAGATCCTTTCCAAGTGGACTTTGAAGCCAAGCACCATGAACAAGAGCTAATGCTTTCTGTTTGTTTTTTTCAGACAATGACCCTGGGAGACCTTACCTACAAAAGAATCAGCAAGAGAATCTAAAGACCCTGTACACACCAACCATTTTACTGTGTAAAATGTGCCCATTAAAGTAAAATTTGTATTAAAGGCCTCCTCATTATTATCATCAACCTCTTCACTGTTGCTATAGAGATGCAAAGCTCCAAAACTCAGACAAGCCTTCAAAAAGCTCAGTCAAGCCCAGGCAGAATTTGGCCAGCAGGTTGAGCCAAGGCTGTGCTGAGGTTGGTAAATGGAGCTGGGCTTGGGTGCAGGCTCAGAGCCATGAGTGACCCTCTGAGATGTGCTCCATGCTGATGAGCACTCTTCTGGTCCCTTCCTGGGGACAGGTGCCAGCACCCTACTGGGGATGTCCCAGTGGGTTGTGCACCCACAGCTGCCCTGGCTGGGTGGAAGGAGGAGCACTGGGAAGGGAAAGGGCTCAGTTCCCTTCCCTTACAGCCATGGCCAAAGTGACCACAAGGTGACTGGCAGGGCCAAAGGATGGGGAGGTTAGTTAGGCTCAAGGAAATGTCAGTGATCCTGCTTAGGAAGCTGCCTTGGGAAAGCATCCAGTGTGGGGGCAGTCTGAGTGTCCCAACCACCATGCTCACACCTCTGCAACAGGATCCAGCCCTACAGACTCTGACCACCCCATCCCCATCTCCTCCCCATCCCTTCCCACCAGCAGGAGGGTTCTGGACAGCTGTATTTATCCAGTGTGTATTTCACCCCAAACCATGCCCGAGAAATCAGGCTGGATTGGAACTGAGCTCTTCTTCCAGGGTGGAATATAGGTGTTATCTCCTGGCAGAAGATGGACACTGGTTGCTCACAGTGTAGACACAAAAGGAGCAAAAAAGTCATCTCCTACGGTCTTGCCTGGTGCTGCAGGCTGGATGGAGATGTGGTTTTCTGATGCACACAGGAGGAAAAACTCTTCCCTCTTACCTGCCTTTTTCAAGCCCCGTGCTTGAATGATGATTGGGAATTGTCACTGGGAAGTGTTTATATGGCTGGTGTGATATTCCTGTCTGGGATGATGTTCTTACAACCACTCAAAGCTGACCAGGATGTTATGAAAACATTACAGGTGCTTCCCCACCTCCTCCTGCAACCCCAACATGTTCCCTAAAGGACCAATTTGTCCTCACGTGCATCTCTCCATGAGTCCTGTCTCCTCAGGGAAGGATTTTATGTTACAGTTTGACATTAATCTTCATGCAGAGAACTGAACCAATATGGATTGTCACAGCAGGCATCAGATGAGCACCTCATGGACAAATGGAAGGGGTCAATCAACAGTGCCTTAAGAGCAGTTGTTGGTCTTCAGTGAACTCATCTTAGGTCTAGAGAAACATCACTGAGAAACGTCAAAGAGGAAAAGCCCTGGTTTGTTTTTTTTGCTATTCTGTGGAGGAGCAGGTAAGGAAACCCTGATCAAACTATCCTGTTCACCTTTTGGCTGCCACTGAAGGTCTGGAGCAAACCAGTTGGATTTTGAGATAGATGGGCAGACAGCAAAGACCTTTTCTTTATCTAGAAAACAAATCATTGCCTCTAGACTTTTCCTTAGCTCCATTGGCTGACCCCTGGCAACTGATCCATGGACTATCCCCTTTTTTTCTCAGTGCAAAATTGATCAAGCACCTGTCTAAGCTGCAAGGCAGGTGCTGAAAGGCATCAGAGCGCCAGCTGACCATGAAGGTGAGCAAAGGTGGATCCCCTTTCTTGGAAACTGCAGCTACCTTCTGTCATGGACTCATCTCATGTCCATCTGCTGCCGTCACTGCAGACATCATCTGAGTTTTAACTAAGGAGACTAATTTACTCTAATTAATTTATCCTGATGTAGGAATGCCACTTGTCACGCTTGCAAAGCACCCACAGTTTCATGTTACACCAGTGTCTGCTGCAGAATCATTTTTCAGCAGTATTTCATCAGCAAAACATCACACAAAACACCACCTGGGGCTCTTACTCAGTTTGCACTCAATGCCCACAGGCCTACGTGACACTTTGTGGAACCAGCTTCCCACTTCCACTGTCCCTTGGTCAACCACTCCACCACTCATGGACATCACTGGAAAGAGATGTCACCACAAGGAAACAATGGGAGAAAAACAGTTTAGGAAATAATCAATTAATTAAAATTTAACAAAAGACTTCAGGATCAGGACTCCTGTAGAGAGAAACAAGCTTCCAATAAGAATGTAAATAATTTTATAACAGGGATTTTTGCTTCAATTTTTAATGCTAGTGGTAGAAAAAGGATGTTGTTTCTGCCAAGATATCTTCTGATTTGAGCCCTCAGAAGATTTTTCAGGGCTCTGCCCCAGCAGGCCCATGCTCTGAGCTTGGTGCTATTGAAAACAATCCTTGTGGATATATGGCATTCCCCACATCTGGAGGTGCCATAGGACATGAATTTGTGTCAGGCTCAGGTTTTATTCCTTCTTGTGGAAGAGGGTTGGTGAAGGCTCATTGCTGGGTTCAGGCATGACTTGGATCTGGTTTTTGAGGGCAGCTTCCCTCATCTTGTAATACATGAACTCGTTCTGCTGGAACATGCGCAGCTCCATCTCCGTCTGGACACGCATGACCTGAGGGACACAACAGGGGACAAAACCTGTGACCCAGGGGTCATCAAAGCAAGTGACTAACAGGCTGCCTAAAAACGGGGACTGTCCTAGGCCATGTGTGACTGGTGCAACTTAATCTAGGTGTCCCACCAGCAGGAACAAAGCTGACTGGATGCAGACACCTAGTTACCTTCTCAAAGCTGGCTGCCTGTGTTGTGTAGAGGTGAAGAAGGCATCAGCCTTTGCTGCAGCCAGCTCTTCCACAGGCTGCTGGGAAGCTTCATGCTCCCAAACATGAAGCAGGACCAAGAGAGGTGATGCTGTCCAGAGCCAGGGAGTGACTGAGCTTCCCATTCACATCCTGGACCTGACCCCTGGTGTGACCCATCACCAGGATGGGTGACCTCATGTGGGAGGAGGCAGGGGAAGAGGAGAGGGATGCTTGGCTCCTCCTCAACCGTGTCACCATTGTATCCCTGGATTCCCTGTGACCAGAGTAATTCCTAGTGCTGCATTATGGCAGAGGCTCAGAAGGGATTCTAGAAAACCTTTTTACACCTGTCTGCGAGTTTTTCAACCCTTAGCTTAGGAGCACCAAGATAAAAATGTGCTGTATATCCATTATTTTCCTCCTCAAGTAAGCAGGAAGGGAAATAGAGAAACTGAGGTGCTGGGATCTCATCTTCTCCTATAGATAGGGAAAGATTCAATAGGCAGGTTGGCTTTAGGTGCTAGATAATTTTTTTCTGATGATAGAAAATTGCAGTAATAAAGGTTATAGCTCTGCTATAATGGGCACTAAGACATCAAGACAGTATTTCATTTGGTGTCATGTAAATTTTTTGGCTAATAAAGGTGAATGCTGCAAAGCCAACATGTCACATCAGGTGAGTTACAGGCTAAAGAAATGATAGATCCCCAGCTGGAATTGCAAATAGCTCATCTCAGCTGAGCAGGTGTAATACCCTGGGATCTGTAGCTCTGCTCCCTAAGCTAGGAAATACACCTAGCAGTCATTTGAGAAAAAAGTAGATTGCAGCTTAGAAGGACTGGGGAGTGGTAAATGAAGAATGGACACTGACAAAGACAATTGGTTGGTAAACAGGGAACATGCACCAAATGTAATTTGATGTGGTCAAATTGTAATGCCACCCATCTGAGAACAGAGACCAGGCTGTTGGAAGAGTGGGAGACACTGGCCTTGGGCACAGCAGTTTCAAAGAAGATTCAGGGGCTCAGTGGCCATTTTTAATGCATCTGCTGGTGCAGGATAAAAGCTATTTTGCAAGGACGGGTATTTCCCATAGGAAGGGACATCAATTTCCCAGCAGATTGTAACATAATCTAGAGAAAATCACAGCACTTGTGAGAGGCAGCCAGCCCTTGATGCATCTCTCGGCTCTTCTGGTTGGGTCGTTTCTGCAGCTTGAATGTCATTTTGCCTGGACAGAGAGCAGAGGCGACACAGGAGAGGAAACCTACCTCCAGGTCTTTGGTGATGGGGTGGGAAGGCCCGTGGGTTATCAGGAGAATGCCATAGGCTTTGCAGATCAAGCCATGCCCAGCTTCAATGAGACCAGCATGCCAGTGAGTCACTCCTGCCCGCATCATGGCCATCCCCAGCTGCGCGTTGTTGGGATGGTAGATTTTCCTGGAAAAAAAAAACAAAACATCGAGTCATTTGGGTTCAGGAATGATCTGGGCTCCCACATGTTTTTCAGGGGCATGATATGTTTGCCAAAGAGCAGATTGTTTGCTCAGGCGAAGAGCCTATTGCATTTAGTGCCACTGAAACGTGCAGCCCTGCTTAGAAAGGGGCAGGTGTGAGTTACACAAGGACACGAGTTATACGAGGACATGAGCTGCTGGGAAAGAGGGTGAACAACCTGTGAATGGGGAAAGCTGGACACCTGGGTTGGAGAACGTATTTATTTGGGCACAAGCAAAACCCAGAGCCAACTCTACAGCCCAAACAGCACCAATTTAAGTTCAGATGCTTAGTGAAGTGCCTAAATTGCAAGTGTAACAACCACCAGCTTCTCATTCAAAGTGGGGAGAGAAATGGGTGGTTCCAGAAGCTCCAGAAGTGTTCATCTCATCCCCTGAAGATACATCCTCATCTCCAGAGACAGTAAGATCACTCCCCTATGGTCAGTACCCAAGGTGGGCAAGATGAATCCTGGCCTCTACATCCAACTTTAGAAGCTCAGGCAGAATTAGAAGCTGCTTGGATTTATCTGAAACCCTGTCTCTAAGGACTTTGTTGGGACATGGGATAGGCAGATCTTAAAGCAAGGAAGGAAATTACTGCACTCACTGCATTCAGTCCTCACTCTGGAATGAAAAAACTGAGAAACAAGGAGGGGAAGCAATGTCTGTGTCATTCAATTAGCTCCATGCCAGGGCTGGGACATAAAGTGGCTTGTCAGGTTTTCAAGTCAGGAAGGTGCCTCTGCCACCTCTCTGAAAAAGTACAAAATATCACAGGCCTTTTGGGGTAGAACTGACCAAAAAGGCAAGCAATTGGGTATGTGATACTCTCAGCAGGAGGGTGAAGGAGATGATGAAATGGGCTTTTCTCTCTTCTCTGTGGTTTTCATTAGCTTTTTTTTTTCCTATTTAATACTCATCAATCCTGTAGGAAAACCTCAGTAATAATGAAGTACATAATTTTTACAGTGAGGTTTATCCTGGATCTCTGCAAATTAAGCCTGAACTTCTTTATTCTCACTTAAGCTTTTACTACAGAGCCTGTGTTTACTAATTAGCCAAGACAAAAATCCATGTGTTATCCAAGACTGAAGGGATATCTTGAGTGACAACCATTTGACACTGTTTCTCTTTCCTCTGCAACCTCCCCTTCCTGCAGGGGAACAGACCATCTTCTGCAGTGACAGTTTCTCTGTCCTGCACCCAGGCTCTGTGTCTTGCTACCAGGGCAGCCCTGAGATGCTTCTGTGACAAAATGAAGAGGCCAATGAAAGATGTACCCAAACCATTTCCCAGTTACAGTTAATCAAGATGTTTGGGAGCTGTTATGCATTTAGGTAGGGGTCCATAGAGAGCTGCCAAAAAGAGGGCAGAGACATACATGTAGCCATCCACCATCCTCTTGGCATAGTCAGCTGCTTCCTCAAACATCTGGAGGTAGGAGAGCACCTCGGAGGCAATGCTGAAGATCCTCAGGAGGTAGATGTTCGTGTCCCCCAGCACTGGCTCCTGTTTCTTCAGGCACTCACGGCACATCTTCACCACCTGTGCTCAGAGGAAGCAGGGAGAAGAAGGGAAAGTCAGAGCAGCTTTAGGCCCAAAGGTGCCACACCAAAGCCCTGTGGGTCACATGGTCCATATGTCACAGTCCTAGAGACAAGTCAGTCTCCTTTAAGGTTGAGGAAGATAAGATGTGCTTTCATTTGTTGAAGAATATCCACCTAGCAAAATTATTGGTGCTCAGATCTTCCTCTCCCAGGCGTACGTTCATTACTGTACCCAGTTCTGGATCCTCAATATAAGAACGATATGGAACTGTTGGATCAAGTACAGAGGAGGGCCACAAAAATTATTCGAGGGCTTCTCCTATGAAGACAGGCTGAGAGAGTTGGGGCTGTTCAGTCTGGAGAAGAGAAGGCTCCAGGGAGACCTTAGAGCACCTTCCAGTGCCTGAAGGGGCTACAGGAAAACTAGGGAGGGGCTTTTTACAAGGGCATGTAGCGAGAGGACAAGGGGTAATGGCTTTAAACTGGAAGAGGGGAGATTTAGGTCAGAGATCAGGTGGAAATTCTTCAGTTTAAGAGTGGTGAGACACTGGAACAGGCTGCCCAGGGAAATTGTGGCTGTCCCGTCACTGGAACAATTGAAGGCCGGGCTGGATGGGGCTCTGAGCAACCTGGTCTAGTGGGAGGTGTCCCTGCCCATGCAGGGGGCTTGGAACTGGATGATCTTTAAAGTCCCTTCCAAACCAAACCATTCTAGGATGCTATGATTCTAAAACTGGTGAGGAAAAAGTGATGCCTACTGTTCAGGAGAAGAAAGACCAAGTTTTATGAGACCAAGTGCCTACAGGATTCTTATACCCCAACACCATCCACCCCACCTCCTAGAAGCACTTGAAGCAATGACTGATCTCAATGACCCCAGGGGGCTGAGGACACGCAGCTGCACTGTCCCATGCCTGTCTGCTCAGCTGTGTCTTGGCTGCACTTAGCCCTGACCCAACGTCCAGATCTCTGCTCTGGGGTCTTCAGCCTTTTCCCAAAGTAAGTTCCAACCCAGAGGCAAACATAACCCAGAGCTTAATGCATGTGGCAAGTCTCCTGACTGTTGTGTCTCTCTCCCAACCCACCATTCTCCTTTCTATGAGGCTGCCTGGCAGGGATAACTCATTACACTTGCCCTGTAACTGAGGTTTTTTGCCATTGGTTCAATACCTGTGTCAGCTGGGGGTGTTGGAAGTCACTTGAACCTCCTTGTATCAGCACTATGAAAGAAACCAGGCTCAGATGTTCTCTCAGACACTACTGTGCTTTACAGAGGGCAGAAACCAGTGTCAGCTTTTGCAACTGGAGCTGCCAAGAGGGCAGGAAGCACATGGGAACATTCAGGTTACAGCAACAGAGGGGTTGTTTCATCATTAAATCATCAACATAAGGAGGGACAAGACCTGCTTTCCCTGGCAGTGTGTGTACAGCAAGAGAGCAGAAGTGCCAGGACTCACTTCGTGGTAAAGTCCCTCCATGCGGGCCTTGTTGATCTTCTCCAGTGTGTCCTTGGAGAACTGGATGACCTCCTTCACTGTCTCTGCAGAGGGCTGGGGGCAAAGTCAGAAAAACTGGTGAGGAAAACACACACGTCTGATGCACTCCAAAATACTCTGGTTGAAGGGATGCTTGTTCCCCAGTCTAGGAACCCAAATCAGCTCACTGAGGTGCTTCCCACACCACATACTCCCTTCCTACCACTCACTGTATATCCCAGTGTGCCTCCTGAGAGCTGCCCAAGGCTGGGCTGAAATGCTCCTGCTGCCAAGTTGAGAGGTGAAGTTCCTGCTGACTTCAGCAAGAGCATCGCTCATCAGGGTTGTGGTCATGTACACCTGGCAGGAAGAACTGGGTTCCTGGACTCTTCCCCCTTCTCCTCACCTCTGGAGAAGGGACAGAATTGACCCTGCTACTGCGAGGTCTCACAGGACACCAAAAAGGCTGTGAAAGTCACCAGTGGATGTGTATTTGGTGCTCCTGGTGAAGCTGCTTGAGAAAAATGAGGCCCCTGAATGAGAGATGGGTGGAAAAGGATAGCAAAGATTACCAAATGTTACCCACCCTGAGAAATGCTGTCATTACACCCAGTGACCATGAGATGGTTGACCTCTGATTTCAGCTGTGTCAAGAGTGAAATGTGTTTTCCCCATACAGCCCAAGGAAGTTTGGATTTCACTGTGTATTTGAGGGCACGAGGCACATCTAAGCATGCCTGGCAAAACACTAACCACCTTCTAAATGGGTTAGAATTTAATGTTGAAATATAACATTATATCCAGCACAATCCTTTATCTTTCACTTTTCTGAGCCTCTCAAGTTTATATTTTCAAACTATTCTAGCTATCACGACCTTCCTTTTCATAAATGGGAAATCTGAAATCAGCCCACAATCTCATGACTCCAGGAGCTTGCAGGAAGAACCTGGTCTGGAGACACATGCTAGAGCCAGAGCATCAGCATGTGGCCAGCAGCCAGGCAGGACCTCTGTGTGTGGATCAAAAGGAGAGACCCAACAGTGCAATGAAGGATGCAAAGACTTGGAGTCAGGACAGTGGGACTATCCTGTTGTCTTTTTTTCCCACAACCAGTCAGTCAGATTTTTGAGGAATTTGTGAAATTCAGATAGTTGAGGAAAGCTGTTGAAAATGTAGGGTGGAAGGATAAGCAGCAGCTATTCAGAGCCATGTACCCCATATGTATTTATGGATACATATGTATGTGTTATGATTTATTGTTCTATATTATTAGACTGAAGCTATGGTAGCTAATCAGATTTTGGCAGCTGTCTGAGCAGCATGCAGGGTGTCCTGGTGTGCAGAGCTCACACAAAGACAATGTTAACATCAGTGCAAATCACATCTCTATGCCTGAGCAAAGACTCCTGAAATAGATATTTGAACCAGCACTTCCACAGCAGCTTTGTCCAATAAAAATCCTCTTCTGAATTTATTAGATCCGTAAGCCTGTTGCCATTATGAACAATGGGAACTTTGCTACTGTTTGGAAAGGGTGAGGGGCTGGAGGTCAGAGCAGCTGTTGAGGATGGAAGCTGTCAATCTTGAACATATTCATAGCACTTTTTCCAGGCAGCTGGGAACGTTGCTGCTCCCAGGCAGGTGGACCTGAATCCAGGAAATGCCATAGGACGTGCTCTGCGGGTGAGGTCAGGCTGGATACCGATTGTCTCTGGATGGAGTGTATTTTTTATAGCTGAAATCAGGCACCTTGCATGGTTACAGGCTTTTTCTATACAAGCACTTCAGATTGTGGAGGACATGTATCCAAAAGTGACAGGACAATGGGTACTGGTCACAAACTGGTATGCAGGAGATTTCAGGGGAATATGAGAAAGTACTTCTCTACTCTGAGTAACAGAGCCCTGGAACAAGCTGCCCAGGGAGGTTGTGCAGTCTCCATCCTTGGTGATATTCAAAGCCTGCTTGGATGTGTTCCTGTGTAACCTGCTCTAGGGGATCCTGCTCTAGCAGGAGGGCTGGACTAGGTGATCTCCAGAGGTCCCTTCCAAGCCCCACCGTTCTATGATTCTGTGACTCTGTGGAAGTGCACATCTTCCTGCTGCGTGCTGTAGAGCACCTTGAATGCTCATTGAAAAGGGGATGGTGCATCTCACTGCTCAGGCAAGGCTTGATAGCAGGTACTGAATGAGAGCTGAGGTTTTGTTATGCCATCCACTGGAGGAGGTGTTCAAAAATACTTCTGCAGAAAATGAGATGAAAAGGCTTCTGCATCAGAGGACTGAGCTTTACATTAGAAGTGGGGAGGTTTGGCACTCAGGATTAGCTTTAGGATGAAGCTTGATAATTTAGTAATGGGATCATATAGCAGGGTCTTTTGCTCTTGTGGGGAACCCAACAAGTAAAATGTTTCATTTAGCAAAACCATGTCCTACTTCCCATGGGAGCTTCCTGATACCAGTTTGATCCCGTATCTCCAAAACTTTCTGAAGTAGAGACGTTTGCTTTGCAATTTCCAGCCTTTCCTGAGCACTACTGGTATGGAAGAAGAGTCACAGGACTGAGCTTGGATTTCTAGTGACTCTCCTGAGCTGGAAGCTGACGTTTCGTACTCATTGCCAGGAAGGTGCAGCTCCCTGGGCCTCTCCTGGTGGCAATGCTGATCTAAGAGGTCATGGTTCTTCACCTTTTCTGTTTGATCCTGCCCCATGAGTGACTCATAGTGTAGATCAACTACTTGGTAATACATTAAAATGCTCTTGCCCTGCCTTGCCTTGCCTTCCCTTACACATTCTGTAAAGCTTGCAGGAGTAGAAACCCCCTAAGCTAACTCTGCCATGAAGGACAAAATACATGAGCAATTATATCCTTGGGCAGAGGAATCAAAAAGAAACTCTTAGAGCTACCAGCATGCTAATAAACTGGAGCTCCTGGCCCAGCAACACATCCCACTGCCAACAGCAAGACACAGCCTTACACCCTCCCACTCCATGACTTGTGAAACCTCCAAGGAAAACACAGATCACTTAAAAATGAATGGTCAAACATGTTAATGCTTCACAGTCAGTCTGCCCACAGCAACCATGCACAACTGTCAAGAGATGGTACAAATTCCATGTGACAGGCCTTTGAAGTGAGAGACTGGAAGTGCAGGCTTCCCACCTTCCTGGAGACAATGTGATGGTACAAGTTTTACAAACCCTACAGCTTCAGCAGTGCTGCTGAGTCCTGCCACCACTAATCACCTACAACACATTTTCCTTTCTGGTGTTCAAAACTTTGCTTCCCTTTCAGTTCCTCAAAAAAACCCACAACCTAAACACCAGCATTTCTCTCAGCTCCTAAACCTAATATTCTGGACCTGATTTTCTAGACCCACTTTAGCATTCTGCCTGTGGATGGACTGTTAGGTTAGAGTTAAAGGCAACTTTTGTGGGCTTTTTTAAATTAAAAACTGTGCAATATATGCACAATAGGGATTCAATTAGCCTTGCAAAGTGGGTTCGAATTGGTGTTGTGCTCAATCAAGGTTCAGTTCTGTTTTCATTTTTCACATTGGTCACTCAAGCTTCTGCCAAGATCTGTCTGTGTTGCTATTAAGCGTGTCCCCAGGCTGGGGAGCTGGGGTCACAGAGACACACAGATGCCTTGGTGGAGGAGATGCAACTGCCTCTGGGTTTGGACACCATACCTTGCTTCCCCCCTCCTTCACTGCCAGCATCAGGTCATCCTTGATCTGTTTCTTGCAGTGCTCACAGGTGCAGTCAAAGTAATACTGCTTCTTCAGCTGCTTCCGCCGCTCCTCACTCACGTTGAGGAAATCCACGTAGGAAACAGTCAGCTCATCCCCTGGAGAAATCTTGCTCAGTGCCCGCAGCTCGATCCTGGGTGCAAAGGAGACAAGATGTGGACTTGGAGAAGCAGCAGAAGCAAAGGTGCAGCCACAGAGCCATCAGGGACAAACCCTATGACCTGCCCCTGCCGTGCAGAGGTGAGCCCTTGCCCCAGGGTACTGCTTCAGCTCTTCAGGGAGGCAGTGCAGAGATGGGCAGCTGTCTGGTTACCTGAATACAAAGTAAAAACATGGTCACACCAGTTTCTTCTGCCCCTCTGCAAGTGCCTGGCAGGGATGTATAAGGGTCTGAGCTATAAACAGATCAGGACTCCATCAGTTTCTCCAGATGAGGGCTGGACCTAGACATAAAGACGACCTAAGATTCTGTGATTCTGTGATGAACTTTTACTGTGTTGCAGGAGATCTCAGCAGAAGGAAACCCTGTGTGAGCAGAAATACCCAACCCAACCTTGCAAAATGCTGAGTTTGTACTTTGGGTCTTATTTTAAGTACTGCTTTGCATGCTACCCCCACATCACTGGCTAGACTCCCAGTTCCCAAGCTGTGCTGCTTTCGGTATCATTTTCACTCTGAAAAGTTACAACAAAATTCTTCTGGGTGCTGGGTAAGAAACATCCTCACCCTGTCTGTGCATCTGTACCTAAAGGCTTAGAAACAATTATCTGGAAATTGCCTTTTATATATATATATAGCACATTTGATCTGGTATTGCTAATATTAAACACAAGGAAACCACCAGTCTCTGTTACTAAGCCAAAATCCACAGCAAATCCTTAATGAGGGGCTTTTGGAAAGCCAGATCTTTGCACCTGCCTTTCTGGCATGTCTTTCCCTGCAAAAGATCTTAAATACTGCGGGCACTCAAAACTTCCCTTGCTGTTTCACTCTACAAGTTAAATCTCCCAGCTACTCTGGGCCATCTCAGTCAGGAAACCTGGACAAGCACAACTGGCTGAAAAATTTGGCCAGAGTGTGAAAAAGCTCCACCAAACACCAACTGCAAGGTGGTGCTTCTGTACCCTTCTATTCCCCCAGCTGCCAATGACCCTACCCACAGTTAGAAATAATTCACTTGAGACCAGTGACCTTCAGGTCTCTGCTTAAACTGGTTAGTTGGTTAGACATATTTTTGCAGCTAGACATACTCACATGTTATAAAAATGAGGCCAGTCCCATGGTCTGAGCTCCACCCTACCACTGCACTACAGTGTCTACATCAGTCCTGAGATTCCCTCACCAGGGGCAGCCTCTGCCTTGATCCTCCTCCTGCTGAGCTCAACAGCGTCTTTGACGTACACACCTGCTACAAGATGGACCTGGAGAGGACCTGCTGGCTCCCACCTGAACAAGTGGGGCTTCAGATGGGACCCAATGAAGGTCTCACCAAAGGCAGAGGTGGAATAGAAGCCAAAGGTCTCACCAGGTGTATTAAAAGTATTTTGGGGAGGACATGACATCTTCTCACATGACTTTTCCTGTGTGACCTTATTTCTGCAAGGGGATTGTACTTCCTGTGTAATTGCCATGACAAGCTCTCAGCACCAAGGGCATAGCTCTGAGCCTTACAGCTGTGCTAAAGCTGCTGTGAAAACTACTCCCCAAGGCTGATCTTGACCTTCTCTGGGTGTTAGATCACATCAACAGCAGATTTCATACAGAAAATTATCACTAAACATGCCATCATCACCAAGGGCAGCTATTAGTTATGTCACAACCACAGGAAAATGCCAGTTAGGGAAAGGTGCAACCTGCTACTCCAGGAGAAAGTGCCTGAAAAAGAGCAATTCCCATCAGAAAGGTTTACATGTACAGACATTCCTGCTCAGACTTAGTGGGATCCTGGTTAAAGTGAGTCATGCAACCAGAGAAGTAAAACCAAGCCTCTGACTTTCATGATGCCCCTGACAGCCTAAGCACCATAGGTGTATTTTAAGCAGCCATCCCTTGTGTGGAGGGGATTGGAAGTGTTTGGGATAAGCCTGGAAACACGTGGCATAGTTTAAATGCTATAGTTAAAGAAACGCTGCCAGCCGAGAGCTTGTCCCGTGCTCTTTCCCCAGTCTCTGCCCCAAGTACCCAGGACCTCAAAGCACACACCACAGGCACAAAACTCAAATTGCCCCAAAATAGCAACTCTAATCAGCAGTGAAACTCATTTGCCTGTTTTTATGGTCCTATCTATAATGCCTTGAGTAAGTGTAAATGGAGAAGAAGAGGGTTTCAAACATATTTCACTGAGGAAGTTCAGTGTTTGCTTGAAATTAAAGTTTAAAGACAACATCGTGTCTTTAACAGGACAGACCACAATATACCAAGCACAGTAAGCTAAGCAGAGAATTTCTTCTTGTTTTTTTGCACACCCTGTAGTGATTTCTTTAGACTGTATCAGGTAACAGTGGCATCATTAAAAGCTAAAATATTAATCAGGTATTAGGGTTTAAAAGGATGAAACCTACATCTCAGGGTACTGCTACTGCAGTCAACGCATTCAATGGGTACCGTCTGTTGCAGAACTTTAGTGTGTCAGTAATGCAATCATTTCTCATCTCCTAATATGCAAGGTTTTATTTTGGGCTGCACGAGATTAGAGAGACCTTGTTCTGACTTTCATGCTCTTGCCGTAGTCAGGGGAGGAGAAATGAGAAGTGGAGAGGGGAAATACTGGCAGGGAGGAAGCCAAGGGAGAGGGTGGGAAGGGAGCAAATTTACCATGGGGGACACAGATGCAGTATTACCACTATCATTTTAATTTACTACAAAATGCAGGGTTAAGTGAGGTTTGGGTTTAGTGGGGTTTTACACAGGGGAGGAACAGATTTTCAGAAAATTGGGAAAGTCAAATTTTCTACAAACAGAAGGAGCCCCTTGGGCTGTTTGAAACTTTTCCATTAATATGGGGCATGAGGGGTACAGGGCAAGGGGGAAGGATGATACTTTCAAGACTGACCCACCTCATCTGTGTGTGGAACATTGATCTTACAGCCTCATGACTGAAAGACAAAACAAAAATCTCCAGTTTACACAGTTGCTGGCACAAGTACAATTTTAAAAGAATGGGTACACGGTGTGGGGCATTGAGGGATCATCCTGACAGGGGGTGAGGGGGCTCCCAGTGCCTGGCTCATGTCTCACTGCATGGAGAGCTTCACTTTTGCTTTGCAGCTGCCATAACTGAAGTGCCCATCACTGGGCCACAGTGGATCTGGGCAAGAGCTGTCCTGGGACTGTGATTTTAGGAGTGGTCTCAACCAGGGGATACACAAAACCTGCTTCTGATGTTTGGCAGGTGCAGTAGGCTTAGCTGGCCTGCACAGCAGTGTCTCCACTAGCATGAGTTGTCATGCTCTTTCATACACAGCTTGAAAGGAAAATCAGGCTGGGATATCAACAACGAGGACTGTACTCTGTGTGATGAGTTTAGTGGGTCCTCAAGTCTGGTGTTGTGCCCTGAGCACTGGTCGAGAGCTCCTTTCCCACAACAGGGGTCGATCATCAGGTTTCCACAGAAAGACAAGAAACCCTCATAATTTGCCTGGCCAATAACAAGATGGCTAAGTTCCAAGTCAGTCACAGGATACCTGTGGGAGCTTTGACCAGCTGCCAGGCAAACAAAATGCCATTCCTCTACTTACCCCCCAGAAACTCAGACTTCAGGCTTGCTATCTCTGCTGATGGCCTCCTCCACTTTCCCACTATGGATCTGATCCAGGGCAACTGGATATCAGAGCACGGACTCCAATCTGACTTTGGATCAGGCTCTCTTTCCCACCAAGGTAACCATCCTAATGCAGTTTTGTTTTCTCTTTGCTCATTTTCCAGCTCCTTGGTGAAAGCTGGTGTAGTTTCACCAGGTAAAACCAGCAGGGAGAACTGGACTGCACAATGTGTTAGTCAAAGAAAGGGAGGGTGGTCCATGAAATTATAGCATGGAAATTCATCAGATCTTAAGACCAAGTGGAAAATTTGGATAAAATACCATAGATGTGCAGTTTCTGGCAAGCAGTTTCCCACAGTTAATGTCTTGCACACGACACAACATGCTGGATCAGCAGCAGTTCTACCTGTTCCGGTCTGGGAGGAGGTTGGGAAGAGCAGAGCATCCCTCCCACAAGCTCCCCTGAGCATAGAGACCAGCAACCTCCACCCCCAGCTCTGCTGAAACATCCCTGAATTTCCCACTTAATCTCTTTTCATTCTTATATGTCCCACAGAAGTTTTCTGATAGGACTTAGATGGGAACAGGGAATGCCCAGCAGATTAAGGCATCCTGCGCTCACACGTGACTCTGTTTGCAGATAAGAGTCATTAAGATCCCATTGCTAAGGAGTTAATTAGTAATTAATAAAGATGGTATCCTCTCGGAAGGATGAAGGCTTGTGTTAGAGATAGTTACAAACACATCAGCAGATAGTGATACACAGGCTTTAGTGATAGTGTATCACAAGACAGTGATTGCAAGCTTTAATTACAAGAAAATCTTGGACTGTGGACTCAGTATAATCTTAATAATATTTTAACTGTAATTGTTCCTTAACTATTTATAAATAAACCCGCATTATAAGGGTTGATCTGGTACTTTATCTGTCTATTTTGATTCTGGTTTCAAAACTCACAGAAAACAGGGAAAAAATATTTTCTGGTTCCCTGGGCTTGGGGTCACAATTCGTGTAAATTTTTTTGTGCATCAGACAAGAATTTTTTAAATAACAATAACGAGAGAGAAAACAGCTCCTCTTGAGAAAGAAAATCCTGATTTTTTTTGATTTTTTTTTTTTTCCTGAGCTAGAGAAGGAAACAGGAATAAATACATTTTCTGGGGCAAGGATCTGACACTGTGGGGTCAGCAGAGTCTGCTGAGTTGCCCATTTGGATGCATTTCCACTGTGCCCAAGGAAAGAAATATCCACTCACTTGCCATTGTTGAAGATGACGGTACAGTTGGGCCAGCAGTCATGGTTGGCCTGGCAGAGGTTGGGGAAGATTCCCACACCAACAGCCTGCAGTCCTCTTTGGTCACTGAGGGTAAACCCATTGCAGCTGATCTAGTCCCAAAACATAGGCAGGAAGAAGCATTAAGGGAGAAGAAGCTGAACTTGGCTACACTCAGGCTTTCTCAAGTCCCACCAATGCTTTAAAAGAGGTTTCTCTCCAGCACCCCCATCTCCAAACTTTAAGGAGAAAGGAGCAGTGCCTATTGCAGAAAGTAATTGTAGAAACAACATCTTTAGTTGGGATAAAACATCAGAAGAGAAGCAATGCAGGACTCATGCAGGTGGACCAACTCAGAGCAAAGCTGAGTAAATGCTGCAGAAAATGTGCTGTTGAGATTCACTTGAGATGTCTAAGATAAATTTGATTTGACCATACATTGATTTCCTTATATTCCTTCTGCAAATAATTCATAAAAAGGTCACAGGAAAATGAATCTGAGGCAATTTAAGGAGAGCCTAGGCAGAAAGCAAAGTTCAGGCTTATTAAAACAGGTATCAGTTAGAAATTAACCTTGAGAGCTGCATTCAGCCTGGTCACATTTGTGGAGGGGCCCCCAGAGCTTATAAAAACCAATTACTACTGTTTGATATGAGTCCCAGACAATTTTCAGAATGACTGCTTTGGGTGATATATGCCAAGAGTAAATGATTATATTTTGATATATTATCACATAGGAATGGAACAGTTTTTAGTCACAAACATAAACAAAGGAAATATTTGCAAAGAGAAAATGCAACAGGATACACCAAAGGAAATAATTAACTCAGCTGCTCATTATTTTGCTCTGTTAATTCTCTTATTTCCTTTCTTAACTGATTCTGTGCTTTATCTATGCTTCCTTACTTCTGCACAGGCAAGCTGTGTTGGTCACTAGTACACAGGTCTCCCTGAGCCCAGAGGACTGGATTTTCCTTGTGGGGTGGGTACCAAAGGATGCTGTGTCCCCTCCCTGTGCTAGGGCTGTCAAGGACAGCTTTGTTGCCACACTGGCCACCAGCAGAGTTGTGAGCAGAGTGGGCTCCTCAGCTGAGCTCACCCCTGGTCCCTCAGCTGAGGGGTTTGTGCAGCCCAAGACACACCAGCTTGTACCAGGGCTGGGGGCAGAGCAGCTCAGCCTGAACTGGCTTCTGGGAACTTCCCTCTCTGCTACACTGAGAACAAAAAATGGTAGTTAGCAAGTTAGAAATGGGTAATAATAAATATATTTAGCATCTTTACCTATTTATATGAATATACACATGTAAAAATATAATGCATAAAATATATAATAGACATCAATGCATATATTAAAATAGTTATGTTACATTAAAATATACTCTACATATCATTATTAAACATATATTTAATTAAATTTTCTTAGCTCCCTGAGGTGCAGAGGGTGGGACTTGTGATGACAGCACAGCACCCATGGTTCAGTGAGCCACTTGCCTGCATGTTTAGACAGATAAAAGGTGTCAGACCTTGCCCTTGCTGTGCCTCAGTTTCCCAGTGCCAGTGCAGAAGATGCAGATGGAGAACGTGGCAGGATTCAAACACCTGCCACAAATGCCAGTCTCGGCTATCCCAACCCCTATGGCATCTTCTGGGCAAGAGAGGGATGAACTCGGGCACCCTCAACTCAGGCCAGTTGGAGACTTTATCTTGGGGAGCTGGCATCAAGAGCTGCCCCCTGTTTGCTCTCCCACCCCCCTGGACGTACCACCCCAAAGATGTGGGAGATGAACTGCACGCCGAACTGCTGGCTCTGGGGTGGCCAAAACTCGAGGAAGTTCTCCACATCCACGCGGAGCTCCTTCTTCTCCTCCTCATCAAAGCTGTCCACGTGGTTCTGCAGGTCATCGATGGAGACCAGGCAGCCCTCCGCCAGCCCACTGCCTTCCCTCTCTATCTTCCACATGATGCGGGCAGCCAGCCTGGCCAGGAGAGAGCCCCAGGTGTTAGCACCACCACCCAGTGCAAGGGGAGGGACTGAAGGACATCACAGTTAATATCGTGGGTTGAGAAATTACAGAATCACAGAATCACCAAGGCTGGAAAGGACACCTCGGAGATCATCAAGTCAAGCCTATGACCTAATGCTGCCATATCCAGCCTTCCAGGGATAGTGCCTCCACCACTTCCCTGGGAAGTCCATTCCAATGTCTAACCACCCTCTCCATGAGGAAGTGCTTCCTAATATCCAATCTAAAAGCCTCTCCTGGTGCAGCTTCAGGCCAGGCCCTCTCGTCCTGTCACTCATTGCCTGGAAGAAGAGCCCGACCCCCATCTGACTAAAACTTCCCTTCAGATATTTGTAGAGAGTGGTAAGATCCCCCCTGAGTCTCTTCTTCTCCACTTCTTTGAACTTCTCTGTGTGCAGACAGACAAAGATAGGATCAGTTTCAGATGGCTGATGCTTGGTCACCATCCAGAGGCTTTTGAAGGAAAAGGAGATGCCGGGGTTTGCCCCAGCATCCATGTTCCCAGCTGGAGAAGTGCTACAGACCCCCAGGTCCCTGGCCCTCCACAACAGCTCCCATTTCCTTGGGGATTCCTCTCATTTTCTTATGATGGAACCAGGATGTGAGCCCAAATCAATGTATCCTGTAGGCAAACTTAGCCTCATGACATTTGTCTGTGGTAGAATTTTTAGGCCCTACCACCAAAACAAAAAGCAAGCACACGACCCCATTGCATCCCAGATGCTCCTCCAGGTCCCCCTCCCATGAGCTCAGGAATGCTCCTGGCCTTACCCAAACCAGCTCCCACCTCCACCCCATCCAAATCACCCAGCTCTTCCTCACCACCCTCTGGAGGGATGCCCTGTCCTCTCCCACTGTCCCCAGGCTGCCAGCTCAGCCCCTGGGGAGCAGCTCTCACCGGATGTTTTCGGAAGGTGCCTTTCCATGCCTCTTGATGGCAGAGCACTCATTTTTGTGGTTCAGCCAAGCCGCCCTCTGGCAGGTCCTGTCGCAGTAGAAGGCAAACTTGCACTGGCCGCAGCGGTGGAGCTTCTCCTGCCGCTTGAAGCAGGTGTGGCAGATGACATGTGTCAGGCTGGAAGGACAGAAGGACCTTGGTGAAGGGTCAGCTCCACCCAGCAAGGGTTCTGCCAGCTTTACATCCCTGGGCTCCCCACGCCCACTGAGGACAGACCCCCTGAGATTTTTTGGGAGGACAGAGAAACATCTCACCCAGGTTAATCCTTCTACACTTGCCCAGTGCAGCTGCTTTTCTGTTTGGCCACACCAAAGAGACAAATATTTTGTTTAAAGGAGGCCAGTAATAAAGCATTCCCCTGCCCTCAGCCCTCTTGTCTGCAGCTCATCTGCTCCTCCTCAGCACCGCTGCTGTTCATAGGATCTTCCGCCTGGTTTTGTTCTGTCTGGCCCATGCTGAAGCACCAGCCACACACTTGCTGAGCAGAAAGGAGATGCTTAATGAGTTTGTAGAAGAATGTGAAGGCAAAGAACCAGCTTGAGAGTTTCACCTGCCTGCAAAGTCTCCCAGTTTGGCTGAAGTAAAACCCCTCCTGAGCGCCAAGGTTTTCCTGGGCCCCGCATGGGCCAGGACACAAAATGGAGCTGTGGCCACCACCACGTCTGAGAGGCTTAGGAAAACCTTAGGTGAGAGGGACCAAATGAGAGCAGGGCTCTGAGCTGTCCTGACTGCCCTCCTAAGCTTTTTTTATGCTCATGGGGATAAAAATATCCATCAGAAATGCTCTGCTAGTGAGCAAACCACAGGTGTACCACAATGAATAAGAGTGATAGATCAAAGTGATTGCACAGGGAAACCTGTGTTTGTGCTGCTTGAAACCAAGAGGTGTTTCCATAGATTACAAAGCAGCTTTGCTTGTCAGCTATTTTTGTCACTGGGCCAAAGGTGGAACTGTACTGGAGGCATTGTGCTTGGCAGTTGTGACACTGTGTTGGAAATTACATGAGGAAACCAAAAAAACTGTCTTGTTCAAGGTAGATCTTTTCATCACATAGTGGTTTATGTCTTCTTCTCCTTCCTTTGGTCATGGTACATGTCTCCTGTCTGTCCACCATAAGGAGAGAGCAGCACAGAGCCCCAGTCCTAGTGGGTTTGGGGCTTTCCTGGTCCAAGTGACTCTGCACAGATGTTTAGCATGGATTAGTGAAGATCTGAGGTGGCAAGGCACAAATGGATTTTCAGCTGCTCAGGGTTGTCAAGGAATACCAAACAGCTGAAGACAGGGCAAAGATGGAGTCTCAAGAGCTTGCAGGAGCACAATCTGGAGTAGGACACAGGGTGGACTGGCTGTAATGCCAAGCTTAGGGAGCAGTACTTGCATTTACGAACACCATAAGATTTACTAATAAATCTAGGGGGTCTTTCATCTTCACAAGGCTGGTGTGTTGCTGAGCTGAGAACATCAATGATTTACTGCTGGTCACTGGCCTAGAATATGCCACCCATGAGGGTGCTGTTAAACATGAAAGATAATGAGCACAGGGCCTGATGTGAGGATGTGCTCTGCTATCAGGGCACAAAGTCCTCCCTGTTTAATCCAGCATCAGCTTTAGGACCCTTAAAGCCTTCCTGCAGATGAGCAGATGAAGATTTCTCCTCCAAATCCAAAGGCCTGACATGTCTTTCTCTGGTGGCAGCAGCAATAAGTGCTGCTCACCAGCTATTCCTGCCCCTGGCTCTGTAAGTTTAATTAGCTGAGAGGTTACTGTGAGTTAGACTGTCATGGGCTAACTGGGAAATACCTTTCAAAAGGAGCAGGTTTCTTCTTTGGCTGGGTCAAAACAGGATGTCCAAAAAGCACCCAACAATTGTATGTAAGTATGTAACTATAACAAGGACTGGGGCAGGAATGCATCAGAGGATACTGATGTAGTAGTCTAACCTCATGTCCTCCCTCTGAGAGTTTCCAGGGTCCCAGACCAAGGGGAATCCTCCCCCATGTTTCCCTTTCACATGTCCAGCTGCTTGCTCCTAGGACCTAATTCACTGGGTAGGAGGGGAAGACACCTTGGTCTCCTCCTGTCCAAACAACTTCAGGACTTTCCCCATGGTGCTAGAGAAGGCTTTTCACTGCCTGGTTTGGTGCCCCCAGCTGCCTGCTTCTCCAGGCAACTGCCCACTTTACCTCTGCCTCCAGCCAGACTTGACAGTACAGGAGAACTTAAATTGCCATCACTTAAGACAACACTTGACCCAAGAGACAGGTTCTTCTCATTGCAAAAAGCTCTCTGACCACAGACCTTCATTACCAAGGAAATATTGTCATCACCCACAGCCCATAGTGGGGAAACTGAGGCACAAGGAAATAAAAAATGTATTAATGATCCCAGGGGGAGGCTGTGTTGCAGGCAGGAATCAGAGCCAGTGCTCCAGAGTCCCCAGCCAAAAGACTGTCCTGCCTCTTCACTATACAGACATATATATATATATAAACATATGTATGCATATTTATATCTATCACAGCAGACTTAAAATGTGCTTTCATTCCTCTGGCAGTGTTGTGTAAGCTGCTGACACAAGCCACCCTGTGGCTTGGCTCTTGCAGGATGAAGTCCATTGATTTAAAGCAGAGGGCCACTGATTTAAAGCAGGATGACTCCCAGTAGACAAAACCACGTGTGAAAATGAGGTTTGGAAAATGCCAGTGAGCAGTGCTGGTGCACAGGAGGGAGCACAAGGTAAGCATCTGGGATGGGGCAGGGCAGAGCATGTGTCCGGGAAGGGGGATGCAGCCAACTCCATTAAGCCAGATGAAAGAGCTGGGAGCTGGTGAGAAGTGCAAGGCTGTGCTCTGTCAGCTGTCAAGTCAGAGGGACAGAGAAATGCAAGAGAGATTACACTCCTTGTAAGGCAAAAGAGAGCCAGAGGGCTGATAAAGCTTGGGTGGTTACTTTGTGCCGGAAAGCACTGGGAGATATCTCCTGCAAGGAAAGGGGCTCCCTCCTGCTGCCTGTGTGCTTTGGGAGCAGTCAGAACGTGAAAAGTCAGTTAAAGAAGTTTCTCTGTGAAGAGAAATTACATGTCAGAGGGGAATGCAGTGCAGCAAAACCCGAGTCCTCAAAAAGGGGTTTGTCTGCCCTCAGCTCTCTCTCTGGGAAGAGAAAAATACTGAAATGTCAGCTTTGCATTTTGCTGTTTATCTTAGAAAGTGTCCAGAGTTTCCAAAGCAAACCCAGCTGGTGGAACTCACCACCGGCTCTGGAAAGCCCTTGTTTCTGAGGAGATGCAGAAATGCCCACAAAAAAAACCTATACGAGAGTTCCTGAGGAAGCAAAAGAACAGTTCATGTGGGATTGGAACTGCAGACACAATTACTCACAGGCTACCTGACTGGCAGGTATAAGAAATATTGCATCTCTCACAAAACCTTTGCAGGATCCTCCGTGCTGGTTTAAAAGAGAATTGGATTTATTGATAATATGAGTTACCAGGACTCCAGAGGCTTCAGTTCAACTCTTGGAGAAGTAAAAAAAAAAACAGGAGACACAGGTATTTGAGATGTAGTGCTTAAATCTTCAACAAACGTTGCTCAAGCACTGCCTGACACTGTGAGCACCTAAATCCTGCAGGTGGTCCTGGGCAGTCATGCAAACTTGTGTTGTCCCAAAGCCAGACACCCCGAATGGGGATGGCAAAGTGGGGCTCTCCCTTGGTCCCAGGACTGGACCTTACAACAGACCCTGATACCATTTTTCCTGGTGGTAGACAACACCAAGGACACCAAAGGCTTGCAATAGTCCACAGTCTCCCCTGTCATCCTCTCTGCAATGCTTAAGGTCCCCCGAGGACAGGAGGAGCAGTGTGAGGTTACCAAGTCTCTCAGCCTGTGGAAATCACTGATCTATAAAGCCTTCTCTGTCTGGCCAAAAATGTTTTTAAAACAAGAGAAAATGGCTCCAGATGGCCCAGATGGAGCTGCTTCTCCCTGTAGAGAGAGCAGCCCATGGCTACATGGTCAGGATGTTGCATGGCCAGTCAGCACTGAAGATTTCTGGGGAGACTTAGGGCACCAACCCAGGAGCCCTGGAGGTTTGAGCCCTTACAGACCCAGTGATCAGCTTCCCTTGCTTTAACACAGGGACAACACAACTGCTTTCTGTTGTGTCTGTGTACACCATGGCCTCTGGGGTGATCTCTGGCCATTCATTCACTGCCATCTTCCACACATAGTGAGAACTTCTTTTTTTCACCCTGGCCAAAAGCAGGATCTTTGTTAGGACAGTGATGTCTCCAGCCCATCCAAGCCCTGCCACGTCAGGGATTTAGCACTGACCTGGGGGCAGGTGCCACTGACTCACTAAATTACTTTCTTGGGAGCCTCAGGTTTCTTTGGCTTCTCATGCAAGAGTCAACTGAGCTGAACTTGCAGGGGCTGATGAACTCTGATGTTACGTAGATGAGACGCACAACTACTACTGTTCCTGGACACAGCTACAGGCTCAAAAGCCATGATTCAATGTGCCAGCCAACACATGCAAGAGGTGACAGGGCACTGTCAACTAAATTGTGGCTCCTGCAAGGACAGCTCTCAGTGAAAGCAGAAGAAACAAATAGCTCTTGTGACTCTCTGGACTGGATTCAGATGGATTCAGATCTGTTGGACCTGACAGGGCAGAGGGGATAGGAAATATATTAACCTGATCTCTGCCATATGCATAACCCAAACATCTGCCAGCCACTTCTCATCCAGCACCCACAGTGTCTCCCTCACTGATCTGGAAAAGCAAGGGCAGATGGCTGTAGTGCAAAGGAATAAAATGAGGATTTCACTGAATAGCTAACAGACATGGTGAGTGCTCACAAGCTATTTAATGTGAGTTTATTCTGTTCTGTACATGACAGATGACACACACAGATGACCTGACTTGCACCTAGCTCTGCTTCATATTTATTATTGGCTGGCCAAGCTTCTCTCTCCTCAACATCCCACAGAGGATGGCATAAGAATAGCCAAATAGACAAAGTCCACTTGGCTTTCACAGCAGAGACTGTAACATTTCATTAAACACAACAGCCTAAGGAAACACACCTATCCTCTCAGCAGTGAAAGTAAAAGGGAGGTATTCAATATTTGCTTTCTATTGAAGGTGCCTGTAATGGTGAATTATTAGCACAAGAGAAGTTTTGCTCCTTTAAAAAAGAGGGTTGGAACTTAGTACTTTTATCTGTAAAATGTCAGGGATGTCACATCCTCGTTTGTCTGCTTTGAGTGGATAATTTATTTTAGATTAATGCTAGACTATGTTATTTTTAGTTTTTCATTACAAGCTTTCTCAGCCTCTTGTTAAAAAGGTGTGCATGTGGTTTCCTGTACAAAAGGTTTTCACTTGGATTTTATTTAAGCTTTTGAACAAATGAAATAATAATAAAAAATCAAACCCCAGAAAATTTTAAACCATGTGAATATTATCCCATTAGCTCTCAGTTTATATTGGTATCAACTCAAAGAATTTACTTCCATAATCTTTTCAGAGTTTTACTGTTATGGAAAATTGTGTATTTCTTGCATCCCTAGGTCTTCCCCACTACAATAACTGAGTTTCCCACATTTCCCTTGGAAAATGCTTTGAACCTGCTTCACACATCAAAAAGGAGTGCAAAAATTGCACTGCCTCAGGTCTGTAGCAATTTGCAGATTGCTCATCAAGCAAATCTTCAGGTGATCTTGGCTTTCTACCACATGACCCTGTTTGCCTTGGCAACTTTCTCTCAAGCTCCACTGGCCAAAGAGCAAACCCTTCTCTTGCTGAAGGCTGATAGAGTTGTATTGGGCATACCCATGCCTGTAGGAAATAAAAGTGTCACAGGCTTGAGAGCCAACTGAGATGCCAGAGGAGAAGGTCACACATACTGTACATTGAGCCCAAGCAATGGAAATGCCATCACCCTGAAGGTGGCTGTGAGGAAAGGAGTCCTGGGCTCTTCAAAGAGAAAGGGAAGAGGGAAGGCAGGATTAAATCCCAGCACGCAAGCAGAGCACCAAAGAAAGCTTCAGTGAGAGGTAATGCCAAAGGAGAATGCACCAGAGCTTTGCAAATTGAAAAAAAGTGACCCAAACAACGGCAAAAAATTCCTTGGGAAGACATATTGCCAACCTTCTGCATCTATTTTAGGGCAAATTGGGCCTGACACTGGTGTTTTCTGAGTGCTGTTTCAGCTGATAACAGCAAGGCTGGTTCAAACACAGATCAGAGAGTGTGTCTGCACTTTATCCAAGCAGCAGACTACCAGAGATCCCACTGAGTTCTGCAGTCCCTTTCTATCAGTATTCATGGTCTCCCTAAACAGTCTCCCCTAGTTCAGGCAGAAGTAACAGGCATGATGCAGGAGTCAGTAGCAGGTGACCACTGTGTTAAGCAAAAGGTTACAGAATCAGAGAATGGTTTGGGTTGGAAGGGATCTTTAAAGGTCATCTGTTCCAACCCTCCTGCAATAAGCAGGGTTAGCCCTGTGACTCATACCCTGGCTGTGAAATCTAAGAAACTATGAGCTGGCTGATTCCTTTGGAACCTTCTTTAGCTTCACTTTGAATTTTATGTACTTCTGGACTAAGAGTTTCTGGCACCGGGTAAGAAACTGCTGCTCAAATAACCATAATTGGGTCGAAGAGCACAAGCCCTCACCAGCCTTGATGACTTCAGGGACCTTCAGGATACCTGTGACCTTTAGAGCCTTCCAGGGTTAGATGCAGTCTGCAGATTTAGACACCTGGAAGTGCTCATCTGTACCCTCAGTGTCTTCAGTAGAGATGCTATCATCCCATCAGTGGGATCTAGAAAGTCATTCAGCACACCAAGGCCCATGTCTGTGTTCAGTGCACTTTCTAGTGCTTCATGGACTATAATGGGCACTTAGGGCACTTGCCTGGACACAGGAACCTAGTGTTATTTTAGGCTCTGCAGGGACACCCATCTGGTCTGAATGAAGGCCTGATTCTCAAATCCTGTTCTATACCTGTCAGCCCCAGGAGCATGTCACAGACACCCTGGAGCCTCTCAAATGACACTAAACATTTATAACTGAATCCTGTCCCTATCTCTGTGGAGATACCTTAATTTTTGATGTCTTAATTCTCAACCTGAGTGTCAAAGCATATTGCTGGAGAAGACATCACATCAACCTGTAGGTTGGTCCAGGTGAATTGATGGGTCTTACTTGCTCAGAGTATGATGGCTGACTACAGGGTTGTGTCAAAGAAAACATTTCTCCTTTTCCTGGAAAAATGTAATTTTCAACACCTCCTCAGCCTCCTGGTGAAAGACAGACACTCATACAGTGCAGGTGGGTGACAGGATCAGGTCCAAGTTACTTCAGCTGTTCCTCACATCAGTTTACAGAGATGGCCCTTTGCATCATTTAAGCCCAAAGCACAGCACATCCACACTTTCTGCTGTGAGCACCTAACACTTGGTGCCAAAATCAGTTGTTCAGCCTTCTTCTAGAGTTGGCGCAAAGAGGTTTGTTCTTCCAATAGTTTCTCAGAGTATGAAGGGTAGGTTTCTGCTATGCAACAGCCCTATGGAGGGGTTTCTCCTTTACACACCTGAAGTTAAACACCTATAGCAGATAAGGCACATTTTTTAATTTCGTAACTCTGTTCTTCACCAGGTCAAATTATGATCAGCTTTTATGGGGCTCCCCCACTTTTGAACAGTGACACCTCTCATCTTTTGACAGAGAGAAAAACACATGCTGCTTTCCATCCTGTAGTACAGCCCCACCAAGAAAACTGTGCTGTATCTCTGAAGAGTTGCTTCTGCTAATCTGCAAAACAGGCCTTTGCTTCACCTGCTGGGTTGCCATGTCACCTGCAGCCACACAGAGGATTGCAGTGTGGTTACTCTGGTATGGTGATCCACACAGAAGCTGGTTTTAGCAGTAAAATCAGGGGCAGAATTTCAGGGGCTCACCATCCACACTGGGATCAGCCTGCCCCAGTAGCTAAGCTCCTCAAAGGGCTGAAAAGTACAGACAAACTTTTCCAAGTACTCTGCACTCTCATGCTTCCATGGTGGCCTTTATATACAATGAAAGCCGAGCTCTGTGGAAAATCTGGTCGCATATTTGGAAGGACCTGAGCCAAAAAGTTAAACCTGCCAATCACTCCTATTGGAATTCCCTTTCCATAGCACACATACACACCGCGCTCAGCGAGAGGCAAAGATGCTGACTAAAACTGGGATGAGGGACTCTGTACTTCGGGTTTCCCAATGCAGGGTGAGATTCTTTTTGATAGTGTTGGCTCAACAGCAGTTTTAGGACCTCTATGTTTGTGGGCATGGGTTTTATGCAATTGCAAACTCTGGGACACTGGCAGAAAGTACCTTCAAAACCAAAGCCCTGTGTATGTGCAGGAATTGCATCAAGAAAAAATCATGTTTGCACTGTATCTCAGGCCCAGGTTATCCCCGGCCAGGCACTAACCAACAGCCATTTAGTTGATACCACCTGCTTCAGAGATTTTGGGAATGCTTTTCACCACTGATGTTACATGAAGTGCTTTGGGATGAAATGTGCCACAAGAGGGGAAGAGTTAATGATTGCACAGCAGCACAAAGAAGAAGCAGAGAGGTAAGGGTGACTGAAGCCATCCCCATTCTCTCCAGTCGCAGAGAAGGGATTTGTTCACCTTGTCCCCTTGCTGCTCAGTGCCTGGACTTGCCCTCTGACAACTAAATAAACCCAGCCTGGGGAGGGAGGGATGCACACCTCTCCCCATCCAAGGTTTTTTGTTGGAAACCTAAGTCTTAGTCACAGTCTGCAGCCTAAGAGCCATTGTGGCGATAGTTTCTCCCTGTATCTCACATTACACAAGTGACATTTGAAAATGCAGTAAAGTTGTAGCTCTTCACCGTGGGCTGCTCTACTCCATGCCTGATGCTCTCAACATTTCACTCAGAAGAAAAAAATTCTCAACTAGCAATCAAAAGGAAAAAGGTTTTCAATGGTTTAAAGCATAATTAGCATTTTTAATACAGCACATGGGAGGAATCGTTGTCATCAGGCACTTCTGAAGCAAACGTGGTATCACAGCAAGATTCCAGCCAGTGATACAAGTGAAACTGAAATACAAGAGCTAAAAGGACACGTCAAGGAGAGATAGTTCTGTCACTAAATACTGTAACTGAACTCAGGGTTAAGAATTCAATAACTTAACATTTTAAAATGAAAAATGGTATTTCTAAAGTGAGCTTTTGCAGTGACATATTAAAATAAAAATTAAAAAGTGTCATTGCTGCTACTGTAAAGATTCATAAACTTGTTCACCCACTGCCAGTATAAGGGCAAAGAGTAAGTGAATGAAAGACACAAAAAACCTGATTTCCTGCTCTGTCCATTTCATCTTCAATTCTCTGCTGATGCCAGATCTTACAGTAACATGAATCAGCTTCAACCACAAGATAACTGGGATTAAAACAGCAGCACAAGCTCTGCTTGTGTCCCAGACTCTGTTAGCAGAGCTGATTCAATCAGGGAAAGCTCAGCTAGGCAGAATCACTCACCACCCCGTTTAGGGTGCAGAACATTCACTAAAGTCACTAGCAGTTTGGGGCATAAAATTCACTCTCAGGACTCACCATGACATCCTTGGAAAAGGCTCACAATTTTCCTAAGCCCACAATGAAACCTTCAGCTTAAGAAGTTTTAAAAGGTTTAAAAGTTTGGGCCAAATTCTGTTCTCAGTACGTTGTAAGATTGAAAAAGTTCCATTCAGGTCTGAGTCTTTATTCTAGAGTTATCCCACGGGGGATAGAAACTTAGAAACTTGTTCTTTGTGCCTTTTAGCTTTCGGGTATTAAGCGAATCTTCCACTGATTGGAAGGGCAGTGGGCACCTACCAGCAACACTGGCAGCACAGGTTGATCAGATGTTTTTCATCCTTAAAACAAGCAGCAGAAAAGAAAAACACATTTGCACCAGAATTCAGTTTCTGGCTGTGTAAGTGTGAGCGAAAATTCAAAATGGGTCTTGTGCAAGAATGAAAGCAGAACCTTGTCTCTAGTTCACTCGGCTAGTTATAAATATAAAATCACTTCAACAGAAACACTGTCGCTCACAGATCCCCACTAGCTTCTAGTTTGAAGGCAGCAGGTGACGAAGCTGCCTGTAGAGCTGGGAGGCGAAACGTGAGCAGAGCACAATGTCACTCACTTTTATCCTGTATTACACATCAGAGGCTTCAGCAAAGTCAGTCTGAGATTTCTGTACCTGGATTACGTTAACTCCTGTCAGGTCACCAGAGTGTAACATGGGTCTGGCTTTGTGAGGCACTGCATACATGCAACTTTCACCTCATTTGGTAAAAGCTGACAGCACTAAGCACCTTGCAAGATCACATCCTGGAAACGGATCACACCAGATTAAAAGTAAAAAAGCTGATCTGAGCCCTGAGAAGGACATTCACCCTAAAGTGCAAATGTATCTTTATAGAAGTGCTCCTGACTTCCCTTCACAGCCTTCTCTGATGCTATCCAGACACTTTCTAACTTCTGCCCGCCTGGCCAGATGAAATTTTGCATCAAGACGACTTTCAGCCCACGTTTCAAAAGTGCTTGTCTCTTACCTATCAAAGACCACGGCAGCGTAGGCTGGCTCCGCAAAGATGACATCCCCAGGCAAGAATTCCTTCTGAGCTTTCAAGCCCCTGCCTTTGCCTTCAGACGTGAACACTTCGACTGACTCCATTCCCCCTTTGGTCATCCCAGGGACCCTGAGGCTTAGGAGGTGGGTATCTCAGAGCGAGCCAAATCTCCCGTCACTCCTGTCAACTTCCACTTATAAAAGGTCTGGCCTCCCCCCACCCCTGGCCACACCGTTTTCCATAGGAGGGCCAGGGGGTGGGAGCAGGAGAGACAGGAGGCAAAAATCCTCCAGGCAGGATTGCCAACCTATGCAGGAAAAGCACAGGGCTGAGACTTCTGCTCCATTAGGAAACCCCTTCTCCGAAACCCACGTTTGGAATTGTTTCTCCCAGCTACAAGCAGTTGTATATGTTACAACTCAGTTTAATTTATACTCTGCCATTGGAGGGAGAATGCACTCTTCTTGGCAGGGTATTTTTAGCAACCACATGCTTCTGTCTCTCAGGAAGCAGCAGCTGAGACAGTGGGACTGGGAGGGCTGGTATGCCTATTTCTGACCCCTTCCACCATCATCTGGCTTTTTCCAGAAATTAAACAATGCTGCTTTATTTTTATACTCTGGGAGATGGACAGCTTGTTTAGAGGCAGGGATAACAGCGAAACACACACCCTAAAATTCTTGGCATCTTCCATTGCCACCAGAGCCTGGAAAAGGGGAGTCACTTCCCAAATGATGGTGACAGCAGGAACACGGAGCCATGTGGAAGGAGCTGGAAGGAGAGCAGTGGTTCAGTGCAGGTAGTGGAAGCCAGCAGGACATATTAGATATTCACACAATTTTGGATGCACTAACACTCTTTGACACAGCTGTGCATTTGGAGGGCTCTCCCCACCTCCAGTGCTCAGCTGGGGAAGAGATGTGGGAATTTGAGCCACCTGAGTGGAAAAGGAGGGTGCACCAGAGACCAAACCTATGAGAAGCCTTTGCTCTCTGCCCCCAGCAGCCAGTACAAGCTCAGGGTGATGCAAGGGAAGGTCTCCATGTATAAAAGTGAACTTCCCTGTGGAAAATGAACCCAGACCAGATTATCGTTCAGCATTTTTTTATCATTTAATAGCACCTTTATGGGGCTGGCTCCTGCTAATCTCACCTTTCTGTTCCTAAGAGACCTAAGGCTATTTCCTCCTGGATCTCTAAGGACTGCTCAGATAACAGTGCTTGCAAACCTCATCCCAGACCTGAATGCTGCACAGAAAAAGAGGGTAATCCCTATGCATCCCTGGACTGTAAAATAAATGCTTTATTTGCCAACGCAGAGGGAAGTCATGCTCTTCAAGACAGTCACAGAACTACTCAGCATCTTCTGCTAAAAGCTCCTGGCAATTTTCCTTGCCTGCGAATGCAGTGCTGTGACACACTTCAGCACAAATACCCTGTGTTACAGTTTGCCTGTGTGTGCCAAGCACAAATTACATCAATCGGCAACTCTATAAACTCAGGGTGATCCAGGAGTCCGTGTGACTATGAGCAACGTTCCCCAAACAACCAGACTCCTCCACTCATCCTGAGGAGCTCCAGAGCCTTCGCAGAGCTGTCAGCACAAGCACAAACCTCCCAACATTCACACTCCCCAGCACAGAGAAGTTGCTACAGGCAATCGGCTACTACAAGCAATTACAATTTGAATTGCAAGGCTTTACTTGTGTGACACTTGATGTCAGGATGTGCTCCCCACAGGATGCTCTGCACCTCACCTGCTATCCATGTTTAATTCCTGTGGCTGTAATTGCCTTGAAAAGTGCTTCAGCACTTCAAAATGAGGAGCTGTTTTTAAAAACAAACACACAAAAAAAAACCCCAAACAACCCTAAAAACAAAAGCAACAACTCCACTTTGATTATATTAAGTAATTAATCACCCTAAACACTGTTTCTGATTGCCAGATAACGTGGGAAGAGTAAGTTACAAGGAACACAATGACATCTTTTCAAAGCAGCCAGCTAAAACCACCATATCAAAGCCCTTCTGGGACAGAGCTACACCAGAGCAGGTGTCTGCAGAGTCAGACAGCCAGGGTGGGCCAGTGCAGCCCACCCGTCACCCCTTTAGATCACAAAAAAAAAAAAACCCAACATCTTAGCACGCTCTGCCCTCCCAGCCCGGGCGGCCGCGGTTTGTGCCAGGAGAACAAACAGCACCCTCTGCTGCCCCCTGAAAACCTACCCGAACTGTGAAACCCCTGCAGCCCTGGACGGTGCTGTGCGGCAACCAGACAAGTGGTGTGTGAGAGAGAAAAAGGAGAGGGGGGGGGGGCGGGAAAAAGAGGAATTAAAAAAAAATCGGTGCTAGGCAATGACTCCTAGTAGTTCCCAGGCGGCCCGAAACAATTACTAGGAGTTCCGAGGGAATCCCTAGCAGCTTTGAGGCAGTTCCGAGGGAATGAGTAGCAGTTCTGAGGCAAGTGCTAGTCTGACACGGGTGGTGACTAGTGACGGGGCGGTAACGGGGCAGTGACCACGACAACCCCCCCAGGTTGGTGAGGGGAGATGAGGTGAGGGGAGGGGAGGCCTGAGGAGCTGGCTCCAGGAGAGGCGGCCGCGCCGGGCCCTGCTAACACATCCCGGGCCCTGAAGGCCCCGCCAGGGTCTCCCGGTGTCCTGAAGGCCCCATCAAGGTCTCCCGGTGCCCTGAAGGCCCCGCCAGGGTCTCCCGGTGCCCTGAAGCGGGCCATGGCGGCTCTGGAGGGCAGTGTGGAGGTTTTCCCGCCGTCTCTGCTCCCCGCTGCCCGCCGCGAAGGTGAGTGGGGCCCTGCCCCGCCGAGGGGCTGGGAGGGGGCGGTGGGGCCCTGTCCAAGCAGGGAGGAGGCACGATAGTGCCCTTCCCTGGGCAGAATCTAGTTGGGGGCCTGTGACTAGTGGAGTCCCTCAGGGGTCGGTACTGGGACCGGTGTTGTTCAACATCTTCATCAACGACCTGGATGAGGGTACAGAATGTACCCTCAGCAAGTTTGCTGATGACACCAAGCTGGGAGGAGTGGCTGACACACCAGAAGGCTGTGCTGCCATTCAGAGAGACCTAGACAGGCTGGAGACTTGGGCGGGGAGAAACCTGATGAAGTTTAACAAGGGCAAGTGTAGAGTTCTGCATTTGGGGAAGAAAAATGTCATGCACCAGTACAGGTTGGGGGCTGACCTGCTGGAGAGCAGTGCAGGAGAGAGGGACCTGGGGGTCCTGGTAGACAGAAGGATGACCATGAGCCAGCAATGTGCCCTTGTGGCCAAGAAGGCCAATGGATCCTGGGGTGCATTAGAAAGGGTGTGGTTAGTAGGTCAAGAGAGGTTCTCCTCCCCCTCTATTCTGCCTTGGTGAGGCCACATCTGGAGTATTGTGTCCAGTTCTGGGCCCCTCAGTTCCAGAAGGACAGGGATCTGCTTGAGAGAGTCCAGCGCAGAGCTACAAAGATGATGAAGGGAGTGGAACATCTCCCTTATGAGGAGAGGCTGAGGGAGCTGGGTCTCTTTAGCTTGGAGAAAAGGAGACTGAGGGGTGACCTCATCAATGTTTACAAATACATAAAGGGTGAGTGTCAAGAAGATGGAGTTAAGCTTTTTTCAGTGATGACCAGTGATAGGACAAGGAGTAATGGATACAAATTGGAGCATAGGAGGTTTAAGGTGAATATCAGAAATTTTTTTTTTACTGTGAGAGTGACAGAGCACTGGAACAGGCTGCCCAGAGAGGTTGTGGAGTCTCCTTCTCTGGAGACATTCAAAACCCGCCTGGACGCCTTCCTGTGGGATGTACTCTAGGTGACCCTGCTCTGGCAGGGGGGTTGGACTAGATGATCTTTCCAGGTCCCTTCCAACCCCTATGATTCTATGATTCTATGATTCTATGAAATAAAGTGTGTTCCCGTGTGCCAGCCTGGAAGAGCGGAGTTTGATGGCTTAGGCAGAAGCAACATGTAGGGGAGAGGCCGTGGAAGGAGAAAAGTAGGGGATGCAAAGTTGGTCCAAGCTTGTAAAACGCAGCCGCGTATTGAATCCTTCAGCGCCAAGTAAGCCTTGCTCTAGCTTCATAAGCTATGCTCACGTTTCTGGGGCAGCAAAATGGCAGACAGGTTATTGTTCTACACCAGATTTACTTTATAAAGCCCTGGGGTTGAATCTTAAAAGTTGTGGTTGAGAAGCGACGGGAACTTTCCACGTCCTCTCCTTCCCGCTCATCTTCCCCTGGAATCTAGTGAATAACCAGGAACATTAAGCCGTTCAAAATGGGTATAAAATGTTGGTCAGTGGTTTATAAGCACTGACTATTCTGTTGTATAATGACAATCAAGTTGTTTTGTTTTTTTTTTTTAAAAAAAAAAGCCACACACTTAGCAATGCATATAAACATGGGCTTTTGTTAACTCTGTCAAACATCCAAACCCAGCTGGTTTCCCCATTGTCAGTTAAATGTAGTAATACTCTTGAACAGAAATAACTCCAATGGAATTAATCATTCTGCTTGAGAAGCTGACAGCTATTTTAAGAAGTCAGCTTTCTGGAAAAAAATAAAAAAAGACAAGTATGTATGCTCTTCAAAGGAATATACTTAGGGTGAGTTAGGAATGTGGTCTTGATGCATTTAATTCCATTTTTCACATGTATTTCTTGAACTGAATTGTCGTGTTCCTGGACTCCAAAATGTGCTTTGGTGCCTTAGCAGCAAAGCCTTTAACTTTTAAAGGACTTTGACCTTCTGGGAATGTCAAGGGATTTCTTAAATTCTTAGTGTTAAGAGGTAGCTCACACCCTTGTTTTTAGTGCACAGCTGGTACAGGTTTTGTCGTGAGCCTGACACAGCAAGGATTGCTGGTTATGCTTGTCAGTTCATACTCATGCCAAACAGAGCTGTAGAACTGGATGTTATGGGTAATTTCTGGATTAACAGCCTGTTCAGGAGAGAATATCCTTAAATACAAAATTAGCAGTAGCCCCGTTGCGGTTTTTTGTTTCTTTATTTTAGCCTAAAGGGTTTCTTTTGACTCAGTGGCAACAAGTTAAAAACCCTTGGTACCTCTAAGGGTGTAGTTAATCTGGAGTTACAACCCACACATCCTTTTTCAAGGCTCTACCAGGTTAAAAATGACTAATTTTCCCCTCTCTTTCCTTTTCTATTCTACACAGCATCTTCACTTACTGGAGGGGGGAAAAAAGAGTCAGGTACCAGTTCACTGATCATTTCTCACCCAGTGTTCCACAAGCCTGTCTTAAATAGCACTGAGAGGAGACTGAGAAGTAACATGGCACAAACTGCATCATGCAGTCACGTGAGAGCTTTTATATTTCAGAAGAGAGCTGAGCAGAAGAGTAACTTGCCTTAACCTGCCTCAGAGAGTTTACAAAGGGGGGATTGGAAGGTGTATTTCTTACATGTTCTTAAGACCCAAGGAGGGATCAAACACGACAGAGTGGAAAGGGAAAGGGGTCTGTTTTTCTTAGGAAACAGCTTCATGCCTGGCAAGGAGCACAGTGTTTAAGCACTGCAGCTTATCCTGCTAAAGTCTAATGCTTTAGATTCTGCTTCAGAAGGAGCCAACCACCCTCATCATCCTTTTGTTACATCACATCCACATTTTGATGGTGTGTTTCAGGAGGTAAAGCACAGCTGGATCAAATTCTGCTCACAGAATTTTATTTATTTTTAAATTTGACTTGTTTTCTGAAATCCTGAGCTATTTATTGCTGTAAAAAATGATTTGACACCTTAAGAGAAATTGCAGCTTTTTTGCTGGTAAAAGCAGAGCGGGTGATTTCAGTCTGCTTGAGCTGTGCCAGGCTGGCCCAGCCCTCACGGGTGTGATGGGATGCAGGGAGCAGAGGCCAGTGTGGTGCTCAGCATCACCACGGGGAGAAGAATTAAGAGACTCAAGGAGATATGTTGCAAGAAATGTCACCTTAATTTTATTACTAGTGATTGAAGTAGTGTACTTCAATCTTAATGCTTTAAAACATTTCCTGCGTCCCGGCTGAGTCCAGAGCACTAAGCAAGCAGGGAAAGCGTCTTGTTGCTGCTCTGCCCGGGCTAGAGGGGGAGTGTTGTGTTTCACATCGAGCTGCTTCTGTTGCTTTTCGGGGCGGGGTTTTAGCACCGTTTTAGCTTGGTTGGTGCGCTTGGGAAGGTTTGAGGAACTCTGGGTTTAACCCCTGTTTTTGCAGCGTAGTTGTATTCTTTGTACACTCACACTCGTGCGTGTAGACTGTTTAGCCATAAGTCTTAGTCAAATTTGTGATAAACTGTAGTATTAAAAGGAGCTGGTAAGTCCTTGTAAGTTAGCTTGTTATAGTATTCCCTGGGGAAAGATCTTGCTGCTTGAGTGATTAAACTAGTTTATACAAACATGCAATGCTGGCATTAGCAGCATTCATTTCCAAACGGCAGACTCCAGTTTGGCATTTCGGTTTTTTACAATCTCCTGAGCTTTGAAAACAAAGCCAAACAAAACAAAATAATTCAAAAGGATATTCAGTGACTAAATTCACTGAGAAAAATAAAAATGTAGTGCCACTACAGTATTGTTTCTTTGCAGAAACACGTTTCATCTCACAAGAGAAACTGAAATCTGTCTGGTTCAGCTTTGCTTCCTTGTATAGGAAACCAGTGCTGGAATATTAAATATTCTTTAATATTAGAAGTAATTAATTTTAATATATCAATGTATAAAATATTTAATATTATTAAATACAAACAAATCCAGTGCAGTTCACTGTATTTTATAAGGATTTTAAAGTTTGTTATTTCTACCTACCCTTTCTAAGCTGGATATCTGAGTTGATTTCTAAGTTTTCTGATTTCTACTGTACATTGGCCATGCTTTCCTGCTGTACCACACCCAAAAGTGACTGGATTTCAGTGATGCTCGTTGCCTGCAGTTTCAGACAGCTGATACTCTAAGCATTCAAGCTTTTGTTCATCTTTCATCCTGTTACAGAGCAGGACTATGACTGCCTGATCACAAGCAGTAGAATTGGCACATCATGGGTGGGTAGAGCCAGACAGCTGAGATGAGGAAACTGGCTGTGTGCAGGCTCCTGCCTTTCTTGCTTGCAGAGTAAAGCAAATTAATGTGGTGCACGTGATGTCAATGAACCTGTTCCACTCTGCAGCTGAGGCAGGCAGCAGCACGCACCCTCGGTTACTGACAGGTGGTAAAATGTCTAACCCCACTGCTTGTGCTGGTCCCCATGTGCCTTGGAGACAGCTGTGTGAAAGGGCTTGTAAAATGAGACAATATGTGGGGCAATATTTGCTCCGGAGGACTTGCAGTTGTTGAGCTTGATTCATGTATATCCATCTATTTCTCATTAAAATGCTATGTTTGCTGGTGGTGTTTGAGGGCAGAATCTGGCTGTGTCATTTTGTGGGTTTAGTACCTTGAACTTGAAACTTTATACCTTTGCCTTAAGGGAATTGTCTAGCCTAGACTTTTTCCTTACTACATAATTCTGCTTTCTGTCTTCTCTACCCTCAAGAACTGGGAAAGAAAAATTAATAATAGACTAAAGCTGGGAGCATTTCCTTTTTAATCAAGTGGTGGAAAATCCTAGGCTGAACAAGCTTTTTTAAATTGCTCAGTCTCTGATATTTTAATTAATGTTAGTATTTTTCCTACCACCTTTACAGTGCCCTGAGGAAATACTTTTTCCCTGTCTTTCTGACATGACATGCCACAACAATTCTTCTACAATTAACCTAATAAAAGTAAGAAAAGAGATAGCAAAGATTTAAAGTTGAAAAGACATCCTTGAACTTCCCTCAAGTAGAAAAATATACAAGTATAATAATGTTAAAATGTCTCTGTGCCTTCTTACATCAGTGTTTTAATGCCTTAACTGAATTGCTGTACCATTGAAGATTTTAAACAGTAACAAAAAATTATAAAATATTGGGTGTGCTTCTAACATCATAAATGAGAGACAAGAAACAGTAAGTAAATCATTATCTTTAAATTCAGACACTATCTGATTTATTATTATTAGGTATCCTGTTTGGTTCCAGATTTCCAAAATCCTCCTGTTAGTTTGATTTTTTAAAAAAACTTTATTTAAATTGCTTCAGTTTTCTTGTTAAGAGAGATGCTGAGCACCTGCAGTTCCCATTGCCTTTTAGTGCCATATTTCAGTATGTGAACATTAAAACAACCAAGTTGATCTTGTTTTAAGAACCTGTTCCTCTTTGCCTCTCCATCACTCCTCATTTGTTTGTTAATTTAGGCTGGGTTAATTCTCTACATGAAAAAAATCATTGTATGAAACACATCTCTGTAGAAGCATTTTTATAAATGCTAAATGAATGCACAAGAATATAAAGATACAGGATATCACCTGGGTATTCAGGTGATACTTGATGTTCTGTCTTCACTTACGTTGTTCACTATTATGTCAGGCTTCTTTTAATTTCACACCTTATTAAGTATTTAGCCTCTGTGCCTTCTGAACACACTCAGAAGATGCCAGTCAGAAGACTATACCAAGAAAAAGCATGCTGGGTTTCAAGCATGCATTTATTGTTATCATCTATTTCTAACTTAATAACAGACTTTTCTATTTACTCAGACATTTTTATAAGCCACGTTTGAGATAAGAATGAGATGGTATTTTTATGACAGTGAAATGGAATGTGTTTAGGAAACTTTTCTTGTACCAGTCTTTGTAAAGTTTGAGTGTTTTTTGGTGCTTGATAAATCTTTGGTGATTCGTGGCTTGTCTTCATGATGGAGGACTTAGAAGGCATGAGACCAACTCACTAAAACATTAGCTTTGAATCAGGTTATTAGGTTACATCTCAGTCTCAAGCTTCAGAGGTGGTATGATAAAAAATAAAACTGTGAAGCAGAACTCCAGGTGTGACCTAAACAGAACATGGACTTGGAGCAGCAATGCAGCACATGCACTGACTGCACTTCTTCAAAGAAGAGCAGGAGATGTGAGCGTTTTGCCCTGTGGCTCATTTCTCCAGCCTTTGCAAACATCTGAAAATGTCCTCCTTTTTTTCCTGTGGAACTGCATTATTTTCTCTAACTAGTGGCTGTGAATTAAGACAGCACAGCTTTTTCCCCTTCTGTGTCAGGCGTGTGTTTGCCATCTGGAATGTGAAGATCACAACTCCTCCCAGGCCGGGTTGACCTGCCTTGACCCTGTGTGCTCAGGTGCCTGTCTACAGCTGTTGGCTCACCAAGCTCACAGTTCTGCTCTGATCCCTGCAAAGCTGAGTGGGCATAGTCAACTTTGACCAGGACCTGATGGGGCTTGCAGTCTCCTGAGGTCACAGTACCATTAGAAAGACGAACAAGTCCCTGTCTTACACAAGTGAGGAGCAGCCTCCACAGTGAGAAGCTGTAGCAGAGGTGTGTTTTATTGGCAGTAGCTCACGGAGTGCTTTTCAGAAGACAACTTGTAAAATGCAGCATAGGTGGGAATACTACGTCTTTTATTCTTCAATAGCAAGATGTTGGCATCTGCACTGACTTTAAAAAGCACTTGGTTTGAAACACTTGTTTTCTAAGAAAACCAGTGAACTGAAACCAAGGTTGTTCATACCCTAACTGAAAACAGTAATTTCAAGTGATGCTGTTTATGCCAATTCTGTTGATTAGGACACTATTGAAAGGACCCATCAAAGTGAGGAAAAGTTACCTTTGTAAGATTTAGTTTGAGCTCATCCCTTTGCAGTAGGTAACTAATTTTTCCCGTGGTACTGTTGCAGGAACTAGAGATGCACAGAAATGAAAACCAGAGTTTTCAAGCTGAAATGCCAAACTACAAATGTACCTATATTTGAGATTGTGGGTTTAAGTGTCTTACCAAGTCTAATGAGTAGGCAGCAGAGCTGAGAGGAGACCCATGGTCTCCCAGTCACGTGTGGACAGACACATGTATGTCATTGACACACAGTGCTTGAGGGCAGACAGCAATGCTGTCTTTCAGGTAGATTTCTCAAACGTTTTTATAGCATGGAAACGTAACCAGTCTTCAGCATGGCAAACGAGCTTACCTTGTCCCAGTTCTCTGCAGAGGCACAAGCTCTCTTTTCAGCTCTCTCATCTCCTCCCACGTCTGCCTTCCTTCTCTGTTAGGGCTCTGTAGCCTCTGCAGTGAATCTGGAATTTGAATCTGACTGTAAAGCAGCCTTTATTAAAATGCCCAACTATCTCAGATTACTGCCATAAATGGTGTTACAAAACCAAGATGGAATACAGATTGACTTGTGTGTGTGTCTTCTTTTTTGCATTCTATAGGCACTTTGATTGATTTTTAAAATATTTTTTATACCTCTTCTGTGTTCTAGACTTGAATTGTAATAAGAGCTGAAGTAATGACAAGAAATACTATAGTGACTGCTGAGAATTATTAGTCAAAAGCATTCTTAAAGTGCTATCTTTGCTTTGAAAAGAAAATGGAAAACTTCACCTGAGTTTCTAATTTTCCTTTTGGGACTTTGCTAATTTTAGTGAGCAACCACTAAGGGTAGCTGTCTCTGGGGTCTGTTTTCTTCAGCCTTGACAGTCTAACAACAATATTTTCTGTGCCTGTAAATATGTGCTTTTTTAAGGACAGCTTGAAAATAGTACAGTCATGGAAGTCTGCCACACTTTCTTCCTGGGCACACAAGTGAAGTGTGATGAAACAGGAAGATGTTACCTGGCTTATCAGATGGATTTTTCCCTTTGTGCCTGGGTGGTGTTTGAAAGCTCATTTCTCCCCGTTCTGTCTAATCAATCAGCTTTGGCAGGTACATTTCTCGGCCCAGTTCCCTCTGAAAAGAAGTATTTCTTAAGAGCTTAGGAAGGATAATGGGACAAAGCAAATGGTATAGGTGAGGCAGGGGGTGTGTTGGTGAGCTCATAGTGATGTTTGCTTGAAGTAAGAAATCTAGAAGTGCACATGGTTAATTAATACGTGCAGCCATTGGGAAGGAGTCTGCAGTTGTCCAGACTGGACTGAAGGCCATTTACAACCTACTGCCTGGCTGGGATTTAAGTGACAGAAACATCAGCTTATTCCTGAATTTGTCTCCTTGCAGTTCACAAGACCACAAAGAAATACATTATCCAAGCCAGATATATTTGACAAAAAACCCACTGACTACAGAAAAGAAAAAGGCTGTGTTTGTGTACGAGTTTTCATGTGGTTTGAAGCTGAAATTGTAATTATTTTTTTTAAGTAGCAACCCATCATTTTCAGAAGTGCCAGGTAGCTGTGCTTCTGCCCCACCTGGGCAACAGCTGCTGTGTCCTTTCTGTGGATCAGGATGTTCTGGCCTTTCTGGTCCAAGGAAAGCAGACAGAGTTATGCTGTGCTTGGCTGTGTCATGCTGGCAGAGCTGGAGCTGGACTCGGGTGCTATTGCTAATGTGACAGCAGGTGAATGCCAAGAGCTGCATTAAAGCAGGTTACATTACCGTGCTCATGGCTTGCATTCCCCAGCCAAGTTATTGTTTGGGAACCTTGCCTGTTTCATGTGATATGTGTTAATTAGTCATCCTGTGACCATGCAGAAAAACTGAGTAGGGCAGCTCTGTAAGGTTCCAAAATGAAGGGCAAATGATGTGAGCTCTTTCTCTGTATTTTTGTAGGGGAAGCAAATTTTTGGGCTTAACAACTCTACGAGTGTTGGACAGAACTAGGAAACTTCACTAAAATTATTTATAGCCCTGCATTCATCCCTGCAGACTCAGCTGTAGTAGCATAACCTTATATTGAGAAAATACTGAGCCAAAAGAGAGGAGCAACAGTGCTGAGAGGTGAAAAATGAGAAATAGAACACACTACAAAAAAAGAACTAAGATGTGATAAATTTACAAAGAAGGGATCTTAAGTCAAGTCCTGTCAGCCCTTTTACAGTATTGAAGAATGAAAATGGCTTTTGTAGCAATGAAGAGCAATATTTAAAACTGTCCCTAGCATATATTTTAGTGCAATTTATCAGTTACTGCAAAGTGCCATAGAGGACAAGGATACAACAGGGTGCAGGACAGCTCCAAAAGGCACAATAGAAGTTACTTGGACAACCAGACCTCTGTTCCCTATAATCCAATCTTTTCATTATGGTGACCAGCCAAGGAAAAGGTGAACAAAGCCTCATTTTTAATTTCACGTTGTAATGTTTTTAATTTTTCACTTGGTTGGTTTTTGTCTGCCAAGTATGCTGTGCAGTTCACTGCTAAGTCAAGGAAAATACACATAAAATACTGTCCTTAGCTTATATAAAGAAGTCTGTCTTCCAATGAGAAGTTATGCCCAGGGCAGTAACATTTTATAGATTTGTGCACAGTTGCATTGCAGTTGCCTTTAGTTGTTTTTCTTTAAATAGAGAATATTTTTCCACTGCTCTTTCTCTAGGTAGCTGTTTTTACAGCTCAGTACACTTGAGCAAACTGATGTGATTTTCCTATGTAAGTGGCTTTTTCTGCTTCAAACACTGGCAATTCATGCATCTCAGGTGCCAGATGGGCTTTCATCTACTGCCCAGAACTAAGTGATTGGATTTTCTTGGGTGGATCAATCCAAGTTACTGTGTCCGTCCTTCACTCCTCTGTTTGAAGGGGCAAAGCTATGGAAATCAACAGCTGTGGAATATTGAACATTTCTGGGTGACTCAAACTACAGAATACACAAACAAACTAGAGAATATAAAAACTAAACTAGTCACCTGGCCATTGTACTTCATTAAAATAAAGGTTTTATTAGAAAATTAATTCCCATACTGGGGACTGATGGTAAACCATGCCAGACAGTGACATTTTGATACCCAGTCGTTGCAATTTCAGCCAAAAGCCTCATCATAGAATCATAGAATCATAGAATTCCAGGTTGGAAGGGACCTCAAGGATCGTCTGGTCCAACCTTTCTTGGTAGGAGCATGGGTTAGATGAAAATCAGAGCCAGCTTTGTTAAGATCTGTGTGTTAAACGACTCAGGAGCTCTGATTTTGGGAAGGCAAAGTGGGGTTCACGATGCACACAGTCTGGGGAAGGTCACTGCATCTGCCATTCCTCAGGTTTTGTCAGTGCCCATCGAGCTGCTGATGGATTTTCAGTTGGTTGCTCATGTTCATGTTGGCTTGTCAAAGCAGTCCTCATTTCAGGCTTCCTCTGGAGCCACATTCCTGGGGTGATGCTGGCTCAGTTGAAGTATGTGTCATACAGCTGGTACTCAAATTCATGCTCTGATTTTTTAGGAGGTTTTTTACTTGTGCACAGGTGGCAGCCATGTGCTGTCCAGGGCACACATGAGGGACTCTGTAGGCTCTGGTCTTTCCTGAATCATTTATGGACTGATCATCCCACAGCTTAGCCCTACTGTTTAGAGTTACAAGTTACACTGCACAGTATTTTATTCTGTTTGGCTTTGGTGGTTTTTTCCCACATTTTCCTGGACTTTGCTTTGGCAAGGGGCCAAGAGGACAATCTTTAGAAATAACAGTACAGGTTGTATGCTATTATGGGTTTGTGGATGCCTTTTGGCACCAAGCCTTGAGCCACAGGGAGGGTTGTTTTCCTTGCCCATGACCTCTCCAGGCTCTGTGCAAAGCACAGAAAGCCAACTGCTCCACATGTGGATTCCAGGATGGACTCTTGGGTAAACTTTGAGGATTTAAGCTCAGTTAAGACATCTCATTACTTTCCCCAGTATTTTCCCTTCATTTCAAGAGCATGGTTTGGTTGAACTGTGACTGATTGTGTGGCTTCCTTTATTTTTATTTCAATTTCTGTAATGCTGACTTATTTTCAAGAGCAGGGCATGCCAAAAGGAGTTACATTTTAGCATAACTGGAATTAAAGTGAAGCCCACTGGAAGGAAAAGGAAACAGGTAGTCTTCATGTTTATCAGCACAGAAAAAGATTTGGTGGTATAGCACTGTGTGGGTAAACTTGCTCCCTGAAAGAAGAGTTTCAAGCAGTATGACTTAAATTGGTTTCCTTAATGAATTAAAGTGTATTAAGAGGAGAAAGAACAGGGATGATGTGAGGGTTTTGCTAGCACTGCTATTCTCTTCTGAAGGATGTGTTTAATTCTCTTAATTGACATGATGTTGGCACTACTTTTAAGTGCTTAATTAGGTTGTCGTTCCTCTCCAGATGAAATGTGTGTGACCATACAATTATTCAGGAATAGCTTCAAGCACTGGCCAATTTTAGAATGGATCAAAGTGTGTACAGCCCATGATGAGTTAATTGGGAACAGTGTAAAGAATATTGAAACATTTTTTTCCCATATGACTAAGTTGGCTGTACTGGTGTATGGGACACAGGTACAAGCTTCCTAGGCCAGGAGGTGTCAGAAGCTTTTTTCATGTACTGAGCTACTTCCAGGCTTGCTTACAGTCTCTTCTTTAAGGAGTATTCCCATTTTTAACTAACTGTGATCTAGCTCAAATCCTTCTGTTTAGGCTGTTACTCAAGTATTTCTGACATTGTGCCTTATTTGAAATGGACTGAAGACCCAAGGAAGAGTCATTTTCTTCTTTGTTTTTAAAGCCTGGATACTTCTATAGTAGAACTTTCCAAGTCCAGGAGAGCAACACTTCTGTAAGAATTAGGTTTACAGCTTTGCTTGGAAGCTGCAGAGGGGCATTGTGTGATTCTGTGGATAAACATTGGTCCCTTCATCTTCTGCTGCATGTGAATATTCAAGTGGTTGGTGTTTTGTGTAAGCAAAGACAGGCAAATGTGACTTGTCCTAACTACTGGCTGATTTTTGTCTTTTGCTCTTTCCATTTAGGTGACATTTTAGATGAGGGAACAAGGAAGGACCTTTTCACTGACACTTTCTGTAAGGTTTGCAGGGCAGTGCTGCAGTTTGAGTCTCACAGGATGTCACACTATAAGGTAGGCTGGGAGGGAGAATTTCTCCTAGCAAGCACTGGGGCTTTGGTTTCTTTGTTTTGGGTTTCTGTGTAGTGTTGTAGAAGATTTTTATAGTGTGTTTCTGAAGGCTTACACTAGGCTCAGACATTAACCAGACCTGAATGTTGTGAGAGTTGTGAATTCAGTGATGGAGAAGGGCAATCACCTGCATGTTGCAGCAGGACTTGAGAAGGAACTGAGCAGGTTTGGGCCACACTGTGTGTGGGACTGAAGCAGATCTGAGCCAGAACAGATGTCTGGGGCAGTGCTGGCTGTGGAGGATCCAGGCCATCCCTCCTGACACCTCACCCAGCCATGCACACGTGGTGCTCTGGGCACCAGTGTCTGCTTGAGGCCAGTTGCATGAATTATGCTGAAGGCATTTCTTGGAACAGCTGTGTGCCTTGGGATGTTGCTGCAGACATGGGCAAGCAGGCTTTGTTTTGAAACTTTATTCTGAATCCTGAGGATGTGCAGGTTTGCGGGCACAGGCATTTCATTCTTCTTGAACAAGTTGAAGTTCAAAATGTCATTTGCTGTCAGCAGCTTTTCCTGCTGTTTGCATTATTAAGACTCAGGTCTCGCAAGGTGGTCTATTTACTTCAACTTAAGCAGCAACTGTGCTGTAACAACTTTGCAGAGTTCAGACCCTCTGTTTGATGTCCTGTTTCTTGGATCCAAATCCAGTTGAGGATAATAGATGCTGTTACCTGACTTCACCATTACAAATCAAATTGTTGGAAATAACTGACTCTTTTTTTCTTAGTTGTATTATCTAGCCAGGTATGATAGGACCCCTTTCTCTTTGATAATATTGTTATAATAGTCTGCACTGTTCCTCAGAATCCTTAAAAAGCATCTGAAAAGCATGAGGTCAGAGAAGGCAAGTTACTTCTTTTACTTGATAGGTTACCACTATATAGTGTGGCACGTGGGTAAGTACATTACAAGTGCAAGAGTCTGAAGGTTGTGAGTTGAGAGAACATCTAAGAATTAAGAAATAATTGCATCTGAAGGAAGTATATGTTAACACCCAATTTTAGTTATCTATTTTATCCTCAGTAAAAAGATGTAGAAATCTCCATAGACTGACTCTAAGCTGGAGATACTTTAACTCCACTTCCAGGGAAACCCGTTTCTCTCCACTGTCTGTATGGGGAGACTAGACTTGTTATTTAGGAAGGTAAGTTGAGTCGTGCTGTCTGTCATTCTTCTGTGCCAGGACACTGGATGGCCTTGATGTCAAACCTCCAGGCTTAGTGGTAGAGGAGCACAACAGACTTGCTGGTAGCATGGCTGCATTCCTTTCCTTACCTATGCTACCATCTCTGTGTGTAAGGAGACATGGAAGGATTTTTGATTCCCCAAAGAGTTGAGAGTAGATGACTCTGAAGGCTCCTCGAAGCAAAATCTTACGAGTGATGCTAAATGCAATATTATTGATTAAAGTACAGCACTGTTACAAGAGCTGGCATTTGTGGCTCTGCTTTACACAAATACAATCTGGCAAGTGCTGAAAGCAGCTTTTGATTAATGAAGTCCCTCCCAGTCACGGGATATACCACTGCCTGGTACTGGAACAGGAATAATTCTAGTCTCTTGCCAGGGCAAAAAGCATGCTCAGAAAGTTCGTCTTTACATCCAAATGCGTGGTGAGAAAAGTGAGAGGCAGGAGAAGGATTGTAGCAGTTTCCAGGTGATTATTGCTCTTCATGACTAAATAAAATTATTCCTTGTGCACTTCAGTAAGTGCTTGTAACTGTGCTTGCTCTTGCGTGGTTTCAGGTGAATGGGAGTGAAGTAGTGAACAAAAACAAATACTGCAATCTCTGCAATGTGGTTTTTAGTTCCCCAGTCGTTGCTTTGTCTCACTGCTTGGGAAAGATCCATGCTAAAAAGCTGAAACAATTATCAGGAGTCCAAGCCCACATGCCAGCACAGAGCATGCAGCCTGTTCCTGGTAAGACCGAAATAGTTTGGTTTGTGTATGTTTTCCTGTCAGTTTTTGAGACAAATATAGAGAACAATCTTCCTACACCTGCCATGTATTTTCTATTCTGCCAAAGTTGTGGAGCTGTCTTGTGGTAACTCCTTAGGTACAGAGATACCCCATGCCATTCTGAAGCCATGGAACCTTGCTTTCAAATTCCCTGTCTTTCATTGACTGAAACTAAAAGCAAGTATTTATGATTTTTTATGAATTAACGGTGTTTATTATTGTTCTGAGAATTCAGTGCAGTCCCAACAAGGTGTTGCTCTGATAAATTAATATGATAAGAAATTAAAATCAGTAAGTCCCTGAGCAGCACTAAACTGATGTTTGTCCTTTACAAGTTGCAGGACTGTATTTAAGAGAGAGCATAGAGTATGTGCTCTGAATCAGCCTCAGTGGGATAAATCTCTCTCCTTGGACTCTGTAAGGACCTTAGAGCCATCAAACACAGCTGATTTCTAGAGATCTAATGGTAGGGTTTCTGAATAATCCATGGTTGTCTTCCTTGCCAGTCTGAACTTTCAAATCCTTGCAAGGACTATGCTATTTTACAGTCTCCTGCAAGTATTTCAGCATGCAGCAGACTGTTCTTTCCAGCTCTGTAGGTTTGCAGTCACCTGTTTTGCTCTGTGGAATTGTTCTAGCCTTTCCTTGGCTGTCCTGTCAGCAGATTTATCCTCTACTTCCATGTCTCCAGCTTTACAGAAGCCATTGGCTGAGAAACCTTTGCTGCCTTCAAAAGCTGAAGAGTCTTCATCATCCTCCAACTCAAAGCTGAAGTTAAATGATCCAGAGAAGTACTGCAGGCTCTGTTGTGCTCCCTTCAATAACCCAGTCACAGCCCACCAGCATTATCTTGGTAAGAAACACAGAAGAAATGAAGCACGGAAAAAGCTATTGGAGGAGCTGGGAGACAAAGCCATCCCTGCAGAATCCAGCACAAGTGGTAAGCAGAACATGAGCAAGTGGTACAATCTCTGAGGGTAGCTCAGATTGGTTGGTTCTGATTTGTTCAAGGAACTGCTCTGATTTGTGCAAGGAAACAGAACAAGTTCATTTCTTCCTTTCTGTTTGGTCTGTGAACTGCTAAAATTCTGTCTCTGACAGGTTGGAAAATATTTCTTACTGACTTGAACACCCAAAGCCAGTACTTAAGGAGTTCTGCAGTCAAATACAAAGGATCACAGGAAATAGTCCTGTCCCCTAAGTCCAAGGCCAGGATCAGTTGTATCTGTGTCATTCTTAACATGTTCATCCACCCAGTTCTGAAAAACCATCTGTGCTGGAAGCTCCACAACCTCCATAAGGAACATAACCCAAGACTTCTGGTCTTTACCTTCTTGATCTTAAAACCTTCCACTGACATTGAACTCAGCTTTCTCTGAGGACGATGTGTTTCTTCACTGTGCACAGACCAAGAAGCAGACACAAGAATTTAATAATTTGTTTGCTTTCTGTCACATACTTTAAATAATTGAAAGCTGGTATCATGTCTTCCCTTAACCTTTTATTCATTAAAATGTTTTCAGTCTTTCCACATAAGGAAATTTGTTTCCTAAAGTCATTGTTCTCTAGCCCCCCACCAGGACTGTCTCCAGCTCAGGCACTGTGTCCAAAGCCAGGGCCCTGTTGCTGTACAACTTCCATTAATTCTGAGGTCCTGACAGTCATTTCTTTAGCAAGGAATTCAAAATTCTAATAAAAAATCCAAAATCAAAAGTCACTGTTAGTATAAAACAGCTCTATTGAATTCATGCTGCAATTTTAACAAAATAATGTGTTTTGATGCAATGCAATAGCCCACTGGAATTAATGCTGCATTTTGCTAATAGATGAAGCTCTTGGGTTTGCACAGGGGAGATGGTTTCAGAATACTGAGGTCTATGGATGACACATATAGGAGAGGAGAAAATGCCTAGAAAAGAGCCTAGAAAATACAAGGATTTTCCTCATCTGACCTTACCTTCTATTTGCCTGAGACTCCATGTACCGTGTTCATAATGTACTTTACTGACAATCCTCAGCATCTTTGCAGGGCTGAACCAATGCTGCACGAGCAGGTAATGTTTAAACTAATGTTATTTTAAATAAACCTCAGCTGTCTTGGTTGGTATCTGTTGGTGCTTGCTTTGGGCCAGGTATTAACAATAGGATTTAATTTTTCAGTACAGTTCATTCTCAGCACTTGACAACGGTTTACTGGAATTATCTTGGATCACTTCAGTCATCAGGATACTCTCTGTCAATGTTTACACCATGGGTGCACTGCAGCTGCACAGCTCCCTTCATAAATATGCTGCTAGTGTGAAATTGCAGCAGAGGCTTTTTATCTGTCTATAAACATTGTCTATGGGAACATGATGTTAGGACTCTTGTGTGGGGTGGAATCGTGATGTGCTTTGAGTTTTGCCTTTCATTTGCAGTCTCTCTAACCTACAGGTTCCTTCTTTTCAGCAATTGGGGCTGGTTATTACCTGTGCCCCGTGTGTGACATCACACTTACATCCATAGAAACCTACCAGTCCCACATGCAGGGCAGTAAGCACCGGAATAAGTAAGTCTTTTGTTACTATCCCTCTGGAGTTGGTGCTTTCAAACCTTTTCATTAGCCCTGTTGACTGATGTTAAGTGACTTTGCCTGGTTTGTGGGGGTTTTGGTTTGGTTTGGGGTTTTTCTTGTTGTTTGGTTTACTGTTTTAAAGGGGCATTTTGCATTTAAATGTCCTACTTGTGACTGGAATTCAGTCTTGGAGTTGCCACAGTTGCATCTTCAATGACAACCCACAGGGGAAAGGTCCTCAAGCCTGTAGTTTTCCCACTTCCTTTGCTGTCTGGGGACAGCAGCACCTAGTTTGGTACAGAATCTTCAGTGCTCACTCCAGAAGGAAATGTTCTGAACTTAAAGATTCCTACATGACAGGGCAAAGAAAACCTTAATCCCAAAAAGTGCCAAGTTTCCATAAATTGTGTTGCTTTCAGGATTCCTCAGCATGCATCTCGCGTTTGGCCCGATCATTTATCTCTTGTACTTTCCCTTTCAGCCAGTAGAGGGCTTGGAGACTGTGCGAATCGCAGGGTGGATGTGATTCAAGAGGCACTTTTTAGTGCTTGCAAGTCGGCTAAATGTCAAAAGTGCTTTCATGTTAAGAATTGGGATAAGACGTGTTTTAAGTGAAGGTGCAATAATAATAATCACAAGATACTGATGTAGAACTCATAGGATTTAAAAAGTTTGTTTAGTCAATAGAATTAGAGTCCCCAAAAACAGGATTGTAGGGAGCTGCTCCAGGCCTGTCTGAGGTTTAACAAAATGAATGTGTAAAGCTAGTGAATTAAGGCAGAACAAGATACATTTAAGTGATGGGGTTTTGGAGCTGCCCTTCCCACAGGGTATATCCTTTGTCATGTAACCACTTGATCTTCCAGGCTGAAGAGAGTAGAATGTAAACTTATGTGTAGTTTTGCCTTTGAAGCACATTTATCTTCTTGGGGGCTTTTAGCAATCCAGGTTGGTTGGTTTTGTTCTGCTTTGTTTCTGCTGTGGAGTCACACGGCTTGACTGAAGTTACTGCAACTGTTCAACAGAATGAATTTCATAAAGAAACTGGTAACTTTATTACTTGACAGACAGTGTATCATGTATCTGCTTCCTATCTGCTGCTACTTGGAGATAAGTTCATAAAAGAGAACCTTGAATTTTCTGTTTAAAAAGTAGTTTTTAAAATGTCTACAGTCCTTTTAAAAGCATCTTATTCCTGAAGCACCCTAGGTCACAAGAAACTCATTTGGTCTTCGTGAAGTCACTCTGGATTTTCAGTTTTCACAAAAGAGTAGAATCTGTTCCTGTAACTTGAGCTTTGCAGATCTGATCAGGTGGAGCAGGGTCCATGTAGTTACACAGAGCAACACACCTGGAATATGTTCTTTCTCTAACAGAGGAAATATGACCTTTTTTTTTTTTTTTTTAAACTCAACAGGTATGAAGCAAATTGATTAGTATTAATAACTAAGACTTTCTATCCAATTTATGCAGAGAAACAGTGCTTGCTAGTCTCAGGAAGAAGTCAAATAAAACAAATTACTCCTTTCAAGATGAATTAACAGATCACATTCAGGCTCAGAAAGCTAGAGATCTGCAGCCAGGAAGGTCTTTAGGAAAAGCAGAAGAAGAAGAATTTAAAGACAAAAATATTCAAGGAGGAAGTAACCTTGGTGAAGTTTTATCTTCAGACTTTAACTGTGCAGAAGTCCAGCATTACAGCCTTTTCTCTGAAACACAGTGGTCTACAACTAGTGGTGAAAACAGATCACCAAGCTGGCCATCAGCTGGTGAGCATGCACTAGAAAAGTCACCTAGTTGTCACGATAACAAGGGATTCTGTAAAGTAGAGCAGGCATCTGAGATGGCCACCGTCAGAGAGAAAAGCTTCAGCCTGCTGGTTGCACAATCTGAAGGCTGCCACAAACTTGGGCTTGCTGAAACTTTCACCAGCTCCTACAAAAAAGAAGAGAAATTTCAGATGGAACATTTTGAGGAGGAAAAATATGCCAGTGAAGAGCTGAAGTGTGAGAAAGGAACCACAAGGCAGAAAAGAAAGACAAATAGCGAAGGTGCAAATTTTGGAGAAGAAAATGAGAAGCAGAAGAGAATTAAAGTTGAGATAGGCTTGGGAAAGGAGAATAAATCAAGACCTTATAAAGACATAAGTCTTAAAGAAAACCCTGCTGAGAAAGAGAACAAAAAGCCCCAAAATAGTAAAATGAAGTCACAGACAAATGTGAAAAGAGAAGAGGAGCTACTCTGGGATGAATCTGTCTTGGGATATTGACAAAGCTTTTACTTAGCTTTAAGAAGTTGACTCTGTTTGTAGATTCACTTAACTGTTTTGTTCTATACTATGACTTTTTGGGGTTTTAAGCAAAGTTTGTGTTCCAATCTAGAAGTGAGAAAAAGTCTGTTTTCTGAACATTTGGGACAGTAGGTAGGCATCAATTTGTAATCATCTTACACATACAGCAGCCATTGCAGTTAACCCAAGTTTGAAAGTCTGTAATCCTTTCTGGAATATACCACAAATAAGGGTCAGAAGTTTATGGAATCCTGTTGGAATTTTACCAAAATGTGTGGTTTCTTTCTCATATTAATGTTGCCTCCTGTTGAGCTTTCTATTATTCTTCTAGGAAAGTACATAACACATAAGACAAATAATGGCACTACAGTGTTGTCACCCAGCTGTGTCTGTACCCATTTCTCTGACAGATTTAAAAGAAGAATGTGAAAAGCTTTTGATCCCAGATCCTTTTTGTTATTGGGTTGGGGTTTTTTGGGGTTTCGGTTTGGTTTGGGTTTTTTGTCACCCAGTTCTGAGTGTAAAATTTTAAGTCTATTAAACATGCAACTGGTTGTCAAATATACATTGTCTAGTAGATTCTTCTCATTGTATCCCTGGTTTCCTGCTTCTCTCAAGGTAATGTGCAGAAGGAATGTTAGAATGAAGCTAGATTTGTGACCTGTACTCTGAGAACAATGCTCTGAAAAATCAGTAACAGCTTTGTTTTTTCATTTCACATGTCATGTCACCAGACACTCATTAACAATATGGATTTACTTTACTGTGGCAGGAGCACTGATATACTGCATATGCACAATGAATTGAGAAACTGATGGGGTTCCAGCTCTTCCAGTGCTCCCAGGTCTCTCAGATGGGACCTTCAATAAGCCATGGACGCAGGTGGACTGCCTGAGAGGAGGAGAGGAATTGCAGCTTCTGCCTGCACTGTGCAGAGCTGGGGTTGTGTAAACAATTTGAAGCATGTGTGATGCCTTCCTGAAAGCTGCTGGACTGGGTGAATAGTTATGTTCTGAAAAGCAAACATTTAAAAGCAATTTCTAAAGACACCCTTTAGTATCTCTCTAACTGCCTTCAGGTTGCAAGAGAGCTTTTTCTGAGCCTTGATGTGGGTTCTGAAAGCCACAAGGCTGTTGGGTTGCACCACTCAGGCTGTGCTTCCCGCTGGGTTAGTCTCTTTGTAGAGGCACCTGTGCTGAGCTGCTGCTCTCCACGAACCTGCCCAACTGAAACCGTCTGTTGTGGGTCCTTGTGGTGTGGGATGGAGTAGAGACCAGGACACTCAAACCTTGAACTCTGTCTGATTTGTCTTAGTTTTAATTTTGCAGGTGTAAAAAGTAGGTTGAAAAGCCCTGAAAATAATGTAGTCTGCTTTGGTTTTTAAGTATTTGTGTGCTGTGGTTGATTGCAATCTTGGATTTAGATTTTTCCTGCTGCAGATAAAGTTATAAATCTGAGTGGTTAGCATCTGAGGTGTCAAGTAATTTAGCTCATCCTATAACAGACAAGCTTAACTAGATATCTGTGCAACTAAACGAAGTTGAACAGGAACATGCAGGTGCCAACATCAATTCCTTGGTCAGGAGTCTTGGGAACCTGAACTCGAAGGTCTGTGGGGATTCAGCTTTCAGTTCAACAGATACAAAGGATCCTTGTTGTGCTCCCCTTTTGTTGTTTCCTCTGTGCTTTTGTTCAGGCTGATAACACCTCTGCTTTCTTCAGTGGCTCTTGTTCCTCACTCGGAGTTACATGACTTTCCATGTCTTTCCAAGGACTCTTTCCCTGGCTTTCCCTAGCCCCTGCTTATCTAATGAGGAAGTCCCAATTCACACACCAATCGCTGCTTTTCATATTATTTACTTGGGATGGGCCTGAGTTCAATCATAACACACTCCTGCTAACTTGATGAGAGTTGAGAGCTGTTGTAAGCTGCCCTTCAGTGTAACTGGGGAAGTTTTTAAGCATTCTCTCTTTGTCACAGATGAAATATTTTGACACTGTTCTGATTTATCAGCAACTGAATATTTATTAATCAAAAGGTTGAATTTTCATAGCACTTAATCATTAACCAATTTAAGGATTAACAAGTGATTGTGCAGAATATATCATAATCAAAGCAGAGACTCAATTACAGATTTGAGAATGACAAGATTCACACTAACTTACTACAAGGTATCTTAAATCAAAGTATATGTGAACCTACATATATATAAACACAAAACACCAACCCAGACAGAAATATTTGGATCTAGTGAAACATATAGACACCTACACTCTTAAGGGCAAGTGTATATATTCCAACACAGAGAGAGGCAGAGAGGTGGCTGGAAGAGGGCAGCCTATAGCTCACACTCACAGTGCATTGGCATTCCTCAGGGGGTGATAACTGAGACTCAGGGAGGGTGATCTCTCCCTGGCCTTCCATCAGTTTTGCTGGCAGATGATCCTCAAGGAGTTCGTGCTGGAGAGGTGGCCCAGCCACGTTCAGTGGCCTGTGAGTGCCAAAAACCTGCTGCTCTGCAAAGTCACGGTCAGTTTTTTATACTTTGTTTTCCTTTTGATAACTTTTTTATACTTTGGTTTCATGACTGGCTGCAGCATGTGAAAACTTTGCAGTGAGGTCCCAGTGCTAGGTCTGTCTGAAAAAGCCACAGCTGGAACACCCTGTGAAGAGAGCACAGACTTGTTTTCATGGTGAAAAGGTTTCACTTGAAGTCTTGTTCTGAAAGGCAGAACCTCTGCAGCTGCCTCACCCGCCCTGAGCTGGGGCTGTGGTTTCAGTGGGCACACTGGGGATGACACCCAGCAAGTGAACCCTGCTGGTGGCCCAGGAGACAGGTCCTCATCACATCTCACCTACTGACTTGCCCAAGCATGTTCTTATAAAGATTGAGAGGCACCTGAGTGAACTCAGTGTAAATCACCTGAATGCAACACCCAGAGCTGCATCTCAGCTTCACCATGTGTCTGTTGATCCAGATCCCAATGTTAAGCAGTTGGCTGAGCTAGTTAGAGGGCTATCAACATTTCACTAAATTAAGGGATTTTTTTTTTTTCAGTATAGAGCTCTGCTGTCTAACAGCACAGAAGCTCACAATGTGCTTAATGGCTGTTTTTATCAGCCAGAACACCAAGCTGAAAGCGTCCGGGTTGAGGACTGAAAGATTTGCATCCTCTTTCCAGCCTTCCCACAAGCTTCTCCTGTGATTTGCAGCTGCCAGGAACATGAGCTGTTCCAGCTGCAGCTTTTTTAATCTTAACATGTAATCGCTTCTGCTTCTTCTTCACATCCACTGATGGAAATCAGCTGAGGGAGGAGGTTACAACCCTGCCAGATCTGCTGGTGTCTTTCCAGCTCTACCTGTTTCCCATCCTGCTTATATTTTCAGAGTGAGGCAGTGAGCAGCAAGGCACAGTGTCTTTTTAACCCCAACCAGCTGTAGCAGTTCTTGACTACATCCTTAAACTGGTGATGAATCCAGGTATCACAAAAATGGGTCACCAAAAAATTAATAAATAGGAACCATAAATATGTACAGTGCCATAAATCTTCCTGTGGGAAAGCTTTGGAAAAGGAGCAACCGTGTTCCTCATCTCCAGATAAGCTGCTTTCAAGGAGCTTGATTTACAGTTGCAAGCAATGAAATGCTATTTCAACCAGTGATTTCTGGCAGAGCAAAGGTTTAGGCATCGATTCCTATCAAAATTTAGAAAATTCTGCTTTGGTTTCAGAGAGCTACAGCAAGCTGCCTGCACAGCTTTGCTCCTAGGAGTGTGCTGGCAATCCCTCCTGCTCCAGGGTGCAGGCATCAATCTCAATTCCAACAAGTCCTGAACGCCTGCAGGGGTTTACACACTGTGCTCAGCACCACTTGTCTCACAGTTGGGCTTCATCATAGGACTGATGCTCAACAACACTGGGCAAAAAAACAGACCCTCAGGTCACAGACCTTTTCTTCTGGCATTGACAGGCTCAGGTCCTTGCTGTTTCTCTACTTAAGACATGAAAGTTTGAAATAAAACCAAAATCTCTATGGGGGGAGTGTGAAAAAAAGTGGTACGTTGTATTGGTGTTTTTCCTCCAAGAGCTGTGGGGGAAACAAGTTATCTGTGTGGGGGAGGGAGGGGAGATTTCAAAGAAACCCTTCAAATGAGGTAGGATTTCTTAGAATTAGCAATGAAACTGTTCACAGCAATGTTCTGAGCACCAAGCTAACAAACAGTTGAAATCAAGTTGTTTTCCCCAAAACTAAGTGCTGGGTGTTTCCAAACCACCCACGCTGTAAATTCAGGCTCCACAGGCTGAACCATATCATGCTGTATGTGAAATGTATGGACTGATTCCTCTTGCTCATGGCTAAGCTTTTTCCCTCAAAATGTTCCTTTTGGAACTGCATTGCATCAGTCTCTCTTGGTGCTATTTCTGAGCCACACCTTCCCTTTGGTAGCTGGCAGGAATGATTATTTCTGTTTCTCCTCACTTCCCCATGTCAGTGCCATGGCCGTGGTAGGGACCACACTGAAGCACCAGGGTGTACATGCAGGTTCTCCTCAGTGTGTTCATCAGAACTCTGAAGCCTGTATCCTTATGTTCAATTGACTTCACCTGCAAATGAAGTCCTGGCCTTGAGGGCACGATGGGAGAAGCTGTGGGGCCTTTCACCATCAGCTCTTTTCCTTCCTACCCTGCCTTCAGCCTTTCTCAAATCCACATTTAGTGTTTAAAAAAGAGAAAAATCACTCTGCCTTGCTCAGCTTCACCCCAGTGATGCTCCTCTCTGGCTTTGTGCTCCCCATGTTGCTGCAACATCAGGAAACTGGTTGCATCTCTCTCTGGTCAAATGAGTCACCCAGGCAAGGTGTCCTGTCACCACTGAAACATGAGACTTCTCAGCAGCTTGCAGGATTTGGCTCTTTTTCACACATCTTAGAGGTCAATAGAAGTTTTGGTGCTGTGGCACCATGGAAGTCCAGAGCAAAGGACCGTGCAGGATGCACTTAGCTGGCATGTGCTTCTCTCCAAGAGCACCTGGGCTTCAGCAACACCACCTGTGCACACTCTGAGGCTCCTTGGCCAAGCAGCTCATGTCAGGGGTGCCCACAATGCAGGAGCCTCAGGGCCCTTTGGGAAGGCACCTTTTGCACCTGCGTTGTGCATAGTGTTCAAATTAGAATGTGCATCAGGGATTCCTTCACACGTGAGCTGCTCCTCTGCTCCACACTGTCATGCTCAGGGTGGAAGAGGATACCCTGGGTCAAGACCATGACAGCAGAGTTGCATCCTGTGAAGTAACATCAGACATAAAACCTACTCAGTTGGACTTAATGATCTGTAAGGACTTTTCCAACCTAAGTGATTCTATGATTCTACTCCATCATGTGTATATGAAGTCTGGAGTTTGGGACCTTCTGTGAAAGGTCAGCAGTAAGCCCAGCTGGCATCTGTGTCTGGTCTAAGCCCTTACAGATCTGTGATGTTTTCTGAAAGCTCCCTGGGTGGGTGTCTCTCCCCTGCCACATCACTCCATGTCCCTCTGGGAGGGTGTCTGCGCTCACAGCCTCAGGGTGCAGATGTACCCGTCTCCTTACAATGGCCCTCAAAATGAGAGGGTGCTATGGAAGGGCCTTTCTTTAAAGAACAGCTCTCAAATCTGATGAAGGTGATGCCAGCTGCTCCTGCCTTCTGCTCTGTTTACACCTCTTGCCTTTAGTTCTTTTTCCCTAGCTCTGGCCCCAGCTGAGGGGTGCTGGGTGCGGTCCCGGCGCTGTGCCGCCCAGCCGGGGCACAGCTGGCGCGCTGCCGGAGCAGCTGCAAGCTCACAGAGCACTGCTTGCTTTTCACCTTCCTGCTCTGTGCTGCAAGCATCAAGAAGCACCAGCTGGTGGAGGAAAGGAGGTTGAGACCAAAGCTGCAAGCTGGTGTCCATCTCGACCTCTACCGTGAAGCCTTACCTGCTCCCCAGCGCTCATCTCACTGCTGCGGCTGCTTCCCTTCTCATTTGTTACGTGCCCCTGCAGCCCAGAAACCACCTGTGTTCTGGGCACCTGTGTTCTGGGCTGTATCAAAAGAACCATGGCCAGCAGGTCAAGGGAGGTGATTCTGCCCCTCTGCTTTCATGAGACCCCACCTGCAGTGCTGTGTCCAGTTCTGGAGCCCCCAACAAGGAAGGACTGCCCGGAGTGGCAGTTTCCATGGAGCAGCTGATGTGCTGTAAATTCCCACCATTGTTCCCCTCCTAGAGCTGTGCCCCACATGGCACATCCACCAGCACACGTGCAGATGTTGCCTCTTGATGGAATAAAGCCTTGTGCTACTTCTAGAGGTGCTGGGAAGAAAGGGAAATGTAATCTAAAGTTTAAGGGGGATGTTTTTTCCCCCTATCTTTGAGCTTGCACTGTTTCCAGCAACCTTGTGTCTCTTTGTTCCCTTCCAGGTACCTGTGACTCTTGGCCACTGGTGAGACTGCTGAGAGCAGCTGGAGGAACAAGGGCAATTTGATTCCCCTGTACTGTAGAAGGCTTAATTACACTGTCTTGTGTCAGCTTTGCCAAACTCAGCAGTCATGCCAATGATAGATCTCTCTCAGAATTGGAAGTTGTTTCCATTTTGTTTTGTTTTTAAAGAAAATGAGTGAAACCGGTAAGAATTCCCTGCGTTTCCCTCTGTGGGATATAACCTTAGTCATTTCACCACTCCTAAGAGTAAACTCACTCCCTCCTGAGTTAATTCATGTTCCCTTCTCAGCCTGGCTGATGTATATGTGATCTCTTCCTGAGTCTGCTGGGAGAAATAATAAATCAAGCAGCTCCCTTCACACTGGGTGCTGGCACATCACAGAATTTCCCTGGGACTCCACAAAGCAGAAAAAGAATCAACACAGGCCAGAATCTGTCCCACATCCCATGAGCTACCCAGCATTTTAGCTCTCAAACGAGCTCTCCTCCTTGTGCCTCTGAGTCCTGATGCTCTTTTTAATTCTGCCTCCTAAAATTAATTTCTTGCATCCTGCCCATCCATAATGAGTCATGACCAGCCAGCACACAGCTGTGCTACATTGCCAGCTGATTGTATCACTGGCCCTGGGGCTTTCTTGTTCTTCCCTTCTCACTGCTCTGCTACACTGGGTTGTGTCTACAGGAAATGTACAGGTTGTTGGTAGTTGGGGCAAGTACCCAGCTTCTCTGTGTGTGCTCTGGGAGAGAGTAAAATGCTTGGGAGCAAAAAGAACTGAGGAGCAGCTTGTCTGGGCACAAAGCAGGGCTGAGAGGAGTGAAACTTCTGTTTTTATAGGATTCCTCTGATGTGCAGTGGCTTACAAAAATGCATGAGGTTTGAGGGACATCAGCACTGAGAATTCTAAGCCAGATGAATCCCCCTCCCTGTGAATGTGCAGACACCTTGTAGGGGCTGGGTGAAGGAAGAGAGGTTTGCAAGGTCCTGCTCAGAGCAAGGAGTCCTGAGGGATGATCGTGAGGGACAGTCACACTCAAGCAAGAAAACTGGTGTTAAGGAAGGTGGAAAGCATCTGGTGGAGGAAGGGGATAAAGTTAGAGGTGGGAAAGAGGGAAAAGAGAGAGGGAGAGAGTAGAAAAAGGAGAGTCAAGGCCAAGTCTTGAGTCTGCAAGGCAAAGTTCACTCTGGAGAGTGATATTGGTCAAAATGCTGATACAGGTTTGAGGAAGCAGCTCTGACACAGGGCTCTGATGGACAGACAGGAATCTGCCAGCTTCTGCCTGGCCCTGCCCCAGGTGTGAGGAATCAACCTTGCAGTCTTCAGGGCTTTGGAGGCAGAACCCTCCCCCAGAAAAAAAAATTCCCAGCTCTTTTTTTAATGTTTTTCATGAAAATACAATGATGTTAACCTGTCTGGGGCTGGGAAATCAAAGTCTGACCTTTCTGAGCAACAAACTCAAGTACAAGCCTAACCAGAGGAAAACCAAGACTCAAATTCCTTCTCCATTTGATTTGAGCCAATGTGGCATGTGTAGGCATGTAGCCAGGTCTTTACCCCAGGACTGGCTCTGGAGGTGGCCCCATGCAGCCACGATCCAGATATCTCCATGTAGCCCCCCTCTTACCTTTGCTTCAGAGCAGATGGAGACTCTCCAAGCCTGCTCACATGGATTGAGGACCTGCCGTGGCACCTCCCCGTGGCTGCAGGGCATGTCCTGAAACTGACAGGATCCTCTGCAGCATCAGGAAAGGTCCATCAAGCCAGGTACCTAGAGAAATAAAAGAGCATCCCTGCAGTCTCATGAAACATATCCAGTAAGTGGGTGCTTGGCATGGAGAACAGGCTCCTTGGGTTAAATTATGTGTTTGGTACCTTCCTGTCCCTTGTGGGCTCTTTTTAAACTCTCCAGAGACCCGAGAATATCTGGAGGTCCACCAAGGCTTATTTTTAGATCACTTATTCCCCTTGAGTCAAAACTGCTTCACAGCAGCATCTCAGCCTCTAGTTTTTTAAAGTCAGTCTGAGTTACTGCCACAGGACTAGACCAGTGGGGCCAGTGACCTGCCTGCAGTGACCTGAAGTGAATGCAGCCAGGCCAGGGTAGCTCTGGAAACTGCCTCTTTGACTTCCCTGGTTGGAACTGAGCAGAGCTGCTGTGTTGCCCACTGGGTTGGGGGTTTCCACAGGCCCCTGCTTGCACACTCCACACAGGCAGACTCCCCTCTGCTCCAGAGCACTGAGGACAGGGACCAAAACACCAGGGAATAAATCCGATTGTGTTACCCATTTGGTTTGGAAAAGCAGGGAAGTTTGGGTAAATTCTTTTATGGAATCTCCTGAAACGACTGGAAAAGCAGACAAAATCTCTGGCTTTTTGGGACTGAGGAGTGGATAATGGGAATATTCTGTGGTTCCTTTTTCCCCTCCAGGCTCCACCAAAAAAAAACAACACGGTTAGAGGGGTGAAGATTTTATATAAAAGGGTAATTATTCAAGGAGAAATTAATTCTCATGAAACATTTAAGGTGTTAGCAAGTGAGAAAGGTGCTTTAACCAAAATAACTGTGTTTTGTGTGAGACTTTGTTACGGCCAAAGTGAAGGGAGCAGCAGAGCACAGAGGGCACGAGGCACCAGCCCTTTCCCAAGCAGGTTGGAAGGCTGAGGGGAGAGTTCAACCCCCGTGTCCCAAGGTGAAGGGGATGTTTTCATGGTGCTTGGAGGGGGAAAAGGATTTCTGTGGTTTTAGACAGTGATTTATTTATTCCTGTTCTCATGAGCCCAGTTATAACGTGTGATCCTTGAAGAGAAGTGTCTTAATCAACCCCACATTGAAGTTCCACTTTACCTGAAAGAAGGTTGGTTGTGGCAAAATGCTATTTCTTTGTGCTTCCCAGTCCAGTGTGTATGAAAAGTGGGGTTTTAAACTCATTTCTTGAGCTGGCCCAGCAACTGCCTGTTGGGTTAAAGGCCGGTTCTTTAATCTTTTCATTTCAGCCTGGATTGCAAGGGGCTTTTTGTTTGGTTAAACCGTTCCCCAACCCACCCCCTCACCCCCATCCCTTCTCAGAGACAGTAGCACCTCTGAGATGAAATCAGATACATGGGCTGGGAGTTAGGTGGTTCATCTAGTTTTTTAAATTGCCAATGTTTTTAAAATGTTGGAGACCCCCCTCTGTATATTTTAAGGCTCCTTCTGCAGTCAGAGCCAGGAGGTGATGCAGGTCGGGAGAGGCAGCATGGAAGAGGGGAGTGAGTTTGTGCAGCAGCTCAGAGCCCCACTCTTCAGCTCAAGGCAGAAACCTCAGTGTCTCAGTCAATATTCTGTGGACAAAAAGCAAAGGAGCAATTTTGGCCTATAAAAGGGGGAAAAAAAAACCCACCCACATTCTTCTTTTTAGCAGAATTTCTCTTTAAAATATAGCCAAAGTGACCAGGCTGGGTAGGGAGCAGCTGAGCAGGCTGTGATTGAACAGACAGTTTGTCCTCTAACAGTTAAATTTTATTGAGTACATGCACAACTAGGCAAAGCAAAGTGGTAGCGTCCAGGCTTCCAAAACCAGACCTCACCAGAAGGTTGGCCAGACATTCTGGGAGTCTTGGGAACCCAGAGATAGTTGCTGCAAAGGTCCATATGTGTTCAGCTCCTTTAAGTCCAAGGTGATCACAATGTCTTTTGTTCTGCTCATCTTTTATCAGCTTTCCAAGCCTTTGAGGCTGATAACACCTCTGCCATCTTCAGTGGGTGCTTTTCCATGCTCAGGCATTATGTTCCCTTCTCTTTTCTTCCACAGACACTGTCCTTGGCTTTCCTTCTCCTCTGCTTAAGGAGTCTTAAATCACACAAGAGCAACTTTTTCACACAGCATTTAAAGATAGGAGGTTCAAAGACAAGTTACTTATGCTTATTCTTGCTATTTTATTGTTAGGGTGATCAAACACTGGAACGGGTTTGCCCAGAGAAGTTGTGGAGTCTCCATCTGTGGAGATAGTTAAAACCCAACTGGACACAGTCCTGGGCATTCTGCTTTAGGTGACCCTGCTTGAGCAGGGGGTCGGACTAGATAACCTCAAAAGGTCCCTTCCAACCTCAACCATTCTGTGATTCATGCCAGCTGCAGGCTTGGCCTGCCGTCCCCTCCTGGATGGCCCTCTTATAACAGAGGAGACCATCCCTCACATCAAGGTCTGGTATGGCGTGTGTCCCCACCGCTCAACGCCTACTGGGTTGCAGCCAACAGCGGAGCTCAAGGTTCTTCTTGGTGGCAAACACAGAGGCCAACCCAGTCTTGCCCTTGACTATGGCAGGAGGCGCTTGGCCAGCCCTAGTCCTTCCACCTGCTTGTCAATGCAGAGCTTCACCTGCCTCATCCAGTAACAAGTCACTACCATGGCAAAGCACACACAGATCTGCGTGAGCAGTATCACTACGACAGGGTGCAGCAGCGCGTTGAAGATGCCGGTGGCCGTGGGGGACCAGCCAAAGAAAATCTCCCACCAGTGGTGTTCCCCCACCCTCTTAATTCGTTCCATCACCTGCTTGATAACACTGCCATCGTGATGTACAGTTATCAGGATCTTCTTCGCTTCTGCCTTAGCATTTTCTAACAGCTGCTGCAATTTGGCATGCTCTAACATTTCTTTTACAAGAGACAGATTCATCCCGATGGGGGTCGGGGTTATACTACGATACAAGGTGTAGTTTCTGATTAGCAACTGGCTGGTAAATACGGGTGGTCTGTACACAAAGTCACAGCCTCTAATAATAGCTACGTTGCAAGCACACATATTGGAGTAGTTAAACACGGTCTGGTTATAAGCCTCGTTAATTTGCACGGATTTGCACACCGTTCTGAAGCACACGCACCCTTTCCCTACGTACACTAACACGGTTTGGTTGCTGCTCTGGGGGTTGATCTCAAAATGGCACACCCCTTCTTTGGTGTCAAAGCAAACGTCGCTCGCCTTAAGGGCATCATCTTCGCATATGAATCCCAGCCCCCTTTCCAAAATGCAGGCTTCCAGATCCACCGATTGCCATTTCCCACCGGACACCCTCGCCCACATCCGGTGGTCCAGGGGGTAGACCACAGACCCGTTTGTGTTAACCCCCAGGGCCACGATGGGGTAGACCTTTTCGATGCGAGCCTCTGCCACCGTCAGGACGTGGGCGATGACGACATTGTGGACCTGGTCGTGGGTGAAGTTGACAAGCCTCCACCAGGCTTGGAGCTGCCGCTCCTTCTCCGTGGCCGCGTCCCACACGATCTTCCGGATCTCGGTGGGGAGGACGCCGTTGTCACCATCTCTCAGGATACCTGCAACGACACTCTGCACCCACACCTGGGCCTGGATGCAACTAAGAGCAAGGGAGACGTTATTTTGTTCGATGCCCAGCGCTCGCAACAGCACCTGGTGGTCTTTCTCACTTATTTGTTCCCAGGTGGGCAACACTTCTGACACAAGCCACTGCCCCATCCCAAGGCTGGCCAGGGATGAATTCAGGGGGCTGAGGAGGCCCTGCACGCCTGAGGTGACAGCTTCCAACTTGTTGGCCAAGACCTCAACATTCATGCTGTTGAGGACCCCCAGCCCAGCACCTCCTCCTCCCAGCGCTGTGGCCAGCAGGTCTCTTCTGGCCCGGGTGCCCTGGATGGAACGGCTGTGGAGCCAGGCCAGCCAGCCTGTGTGGAGGGTGGATAGGAAGGGGGAACAGTGTGGTCTGACAGATGAAATATTAACAGTGGACAGGGACAACACCACCTTCTTCAGTGACCGGACAGGCGCGGTCAACAGCTCTTGGACGTGATTTTTCTTGACTACATAAGGGCCTATTTTGGAAACAAAAGGGCGCAGGACAGGAATGATGGTAAACTCTTTTTTAAATCCTTCAGGGCCTCCTATCCACCACTTTCCTCCAAATTTGGGGGACATTTCTATGCTCAGATTTCCTCGACACAATACCTGGAGGTTTATGACCAGGTTTTGGCAGTGTCCATAATCCTGATGATACCATGCAGCCTCTGAGCTTAATTCAGATCTATTAAGCCTTTTGCTCTCGTGGAGGCATTTTACAGGCACGACCCACTTGTGGCCGTTAGGGGCAGAGACAGTCATGGTGGTGCCATCAATTTGCTTGGGGTCAGTTACACTTTCTTGGGAGTATTGAATTTCCAGTTTTACCTGGTTGCCAACCTCAGCGTATTGAGCTGCATGCCAGGCCAAAAAATGGCACTTGGGGATCTTAACGGCAGCAAAGGAGGGCATCGTGGTGCTAATCTTAAATTTAAAGGACAGCCCCACGCTTTTGTGTGCCCAGAGACAGACCACAAAGACTGGCTGGACCAAAGTAAAATTGCACCAACAGTCCAATTTTTCCACGGCACAGTTTTTTTTCTGATTCTTCTTAGTTTTGATTTCGGTGACAGAGATTTGAGTTACCCGTTGATAAGTGGATCCATTAATTACCCTGCACCCTACCTTTATTTCTTGTCCCACCTTCCCCAGTAGTTGTGGGAGTCTGTTTGTGCTATCCCAGCTCCACTCGTTTTCCAAGTAGGCCTCTGTCCCATGCATAACCACCGTTGACAAATTCAAGCCTTTGTTAGAATTTAATCCCATACTTCCCGTATATTTCATGTAAGCTTGAGACCAGGGCCAATCAGTCTCAGTTTTTGGGTACCTCCTAACCCTGTGCTGGGCGGTGGCCCATGTGTCAGGGTGCTTTTCTAAGTGGGAACGAGTGACTTTTTGTCTGAGGTGCTGATGGGCTGGTGGGGCACGCTGGGGACTCAGCACTAAGCACATACCATAAAGCAAAGCAAATCCTGCAATCAGAAATTTCAAAGCAATTTCCCCGCAGCACAAACAGGGCTGGTGATGCCACGAAGTTCGCCCTTCCCGCCGGTCACAATCGCCTTCCATTTTCCTTTATCTGCAAAACAGAAGCAAGACGGGCTCTCCAGCCCCGTTAATTTCCCTTCCATGCTTTTAACTGTGAAGAATGGAGCCATTTTTCCTGCATTTTTGCCCCCTTTCTGACTTCTACCTGGTACACAGAGGGGCTGGCCTTGTTCACAACCCTAACAGGCCCCAGCCATTGAGGTGCCAGCACCTGGTTTTTCTCTCTAACCTCCCGATACGTCACCAGGTCCCCTGTGTTCCACTCCACAGGGCGCAGCAGCGCTCCCAACTGCTTGTCCATCTTGGGAATGTTGGTCTCCTGCACCGAGGCGAGGTGGTGGTATGTAGCCAACACCGTCCTCAGAACATCCTGGACCCACCTGTCCATCAGGACGCGGGGCTGCAGTTCATCTGGAGGCTCCCCTCTTTGCTGCCAGTGTCCCAGCAGCTTCAGGTCTCTGGCAGGAGACACCTTTTGGGGAGAGGGCACTTGAGAAGCCACAGCCCCCCGTAACGCCAGCAGGACCAGTGGGAGCTTCTGATCCCAGTCTTTCCTTTGCTGGTTCACGAGCTTTCTCAGTGCTGTCTTCAGTGGTTGGTTGGGCCCCCCTGCTGACCCGGGCTTCTGAAAATGCCCTGTGATGTGAAGCTTTTGCTTGATACCCAGGGCTTGGCACACCCCTTTTGTGACTTCTGCAATGAAGCGTTGGCCATGGTCTGAGTCGATCTCCTTTGGGACACCCCACCGTGAGAAGACATGCTCTACCAGGATCTTTGCTGTGGCACTGGCCGTGTTGTTTCGAGTTGGAAACGCATCCACCCACTTGGTGAAGTTGTCGCTGATCACCAGGCAGTACCTGTTGCCTTGGGCTGTTTGGGGCAAGGGGCCAATAAACTCCATCTGCAACTTGCTCCACGGCCCAGAACTTCTCTGGTGGCCCAGGAGGTCTTTGGTTGTTTTGGCATCGGGATTGTTGGCTGCACATGTCAGGCAATTGCTGATATACCTGTCCACATCGTCTCTCATTTCAGGCCACCACCCAGCACCCTGCAGCCTCGCCATGGTCTTGTCTGTCCCCAGATGCCCCTGCTCATGAGCCAGGGCCACCAGCTCAGTCCGGAGGAGCTCAGGCACCACCCAGACTGGGAAGTCTGCTCCCTCCCTCCGTGCCAGGACCAGCCCTGAGATGTCCTTCCACACCCTGCACCCTTTGTACTCCCTGCCCTTCGCTAACTCCCGGATGCTGGGGTCCTGTGCCTGCAAGCCCAGCAGGTCCACATTCTCCCAGTGTCTACTAGCAGCCACTGACACAGGGCCATTCTCTGAGGGCTTGCTGGCCTTCCACATCAGCCCTTCCTTCGCGCCTTGCTTGGCTTTGGCGTCCGCCTCCTTGTTCCACTTGGCCTCCTCTGTTCCCTTCTTGTGGGCCTTGACCTTAATGATCTGGGCCGGGCGCTGCCTCTGCTCCGCCAGCCTGGCGAGGTACAGCAGCTTTTTGGCGTAGGTGACAGGCTTGCCGTCGGCCGACTGCATGTCCCTCTCCCTCCAGAGCGGCAGCCACTCCAGCACCGCCCGCACCACCCAACCCGAGTCTGAAAATATGGCCAGGGGCTGGTCGGCCGGAGTGTTTTCCAGGGCGGCCGTCACCGCCACCAGCTCGGCAGCCTGGATGGAGTGGGGCAGGCACTTCCCCTTCACCACCTCCCCGGTGGCCCGGTTGACGGCGGCGTAGCCCGTGTAGGGCACCCCTTCCTCGTGGTAGTTGGACCCGTCCACGAACCACACGACGTAGCCTCTGTCCTTGGCCTCCGCCAGGCTGAGGCCGCTCTCAAACAGGGGCGCCCGCCGCAGCCCGGGCTCGGCCAGGGGCCCCCCCGACTCCTCCCCGTCCCTCTCCCCGCTGATTAACACCCGGTAAGCACCGGGAGAGGCCTCCCTCGCTTCCCCACGGGCTTCCTTGTCGGTCAGCGCCAACGCCCAGTTGGCCATTCTGGGGCGGCGCAGGGGACACTCGTCCCCCTTGCCCGACAAGAGGTACCTCGCCGGGGTGCGGGAGGTTCTCAGCAGCACCGGGGCTGGCCCCAGCAGGTAGTCCCAGTGCTGCACGGCCCAGGTCAAGGCTAAAACCTCCCTCTCGTAGTCGGTGAGCTGCTGCTCGGCTGGCGTCAGGAGGCGAGAGGCGTGGGCAACGGGGAGGAGGATGGCACCGTGCTGCTGGCTCAGGGTGGCCTGCAGCCCCCTCCCTGTGCTGACCAGCTGGAGGGCATAGGGCCTGTCCCCCTGGGGACATGCCAGCATGGGGGCTCGCATCACACTCTCCTTCAAAGCCTTCACCGCCTCATCCTGCTCTGGCCCCCACTCCCAGGGGGTGTCCTTCCTCAGGAGGTGGCAGAGGGGGGCAGCTTTTTCTGCATAGCCCTCGACAAACTCCCTGGAGAACCTGAGGAGAGCCAGGAAGGACCTCAGGGTAGTGGCATCGGCTGGTGCTGACACCTTCCGTATTAGCTCAACCCTCTGCTTCTCCAGGGAGCGCCCTTCCTCCCCCAGGGTCACCCCCAGGTAGGAGACCTCCTTCCAGCACAGCTGGGCCTTTGTGGGGCTGATCCTGAACCCCATCTTCTGGACAGCCTCCAGCACCTCTGCCAGCACCTCCAGGTTCTCCTCCTTGGTCCGGGTGTGGATGAGGATGTCACCGGCGCAGGACAGCACGCTCTCCCGGTGGCTGAGCTTCTCCCACATCCTCACCACGTGCGCGTGGCAGATGGCGGGGGTGTTGTTGAAGCCCGGGGGGACTCTGGTGAAGGCAAATTGCTGTCCTTGAAGGGTGAAGGCAAACTTGTGCCAGGAGTCAGGGTGCAAGGGGATGGCAAAGGATGGGCTGGTCAGGCTGAGCACCGAGAACCACTCAGAACCCTGGGAGATGGCAGCCATGATGTCGGGGTACTTGGCCACTGCGCAGGTCCGCAGTGGGGTGACACGGTTCAGGGCGCTGAAGTCAACCATCAGCCTCCATGTTTTCCCATCAGCTTTCCGCAGGGGCCACACCGGAGCGTTGCAGGTGCTCTGCTGCTCCACCAGCACCCCCTGCTCCAGCAAGGTTTTGATGGTGTCCCACAACCCGTCCGCAGCCTCAGCCGGGTACTGCGGCTGTGGCTGAGGAGGGGGATCCGGCCCTTTGACTGCCACGACAGCATCAATCTGCCCGCAGTCCAGCTTGCTTCGTGCCCAGACTTGGGGGAACTGCTCTGTGACCCGTTTCACCCGGGGTTCCCACTCAGGGTGGACAAGGAGCTCAGGGGCTTTCACTGCCATCACCCTGTGGCTCGCCGGGATGACAGGCACGTCACTCTGAGGGCAGTGTAACAGCGCTTGGTTTGCCAAGTCCACCACCACCCCCATAGCTGTCAGCGCAGAGATGGCTAAAATCCCTGGCTTTCCCTTCATTTCCATTTTCCCAAATTTTTCAGACCCTTTGGCAGTCCCAATTTCAAAGGGTACGGGCCCAGTGAAGGGCACAGAGGATTTCTGGCCGTTTGGCCCCGTCAATTCAATGATTTCAGAGGTTTGGAAGAGCCCGGCTTTGCCAGGGGCCAGGTTCAGAATTGAATAAGAGGCACCAGTATCAATTACCATCACTTGTCCAAGCACCCCTCCTCCAATAGTTACATCAACTATCAGGCGCCCCCACGAATCGGTCTTAATCGGTGCCACAAAAAGGGGCGATGCGGGTGCCTGGCAGCCCTATTGCTGAGCCTTAGACCCCGGGTCAATCGGGTTGGAGCTGCTGTGCTTTTTGACCTCGTGCAGGGCCAGTTTTCGGAAGAGCTCCGCATCCGGCAACCCGTCGATGTCCTCCTGCTTCTCGTATTTTATCAGGCGCTTCCTCAGCTCGGCCCGCCACAGGTTGGACTTCTGAAACCTCATCCCTTGCTGGTTCTCCTTGCCTGAACCACCCTTGCCATCAGGTTCTTTTCGGTTGTCTCCTTGCATTTTTCTCATCCCCCCAGTTTGGAAGGACATGGCTGAGGTTTTGCCTTTCTTCCCCCCTAACATGTACCCTGGGAATGCCTGCTTTTGCAGCTCAAAATTCTGGGTCAGGATCTGCTCCAGCTCTGACAGCGGCTTCCTGGCTGCATCCCCACCAGCAATCACCCGCAATGGGGGGGTCAGCCCCACCACCAGAGGCTCCTTGAATTCGGGCCTGTCAAAATCAAGGGGGGACTCTTTTGAGCCGGGCAGCCCAGCCATCTGGTAGAGCATCTTTTTACGGTTAACATAAGCATCCGGACGCTCCTCCGGGTTTTGTTTCTCCTGGTGGAAGAGCACTAAGGGGTTGACCTCTGGGAAAAACAGCTTCAGCACAGCTGACTGGACGTGCCCGATGTCCTGGACATTGCCCATCTGCACATCCCCCGGCAGAGCCGCAAAATCATCTGGTTTCATGCACTTTCTCACCACGTCTATCAGGTCACTCACTGAGTTGCCACTCTGGGACCTGGGCAGCTGCTGAGCCCTGGACAGCCAGTTGACTGCAGTCTCCTTTGTCAACGGGCCCAGCATCTTCCCCACCGTTTTGAGCTGCTCAGGGGTAAACCAGAGCACAGCCCTGTTAGTATCTATGGCCTGGAGTGGGCCGTGGCTGGCTGGCTCATCGGGGGGGCTCTTTTTAATTTTGGAAGCCTCCACCTCCCCTCCCTGCAGCTGGCACACCTCCTCCCGCAGAGGAGCGTAGGGGGACGGCCTGGTGGGGCCGTTGGCACCCCACACATCATCCTCATAGTCATAGTGGGGCGTGTGCGGGTCCAAGGAGTCCTCTCCCTCCCCGTTCCCGAACCGGCTCCGCTTGCCTTGAATGGCAGCCACGATACCCCTCGACACCCCCAGCTCCGCCTGCAGCTCCTGGATCTTGGCGTGGCACACCTTATGGTCAGGGCCAGCGCCCCGGTCCCGCTGGACGTCCTGCAGGACCGCCCGCACGGCGCTCTGCGCGTCGTGGGTCTCCCCGATCCATTTGCCAACCTCCTTCTCCAGCTCCTCTGTTTTCAGCTTCTCATAGCCCAGCTTGCTCTCCAGCCGGGTGATCTCCACCGCGCTCCGCAGGGAGTCCCCGCACAAACCCTGCACCTCTGCCCGCAGGTTGTCCACCTGCATTTTCAGCTCGACCTTGGCCTGCTCCAAAGTCTGCACGTTCTCAAGAGCCTCCTTCAACAACTTAGACAACTCCCTGCTCACCATCAACAAACCCTGCAAAGCCGCACGCTTCTTGCACTTATTGGTGGGTTTGGGCTTTTTGGACTCCTCCGACCAGCTCTCCCACTGCTGGCAGAGCTGCTGGTACGCCTCTGGTCCCTGGAAAGACCCCGGGGACCAAACTGGGGGGAGACACTTCTGGAGCACAAACTGCTCCAGCTTCCAGTTGCTAACAATGTCACTCATCATCGTGAGGGGAACGAGATCCGAAACGGCTCCTTCTCAGGGCAAAGCTACCATAACACCAGCACCAGCAACACACCTGCGGCCCCACCACCCACCCCTCCAAAAAGTGCCCCCCCGGGGAGGTGCCGAGCCTGGTAGCAAAGGAAGGGGGAGGTGGGGACGGGTGGCCGAGGCCCGGTGGGCGGCAGCCGCGACCCACCGGCTCCCGGGGAGGGGGACGGGGAAGGGATATGGGAAGGGGTGAAGAGAAGCAGAGGTGTAGTAGGAGCCCGATAATAAGATCTCACCAATCCTTGGCTGGATGTCCTGGCAGTCCCGGGATCCTGGAGACGATCACCGCAGAGGTCCGGCAGGTTCGGCACCTTTGAGGCAAAGGTGTTGGCGAGGTCTCGTCCGGGTGGCCTTTTATAGCCATGGCAGGTCGTTGTTTGGGGCTGATAACACCTCTGCTTACTTCTTCGGTGTTGTTTTTCCTGCAGGTGCTGCATCCCTCCCTCTGTCTTCCCAAGGACGCTTGCCTTGTCTTTCCTTATCCTCCTTGGAACTGATTAGGGAGGTCGAAATCACATGGGAGCAGCTGCACTGCCCCTTATCTCTTTTAAGGGGGGGCCCAGGATTAGTCACCACTCACTCATGCTAACCTCTGCTTCCACCAAGTGTCCTGAAGAGGGAGAGCTGGAGCCTATCCCCACAGCATCCATCCTCTCAAAGGCCCCCAAGGGACTTCTCGCTGCACACACCGTTAGCACCTGGGTTTTGGGGGGCACATTACAAATGGGGCTCACACCTGACACCTGTCACACACACGGTCCCCCAAGCCCCCCCTCCAAGCACAAACTGCTTGCTGGGGGGAGACAGAATGGCAGGAGAATTCACACAATTAGAAGTTTCATTCCACTGGGGCTTCTGGACTTCAGAAGCACCATTTTTCCGTGCAAACAGAAAACAAACCAGCCCACGGCACTCTGACATAGACCTGGGGGGTACCCCATGATGGGCACAAGGACCCTCAACTCTGATACTGCACCAGCTGAAGGACAGCTGTAAATCTGCACCTGCAAAGGCAGACAGACAGACACACACACCCCCCCCAGCCTCGTCCTACAAACCATGTCTCAGCTCAGAGCAGTTTAGAAAAGAAAACTCCACCTGCTTGATTTTCCTCCTGCCATTACACTAAGAAAAAGTAGAACTCGCCTTACTCGGTGAAAATGCCACCATTTTTGTTGCTGTTTTTCCCCTTGATGAAATTACTCCAGCAGCCACAGCCTTCCCTGGAATGAAAGCATTTCAAAAAATTTTAAAAAGCAATAAAATATTCACTCATGGCTGCTTAAGTCCTGGGGAGTTTCTACCCAGTGGCCCGTTTTTCCCCAACAGGCCCTTATTTCCAGGTTCTACTGGTACTGGCTGAGTTGGACCAGCCTTGAGCAGCCCTCCCCAATCCCTAAAATCAGCCCTTATATCTCAGAAAGCACAGAAGGAATGGACTTTTTTTTTTCCTTGTTCTTTATGGCAGCTGTTCCACCAGCTTGGCATTTACACCCAGCTGCAACTACCTTTGCTGCAACGTGGGAGTTCAGCAGGGATGAAACCCCACCCAGGTCCTGCTTCTCATCTGCAGACCCCTTGTCTACAGACCCCTTCCTTCTACCCCGCAGCTTTGCTCCAACCCACCCCGAGGGCAAATACTTTAAGAAACCCTTCAGAGAGAGAAAATATAAAGCTGTTGAAAATGTAACAAAACTGGTGAAAACACAGGAAATTAGTGTTGGGATGGTGAGGTAGCTGGGATGTGGGCTGAGAAAATGAAGTGCTCCTGGAATGGGTGAGGAGGAAAGAGCCACAGGGAGAGCACTGAGATGGGACAGGGAGCTGGCTGGGCTGGGGACCAGAGTGGTTGTCTTTTATTTCAGAAAAAGAGTAAATTGTGCAGGCAAATAACACTAATATGCTGAAATTCAGCGATCTCCTCCATCTTGCCCCGGCCCTGAGCCAAACACTCGTGATGAGGAGCTGCTGTGCCCCAACAAGGTCACCAACAGATCTTGCTTGTGTTAAACAGATCAGTTCAACTTACACCCTTTTCTCCTCCCCGGTTTTCTTCCCAGCACAGCAGCCCCAAACAACCTGAGGATGTTATAAACACCAGCTGCTCGCCTGCACCTTCCCACACTGCTTTTGTTATTGTTGGCCATGGGCTGCCAGACAAAGGCATCCCACCTCCAAAATGTTTTCTCCTAGGAACACCATCCAGTCCCAAGAACATTCTGGCTGCTGGTAAATATCTGAACTGTGATAAACAGCAGCTTAGAAAAAAATAAAATAAAATAAAAGTGATTCCTTGTTTCTGCACACACACTATATTTTTACATTGCAAATGTTCCTTTTTCTTTACATAGGAGACATCCTATAGGTAAAAGTGCTGCAGGGTAGTGTCCTAAAAATGCTATAAAATCCTGGGGGATACTCCCCAACCAAAAGTTCTCCTTAGAAAACCCAACAGATCTGCTTAAACAACCCAGTGTCACCAGCCTTGCAGCAGAATTTGGTGCCCAGTTGTAATGTGCTCCATGTCCCAGGGTGTAATGGTGACAAAAGCCACCTCTGGGAGCACTTTTGATCCTGGCCAGGAGGCCAGAAGATGCTCCAGGTGACAGCAGCAGTGAGAAAAGGGGGAATGTAGCACAGCATTGAGACTGGGCTCAACTCACTGATTTCACCATGGGGATACAGGGAAGATTCACTTGCAGTGGCATTTCTAATCTTAAAAACATAAATACGCCCCTAACCGAAAAAAAATAAAAATAAAAATGAGGTGTTCATACCCTGTTCTGGGGAGGTCCAGATTTGGGAGTTATTTGAAACAAAAGAGGAAAGGTGAGTAGGAGGTAAGGAGGGGAGAGGCAAGGGTTGCTGCACCCCACACTGGGGGCTGAGCTCTGAAAACAGGAGCTTAACTGCACTGAAATGCATTTGAAAACACTAAAAATTACTTTCTGGGGGCCAGGAAAGGGTTAAGGAGAGATTCAGCCCACCCAAATTTTAGCTGCTGAGCCCTTGGTGACAAGAATTTTGGTGGTTAGCAACCCACCTCGGGCAGGAAATTCTTTTAAACAGAAGAAGGGAGGGGACATGTTACAGCAGCATGGAAAAACCTGGTCCAAAATGGACCAACGCATGACGCGGTACAAGATGAGAGACAAGATGAGTTCTTCCTGTTCCTCTGCCAGCTCAAACCCCGGGGGACATTTCTCAGTGTCCCCACATGAGACCCCCCCTGGGAAATTCCCCCTTGATGGGAGCCAGTCCTGAGGAGATGCTGAGGCTTTGCGAGGACCACGAGTACCTGCACAAGGCGGGGGGGCATAAAAGAAAACTGAACCCTGCTTGGCAGCCAAGGGGGCAGTGAAAAGTAAAAATAATAAAGAATTTATTTTCTTTCTTTTTTTTTTTTCCCCCCCAAACACAGAAATACTGGAGGCTGCTGACAACAGGTTCACCCCTGTAATTTCACATCATGTAACTTCACTCTTCCAGACCCCAAGTACTTCAAACCTCTCCCTCCAGAAGCCATTTCAAAGCCACTCTGATGTTTTATCTACCATTTTAATACTTCTGCATCTGAGCCACGTGCTGTCACAGCTACCACAGCAGCGCCCAAAGCAAGGTGGGGAGCCCCAGCAGAATTTCCTTATTTCTGTGGTTTTTCAGCCACCAAATTTCTTTGAGGTTTCTTGCTCTTGGCTTCAAAGATTGCTGTGATGCCTCCAGCCTCTGCTTTATGGCAAGCTCATTTGGCAGGCAGCATTTTCCAGGCCCAGAGAGAAACACCTGCTAAAGACTCTGCTGAAGAAAACAACCCCATGCCTCAAATTGCATTTTTTTCCTTATTTTGAATGATTTTTCTGTCAATAGAGGACAAATCAGCCAAAATTCGTCCTCTTCTGCTTTTGTTTTTAACACCAAGAGCCAGTATTTTTCTTTTTTTAATTGCCTGGATCTAGATGAAAAGGAGGAGGGAAAACTAGGTGATGAAATATGATGGAATCATAGTTAAAAATCAATTCATTTTCTTTTTTTTTTTCACCCCAAGGGGGTTCTTGGGGATCCCGTGTGGTGCTGGGGAAGCGCAAGGGGACGCTGCCCTGATGCACACCTGGACTTGGGGCTCAGCACAGCAGAAGCTGCAGGGCTGAGGCTCTGGGTGCTGCCGTGGCAGACGCTCTTTGGCAGCTGTTGGTGAGACATCTGTGTCCAGCTGGAGAAGGACCTCCTGGGCTGAAGCCAACCCCACCACCAAGAGGTGACCGGGCGTGGAACCGGGGGAGCTGGCACGAAACCCCATCATTGACTCCACCACCATGGCCCAGCCGTGGCTCCATCTCTGCCTCTTCCTCCAGATGCCAGGTAAGAGGGACACATCTCTTAAGGGTTGTGGGCACCTAGAATCATGCTGGAGCCTCTCCTCCACCCCACTTCAGCACGTAGGGTGTGTTGCAAAGCATCCAGATGGTGACAGTTTAAATCTATGGGCACAGTATAGATCTACAGGATATTATTACCTATCACTGCATGATTTTGGACAATAACATGCATAAGCTTTTGGCCAGCCCTGAAAAGGTCAGGCAGTTGAGATGATCATTCACAGAATCACAGAATCATCCTGGTTGGAAAGGACCTTGAAGATCAAGTCCAACCATAACCTAAATCCACCAACCATAACCTAATCTACCCATTCAGTGCTTAAATCATGTTGCTACGCACTGTATCTACATTTATTTTAAACACTTCCAGGGATAGTGACTCCACCACCTCCCTGGGCAGCCTGTTCCAGTGTCCAACCACTCTTTCAGTAAAGAAATTCTTTCTAATATCTAGTCTAGGCCCCTTCCAACTGAAATAGTCTTCTTTTTGCTTCACTTTGCTTTGCTTCTCTTCACTTCTCCCTCTCCTCTCCTCTCCTCTCCTCTCCTCTCCTCTCCTCTCCTCTCCTCTCCTCTCCTCTCCTCTCCTCAGTGCAATATATAATGGAATAGACACCACACAGTTTGTTTTAACTGCACCCTCTTAGTGCAGACAGACTGTGGGAAGCTGCTGATGGAGAAGTTGAAGTAGCACCTGTCTCCTCTGCCTGTGAAACGTGCAGACAAACAACATCCCAGAAAATTTACTTCTAAATCTATCCAAGGGCTGAATGTTTCTCAAGGGCCACAGCTAGAATTGGTGTGTTACAACACCAGGCTGCCTTCTGCTTGTTGCAGGAGGTCTAGACTGAATATATACAGTTGGTGTCGCAGCAAAGGGGTAGAACGAAGCTTTACAGGCAAATTGTGCCATCCGTTCTTAGGTGGAAATTGTTGAGAGCTTGAAACCCTCATTAAATGTATGTATTAGGGTGATAGCTGAGGTTGTCCCTGCCAGACATCCCAAGGCACTTCACTGGCACCACTGTACAATTAAAATATCATGGAATGATAGAATGCCTTTGCTTGGAGAGGACCTCTAAGGCATTCCATCCTTCTATGATAATATCCTATAGATCTACATGGGGGCGGGGGGGGGGGGGGGTGTCCCTGCTGACAAAACCTCAATAAATTAGTTTGCTCTGCACGTGCAAAGACAAAAGGGACCCTTTCTGAGCTGCTACAGGCTGGTCTGGCCAAGCACATGGAAACAAACCTATCCCACCCTGATTCCCTGTGGTATCCTGTGAGAATATACACCAGGTAAGGGAGCAGGGAGGTTTTGGAGGATGAAGGTGTGGCAAGGATGAGCTTTCCTGCTCTGACTCTGTCCCAGCTTACCCTGCTGGAATTTTACCACTGACTCAGAGCTCAGCTGAGCATTCTCTAGCATCCCTTCTCATCCCTTCTTACTCATCTAAAAAATCTCTCCAATACCTCAAGGAAAAGGTTTTCATGGGGTTGATTTTCTTGTGCCCAGCAGAGTCAGACCTCAGGGGACACTGAAGCCACCATGCCCCACAGCCACACACAGTTCATCCCCTAAAAAAACCACACGACTGGTCGCCAGAGCAACATTTGGGAAGATTGCTGAAAAAGAAAAAAACAACAACTCTGAAAATCATGTATTTTAATAACAAGGAGACATTTATACTGTCTCAGCACCAGAGGATGTGGTGAAAGGCTGCAGCTGCCACCGTGCAGCGCCGGAATTTCGGCACCACAGTATTAGGGCTGAAGGCTGCTCATCTCTGCAGCACCTCAGCAGTGATGGGGGGGCATTGATGCAGGGACAGAGAACATCTCTGAACCTGTGGCAGTCACCAGAGCCTTCTTCTCTGCTTGTCCCCACTGGGGAGATGGAAGACATCAGGGCCATGAGCCACAGAGGTGGCTTCAGGTGTTCCTGTGGCCACTCAAATCCATTCCCACACCAGTGGGTCTGCAGGGCTGCGTGGGGCTGTTTGCAGCCACCACTACCAGCAGCTTTGGATTTTGAAGGAATAGGGGCATTTTAAGGTAAAAAAAGAAAAAAAAAAGGCAAAAAAAGCCAAAAAGCCACGTTTTGTGGAGCTTTTTTGCACAGCTTTAAAACACGCCTGGGAAACAGACGGGGGAAGAGAGAGCACCCTTATCTTCAGAGGGCTGTTTTTCACTTGGTCTTGGAGTATCTGCATCTTTGTAGGACTGTTTGCTGAACAGAAAGGATCACAAGTCACCTGTTATCCTTTTCACAAGGACACATCCTTGCTCACACACAGACACCCCTCACATCTGCCTGGGCCAAACACGTCTCAGATAATTTCCACACAAGCTGCAAAGCCCAAACAGGACGATGTGATGCCAAACAAAAGCTTTCAACCTCTCCACCACCCCTCCCTCCCTCTCCTTCCCCAGGTCTGGAAATCCATAGAAAAATAATGTTTTCTGAAAGCTAATACCAATTTGGATCATTTTGAGACGTTTTGCATGGTTTTGATCTTTTTATGCACCTGAGATGACATTTCTCAGTGTTACATCTGTTAGAATAAAAATCTGGCAAATCATTTAAGAGGCTCAGAAGAAATCTGTTGAAAGGGGGGTGAAACATACCCAGAAATGAGAGGGAAAAGGAGGGCAGGAGGGGTGAAGGTGGAGATGCCCTTCCCTGCACATACTGCCCCAAGGATACCCTCCTAATCCTTCCCCCAACCCTCTGCCTGCCCACTGAGCCTCCTCTCCAGCTGAGTGTTCACAAGGCAAACTCTACCTGTATAACTTGGCTTGACCAAAAACCAGTTGGGGCACCCAAAAAAGCTCCGGGGGGAATATGGGAGCATCCTGATAAAGATGCTCCCGTTTCTCACTTGCATGATCCCCTGGTCTGTGACCACTTGGTCCTTTTAAGCCCACAAAGGAAATCTGTGCTTAGCGTGGAAGAAAATAATGACAATAAATTAATAACTGTATATTTCTGACTCTTTTTTTTTTTCTTTTTCCTTAGGCTTCTGTATGAATCTACTTTTATCCCCGACTCCAAAGCATATTTTAGCCCAAACTAACAATAAAACAGAAATCCTCTGTGAGCTGAAGAAGGAGCATACTGGGGTGTACTGGTACCGCTGGAGCCAGGAGAGGCAAAATTTCCAGTTCTTGATGTTTTCCAGCATGTTGGGCAAAGCTGTGTATGGCACAAACATCAGCCAGGAGAAGTTTCGTGTCCACGGGGCGAGTTCCCGCAGCTCCTACCGCCTGCACATCAGCCAGCTCCATGCCTCAGACAACGGCACCTATTACTGCTCCATCTCCCAGTCCTCCCAGCTCCTCCTGGGCACTGGGACACGGCTCAGTGTAGGTAAGCAGCACCCCCAGGGCTCCAAAACGTGCCCCCAGCAGGCTGCAAAGAGGTCCCCCGGGCGAGGGGTGGTGTGTGTGGGTAGAGCCTTCCCAGTTTAGAGATGCAGGGTTGGGGGGGCTCTGGGGTTTTTCCGAAAAGACCTATGAGGCTGGGTAAGGCAGAAAATGCAGAAAATAGCTCAATTCTAGGTCAGCTGCATGTGGTAGTCATTTTACCACCAGCACTTGCTCTGCTGTGGTCATGCCTTGAGCACTGTATTGGTCATAGAATCATAGAATGGTTAAGATTGGAAGGGACCTTAAAGATCATCAAGTTCCAAACCCCTGCCATGAGCAGGGAACCCCACTACTACATCAGGTTGCACAAAACCTCATCCAACCTGGCCTTAAAAACCTCCAGAGATGGGGCATCAACAACCTCCCTGGGCAACCCATTCCAGTTCCTCACAATCCTTACAGTGAATAACTTCTTCCTAATATCTAACCTAAATCTCCCCTCTCAGTTTAAAACCATCACCCCTTGTCCTATCACTGCCCTCTCTGATGAAAAGCCCCTCCCCAGCTTTCCTGGAGCCCCTTCAGGTACTGGAAGGTGCTCTAAGGTCTCTCCAGAGCCTTCTCTTCTCCAGGCTGAACAGCCCCAACTCTCCCAGCCTGTCTTCATAACAGAGCTGCTCCAGGCCTTTGATTACCCTTATGGCCCTTCTCTGGACCCTCTCCAACAGGTCTATATCTTTCCTGTGCTGAGGGCACCACAGCTGTACACAGTGTTTTAGGATTTCTATGGGAAGTCCCTCAGCCCCTGGTATTGCCATGCCCTGTGCTCTTGTGGTACTTTGGATGAGAGGCTGGTTGTGTGTCCTGCTCAGCTCCTGGCTCCTTCCATGCCCTGGTTCTTCCTTACCCTTTCTCCAAGTGACAAGAGCAGCATCAAAGCCAGAGGGCATCACCCCTGGCATCTCTGGGGTGGGTCTGACTGCAGGTTTCAAACCTGTCCTTCACATAAGGGATCAAAATGGGATTTGTCCCTCAAAGCTCACGACCCACCACCATTGGGGAGCTCCAACCAGAAACCAGAGCTCTCTGCAGGTGGCACTGGGGGAGTGATGCTTTACAGACCCTGGGTCATCCAGCAGCTCCTTTCAGCCCCTTTTCCCCTTGGCCACAGAGCAGGACATGATGTAGAAAAACTAATATGTTTGAATTAGGATTCATCCCTTTCTTTGCAGGCTTTTAGGGAGACAACTAACTTATTTAACCAGTTAAAAAGCAGCCCCAGTGCTCCAACCCTTCTAGTTTGTTTTAATAGTTTTGCAGATATGCCCTGCACCTTGGGCTGGCTGAGAAATCTCTTTTGGATTCTTGCTGGCTGAAAAAAAAAGCTGGTTTAAGATAAAGGGGAACTGTTTTTTTTATCAACTGGGCACCATATCTATGTGCAAAGCAAAGCATGAAAAACAGGGCTGAGATTCAACATGATCAAGGACACTCCAATTAAAACTAAACACCAGCAGGTGATCTGGAAGGACTCAGGCTTTGATGGCTATTTTCTTTTTTCCTTCAGTACACATGATAAAACAAATTGTCTGGAAGTTTCTTTCTTTAAGCCTATTCTAATGTAAAAAGGGAGAAATTGTCCAGAAAAATCCCAGACACTTGATGTCTCTCACCTTTTCATGTAAAAGAATGGTGGTTTCCATAGGAACTTCAATCCTGGATAGAAGCAGAAAAACGTAGTTTCAAATCACCCAAAACTGTCAATAAGTGGTGTCTGAGCAGTTGGATGTACAGCTGTTTAATGACATTACTGGGATATTTTCCAACTTTACAGAGAGATTAATGCTCTCCATTATAATTCAGATACACCATAATAAATCTTGCCTTCATTTTATCAGGAAAAAAAAAAAAAATTAAAATCCAATTTTTGAGCAAAGAATAGAGCAACCTGACTATGGAAATGATCCAAGGATCCCTTAAAAGCTCCTCAGAGCTACTGAAATCTGCTGCTACCCGTGATTTCATGCAACACTGATCAGATGGTTCCTGGAATTAAATGTAGCTCAAGGAAGTTTCCTTTTCCCTTTCTTAACCTTCTGCCCCTGCTTGCCTGGTATCTGGTTTTCATTAACACTTTTACAAGCTCTTGGTAACTCCTGTGGGCACCACAAGGTTCAGGTCAAGCTCCCACCCCTCCAGATGACCCAGGACTTTGTGGGCATCCTCAGATGGGGCTAATTTTAAAAGCCAAAATTTCCAGCCCATCCTGCCTGCTTGTTTGAGACCTCCACTGTAGTCGGTGCCATATTGACCACCCTCTTCTCCTCCTTATCCACCAGTTGATGTTTTGCCTCTGCCTCTGAAGACCACTCTGGCACCAACCTCCAAAAAACCTGTGCAGTGCATAACCAAAAGCAAAGCTGCCAGCAAGAAAGGTATGGCACCAGGTTGGCTCAGGCTGTTTTGCAAAGAGGGGTTGCTGAGCTTCTGAGGGACCCCAGGGTTCAACTGGAGGGTGTCCAGGGACAGGGGAGGTGGCAACCACAAGAGGACCCTGCACGGGTGGGCATCCAGGTCTGCCTAGACCCACTGCTCCAGGTGGAGCTGACCTCTGCCTTTATGAGCGGTTCCCTGGGATATACAAGGGTTTAGGAGGTACTTCCATTTAGCTCTGCCTAAGCTCTGGTGTCACTTGGGTGTGCAGCCCCTGTGGGTGCAGTGTTAGTCCTCCAGGCATGGGAAATTCCTGTATCAGAGAGGACAGCACAAAAAAGGTCACTGGGGCTCATGGCCAAGTTCCCTGCAATGCCTTCAGATGTAATACATCCCCCAAGGGATGCCCAGGGTGATGGTCTTGTCCTCCACTCCTCCTGAGGACGTTCCTGGCTTTGCTCTCCTCCCCACCCTTCATCCCCCAAAGCTGCCAGGGTGGGATGGTGCTGGGTGCTGATCTGGGAGGGCAGCTCCACACCATCTCCCCTCCTGCTCTCCAGGTGCCTGCAGCCCCCTGGTGTGGGTCCCGCTGGCCACCGGTGCCCTGGTCCTCCTGCTGAGCCTGGTCCCCACCGCCCACCACCTCCACTGTAAGTATCCCGCCAGCCCAGGGGGACAATGAGGGGTGTCAGACCCCAGGACAGCCCGGGAGCAGGATGGGGAGCTGGGAGTAGGTCCTGGGGCTGATGGACACCATCTCTTCCCAGATCTGCGGCGGAGGCTGTGGCTTCGTATCCACAGGCAGTAAATCCCAGTGGCTCTCCCCAGCTTGAGCAGGCAGGGAGAAGATACCAACCTTTCCTGCATGGTGCTGGGCCCTGCCTGGATGTGACCTGGGGAGGACCTTACAGGATGCAGACGTGGGCTTGCACTGTGAGACAGACATTTCTTCCCTGCCATGGACCATGACTTTAATATTTTTCCTTGCTACAAGAGCTGGCAAAAGGTGCAGGAGCAAACCAAAGGCTGGTAGATCAGACTTGGTTAATGAACACTTTGAGAGCAGACAGCAGGGGCAGGTCGCTGCACAGCTTGTGAAGGCCCTGTCCAGGCATATTTGTTAGAAATAGTGAATATATTCACTACTTCTCAGCCATTCTGCTCTGCAGGCTGGTGTCCGGTGGCTGCACAGGGTGCAGGACATGGCTGCGTGACAAGCAAAGAGCCACAGCCTCTGCCTGAGAAGGAGTTAAGGCAGAAGTACAGCTCCGGGGGAGCAGGTCTGGGAAGGCAACTTCTCCCACAGGAGGCTGCAAACAGCCCAGAGTGGGAGAGGAAAGCCAGACAAAGCCAGGCACCCAAGGCCAAACACCTGGCACAGCCCGAAGGCCAACACGACCTCTGAGAGCAAACGGCAGCTGGGGGCTGGCCCGAAGCCCAGCAGGGTGACAGAGTGACAGCAATGTCCCTTCTGGTGGCCCTGTGTGCTGGGGGAATGCCCGTGTGTGCTGAGCCCTCAGCAATGTCCGTGGGCTCAGGCCCATGGGTGCTGAGCCCCGAGCACTGCCAGAAGCAGGATAGGTCTCCCCAGGGTTGCTAACGTGGCTCAGCCACTGCCCAGAGGTGCCAGCCCAACGTGGGGCTGGAAATCCAGCACCTGGCCAAGGGCAGGTGGCACTGGGTGCATCCCCAGCCCCTCATCTCTGCTGAACAGGGCACAGGGCTGTGTCAGCTGCAGCGAGTGCCACAGGAAGGGGGTCAGACACCTCCTGTCCCCACCAGCACAGGTGGGAAGGACAGCAGCTGTTTTTACAGCTGAAGAAGATACAGGGTATTCCTGTCCTGCCTGTGTCCTTACAGCTGCCCCAGATCCAAGGACCGTGTGGCTCCAGAATCCCCAGAGTTTTCCCTCCCCTCCCAGCAGTGGGGAACTGCTGCTCTCCCCTCTAATTCATATTTTCTGGAGGACTTGATCTCAAAAGCAGCCGTGGGTCCTCCCTGAGATGGATGTTTCCCCTAAATGACACAGAAATGAAGCAGGCAGGGGTGCAGGCCGAGCTGGCCTTCCTGGGCTGGGATGCCCACCCAGGAGCTCAGGTGACCCCAGGCCCCAACCCTCCAGGGATGCTGCAAGAGGGGTCCCCAAGCATCCCTGCCTCCAACACCCCACACCAGCAGCACACTCTAGCCTCTGTGAATGCTTAAGTGAACTAAACCCACCATTTTTCTACCCTGCAAGGACTCCGTGCACCAACCTTTGCTCTAGGAGCAGAGGATTTGTATGATGAGGACAGCTACAAGGAAACCCCTTTGAAACTCCCATGGGCAGACATTTATTTTTTCAAAACCAAGAGCTTTTCCCTCTGTCTGCAGCTTCTTTTGAAATCCCAGCTCTTGAGACAACCTGACCTTACTGTCCACCCCGGCTTCACTTCTCCCACCTCTTAGCCAGCACAGGAATTGGCCTCCCATGACACTGGGTCTGGAGAGTGAAAGACAGGCTGCAACACTCCAACCCTCCTCTCCCACAGGAAGGGGAGCAACCTCAGGGATAATCCTGCCTGCTCCACTCCTCCTCCCTCCATCCCACCCTCACACCAGCCCCATGGTGTCCAACCCTTGCTGAAACCATCTCACCTTGACAGACTTCAGCCACCGCATTATCCCAACTCCAGTAACACCCACTCAAAGGACAGGGATTCACCCCTCAGCTCTCTGCCCACCAGTAACTGTAACAGCCAGCAAAGCATTTGCTCCATGTCTGAATTCCCCAATTTGGCTTCATTGTTCCTTTGTACTTTGAAAAAAACCTTGAAAAATCCCCAAACTCCATATCATCTGCATGCAGTGAAAACAGGAGCAACATCCCTGGCTGTCCCCTCCCGTCTAAACACAGGTTTGTGCAGTTTAACAATGGAAATAATGAAAAAAATTGCAGTAATTCCTGTAATCATCAATGGGGTGTTTTAAGACAATAAACCTCAGAGAGGTTTTAGCAGCAGGTTTCACAACTGCACGAGCCAGTGGAAAAAAAATAATAAAAATCACCATTTCATAGATTTTTTTTTCCCCAGAGCGTATACAAGAAAAAGAGATAGAAACACTAATAAAAAGATGGTGTTATGTCTGGGAAAATTAGACTGGTCCCTGATATCTGCAGCTTCTTTCATTTCCTTTCCTACTCATCACTGTGCTGAGAGCACGACGACAAGACCAACGAAGGGTCAGGGACACCCCAGGTCCTGGCACGTGGGGAAAAAGGGATGTTTCCATCCTGAAACCTAACAGGAAAATCTCTCTGTGCATCTCTGCTAATGGCACAGTGCCCAGATCCATGAAGGGAGAGGGACAGGAATGGCATCACCTGTCACAGTATCACAATTAAGGGAGTCCATAATTTACACTTTGTTCCCTTCCAAGGATGGACCAGCCTTCTATCACCTCCTGCTGTCACTCTCCTCCCCCCCAGCAAGGAATATCCATACCTAGAAGGAAAAATAATTACATTTTATATATAACCCCAAACCCTCACATGAGAGGTTAATAAACAATGTCATCTTAGATGGCAAAGGGAGATGCCACAAAGACAAAAGGCCTTGGAATAGGACCAGGAGGGGTTTGCAGACCTATGGGCACAAAGTGTGACCTGTGTTTTGCCCACCCCCACCAATCATCAGCCAACAAACTGTAAAAGAGGTAAAATAAATCATGTTGCAATAATGTCATATTATTATTTTATCATTTATATTCTATACTTACATTCCATGTATATTACGTATTCTATAATTATTTGGAAAATGGACTACAGAATATATAATTATATATTCTATATTATTTTTAAAATACTACAGTTATTTTTTCAATAAACGTTCTTTTCAATAAGCAGGTATATCTTGAAAGCATTAAAATATTCAAGGAGAGCAGAGCAGAAATATGGGTATTTCAGGCATGGAAGTGAATACTCTTCATGTTTTTGTAAAACTTCTGTAAATGGATTGATAAAAAAATTGGCAGCCTTTCCAGAGTGTCTCAGTTGCTGATCTAATACTGGCAGGGCTCAATTTTTCTTCATTCTTTTAAGCTGTCCAGTCATTTCTCTGTGGAGGGCCTGAGTTTTTGTCAGAGAAACAAGGGAAACCAAATCAGGTGCAGCTGAAAACATTTGATTGAAAACAAGCTACTGACATGACAGCAGAAGCAGTACCTGATTTTAAAGATCCTAAATATATAGTTATATAAATACATAACTAAATATATAACAGTTAGTTATCACCCCTCTGCAGCAGAGTGCAAACCCTAACAAACATGTTCCCCATCCCGATGTGCCAGCACATTCACCTTCATTGGAACCATGCTGAGACGTGGGAACCAGGAATTTTCCCTGTTTGGTCTCACAAAGGTTCTGCTTTTGAAAAAGCCCTGGTGAAACTGCTGCTGTTGCTTGTGCAAAGCTCCAGAAAGCATCACCCATACCCACAGGCAAGTGGTCACCCGGAGGCAGCAGCAAGGTTGAAGCTTGTTGGCAGGGCGGAAGCCCCCGTGGTTAGAGAAGAAAACCACAAGGAGTTTAACAAAAGCACGAAACATGCCCCCGGGGCACGGGGCTTTCTGGTGGGTTTCAGCTCACAGACCACCCCAAAGAGTGACTCAGCCTCCCAAGGCAGCAGGAACGATCCTCTCTGCTCCGCTGCACCGTCCTGAGGACGGCCACCCTTGGCAGGAGATGGCCAGGGCTCCTGCACTGCTCCTTCTGCTGGCTCTGGAGCTCTGTGAGTATGGACACGGGGTTCTGCATCGCACTCGCCGGGAGGGGCAAGTAAACCCCTTCCACTGAATCCAGGACGTTGGGATAAACAGCCAAAGGGAGGTGGGGGGTGCAGGAGCTGGACTTGGTGATCCAGGCTATCCAAGGAGGTGGTTGAGCCACCATCCCTAGAGCCATCAAAAAAGACAGATGTGGAGCCAGAGGAAAGGGATCAGCGATGGATGTGGCAGAGTTAGGGTGGTGGTTGGACTCAATGATCTTGAAGGACTTTTCCAACGGGAATGATACTGTGATACTGTGAAAAGCAAACCAAGGAGGCTGACTTGGGGGTCTGCTCGCTCAGCGTGCAGGTCACGGCAGCATCGCCTCAGCCAGCGCGGGGCAGCCATGGGAAGGGAGCCCGGGTAGAAAAGTGCTGCTGGAGGAGACAGGGAAGGGGGAAACCAGGGGATTTAGCAGCCTGAGGTTCCAGGGAGACACCAGACAAGCTGGAAGGGGTAACGTCCCTGGGAAGGCAGCTGAAAGGCTTTTCAGAAGGGCTGCACCCACCTCTAAAGCCCAGGTGGCTGATTGCTGAGCACCCTCCACACGCAATCCCAGCAAGGACTCCTTCAGGTCACCTGGACACCATGGTCCTTCCTTGACATTCAACCTCACGCCGCATGGACAGCGAAGGAGGTGTGCACAGAGGGGACACAGCTCTTCCTGAGCTGTTCCCATGAGGATGTCTCTCCCACAGGCTGCCTTGGGATCCGTGGCCACAGGTACCAGATGACAGCCAGGTTTCGTGACAGGAACATCAAGCACCCCCGGGAGGGAGAACAGCTGGAGCTGGAGTGTCTGACCAACAAGGATGACTCTGGCATGTTCTGGATCCGACAGGACATGGGTGGGACCCTTCACTTCATTGTATTCATCTCTTCCCTGTCCCGAACCACCTTTGAGAGGAATGAGAGGACATCCACACGCTTCTGGGCATGGAAAGATGGCACGATCTACCGGCTGGTAGTGAAGTCCTTCACGCCACAGGACGAGGGGAACTATTTCTGCCTCATGAACAGCAACCAGATGCTGTACTTCAGCTTTGTACCTGCCTTCTTCCTAGGTCAGTAACACCCCCTACCCAACCTCACCTAGCTCTGCCAAAATGCCCAGCACCTCCTGCCTCTGCCCTTTTTAATCCATCCCCTCTCCCACAAACTCCTCTTCCCTGCTTGCGTGCTCAAGGCATCTTGTGACCAACTCACTGGTCCTCCTGCCAGAGGCTCTGCTTCCAGCCAGACCCAGCACCACCTCCCCATCCCCACTTCTCCAGCCCTTTCGTGGCTCTGAAGGGATAAGACCACAGCAAAGTCCACCACCCTGTCCTTCCTCACCTCATGTAGGGCCCAAAAGTCCTCCCAACCTCAGGTACTCAGGCTTTTGGAGGGTGGTGGCAGAAAGCAAGAAATGAGGAGCCTGCAACTCCTTATTTGTCCTTGGGAGACCTTCACTCTGGGAGTCATCATCCAAAGGGGGCTCTTTGAAGAGCCCTACAGTGGCCATAGGAGCAGCCGTGGCCTGGCAGGGCTGAGAGAGTAGAAGGGCAGGAGGAAGCTGATTTATTTTGTTGTCCTGTATGCTACATTCATTCATTTTTGTTTACAGTCACCACCACAGCAGCACTCACCACAGCAGCAGCCACCAACCAGACTGACATCACCAGGGACCCCTGCCTGAAGAGCCCGGCTCCAGGTATTCCAGCTCCAGGGAGGGAGAGGAGAAGAGATGGGCTCCAAGGAGGATCCTGCAGGCTTTTTGGGATGAGGGGGAAGGAAAAATCCTTGAAATTTGGTGAGGGTTGGATAACTGGGTGTGTGCAGCTGGAGGGGTTAAATCCCAACATGTCCTTCCAGGTAGGAAGGCTAAGGATGACTTCCAAAGCCTCAGGATGTCTCATGACTGGGTACATCAAGAAGAGGTGGAGGGAGGGCAGAGCCCTGGGGGCTGGGGCTGGTCTGAGTCCCAGCCAGGGACACAAAAACTTTTGGCTACGTGTTCTCCTCAATCCCTAGGAACACGTTGAGAGGGGCATTCAGAAACCCTCTCCAATAGGGATGACACCCACACTGCACTTGTGGACATGCCTGGCACCCACCTCTGCCTCGCAAGCCAGGGGAAGCCCTCTGCTTCAGCACCAGCCTCACTGAACACCAGGCAGGCCCCTTAGCTCCAACACAGTTGGCCTTAACACCAGCCGTGACCACCTGGAGGACCTTTCCTCTTCTCTATTCCTGCAGACACCAGCAAGGAGAAAGAGCTGAATTACTTCTGTGACATCCTGATCTGGGTTCACTTGTCAGTCACCTGCCTCCTGCTCCTCTTGGCCCTGGCTATCACCATCATGCTGTGCCAATGTAAGACTCACCCCTAAACCCCCTGTAGATATTCCTCCAGCCCAAAACCACAGCCCTGTCCTTCAGGGGAATGGATCTTCTAGCCATGTCCTTTAGGCAGGGATCTGAGAACCAGGGCACAGTCAGCCCAGGAGAAGGACACGGCTAGAAAAATCAGTGTCCATCTCTTCCTCACCAGCAGGCTTAGCCTGAGACATAATTATCAAGTTCTACAGCACAAGGAAAAAAAGAGATGATAAATAGAGAACACTTACTCCATCAAACTGCTTTGGCTCTACGGTCCTTGAGCTGGTGTCTTAGGGGCTAAAAATGGGCCTGCAAGTTCTAACGCCGAGACTCCCATGAGCAGCTCAAGCTGCAACCAAACGAGCCACTTAATTACACAGGCTCAGGGACTGCAAAGGTTGAAGCAGTGATGCAAAATCTCTGGGCAGGCAAAAGTCCTTTGGTGAAATGTCAGGTTTGAAATGTCTTCAAATTACCCTGAGCAAAGCAGTGAGTGCAAGCACCTCAAAATCCATTTAACGCTCGTTGAAATCGGTTTAACTTCCTTTGGGGAGTGCCCTGATACCCCCAGAAATGACAGAGCTGCCATTAAACCAGCTCAGCTCGTTTTCCTGGAACACCAAAGAGTTGCTGCTGAATTAGCCTAGCTAAATCCTCACTGACCCCACGGCCTGGAGCTGGTGTGAGATAAATTTACCAGCTGACCCACTGCTTAAAAGTGCAGTTCTTCAGCATCCTTCAGCCTTGAAAAATACTCATGGCCACAGCCTGCAGCAACAGGAAGGAAAACACGAAGAAAACACCAACGAGCCACATCCAAAATTCATCCTTCCCAAGGCAAACAGCTGATGCTGCAGCAAAGCACCTGGAGCTGGTCCAAATTCCCTCTGAGGTCACCAGGAGCCAAGAGCCTTCCATGTGCACCAGGATTCCCCAGTGACCTGCAACAATGTTAACCTGCCAAGGCCCTCAGTGATTTATTTCTGCCTTCTGATGCTGATGTGAACCATCAGTGAAAAGCCATTAGCTACTGATCTAATACTGGCAGGGCTCAATTTTTCTTCATTCTTTTAGGCTGTCCAGTCATTTTCTGTGGAGGGCCTGAGTTTTTGTCAGAGAAACAAGTAAAACAAATCAGGTGCAGCTGAAGACATTCAATTGAAAACAAGCTAGTGACAAGACAGCAGAAGTAGTACCTGATTTTAAAGGTCCTAAATATATAAAAAAATACTTTTGCAGAGTCCTAAACACAGATGAGTTGGACAGGCCTACAGAGAAAGGAGGAGTAAGATCACTATTAATTGATTACACTTGAACTGCATGCAAAGGGAAAGGAGATACCTATATCCTTGGTGCTGTTTCAATTCCTTCTGATTTATCCTGGGCCAGAAGAGCTCTGTGCACTCTAGCTTCTTATTAGATATCTCCTCCTGGCAGGAAAAAGGGCTTCACAGCAGGACTTCTAGGCATCCAGATCAGCCCCGTTAAAGGGGAGCTTTGGAACATCTTCTCCTGCCACCGTATGCAACAAGACACATCCCAGAAGCTGAAAAAAAAAATAAATAAAATAAACAAATCCTGATCTTTCCTAGCTGTTATTGGATGGTGTTAGTGCACAGACACAGCCCTACACCTGCTCACCTCAGCAGGGGCACAGAAAAGGCCCTTCCCCAGCTTCCAGAAGCATCCAAGGCACTAGAGCCCCTCTCCGCACACACCAGCTCGCCTGGGTGCTCCACTAGGGCAGAGATGAAACAGTTCACAGGGACCTTAAATATGGAGGTGTTGTTTCCTCTGTATTGGCAGTTATTCATAGTGACACTTCTACAAATACATATTATTATATCTAGTTATATTATCCCTCATCTATTTTACATTACACGTAAGTATATAGAATATTTTCAATACAATTATAACATATATCATAGATTACATTTAAATGTATTTTAGATAACCGTATTATAGGTATTATTTTTATATTAGTTCTGTTCATATAGATATGTGTGTGTGTGTTATTATCTACATATTGTCAAGAAATAAAAGAAAAAATACTAGGAGGAAAAAATGCCTTCAGGCAGTGTCGTGGTTTGGGCCCAACAGGACAACAAAGCACCAGCCCCGTGGCCGCTCACTCAGCTCCCCCCTCACACACTCTGGGATGGGGAGGACAAACCCAACCAGAAGCTCATGGGTCGAGACAAAGCACAAGGAGGGTTCTTCACTGATTAAGGTCCCGGGAAAAACAGACTCAACTTGGGGAAAAACTAATAATTTAATTTCACACTAATCAAACGCACCCAGGACACAGACACACCCAGAGCAGGGCTCACACACGTGACCCCCACCCCTCCCTTCTTCCCGCCCAAATCCCTTCGTTCCCGGTTTCTCTCCCTCCTTCCCCCCAGCGGCACAGGGGGATGGGGATGGGGTTTAGAGTCAGGTCACAGGCTGGTGCTTCCTGCTGCTCCTTCCTCCTCAGGAAGAAGGATTCCTCACAGTCCTGCCCTGCTTCCCCACGGGGTCCCTCCCATGGCAGAGAGTCCTCCACCAACCTCTCCTCCATGAGTCCTTCCCACCAGGCCCGGAGCTGCTCCAGCCTGGGCTTCCCACAGAGTCACGGCTGCTTCGGGAACAGGCACCTCCCCTGGCCCGGGGGCTTCCATGGCTGCATCATCCCAGGCCACTGGCAGCAAATCCAAGTTCACCCCTCCTGGTGCCTTCAGGGAATGTTCCACCACGTTCCTCCACGAGTGCAGGGGCACAGCTGCCATCTCGCCGTGGGCTGCAGGGAAACTTCTGCTCGGGCATCTGCTTCCCCTTCTTCCTCACCAACCTTGGGAGGACTCTCTGCCATGGGAGGGACCCCGTGGGGAAGCAGGGCAGGACTGTGAGGAATCCTTCTTCCTGAGGAGGGAGGAGCAGCAGGAAGCACCAGCCTGTGACCTGACTCTAAACCCCATCCCCATCCCCCTGTGCCGCTGGGGGGAAGGAGGGAGAGAAACCGGGAACGAAGGGATTTGGGCGGGAAGAAGGGAGGGGTGGGGGTCACGTGTGTGAGCCCTGCTCTGGGTGTGTCTGTGTCCTGGCTGTGTTTGATTAGTGTGAAATTAACTTGTTATTCTTTCCCCAAGTTGAGTCTGTTTTGCCCATGATCTTAATCACTGAAGAACCCTCCTTGTCCTTGTCTCAACCCATGAGCTTCTGGTTGGGTTTGTCCTCCCCACCGTGGGGGGAGGTGAGTGAGCAGCCGTGGGGCTGGTGCTTTGTTGTCGGGTTGGGCCCAAACCACGCGGGCCAACAGCTAAGGAAGAGTTAAGGGTTCTGCACTAAAGTATGGGATGATGGGAAACAGAGTGTCAGAGGAAATGGACCTGAAGTCTTGTAGCAAACAGCTTCCTTAATGCAACACATGGTAATGAGATCTCATAGTTGAGAATATAAAAACCACTGGTTTGGTTCAGAGCAAAGGTCTGTCCAAACCACTCTTCTTTCTCCAGCATTGGCTACGAGCAGATTGCTAAGGAATCATGAGGACAAGACAACCATATCTGGCACTTTCCCTTGATATTCAGGTTATTTTTAACTAAAAAGGTTTCCTGGGCCTGTTGCTGTCTGTTGTGTAACCCACAACGGACCCCTCTCCCAGGCTCTGCATCCTCAGTGTCCTTTGGCAGGGACTTCTGTTTGAGGATGAGTTTGTTTGTTTTCAGCCTGACCCACAAGTTAGATTGGAGCTGCCAACTCCAGATGTGGCACTGGCAGAGTAAATTGTCACCACTCCCCAAAAGGTGCCATCATGGATTGCTGATTGCTGATGGAAGGGACCTAAAAGATCACCTAGATCCAACCCCCTCCATGGGCAGAGACACCTCCCACCAGCCCAGGTTGCTCAGAGCCCCATCCAACCTGCCCTTGAACACCTCCAGGGATGGGGCAGCCACAGCTTCTCTGGGCAACCTGTGTCAGTGTCTCTCCACTCTCACAGGAAGTAATTTCCTCCTAAAGTCTAACCTAAATCTCCCCTCTTCCAGTTTTGGTCCATTGCCCCTTGTCCTCTCACTTCAAGCCCTTGTAAAAAGCCCCTCCCCAGCTTTCCTGGAGCCCCTTCAGGCACTGGAAGGTGCTCTAAGGTCTCCCTGGAGCCTTCTCTTCTGCAGGCTGAACAGCCCCAACTCTCTCAGCCTGTCTTCATAGGAAGCCACAAAAAGCTGTTCAAGGAAAACTCATAACACATTCAGGTCTTTTTGTACCAGCCTCTCAGCTGAGCTACCAACAACATGGAGATTATGGAGATTTTTGACCAAGTGAGCAGGTTAGAGGTTTACAACATGGAAAGAGCAGAGCACAGGAGTGGTTTGCACTCTGTGTTTTAAGGCACGTGGTGTTTACACAGAGCACCCAGGAGACAGTGCAGTTTTGGCCACTGAGGTGCAAACAGGCAGCTACAGTGGAAAGAGCCTGTGGATCTGGTGAGTGACAGTTGCACTTGATGTTCTCCAAACCCCTTCAATGCTGCAGCTTTGTAAAGAAAAGGGGGCAGCAACTTGCTCATAAACCACAGCTTCATTTCACACCGGAAGAGCTGTATGCTACAGTCTCAGCATGTATTTTTCCTCTCTTTGAAACAAAAGGTTTGCAGCTAAATTCTGAAATCTTCATTAAGTTTCCATTCCTCCTTAGGAAAGAGATCAAAGGTCAATGACAGGAAGGATCAGCAATGCTGAAGCAAACACAATTCAGTGTCACACCCCAGGTCACAGCTGTGGACCACTTGCAGGGATCACACAAGACCTGCTCACCAGCAGCAAGGTTGCATCATTGCTGAGCAATGGGATGTCCACCTGAGGCACTACGAGGAGATACCATGGGCAGCAGAAACAGTGGATCTGGTAGAGCATGGGCATTTGGATGCTCCTTTTGTGTCTATCATCCACCCACCACAGCATCATTCCCATGTCCTGAGATGTGCTCCTGCTGCCAGCCACACAATGTGGTCAGACATCCATGCACTGTCTGATGTTACAAAGAAGCTAAAGAGTTTCTTACCACTATGCAAAAGCTACTGATCCTTCCACAAAACAACTAGGAAATCAATCACATCTAAAACCCAGCACCTCCTCCTGCTCTGATGCCCCAAGCTCCCTCTCATTTCCCATCTCTGCTCTGTGAAATGGATGGAAGCCAGCACAAAGAAAATTAATCCTAAACTCACCTCCTGCCAAGTCCCATTCCAAAAATGTGGATCCTCATCAGTCTGTCTCTTCCCTGTGTGGTTTTGTCTCTTCTATCCTTGCTCCTGTCTCCTCCTGCTTAATTGTTGGACAGTAATTAAACGCAGACTTAGGCTTGCCTTAGTATATAAAGATAAACCTAAGTCATAAGTGACTTAGGTTGGAGTTCACCAGCAATCACAGCCCTGCAACCTCAGCTATGAGCAAAATAAAACATACGGGTAGGTTTGGGAGAAAGAAAGAATCACCTTCTACTGCCTAACCAGTCTGTCTGGTCTCCTGACATCTCTTACGCGATGCTCTGCAGAAGTTATTGGTTATTTGAGATCTTCCTTCTTCCTTAGTCATGTCATAACTGTGGCACTACAACAGAAATTGCTAATAAAACTTGTTATTAATGCCAGTTTCACTGATTTGACCTTGGTCCTCAGTCTTGCCTTAAAAGGACATATTCATTAGCAGTTTATTGCAGCAGCACAAAGGGGAATAGCTCCCCCTGAAGCCACCTCCTGTGACTCCCCAGCATGAGCCATGAGGAGCAAGAGGAAGGACACCCAGCAGAGGAATCTCTGGGCTCCTGTTTGGCACCTGGAACAGAGTCACAATACAATTTACTGCAACTCAAGGGCAAGAGAGAGGAAAGATGTCACTGCTAAGAAAGTCACCAGCCCTCCACGGATGATCATTTAGCTGCACAGGTTCCCCCAGCACCTCCATCACCACATCTTGGAGGACATGCACTACGTGCAGTAGTTAAGTATCCACCCTCTACAGCAGAGTGGAAACCCTGACAAACATGTTCCCCCTCCCCATGTGCTAGTACATTCACCTTCATTGGAGCCGTGCTGAGACGTGGGAACCAGGAATTTTCCCTCTTTGGTCTCAAGAGGGTTGTGCTTTTGAAAAAGCCCTGGAGATGTCCTATTCTGTCACTGAAATCTGATAGTGATGGAAGGGAGGGGAGCCTCACATAACAATCCTGGTGGACAAGAGACACCAGCTCACTTCAGCATCCCAGAAAAGATGACAGTCAACTGTAGTCATCTACAAGGCAGGCCCATGGCTTCAGCTCCTTGCCTGTGTTCCTCCATCAGCCCATGAAGACAGGCCCAAGAGCACCTCATCCCATTATAAAGGGAGAATGAATTCTCCTTAGGATGAGGAGATAATAAATTGCCCACTGAAATCAGAAGGGCCTACACAGGTAGCATCACTTAGATATCTCATCTGGAGACAGCTGGAGAGCCTTGCAAGAACCTCAAGCCTGCCCAAATCTGCTGTTTCAGGTAGACATCACAAGCATCACAGCCTCATCAAAGTACCAATCTCACACCTCCCAGCAGGCCGAGGAGCAGCTTTCCTCACTCACCAACAGGCTTTGATGCTCAATGAAATGAACCCAGTTCCTAAGCCACTTTCCATAACTCATCTCTAAGCAGCAGCCACAAAAGCAGAGGCACCAAAGCCAGCAGCACCCAGTTTCTGACTTGCTCAGGAACAAGGGGCTTTCTGTGCAAAGGAGGGACAGAAGAACAGCTCACACAGAAAAACAACTAGAAGGAAAGCCAGAAACGGTCAACTGGAGAAATAAATAAGACACCACAGCCTCACAGTCTGGTGAAACAGCTGCTGTAGTTTGTGCAAAGCTCCAGAAAGCATCACCCATACCCACAGGCAAGTGGTCACCCAGAGGCAGCAGCAAGGTTGAAGCTTGTTGGCAGGGCGGAAGCCCCCGTGGTTAGAGAAGAAAACCACAAGGAGTTTAACAAAAGCACGAAACATGCCCCCGGGGCACAGGGCTTTCTGGTGGGTTTCAGCTCACAGACCACCTGCCTTGCACAAAGCAGCTTTTGCAGAGCAAGTGCAGAGAACAATTGAGCACCTGAAGAACAGCTGTGTTCTGCAGTGCATGTGCCTGGAGATAACAAAGACACACCAGGAGGTGCTACGGGACACCCCTGCCTTGCTTGCTGGGCAATAAAATATGGGCCCTGCAGCCAAAGTGCAGGGATTGACCGTGACTTCTGTGGAGCTGGAGCTGCTGTGAACCCTCAAACGGCTGGAGCCAGCAGGCTGTGGGGGCTGATCCCACCTCAGGCACCAGCACCATCAGGCTGAACCTCTAGGGAACCCATCAAGGCAAGACCCTCGAGGCACCATTAGGAACCAGTAACTACAAATTATCCCAAATTCTGGATTCTGGAATGGAATTTCTTCAGAAGTGTTTTGGGGTTTGTTCCCTTCATGTTGCCACCGTCTCTTTACCCAAGAGGGTCCTGGTGACATCACATCCTCCCCAAAGTGTGACACGGCCTCCCAAGGCAGCAGGAACGATCCTCTCTGCTCCGCTGCACCGTCCTGAGGACGGCCACCCTTGGCAGGAGATGGCCAGGGCTCCTGCACTGCTCCTTCTGCTGGCTCTGGAGCTCTGTGAGTATGGACACGGGGTTCTGCATCGCACTCGCCGGGAGGGGCAAGTAAACCCCTTCCACTGAATCCAGGACGTTGGGATAAACAGCCAAAAGGGAACTAAAAAGCAAACCAAGGAGGCTGACCTGGGGGTCTGCTCGCTCAGCGTGCAGGTCACGGCAGCATCGCCTCAGCCAGCGCGGGGCAGCCATGGGAAGGGAGCCCGGGTAGAAAAGTGCTGCTGGAGGAGACAGGGAAGGGGGAAACCAGGGGATTTAGCAGCCTGAGGTTCCAGGGAGACACCAGACAAGCTGGAAGGGGTAACGTCCCTGGGAAGGCAGCTGAAAGGCTTTTCAGAAGGGCTGCACCCACCTCTAAAGCCCAGGTGGCTGATTGCTGAGCACCCTCCACACGCAATCCCAGCAAGGACTCCTTCAGGTCACCTGGACACCATGGTCCTTCCTTGACATTCAAGGAATGGCCAGTGAAGGAGGTGTGCACAGAGGGGACACAGCTCTTCCTGAGCTGTTCCCATGAGGATGTCTCTCCCACAGGCTGCCTTGGGATCCGTGGCCACAGGTACCAGATGAGAGCCAGGTTTCGTGACAGGAACATCAAGCACCCCCAGGAGGGAGAACAGCTGGAGCTGGAGTGTCTGACCAACAAGGATGACTCTGGCATGTTCTGGATCCGACAGGACATGGGTGGGACCCTTCACTTCATTGTATTCATCTCTTCCCTGTCCCGAACCACCTTTGAGAGGAATGAGAGGACATCCACACGCTTCTGGGCATGGAAAGATGGCACGATCTACCGGCTGGTAGTGAAGTCCTTCACGCCACAGGACGAGGGGAACTATTTCTGCCTCATGAACAGCAACCAGATGCTGTACTTCAGCTCTGGCCAGCCTGCCTTCTTCCCAGGTCAGTAACACCCCCACCCAACCTCGCCTAGCTCTGCCAAAATGCCCAGCACCTCCTGCCTCTGCCCTTTTTAATCCGTCCCCTCTCCCACAAACTCCTCTTCCCTGCTTGCTTGCTCAAGGCATCTTGTGACCAACTCACTGGTCCTCCTGCCAGAGGCTCTGCTTCCAGCCAGACCCAGCACCACCTCCCCATCCCCACTTCTCCAGCTCTTTCGTGGCTCTGAAGGGATAAGACCACAGCAAAGTCCACCACCCTGTCCTTCCTCACCTCATGTAGGGCCCAAAAGTCCTCCCAACCTCAGGTACTCAGGCTTTTGGAGGGTGGTGGCAGAAAGCAAGAAATGAGGAGCCTGCAACTCCTTATTTGGCCTTGGGAGACCTTCACTCTGGGAGTCATCATCCAAAAGGGGCTCTTTGAAGAGCCCTACAGTGGCCATAGGAGCAGCCGTGGCCTGGCAGGGCTGAGAGAGTAGAAGGGCAGCAGGAAGCTGATTTATTTTGTTGTCCTGTATGCTACATTCATTCATTTTTGTTTACAGTCACCACCACAGCAGCACCCACCACAGCAGCAGCCACCAACCAGACTGACATCACCAGGGACCCCTGCCTGAAGAGCCCGGCTCCAGGTATTCCAGCTCCAGGGAGGGAGAGGAGAAGAGATGGGCTCCAAGGAGGATCCTGCAGGCTTTTTGGGATGAGGGGGAAGGAAAAATCCTTAAATTTGGTGAGGGTTGGATAACTGGGTGTGTGCAGCTGGAAGGGTTAAATCCCAACATGTCCTTCCAGGTAGGAAGGCTAAGGATGACTTCCAAAGCCTCAGGATGTCTCATGACTGGGTACATCAAGAAGAGGTGGAGGGAGGGCAGAGCCCTGGGGGCTGGGGCTGGTCTGAGCCCCAGCCAGGGACACAAAAACTTTTGACTACCTGTGCACATGCCTGGCACCCACCTCTGCCTCGCAGGCCAGGGGAAGCCCTCTGCTTCAGCACCAGCCTCACTGAGCACCAGGCAGGCCCCTTAGCTCCAACACAGTTGGCCTTAACACCAGCTGTGACCACCTGGAGGACCTTTCCTCTTCTCTATTCCTGCAGACACCAGCAAGGAGAAAGAGCTGAATTACTTCTGTGACATCCTGATCTGGGTTCCCTTGTCAGTCACCTGCCTCCTGCTCCTCTTGGCCCTGGCAATCACCATCATGCTGTGCCAACGTAAGACTCACCCCTAAACCCCCTGTAGATATTCCTCCAGCCCAAAACCACAGCCCTGTCCTTCAGGGGAATGGATCTTCTAGCCATGTCCTTTAGGCAGGGATCTGAGAACCAGGGCACAGTCAGCCCAGGAGAAGGACACGGCTAGAAAAATCAGTGTCCATCTCTTCCTCACCAGCAGGCTTAGCCTGAGACATAATTATCAAGTTCTACAGCACAAGGAAAAAAAAAGAGATGATAAATAGAGAACACTTACTCCATCAAACTGCTTTGGCTCTACGGTCCTTGAGCTGGTGTCTCAGGGGCTAAAAATGGGCCTGCAAGTTCCAACGCCGAGACTCCCATGAGCAGCTCGAGCTGCAACCAAACGAGCCACTTAATTACACAGGCTCAGGGACTGCAAAGGTTGAAGCAGTGATGCAAAATCTCTGGCTAAGCACCCCAAGATGGTCCAAATTCCCTCTGAAGTCACCAGGAGCCAAGAGCCCTCCATGTGCACCAGGATTCCCCAGTGACCTGTAACAACCGACACAGGCTCTCAGTGATGTATTTCTACCTTTTAATGCTGATGTGAACCAGCAAGGAAAACCCATTATCTGCAATTTATTTCCACCTGAGCCCTGAAGGACAGATTTACCTTGTGCTAATGTTAATGGCTGGACATTGTATTTTACCAAACATATCCCAAAGTAATGACAGGAAAGCCAAGAGGGGGAAGAGCATCATTCCATTGGGTTACACGCTGCGTGGCATCATTGCCACTCTCCAGTTGTGGAAATTAATTGCTGTCAATGGATTTTCAGCAACGTGCCAAAGTTGCTGGAGACAGCAGTGTTCCCAGTGTTCCCAGGCTGAGGCTGCTACTGTTACTCACATGAAAATTCCATTCAAGCTGGGAATGCCAGCCCTGCCTTGCTGCAGCATTTCTTTATTGAGCTGTGACTCCATCTCTTTCAACTAAAACGTTTTCTTTTTCATCCTAGAAACCAGAAGACGAAGATGCAGATGTAAAAGGTTAGTAAGTGACAGGGGTTGATGTTTCTCTTAAACTCAGCAGCATCTTGCCCTCCAGCAAGAAAGCAGGCAGGTGCCAAAAAGCGACCTAAAAATTCTTCATCTGATGTTCAGTGGGTGGGAGGGGACTGCGTAATGAATTAAGGGCAAGAAATAGAGATAAGATTCTCTTCTCATGTGTTTTCTTGTTTGTTTTTCAAAGTAATTCAAATTACTGAGCACTGAGGCTGCAGCTGGTATAAACAGAAGCACAGGAGCTGTTTGTGGCAGCCTAAAATCTTTGTGCATCACCCAATGCTCATAACTAACATCACACTGAGCCCAGGGGTGACTGCATTCCCTCCCTTCCACTCCCCAAACTGTGCATTTGATTTCATCACTGCACCTTCAGGTTGTGCCCGTGGGTTAGATTCAAGTTATCACATCCCAAATCCCCTGTACACAATTTTAGACCAACATCCCCATGGCTTTATATCTTTATTTCCCCAACAGGCACCAAGTAACAGTAGCAGAGAGGCTGATGCAGCCTCAGATGACATCCCTAAGAAACAGCAATGCAGCTTAAGAGCTAACTTATTTTCTAGGGCAGAGAGGAATCCCTTCTTTCTGCTTTCCTTCCTGCCTCTCCAACCCCCCCATCATCCTGAGTCACCAAGAAAACACTATCAGAATAAGAACTGCAATTTGCCAGCTTTGATCAAGAAATCCTTTTCCCAGCAAGTAGCACACATTTTACTTCTGCAAATCAGCCTCCCTGTGGCTGGTCCCTTCACCTCTCCTGCTCTGCAGCATCCCCCTTCTGCAGTTCAGCAAGCCTTGTCCCCCAGGTGTACCCCTGGGCTTGTGGCAAAGAGTGCTCCAGCACCCAAATCCTTGCTACTGCTCCTGCCAGGGCAGTGCTGGGCTAGCACTTGGAAAAGCTGGGTTGCAAGAGAAGTTTGGCACAGTATTGTCTCACCTCTGGAGCCTCAGTTTTTGCAAATCAAACATCTTTAAGATCAGATAAATTCAAATTCCTTGTTGTATATGCACGAGTTTCATAGTACAAAGTTAATAGGTTTTATGTTCAACTTTAATATGGTCACTCAGAAAGAAATGACCAGGAAATGTCTCCCTCCCCTACATTAATAGAAAATGGATCCCTACAACTTATTTTTTTTAAAGACAGAAAGCATCAGAAATCAAGGCCTGAATGATAGCAACATTTAAGGGAGGAGGCACTGAGTGGCAATGCCTCCTGCCCCTCAGGTGCAATCTCTGTGTATGTTGGATTCCAGCCACTCCTACAGACCTGCTTTTTCTTCCACCTGTCTGAAGAAGGGAACAGCCTGTCCCTACAATGGATATTTATTGTACCCAGAGCTCTTCTGATCTCCACCTGGCTTTCCAAGGGCTAGATGATAACAAAGAGCTCTTCTTGCAGCCTTGTTTAGGATGTGCTTGCATTCTTCACTTATCTCAATCCCTGCTGCCAGCCCTGTGCAAAGATGTTCTGTCCCTAAGGGGGAAAACAGGCTGCAGAGCTCTTCAGTTTTGCAGGGATGGAGTAGCTGGGTTACAAGTGCCTCAGGAAATCATCTCATCAAGGACAGCTTCCCTTAACATGGCAGAGCCCTGGCTTAAGCAATTCTAGCATATTTAAGATTTTATTTAGAGAAGAAATTCCTGCTGCTCTGAGCTGTTCCCACTTATTGAAATGAAGCTCTTTTCAAGTTAATAGTGCATTTCACTCATTAAAGAGTGCCTCAGGATCTGGCCTGGGATTCTTGCTGGCAGCTGAGGGAGTCATTTTCCACCACAAATTAATCTTCAGTGAAAATGGGTGCCAAATCTCCAGCTCATTAAATCAGCAACTATTAGTTGCTGGAGACCAGTAATTTCTATCATCTTAGGAACACACTGCTAGTCTAGAAAGCTTCGTTTTAAACTCCTCTGCAGGAAACTGGTTTGCAACAAGAAGTAGTCCTTATGAATTGATAACAGCTTCCCCAACTCCAAAAAAGCCCTGAGCTCTTCTTTCTCCATTCACTTCTGAATGTGGGGTAAGGCTTGATAAGAGGACAGGAGTGTGCAGAAGTCAGAGGCAAATGTTAAAAAAAAACCAACTGTTTTTCTTTTTAATTAGTGTACAAATTGTTTAGCAGTGTACCTTAAGGAAGTCCTTCTCCTGGCTGTCACCAGCTGAAATGTTGCAGGTCCTTCACTAAGATTTAGGATCACTTTGCAGCCTGCTCTTGGAGGTCCCTGGCTGCAGACCAAGGCTAAATGAGCTGAAAAGCAGCTACATATTAATTGCCTTCTTGTTCCTTGCACATCAAAGCAAACCCAAACCTTTTCTCTCTCTAGACCTGCAAACGGGAAGCCTAACATGAAACCCATCCCACCAGGCCAATACACATAAGCACCTTCTGGCTGCTGGATCATCTTCTGGGAGCTGCCACTGCATAAACCCATCACCTACATAACCCAGAATGCTACCACTTCTCATGCACTCTACCCTGGCAAATTTTAAAAGATAAGATGGAGCAGAGACACATGGACAGCAAGCAGGCCCTTGTTCTGTGAACTGCAGCCCAAAGCACAGCTCCTTCCAAAACCTGAGTCTTTCAAATGAATTCCCTAGGCCAAACATGATTCAGCTTTGTGTTTCAGGAAAAAAAAAACAAAACCAAAACCCAGGTCAGTCCTGATGCTGACATGTAGCAGTGATAAGCTGATGAGAAATAAGGATATGAGCCTGATCTTTGCTCAAGGGTGTGTCATCATTCTTTCTAAGATGTAGCCAAAATTTGAATTTGCTGCAAAATTACTTAGAAATAAAAGGCCTCACTTAACAGACCCTCTTTTATGGTGCCATATATCTCCCAGGAGCTTTTCTCTTGAATCTAATATAACAAAATACAAGGTTACAGTGAGAAAGCAAATATGGATTAAAGGGCCTTACTTTTCAAGTTTTTACAGTCCTGGGGGCTAAGGTTCACTGTTTCCCTCTTGCTACCCTTGTTCTGCTGCTAGCCCCACTTCCACCAATTTCAGCAGGAGTTTTGCCTGAGCAAGGAAGGTGGGAATTTCTTTCTTTCTGGAAGAAACTGGTTGAGTGGCTAAAAAAAAAGTCTTTGTCACTTGCTTTGGTTGAGCAGGACTTTTAGCATATCAACCTGGGACACCCTGACTGACTACAGTGAGTTCTGTTTTCTCAGCTCTGTATTTGATGTATTTCCTTACTCCATTTGCAAATGGAGAACTGAGAAACAAATAAAACAATGTTTCTAGTCAGGCTCAGTAATGTTTCATTCTTTCTCCACTTCCTAACCTCAGAAAAGCTAAAATCCTTCATTAAAATAATAAATGAGGGTTTGAGGCAGCCTTGGGTAAGGGAAAAGGTAATGATTTCCATACTAGCCTGAGCTTTAGGATGCCAGTGCCACTGCCTAAAATGATCTCTCAAAGTATTTTCCCAGACACTTGCAGGATGGGCCCTGAAACACTCCCCCGTTCCAGGGGGGTGCTTTGTAGGGGGATGAGATAAAGACTCTGCAGCTGCTCTGGTATTCTTGCCAAGGAGCTGATAAAAACCAGGGGAAAAAGAACAAGGAGAGAAACACTTTGCTAATCTACTTCCCTGCAAACAAGCTGGGAAAGAGAGAAATTCAGAGAGAAACAAAGTTCTTCCAAACTTCTTTTTTTTTTTTTTTTTGTAATACTTAACAAAATAAAAATTAGGGACTGGATGAGTGTATCTAAACAATATCAGGCAAATACTGGATGACAACTCCATGTGTCTACATGTACTATAAAGAACAAATGAATTGACAGACTTGAAGAAACATCCCATCTGTGAAGGGTGACCCTCTTCAAGCCCCAGGTGCTAAGCTGAGGAAAACTGAGGGTCTCACCACACCTGCTGTGCCAGACTCGACCCCATCACCAACATGTGGCTTTTTACAACATGAAGCAGATCTACACACCAATCTGTTTCTAGGCAGACTAGGTCCAACTTTTACCCTTGTTTAGTAAGTTATGTTTGCCTAAACCAGCCCGATCTCACCCCACAGTCAGCTCTAATCATGCAAAGGAAAAGCTCATACCTCTTCTCTCTCTCCTATGAGCATCAGTTTTACTATCAGCTCACCCTGGAGTGTCTTGTTGAATTAGTTTGAGCTACAAGTTTTCACTTAAAAAGCCTTAATTCATAAAGCATTTCTGCAAAACAGTTTACAAGAGGTAGCAACGTCACTGCCTCACTGATAGCATTCTCAACAGCTCTTTCCTTGCTGGTTTCCATCATTTTATCCTGCATTTTCACAGAATCACAGATTATTAGGGGTTGGAAGGGACCTCTGGAGAACATCTAGTCCAACCCTCTGCCATTTTCACATTATACTGGAGCTTTGGTCTATATTCTGCCCTGTTTCTGTAACCCAGGCTGTCAGACACTACCTCCCAAACCTAAACCCTCTTCCAATAATTTTGCCCTTGCACAGGCACCTCCCCCTCCAGCTCTTTTAAATTATTTTGCAGCGAGAAGGTGAAGGGGTCTGGCTGCAACATCTCTTGTTGTTTCCCCACAAAAGGCCACATATTTGCAAGGGATGCATTTCCTTGAAAATGCATTTTCTCTGGCACAGCAGTTGAACATGGCATGTGACACACACTAAGATGAAATGTTTAGTGTTAAATATTGAACAGACAACCAGCAGAAGCATTTTTCTGCATTTTACTCCTTGACAGCTATACTGTTCTTTCAAATGAAATGATTATTTCATGATCTACACGTTAAATATTTATTGCTAGTTGTACTGCTGTGAGAGCCTACAGAGGTCAATCATGTAGCAGAAACCAGGATACAGGTATTTAAAAAAACATCAAAAAGCATTTCAATAATTCCTCACTACAGAAACCACATGGAAACCTAATGCAGGAGAAACAGAGCAAAAAAATACATACTCTAAGCAATGTAGAATGGTTACTTTTGGGCATTACTAACTGCTGACATTACTAAAAGCAGTGCTCCTCTCTGCAGTGCTGCACTGAGACCCTGGTCCTGCAGGGAGATGAACACAGCTAAAGCCCTCCTGACACCACAGGTGAATGTGGGAAGCAGTGTGTTTGTTTTCTGGGTTTGGTTTGTTGGTTGTATTTTCAGCAGTCTACATTTGCACAGGAAATCAACACCTAGAAAAGAAAAAAAACAGAACACTGAGAATTGCACTTACTCTCCTAAATACAGCACAAAATCCACTGCACAGTGGAGGCTACTGATGGTTGACCTCTAGTTCAGAATGACAGAACATCATGGATCCCTTTTAACCCTAATGCCAACCCCAGGAAGCTTTGGGATGCCTCCTGCCTCTGGAAATGCTCTCCCTGCTGATCCCCCAACCTGCACCCCGCAGGCCCCAGTTCACACAGCACCCCAGGGTACACAACCCTCAGGACCCAGGGTGCACCCAGGCATGGCAAACCCAAATAAACACTGACCCCCACACCCCTGCCTGCAGCAGCCACCACCTGCTGGATCTAGCTCTGGTTCCACAGCCAAGTGCCTTGAAAGAAACCAAATTGAAAATCTCCTCTTTGAAGGTGACTGGAGCCTTTGTTCATACATTCTAGCAGCTCCCAGCAGTTTCAGTGCTCCAAAGAAAGGACTTTCCTGGCAATATTGCTGTCTGTATATCATGTTCTCTCTTTAGAGGGTTTGTTTCATGTAAAAGAAAGGCCAGTTAGTGGACAAATTCTCCTGCCTGCCAATTTCTGGACAACATCACAGCAGCCAGAAGCTATGAGGGCCTGGCTTTTCACTGGGTATAATCAAGCTATTGAAAACCACATGAATGCCACTGAGCTCTGTTAGCAGCTTCCAGCTTCTTATGCACTATCAGCCAGGTGTCATCTTCAATTCTGTATCTTCATTCATGTCATTAGTCTCTCTAAAACACAGATCTTGATGGTCTCTGATTTTGGTTCTTAGATCTGCAGATGAGCAAAGGAATGTATCACCCAAACTACACATTAAGGTTGGCTGCAAAGTGCATATGAAGAATCAGTAGAACTGTCCTCCCTCTGTACCGTTGTAACTGATACCACCAGTCAGCATAAGCCTATTAAGGAATTAATTTTAAAAGCATATCCAGCTGTTCTGTTTGTGAACCACTGCCATTTAAGTATATTTTAGAAATACACCAAATACACTGAGCTGCTGTGATTCAGCATTTGCTACACAACCAGCAAAGCCACCTCTGCAGGAGGCCTGAAGGCTGAGGGAACCAGAAGGGGCAGCTTGGGGAATACACCAGAATAAGCACCTACTCTTCTTTAGTTGCTACCCCAAGTTACATGTTGATTGCCCTCAAGATGAGGAACACCTCACAGGCAGATACATCCATGAAAAGTTTGCTTCAAACCATCAGACTGACTTCACCAAGGACCCCTCCAGCACAGGCAGTGACACAGCACAGCTCTCCAAAGCAAGACTGAGCTTCCTTCACGAGCTCTTCCTTCCACACAGTCCCACGACTGATCCCTCTTCCAGTTCAGGTCAGCTGCAGCCAGCACTGCATCCCAGATGGAAACCTATACCTCAAGAAGGCTTGTTAAGTTTTCCAATGTACAACATTCTTTATAATCAGCTTCATAAAACATTAATCTTCCCCACAAGACAAACATTTCCCTTTGCACCCTACTGATAAGCTACCAAGAGACGGCAAAAAAAACCCCACATCTTTTGCACTGAGACCTTCATAACCAGATGCAAGTACCAGGGCAGCAGTGAGAAGGGAAGGAGCTGAGAGCAACTCCAGCTCTGCTGGAGAGGTGAATGACTAACAGCCTCAAGCTAGAAGGCACAAAGATGCCTGCAGCGAATGAAGCAACTTTGAAGCAAACTGGTCGAGTTTGTAGCTGAGTAGCAATGTCTGGGCAAGAAGCCTGGGCTGCTGCTTGCACTGATGAAAACAGGACTGGCTGAGGTGGAGTCTGGAGAAGCAGCTCAAGTGTGCTTGTTTCTCCATGCACATTTCTCTGTCGTTGGACAAGCCCTACAGATCTGACAGCTTTTTGCTAGTAGCATGTGGAGGAGGTTCCAAGTCACAAGGTGAGATGACAGCACTGGGTGCAGGGGCAAAGGCTGGGAGCTGCTGCAGGTTAATACAGAGCAAACGAGTCTGAGATATGGGATGATTTGCAAAGAGAAGCAGAATTAAAGCATTTGTTCAGAGGTTGAAGGTTTCCTAATAGCAGAGTCAGTCAAAACTAGAGGTGGAGCAGCTCAGAAGCTGATGGGCTAAAGATAAACCTAGAAGTACATAATGGTGGAAAGAGTAAGAGCTGATTTAGTTTAAGCATAACCTCAACTAAGAAAGAGGGTACAAGATGGTCACTGAAAGCTCTATGAAACTGAGGGAGGTAACAGACCCCCACAACACAGTGTTCAGAATTTGTTGCCTTTGCTAACATCTACATTTGCCTCATCCCATGCTTCACTTGCCTTGGAATATTTTCTGAGTAATAAAGGAACTAGATGAGTAAAATAACGCCCAGATAAACAATATAGGCAAGATGACCCCAGAAGTGCCAGTAACTGGACTGCTTAGTTAAAGCCACTTTGTCTGTCCAAGCCTGTATTTGACAGACCACATCTCACAGCAAAGGCACATAAACTCACCCCAGACTCCTCAGACCAACGCTTTGGTGCACGTGCTTGGAAACCACCTGATAGAAACTATAACCTTGCTGCTGCTTCTGCAGCATTCGGGACAGAAAAGCAGAGTAGTACAAGGAGGGAGTTACAGAAATCTCTGGAAGAACAGTATAGAGACAGTGAAATATGACCTTCCTGTAACTAGATTTCTTGCTTCTGATTCATCTGAAATCAAATCTCTTTGACATGAAGGGTCAGGATGACCCATCTATCCATCACTGGATTCACATCCTGAGCTGTGCTGGATAAATTGAGTACGTACGACTCTTGTCATGGGAGACCTACCACACCTGTTTGTGCTTCCTCTTCTTAGAAACCTCCTCTGTAATTTAGAAACCCTGGAAAATACTGGAATTTATTCTCAGTTATGAGGGGGGAGAAAAATTGTCAGACAAAATAACTGAATTTGTGGATTTAGTTCCTCCTCTCACATGAAAACGTCTCCTGGATGATGCTTAAGACTTGAACCAAGATGTTATTTGCATCTTCCCCATCCCTTTGTTTCTTCCTCCAAAGGAAAACCCACCATGACAACTTGACACTTAGTAAGAAAGATTAAACCAATGGCAGTGTCACTGAGTCTGAAAACAAACACGAGACAGAGAAAATACAGGAGAAAAGGGGACATCCATGTCAAAGGCTGAATTCAAGCAAGCTTTGCTCACTCTAGTCCAGGTCACAGCACCCACCAGCTACAGCACTGAGTCTTTGTTCCAGTCTGCACTGAAACTGTGCTCTCGGGCTACATTCAAAATAACTCTCTAGAATGTGGAAACATTCTTAGCTCTAAAGTGGAATAGGAACCAGGTCACACTTACCAGGGCTTTTGCATTTGAATCCACAGATACAGCTGTCCTGTAAAAACCACTACAGGGCACTGTGATCTGACACCACCAGCTCCTGCACACAGGCCCAGGGGGATTCAGCACGAGCTTACAGTAGGTTGTAAACAACTCCAGTTTCCATATTTCCCAATAGGACTGCTAATTTAATACAAACATGAACTCATAAAGGAATATTAAGTCACTCTTCTCTCATATATACCTGTTTTCATAAACCACTCTTCCTTTATATATATTAGGGCTTGAATTCCATTCAGAATAGCAATGTAACACTGCATTACAGCTTTACTCACTATGGATGATTGCTGTCACTCTTTTTTTTCCTTGTTCTCCATGTGCCTTTCCCTACACTGCAGCCTCCTATTCACAAAAAAGAAAAGTGCAAGAGTTCAGCTGGTTTAAGGAGCATGATTTTTTTTTTTCCCCCTAGAGACAAATCAATCCCTGCCGTGATAAGCCCAGAAAGGGAAACAGTGTCTTGCAGTAGGCAAACAAACCTTGCAAGGAGAATCTAACCCAAACTCACGGTGTTAAACCTGGTGAGTTTGGTCTGAGTAGATATAAACAACTTCAACCTTCAATTTTAGCAGCAGCCATCCTGTAAAATGTTAAGGAAAAAGACTGAAAGCAACAGGATGGAGACAGGTCTAAGGTAACAGGGATCAGAAGCTCCAGCTCGTCACTTGTAACACCCAGCTTTCCCTGCAGCTTCTGCACACATTGATGAACCTTACAGAGAGAAGGCTGAAATCAATACAGTATTTCAGTGGAGAAACACTGATTTTTAGCAGGAAAGACTGGTTGCTCAGCCATGTGACTGCAGGAAAAGGCTTTCCTTAATTCAAAAATACTTCACAGAGCAGCCAATCATCAAGAGTACTGAGGAGAGGTGAGGACATGAGCTTTGTGTTCATGACCACCATAGGACTACAGAAATGATCAATACCTTTTGAGACCAAAAGGCTATGTACTATTTTAATTTCCTAGCATCTGTTTTCAAGGTTTTATTGTGTTTCACACCATGAGTCAGACCTGAAACCCCACAAGAACACATCACAATAGATTTCCTATTTAAGACATTCACTAAAATCCAAATTCTATGAATAGAGTTAACATGACAAGTCTATTAATAGAAATAAAGCTAACAAGCCACTGCTATGGAAATCAGATTTATAACCTTCCAATTAGTTTCAGAGCTCCTATAGGCTAAACCTTTTATATAAGTAAAAAAATTCTTGGCTTAAGGCCCACATGCATTACTAGCTGGTGCTCTTGTTGCCGCAGAGCTGCTGTTGGGACAGGTTTTGCAAAGGAGGGGGGAGCACCAGCTGCCAAGATGGGATGCAGATGTGACACAGTGATCTCCATCCTGGCGTAAATGTGCTGAGTCTCTTTACTCTCATTATGCAGCAGCCTCTTTGAAAAGCACCTGCTGCACAGAGGGAGAAGTTAAAGGCTTCACAAACTCATCCAAAAGTGTAATAGAAACAGATCCCAGCTAACACTGTAGCTTTAAAATCAAATGCTTTCTTACTAGAGATATTAGAGAAAATGTATGCCTATCAAGTGCTAACTACATTTTAAGTATGAAAACCCCAGAGAATTACTCACTTTGCCCTGTGCAGGCAGTTTCTCTAGTTACCAGAAGCATACCAGGGAGTGGTAGGAGATAACCTTCATCACCTCACAGGGGATCCCTGTAACAACCACAGCTCAGCCATGTTTCACCAACACCCAGCATGACACCCCATTGCTGTAGTCACACCAGCAGCCTATGTTAAACTGCTAGCATCATCTGTTGGTGGAACTCCAAAACTGCAAGCAATTCTTTTTAAGTAAACACACAGCTAGGAAAAGACCTGCAATTGTCTGGTGAAAATGGCACTTCTTCAATTAGCCATGGATCTATTATATGCACTATTTAAAAGGGAAAGCAGGAGTACTTCATATGAAAAACTTTCTAATGCATAAGCTGAATTTGTAGCCTATTGTCACTTAAAAACTCTGCCAATTTTTGTACTCTAAGCAATTGCATTAAAGGCACTATCAACACTAACTGGTGTTCACATCAATGCCAAATTCCCAGCAGTGTAACAGAGGAAGAGATGCAGCACTTCCACTTCCGGCTGTTTTTTGGGGGGGTGTTGTTGTTTGCTTGGTTTGTTGTTTTGGTTATTTTTTTTAAATACTTCATAATGAAACCCAAAGCATCAAGGAATTCCACTCCAAAGAAAAGATTAAAAGCAATTGCAGCAAGACTAGGAAACCTACATGGAAAATAACATCCTCACCCGTTTATTGTTGGTTTTACCACTTGGTATCGCGGCTGTTTTGAACTCAGTGTGATACAGTTTAAGTTTTGCAGGAAAAAAAAAAAGAAAAAAAAAAAAAGAAAAAAAAATCACACACCTGTATTTCTCACATGTATCAAACACAATTAAAGTTTTAAAATTTGTGTGCCTTGACTTGCTCCTCTTAATGTCTCTTTAGGGATGTCCATGGTCACTGATCCAAAAGAGTCCAGCTCAAGTCTCCCAAGTCAGGTGCCATACAAATTCCAAAGGTGTTGATTTCTCCCAGATGGTCTTCTCTGTAGTGCATTGTGCTAGTGCATTCAACCAGTGTGTCAGTATTCAACCACATCAGCTTGGGGTTGCTTTTTAAACTACACAATACAGAAATATAATTTTACATGTAGCTTTGCATGCCTTGTGGCTGCTTGCCCTACTATAGGACAGTGCAATAAATACAAATATATGCACACTAGAAAATATTTCACTGCCATGATCTACATCTCTCTTATGAGTACAAATTTACCTAGTCAACAATATGACAAATTTAGCAGAAAAAGTGGCAATGGCAGTAATATTCTACTACAAAAACAAGGCTAAGAAGCAAAGTGTTCTCAAGCTACAGGAAACTTCCTACCTCCTAATATATGATATAGGGCCCAGTTCTGCCAAGTGCAGAGTCATGATCAGTAGATTGCATCAGAACATGCTTCTCCCCCATTTAACAATGAATACTTCTACAATTTATTTGGTTTTGATAACTGTTTATAAATAGCACACTATAATGACTATTAAACCATACAGCAACATGACGTTTATAGCCTAATCCTGAATACAAAGTTCAAAGAACATGACTACAAAGGCCAGAGAGCAAATGTCATTGACTAAAAGCATTTCCACTTCAGAATTTATTGAATGTCCTCTTACACAAACACTTCTCGATGGTAAAACCAGAGGAACAGGATTTTCCTATTCTCTCTCTGCTCCAATAGTAATTTAGCCACTCATCACCCTTATAAATTAGTGATGGATTTTAACAGGAAGCCCCTTGGGGCTATATATTTTATATAGTTTATATATATGCACATTTACTTTGAATTCTATGTAAAAGTTGAAAAAAATGTTTGAAAGAAAAAACTCAGAATATATCACAGCTTTTTCAGCAAAAAAAATACAAATCAGTTTTATAACCACTATTCAGTTTATCAAACTTCTTTTTTTTTCTGAAGTATTTACCTTTAATTATGTACACATTACAGGAAATAAAACTTTTTCCACAAACATTCTCTAAGGTGACAGTTATCAATACAATGATAGAATCATAGCAGGAAGAATATTAAACAAATGGGGGTGATCAATTTCTGCTTTTAAAAAGTAAAAAGTCACCATATCATTAAGTACAAAATCCTGCATTGAATGACAACTGCTGGTGTAGTAACTTGATCAGGTATGGAGACCAAGAGTATAGTAAAGCCCTATGGTAATAATATTTCTGTAGCATTCCACTTGTATGTATATACTAAATGTTGGCAAAGTTTCTGTAGCATTAGCTTATACAAACACAGGAGTCCTCAGTCTGCTGCATCAAAGGGAACAAGTGTGTTTTAATTCTCCTGAAATGCACCTGAAATCCAGAGTGTCACTTACAAACTGCATAATGAAACTCTTCTTCAGAAAAATATCTGTTTGGCATCTCCAGGACTCTGTTCCATTGGACAATAGGGGCATTTTAACCTGGGGACAAAGACAACACATTACAATTGTGGCAATGTGGACAACTGAGCATTAAGCTTTCTAATCCATTACAAAAGAGTTTGCAGTCACAGTCCTTCCTCTTTTTTTCCCCAGAAATGTACTTTTTAAGCCACAATGCTTCACTTGGCTCCAATAAAAGTCACCTTTAGTTGAGAGAGAGATTATCACACTTTTTCATCTCATTATATTCTCTCTCACCTCTCACCCACACACCCCTGAATTATTAAATACCAAAAATGGTATTTTCATTACCATGAAATTGCTCTTCATGATCTATTATTTCAACTTCTAGATTAGTTTGTTGCATTTTAGTAATTTTAAATAGGCTGGATGGAACCTTTCACTTAGACTTCCTCAAAACCCAATATCTTTTACTCTCTGGCTCCCAAATGCTGTGATTCTACAGCCCACCTAGATCAGCTCCTGCAGGCTATGGCTAAAGAGGTCAGCCTGGCCTCCCTGCTGAGGTCTCCACCAATACAATTCCACCTGCTTACAAGATTTCTTCCAGCATTGATCCATTTTTTCCCCATCTCTATGTTTAAGCCTTTCACCACGTCATTCCCTGCCCTGCCCCAAGCCCTGCTAATATTGTCAGAGTTGTTCTGGCACTAAAGCTGATCCATGAAAGCATCAGGAATTAGTCATCAGGGACAGGGATAATGTGGCAGCAAGTTCAATGGCTTAAAATGGCTAAAGCCTCCCATTAAGGCACATGGGCCTTTAGGCTTTCCTAACAGGGCAAAGAATGCAAACATCATTCCACATTTTCATTCAAAGCATCCCTTATTTTCACACAGATTCACAAAACAGCTTACAGCTCTAAATTAAGCTGACAGCCTCCATGGAAGCTGCATGGATTCAATCCAAGGTACCACTGGTTCTTCCTCAAGGAAATCTCTATAGCTCTCTCCCTCCCATAACCCTGTAGGCACCCCACTGGTACCTAAGGAAGAGTATTTCCACAATGTTAATTCAACTGCCTGCTCAATTATTAAAGCATTTTCCCCCAGAGATTGAATTTTAATTTTTTAAGGATGTTTAATCCATGGCTAACCTTGCTCCCAACAAAAAACTGGGTGTGTAAAAGCCTCCATTTTTAATTTAAGACAACACAACAGTATGCACCACCAGGAAAATTGCTCTTTGCTCTTTGTATTCCTTCACATATTCTCACTTCCTACAACACCAGAGGGTTTACTACTTTTTTTTTTTTTTTTGCACATCAACCTGGCTTATCTGGCTTCTAAGTCAATTCTCTAAGATTAACAAGCTTCCACCAATTATGTGATTATGGATTTAGTTTTCCCAAAACACAGTATCCTAGTCTTAAGATTTATCCTCATCTATATGTTGCTTGACAGAAAAGAATGGTACTTACTTGCTGCCATTAAACATTTTATTCAAAGCATCTCTTGATATAATATGACCACAGACTAATTTCATAGGTGGGTTATTATCTGTTGTTTGCTGACGAAGAATAGGACAGGCAAATATTGAATGATACCAGCACTTTTTACCAAGGTCCACTTCAATCTGTGAAAGACATTAACATGACAATTTATCACAGGAAACTGCATTTCCAGACAATTATCCCCTTAGGTCATTACTCTTACTTAACAGATTTCATACTTCAGCTGTGAAGGCAGCAAAATCCTTTGTGTGGATGCCTGACAATTCACCAGCCGAAAGTACTTAATTGTGATCTTAGAATGATGATTTATGTTGCTTCTCCTCATCCTCCACATGCACAGTATTCTGCCAAGGGACAAGTGTGTATTTCAGTGCTGATCTATGCTCTGGCAGGAAAACTGAGCTGATGACCCAAGACTTTCTGTATTTCCTACCCAGTGATTTTTCTGAAGTGATTTAGATTATGGATCTAATTTAAAAGCAGGGGGGAAGGGAAGAAAAAAGAAGAAAAAACCCTTGGATTTATTACATTAATGTTCTACAGCTTCCTGAAAGATCCTCCCAACATCTGCATGTCATATCAATAATGCAGTCCATGAGAATCCTTTGCTTTCGGTACCAACACAGCAGACACTGGTACAGCACAACTCTTGCCACCAGGACCAAATGATTTCAGAAAGGGACATGTCAGAGAAGAGCAGGTCCATGACTTCAGCAATCTAATGAGGGCTGCAAAAATCACAGCTTCTGTACCCAAAGCTCCTGTCTCTGACGAGTCCTCAGTTCTGACAAGTTTAACTTTCAACAAAATCTGATAATATAACCTTTTCACACTGCTTAGTCTCTGTCTCTACATGATGAAAATAAGGTTTCCCATCCCCATACTGCCTTAGCAGCCCACACTGGCGACCCTTACATTTACAATATGCAAGGAGTCACATAAATACTCTTAACTGATCCACATTTGACAGCAATCTTTTCCCAAGTGCTCCCTAGCTAATAATACCTGTCTGGAGAGCGGGGCATGAATCTGTCACACTTGGAGGTTATAGCCTCAGTGTTACAGAAAACACAGCTGGAAGAAACTCAGCACACGTACTTACACTATAAACACACCTGTCACAGCTACAAAGAGGTTAACTCAGTTCATGCCCAGTTTGCACAAAATAGATTTTTGTTCCAAATCAGGAGCAGGCCACTGGAGAGCTGCACACACCTGGTAAGAGCTATAAAGGGAAACTGGGGTTTCATAACAAGAGATCTTTATTTCAACCGGTATAAATGAGTTGCACTGGATCCTAATTCAATTCCCATCTCCCCAAATGTAGCACTAATTCTTTCATCTCCTATCTGCCTGATAAAAGTTACTGCAAAGAAATTTGTGGACAGAGCTCAAACACAGCCAGGGAAAGTTAATGTTTCTCAGTGGGATGCATTTCCTTTCCAGTTCACTGAAACATCTCATGCATTCAGTGTATGGCTAAGTGGAAGGTGAGACTGTCTGTCTTGTTAAGGCCATTTCATCAAAGACCTTTTCAATGAGAAAAACAAGTAAACAGGAGAGCAACAAACAAAACCAAGAAATATAAACCTGACAGACAAACATAACGGAGACAACAACAAGAAAGAACCTTGTCAGTCACACTAATAAGACAGGTCAGTAAGAAACTGCAATGAATGCTGGACCTTGCAACAGGTAAGAACGCAAACCTGAGGGTCTCAGAGGAGAGGTGCTCAGAAGTGCTCTGAAGAACCACACAGACTGCAGGAGGAACATGCAGGAGAGGGGGACAGGGGAGGAACGGCCAGAAAGGGGAGTAAAAAAAGGGGCCAGAAGGGCCAGGCCAGCCTCTGAGGGTCTGTGAACAAGCATTTACTCATGAATTTGGAGCGTGTGCTTCCACCAGTGAATTTCAATCTTTACCAGCCAAAAAGGAGGAAGGGATCATGGCTGACTGCACTTAAGTTTTATGCAAGTCCTGTATGTAGGTGCTGAGGGCAGCAAGTGTAGCTGGTCACATCAGTGTCCTCTGTGTGTGGGCGGGTGGGTGCCTGAGTTTCATGCTCAGCTTTGCTTCTGGTTGAGCCAACAACCAGGAAACCAGTAGCCACATCCATCAGCCTGGGACAAGACATGGGGGCTCTGTTCAGCAGGAAGATCCAAGGCCAGGAGCTGCTGGAGGTGGCAACTGTGTGCAACATCCCTCAACATTCAGTACAAAAGAGATCTGCAGAGTATTTGCCATTAGAAATCTGCCCTGTGATAGCTCAGCATCAACTCACCGGTAGCTCATCCTTCTGGTTCCAAACACCTGTGCACTGCCTTTGTTCAATAACAGCCTTGATATTAATTAGAGCTGGTAATGCTACACAACCTGCTGAAAAACTGCAGAAAAAGGAAACGTTAACATAAGGTGCCTGCTAGGAATCCAGCATTTTTCAAATTTCTATTCTAAAGGTTAATTGGGACACAAGAGTGTTGTACTACTACAGTCAGTTCTTGTCTACACTACTAAGCTCCCACCAAGTTTAACAAGCAAGAGTTTTGGAGCAGGTTATCAGTCACCCCTCATGTACTACATTCTGGACTGAAAACAATGGTTAAACCTGCTCTGAATCTTATAATGTACTGATTTTCTATACTACCTACTTTGATGTTGAACTGTACAGAAGGAAGACATCATGTTAGCTTATACAGGTAGATGCTCTCCTAACTATGGAAGAGCACAGGCAGTGGAAGAGTTGCCATGTAACCACATGTACACACAACCCATAATCCTTTAATTATATGTAATCACAATGTAAAGAAACATGTCTTTCCCCCTTAACTTAAGAAAACAAATGTAGAAAAAACATAGGAAGGCAAGTGAAGGAAGGGAAGCACAGCCTGCAACAAGAATGACAGTATACAAGGAAACAAAGGCCCAACAGCTCAGCCTGCTCTGAGAGTCACCCATTCCCAGAACTTACCACATTGTTTTGAAATATTTCACTGTTACAAAAGAAAGTGTCACTGAATTTCCACAAATTAACAGATGTTTTGATGGATTTAAGTCTCATGACAGTATTACAGGCCTGGAAGTCAGCAGCAACTGAAACAGGATTTGACCTTGGTATCAGCCCAGCTGTTTCTCTGGCAGATTATTTTACTATTTGTGTAAATGTTATTGTCTACAGAAGTCAACCTTCCTCTCCCCTCTTGCCTCTCCTGCTACTTGCTTTTATGTTTCTGCAGGAACATACTGACTAGTTTACTTGGGAGGGAAGGGCCTGAAACCTATGAATCTCAGCTAAGCTAAAACACAAAACAACAACAAAAAATCATATCCCTCACCTCCAACTGGCAATTTTAACCCTTGCACTTTGCTTTTTGGTTGTTTCAGCCCTGTGTGTACCATCTGTGTTAACCCTGTGGATAGTTTACACAAATAGTATTTGTAGGCATGAAAGTATTACTGCTTTAATGGTTCTGTATGAAAATCTCTCTGGAAAAACCCTTTAGGAGCAGAATAAATGAAGTAACCAGTAAACAGAAATGGCATCCTGTAGGTCTTAAAGATCCTGAGCCACAAGCTCCTTAATACAAGTTTTCCCACTGCCTCCACACAGTAACTCAGACCATGAGGCCTGTACAGGACTAAATAAATACTGGAGAAGCCAATCAGCCTTAAAAAAAGGGACTGTTACTCATGTTCTAGAAAGCAATATACTTTATAGCAGGGATTTAACTTCAAGCTGGTTTAATATTTATAGGATTTGCAGCACTCAAAGGTCACGCCAGTTTAGAACAGTCTTGTTTATCGACACCACCTGATACAGTAAATACATTTCAGTGCAATCAACTTCACAGCAGGCACAAAACAAGTGTCCAACCATTCCAAACATCAATAACTGGGATTTACCACTTCACCAAAAACCTCTTGGCCATTTGCACTTGAAAATTCTATTACAGCATCAGCGCACAAGCAATTAAAATGTAAAGGATTGCTGCTAATTTGATTGAAACAGGGAAAAGATGAAAACCAAAAAACAGAGATAGAAACATTAGGTATCTATAAAACCCTCAAACTGAAACTCATAACGTTTATTGAGACACTGGCCCAGGTTGCCCAGAGAAGCTGTGGCTGCCCCATCCCTGACAGTGTTGAAGGGCAGGTTGGATGGGGCTTGGAGCAACCTGGTCTGGTGGGAGGTGTCCCTGCCCATGCAGGGGGGTTGGAATGAGATGATCTTTAAGGTTCCTTCCAACTCAAATACTATGACCACAGAAAGACAATTAATCTGAAAGTGCTCCTTTTGTTGCTTCTGTTGTGTTTTGTGGTGCAAACAGGAGAAGCAGAAGACATGACAATTCAGAGCTCTCAGCTAAGTGCAGAAGTCTAATAATAGTAACACAAACGATAAAAAGATTTTTTCGTTCGTTCGTTCGTCAGAACAAGCAGTGGAAAAAAAGAGAGGAATTGAAGTTTCTGCTAAGTACCCAATCTAGCCCAGAAAGAGACGTACAATTTATTTTCTGCTTCATGTCTGAAATGAAAATGAGAACATTGGTCAAATACATCAAGCAAATTGACATCCAAAGGTTAAGTGTCAGCTAATCTGGTTTATCTTTAGAGAAGCTAGAAGGAGATGAGGTTCATTTTCCTTCACATTTTCAACAGCCTCCTACAGATTTGCATTTTGTCAGATTAGCTACTAAGCTTGAAAGTGCTCCTCTCTTCTTTACAAACAAGGTCCAGCAAACAATTTGGAAATTTTAGAAGCTGAAATCACAACAAAACTCCCAGGAACTCTTCTAAGGAGAAGACAGATAAAATAATGTGTGGATTAAAACCCAAGATCATAAAATGCTGATATAATTATGGCCAGGGCTTTCTGCAGTGAAACAGCAGGGGCACTTCTCACACTGTGGGAATAACTGGCTAATGGCCATCCTCATCTTCTGCACTGATGTCTTATCTACAAGAGCCAAATTGCATTCACAAATGTTTCTTCTTGAGCTGCAAAGATGCAGGGTAAGGTACAGCACACAGGAACCTCTAATTTTTGCCTATCTTGTTAGAGTTAATTGTAACCACACTCTTCATTTGATACCAGCAAGGCGAGGCTACTTCTCAAAAGCCATTTCTTTTGTCCTGGATAAGAAAACAGAAACCAGAAGACAAATACCTGGTCTTAAAAGCAAATGAAAAGCAGCATACCTAACACTGAGAGGTGATTCAACCGAGAGCCCCAGCAGAGCACAGGCATCTCTTGTGAAGATGTCACAGATGTCCGCCCACTGGTTTGCATCTAAGAGATGAACGTAGGGGGAGTTCTCGATGCCTTGCCGCAGATACACCAGGCTGCCCATCAACACCTGAATATCTGCAAGGACCAGGGACAGGCAGGTATTTTATGCTAAGAATAACAAAGCTGGTTGCCTACAGTCGTGGCTTTCAGATGGAGGACAGGCAGATAAGCTGTATCGATGATACACATCCTCCCCTCTACAAAACACAGTTACAGCCATCACAGAACAGGAATCAACAGCTACAAGAGCTCCAGGCCACTATGGACAGACTAGGGGGTCATCTGCCCCTCTACAACCACCTGTATGCTGCCTAGTAATTTGCTTCAAATGGGTTTATATTTTTGGCAAAGCCTAAAAAGTCTGGCTTTAGTCAAACTTCCTTTAAGATGGCTCACTTAACTCACATATTCCTTATTTTTCAAAGGTTTAATTTCTTTTTTTATTACCCCACGTGGCAGAAAACAGCAGAAGACAATTCCAATAATGTTTCTAGCACCTTACACCCTGGCAACAGGCCTATTCTATGTGTCATCTAAGCATTTAATGTAAGTGTTCAAGGCCAGGCTGGATGGGGCTCTAATCAATCTGACCTAGTGGGAGGTATCCCTGCCTGTGCAGGGGGGTTGGAACTAGGTGATCTCCCTTCCAACCCAAACCATTCTAAGATTCTCCGATTCTATGATCATTACTTAAAAAGAGTCAAAAAACTTCCATTGAAGCAAATATGCAGACAAATTAAAACATAATTTTGTGCCCTCTTTAAAAATAAACAAGGGGGTTTAAAGAGGAGTTAATTCAAACTGTAAGGATGCAGGTTATACACATTAAATACAAAAATATGCAACCTCTAACAGAATGAAAATAATGGTGTAAAAGACATTTGGAGCATTTATAAGATTTTACTATGAGGTGCCATATCTAAGTGCTTTAAATGTCATCTAAAACTTACCTTTCTGATGATTTAGGGCAAAGGGCTGGAAGTTTTTTGCATACTGAAGTGCTTCTCTTTGATTTGCTGTTCCACCCATCAATAAGCTAATGAAATATAATCTGTGAAGTTTAAATTCCAACGAACTGTTCTGTGCCATAAGCATTTCTCTGTTGGATACTGCCCACCTAGAAGAAAGGAGGAGGCTCAATGGGACGTGACATTCAGAGTAATTAAAGTGTCAGCCTACACTGTATTAAATTATTACAATTATCAAACATCTATTTCAAGGAGAATATGATGGTTCCCTGAAATTCTATGAGTTTATATAGAGCACAGAAAGTGACAAGACTCTTTATGAGATAACAGAGCTACACAAGGCACACAACACATGAATGATGATGCTTCTGGGCTGCAGCACAGGGTGACCTCTGCAAAATTCAGCACTCTCTGGCAGGAAGGTAAGGCTGGATTAGACACAATATAAGGTAGAAACAGCTAAAACCTACTGTATTTTGATTAATACCACTGTCACTGAACCTGTAACAACTGAATATAGTCTTCAGCTGCTTGTTAAAAGTTTTACCAAGTCTTTCAAGAACATATTTTCCAACTTCCTCATTCACCAAGCATTTTCTCTAAGCCACTGTGTTTATATGTATGTGCATGGTTGCCCTGGAGAGGGGAAGTGTATCTACTGAGGCTTCAAAGATAGACATTGTCAAGACCTTACAATGGGAGGCAGGAGGAAGAGGAATCAGTTTAAGTGTTATACTGTACCCTCCTTAAACTCTTGCTTTCTGTGTTATTCTCAACTTGGGCAATAAAAATATTTCACTTTCTGGGTCTCATTCACCATGACAACACTAACATGGTGTCCAAATAACATGGAAGAATTCTTAAACATGCACCAAGTAAAACAAACAGGAATTTTCAAAGCATTTCATAAAGAGCTACTCTATTATTTACATTTTATCTATCCATTTCTTGGCTTTTGGGGGTCTTTTTTGTTTTGGCTTGGTTTTCTTCCCCTTAATTCAACTTAGGCCTAAATCAATCCAAACTTTCTCTTAAGAAGTTCAAGTTTTAATGATCATCAGCACATCTGTTGCTCATTAGTGTTTATTAGTTACACTATTTTCACTGTGGGGCCCCATTAAGCAAAGAGCTTTTCACTTTTCAGCAAGTGAGGTACAGTCTTTTTTTCCCTTAAAAAGAAGGGGTACGCAAGGCTTCTGTTCTTTTAACCAACACTAGAAGAAGAAAATTAAGCATTCAATGCAAGTTACCCTTCTGCATTAAGACGTAGTGTTAATGAGGAAGTATCTACTTTCAATTTGCTGTGGTGAAAGTGTCAGGAGCCTGACTTTACTGGCAAGGCTTTGGAATGACATCAGTAACCTTTCAGTAGGAAACAGTGGGAAATGCAGCCTTTGAACTAAGGACAAGCTCTACTGTCCCTCATTTCAAGCAGTTTCAGATGAGCAGCCTCAGAAGAATGTCAACACTAAACTACATGGGTTGTCTGGGGGTTTTTTGTAAGTAGTGTCCATGTTTTAAACCAGGTATAGTGGCAATAAAGCTCACTCCCAATTAAGAAAACAAGAGCCTGATGTTAACAGCCGTAGACCAATACCCAGCTAAAAGAGAAAACTATTCCCAATAAACAGTAAGACTAGTATCAGTTCACAGTCCCATTAATGAGACACTAATCTGTGTTGCATCAAAAGACAGGCATCAAAAGAGCCTCCCTCCTCTCCCTGCCAATATCTGCAACCACATGACATGATGCTTCATCTTGCTGAGATTGAGCCTGTTGTTCCAAATTAGCTCTTAGACAGGCTTTCCATTTTTAGCCCTTTGAGTGGCAGCACAGATTTGTATCAGAAGAAAGCAGGCACAGAAGCCAGGCCTGAGGTGTTTGGTCTAGGACATGCTGCTCCTATTCCTAATGGAAAGACAAAAACAAGAAGTGAGGTTTAAAACACTCAACCCACATCCTCTCTACCACTGTCCAAAATCACTAGTAATCACAACACCTGTCTTCCTACCTCCTCTCCAAATTATGCTTTCAGAGTGTTCTCACTTCTGAGACTTAAATCCAGATGAATCTTCTAAAGTTTACAGTTTACTATTCAAACCACAGGTACACAGAGCTCTCCTCTAGCTCCCTCATGGGATTTAGTTACACTGAGGAAGTGTGGTCTGGATGATGGGGCAGTGAGGTGGATTGTGAGCTGGTTGAAGGAAAGAAGTCAGAGAGTTGTGGTCAACAGGACGGAGTCTAGCTGGAGGCCTATATCCAATGGAGTCATTCAGGGGTTGGTACTGGGACCAGAACTATTCAATATATCCATCAATGACCTGGATGAGGGAACAGAGGGCACTGTCAGCAAGTTTGCTGAGGACACAAAACTGGGAGGAGTGGCTGACACACCAGAAGGCTGTGCTGCCATTCAGAGAGACCTGAGGCTGAGGCTGGAGAGTTGGGCAGGGAGAAACTTAATGAAATTCAACAAGGGCAAGCGTAGAGTCTTGCATCTGGGGAAGAACAACCCCATGTACCAGTACAGGTTGGGGGCTGACCTGCTGGAGAGCAGGGTAGGAGAGAGGGACCTGGGGGTCCTAGTGGACAGGAGGATGACCATGAGCCAGCAGTGTGCCCTTGTGGCTAAGAAGGCCAATGGCATCCTGGGGTGTATTAGAAAGGGGGTGGTTAGTAGGTCAAGGGAGGTTCTCCTCCCCCTCTATTGTGCATTGGTGAGGCCACATCTGGAACATTGTGTCCAGTTCTGGGCCCCTCAGCTCAAGAAGGACAGGGAACTGCTGGAAAGAGTCCAGCACAGAGCCACAAAGATGATTAAGGGAGTGGAACATCTCCCTTATGAGGAAAGGCTGAGGGAGCTGGGTCTCTTGAGCTTGGAGAAGACTGAGGGGCAACCTTGTTAATGTAATTACAAGTATGAAAAGGGCGAGTGTCAGGAAGACAGAGCCAGGCTCTTCTCAGTGATGTCCAATGATAGGACAAAGGGCAATGGGTGCAAGCTGGAGCATAGGAGGTTCCATGTAATCATAAGGAAAACCTTTTTCACTATGAGGGTCACAGAGCCCTGGGACAGGCTGCCCAGAGAGGTTGTGGAGTCTCCTTTGCTGGAGACATTAAAACCCTGCCTGGACAAGTTCCTGTGTGATGTGCTCTGGGTGATCCTGCTCTGGCAGGGGGGTTGGACTAGATGATCTTTCAAGGTTCCTTCCAACCCCTAAGATTCTGTTAATTTCACAAAGCCTAGAAAAGATTAAATTTAGTTTAAACTATATCCCCAAAGGCCCCAGGAAACATCAGTACCTGTCTGCCTTGCTGCTTTACAGACATAAAAGACAGTACCCCTTCCCCAGGGAATTACAGTCAAAGCCTTGAGGTAGTAAGTAATTCCCACCAGACCTTTACATGGAGACCCACCTGGGCTCAGAAGGGCCAGAATCCACCCAAAAATAACCTATGGATTTCCCTCCCCATCACCAAATTACAATGAGAAAAATCACTGGAAATGAATGGGATCCTGCAGAGGTACAGAGAGTACATGGCTTAGGGTGCAGAGTGGGTAGAAAGTCACTCACCCCACAAAACAAACAAAAACCAAAATGTTACAGCCAGTTGTACTAAATTCAATTCTGAAGTTTAATATTTAAGTGTTAGAATTTGTACCTGTAAGAAAATCTAAAAAAACCCACAACCCTGCAGTTAGATTCTTTGTGGTTTTGGCTTTTTTTGGAATCAGATACGAATACTAACTTCTCTCTGTCACCACAGCAGGGCTTTCAAAGTCTTTCAAAACATGATTAATCTGACAACTCCCCTGCCATGGCAGTGACCAGGAGCCACCCATGTTTGCTTTGCTTCCAAGGCTGAGTTAAACCAAGCACCAAATGCAGAGCACTGGCTGAGCCAGAGAGACTGGTTATGGCTTCTGTTCCAACCTCCTGCAATTTTCCATGGGTAAACCCTGCTCAACTCCCCTTCCTGGTTGATAGAACCGTAATTAATTATCCTTGTCTAACAACCCCTTTCTGCTTCAACACCACTGTCAGTAGCCTAGCCCAAGAACAGGCCAGTTTGGGACTGCTTTTATGCACCCCTGTGCATAAGCTGCATTTACTGATGCAAATTGTAGCCCTTTATTAGGTTTTTGCCCAGAGAGCACAACACCAACTCTCCAAGCTCCTCTGACACAGAGGCCATCCCTCCAGGAGCAGCTTCCATCCTTCTGAACATCCACATCTGCTGAGAAATAATATTGGAAACACCTTCACTACCATGTGCAGAAAAAAACAGGCATTTAAGACACCAGTTACCTCCTAAACTGCAGTTTTGTCACAGTTTGGTCATCCTCACTAACAACCATGTTTCCTACACAAACATCACTATAAATAAGGACCCTCTGTGCCCAGCAGCAGGCAAAGAGAAGCAGGGAGCTTTTGCACTGATTTTAAACTGAATAAACATTATAAACAGAAATGAGACCGGGTGGGGGAGGGAGACCAAGATCCAAGCTGTGCTGACAATACACCCTATTCTCTGTCCATTCAGCTGTCTTGGGAATAAAAGCTCCTTTGAAGAACAACCATGCTTTCTCCTTTGTTGGAAAAATATTTTAACACACTGCAGCAACTACAAGATACAACTAAGTAGCAACAAGTAAGGCAGAAGGCTTTGCTAACTGCAGCTAAAATGAATTTAGTGACTTCAAGTGAACTGGCTGTAACAGCAAGTTACTGTTCTAGAGTGTCCTTTGCAACAGCTCTGCTACTGTTTGAACCTCAAGAAATACATAGTGCAGCTGACATTAAACCCTAGTTCAGTTGGAACACCAGGCATTTCCGTGTTGCTTTCCTTCACTGGCCAATTCAACAGCAATAAAACACCTTGAGCTTTCCACCTGTGTTGGTCCAAAGACCAACTGTTGAGGTCAACCTCTGCATGACCCAGTGGCATAATCCATGATTTAGTTTATGAACACCACAGTTCAAATACCAGAGTATCCCTGCACAGAGGTTAGATGTCAGTGACCTCTGCATTGACATAACCCTGTTACATCATGTTAAAGGAAAAGAAAATGTTTGTTGGTATGAAAATATATTTAACTAATGCAAAAAATGTAAATTTAAATGTATGAATGATGCTCTGGAATTAAACAGAATTTTTGACTATGCTTAGTTTCATTGTTTCTATTATTAAAAGGTCACTTCAAAGATTTTTATTTTTTTTTACTTACTTTTGAGACCAACCTCTCACAACCTAAAAAAACCCCAGAAACACAGGGTTTGTTTGGAGTTTTGTCATTTTTAAAATAAAAGTTTAAATGGTACAGCACTGTTACATATCCACTACTGGAAATCTAAACAGTAGCCCATGCCCATTATATTACATTGCCCTCTTCACCATCCCTTTTAGCACCAGCTTACATGTCTAATGGCTGTAAAGTCTACTAAGGTCAAGAAAATACCCTGCTCTAAGGTTGACTGACAGATCTCAGATATTCCCAGGCTTGGTTTTCATTTGAGTGTTCAGCATTATCCACTGAGTTGAGTGACCAGAATTGTTTTGCTCAGCAGAAATCTCTCACTAGCAGATCTCCCTCTCAGTCCAGCCTCCCAGCTCATGTACCACAGGGTTGTTTCCTGCTGAGGAAAGGGACACACCTCTCACGCAGCGTTAATCAGCATGTACCTGGCAGCAGCAGCCTGCAAAGCACACACCTATCCTTTCACTCCCTCATCCCACCCTGTGGTTCCTTATCTGGAAAGGGAGAGTGACTTGAGGAAAAGGGAGAACTTTGACCCCAAGTCTTGTTCTGCTCACCTCAAGGGCTCAGTGAAGCTGCAAAAACCCTGGTGATACCCAACACCTCTACTAAGTCCTGGTATCCTTCATAACGGAACCTTTTAAATAAAATAAGGTTCACTAATGATTCACTATAAAGCTAAATAACATAGAATCATAGAACAGAATTATAGAATCATAAAAGTTGGAAGATCATCAAGTTCCAACCCCCTGCCATGAGCAGGGAACCCCACCACTAGACCAGGCTGCACAAAATCTCAGCCAAGCTGGCCTTAAAAACCTCCAGGGATGGGGCATCAACAACCTCCCTGGGCAACCCATTCCAGCTCCTCATCACCCTTATAGGGAAGAATTTCTTCCTAATATCTAACCTAAATCTTCCCTCCCTCAGTTTAAAACCATCACCCCTTGTCCTATCAGTGTCTTCTCTGATGAAAAGCCCCTCCCCAGCTTTCCTGGAGCCCCTTCAGGCACCGGAAGGTGCTCTAAGGTCTCTCCAGAGCCTTCTCTTCTCCAGGCTGAACAGCCCCAACTCTCTCAGCCTGTCTTCATAGCAGAGCTGCTCCAGGCCTTGGATCACCTTGGTGGCCCTTCTCTGGACCCTCTCCAACAGGTCTGTACCTTTCTTGTGCTGAGGGCCCCAGAGCTGTACACAGTATTCCAGGTGGGGTCTCACCAGAGGAGAGCAGAGGGGCAGAATCCCCTCCCTGGCCCTGCTGGCCACACTTCTTTTGATGCAGCCCAGGACACAATTGGCTCTCTGGGCTCCAGCACACACTGGTGGCTCATGTCCAGCTTCTCATCAACTACCACCCCCAAGTCCTTCTCCTCAGCACTGCTCTCCAGACATTCTCCCCCCAGCCTGTATTTGTGCCTGGGGTTGTGCCAACCCAGGTGCAGGACCCTGCACTTGGCCTTGTTGACCTTCATGATGATGGCATTGGCCCACCTCTCTGAGGTCCCTCAGGATGGCCTCCCTTCCCTCTAGAGTATCAACCACACCACACACCTTGGTATCATCAGCAAACTTGTTGAGGATACACACTCAATCCCACTGTCTGTGACTCCAATAAAGATGTAGAACAGCACTTGTCCCAGTACTGACCCCTGAGGGACACCACTTGTCACTTGCCTCCACTGGGACACTGAACCATTGACCACAACTCTCTGGGTGTGGCCATCCAGCAATTACTTATCCACTGAGTGGTCAAATGATGGCAGACAACTGTTTCTCTTAAGTGATATTTCTTCCCAAAACCTTCAATCAGCACCACAGATTATTAAAGTTAATCCTTAATTTAAGAAAATGACTCTTAGTACTGTCCATGGGGAAGGACACAGAGGGAACAAAAGAAGAAGGCAGGGGTTCATGTAGTAACAGACTTCTCAAAGGACAAATGGGGACACATCAAAACATACTAAAGGCCACACTTAAACTAGAAGACTTGTTAAAAGCATCCTAAAAAAAACAAAAAAAAAAAAAAGGGGGAGAAAAAAACCTGAGTAGACTCACTCTAATGCAGGTCGCAGAACACGAACTTTTAATGCTTCCAATATTCGATTCAACTCCACAAACGGTTCTTTTTGACTTTGATCTATTGATAGGCCAGATTCCTGAAAAAACAAAGGCAGGTTTTAGTTGAAGCACAAGAAAACATGAGATTAAGCTGCCGTTTTGCTGACAGTTTAAACACTAACACCCAAATAAGGATGCTAACCCAAAGCACCATGTCCCACGAGCGGTTACATTCAGCCTTCGCGCTGATGGTTACCTGACAAAGTTCCTCGGCTACATCCAACATTCCCTGCCGGAAGAAGTGCTCCACCATCACCTCGTTGAGGATTCTCTGGCTGTCAGCCTGCCAGCACCCATCTATCCCCACGCTGCTGATGTCCGAGTCAAAATTCTGAAACGTACAAACTAACAGTTAATAGGCTGGAACAAATGGCCCCACATCACTTTAATTCTCCAGGACACCTCTGTCTCCACCCTGATGCTTTCTGCCTCTTACTCAGTTGGCCTTCAATTACCTCCTGCTCAAAGTGAAATCCACCTGTCAGCTGCTTCATTACCTCCTGTGCATAAAACAAATCCTTCAGCTTGCTCATTTCAAGTCTGAATATTATCCACTCTAAGGAACTGCACTGACAAATTACAGATCTACCTAGCAAATTAGAAATCTAGACCATGATGCATTTTTGAAGGAAGTATCTGCAGAAAAGACTTTTTCTGTATGTGAAAACTGAAAATGCACAGACAACAGAAAACAAAACTGCTTACACTGGAATCAAAAGTGCTATCAATGCTTCACTGTCATTACAGCACACCAAATGAGCAGGAAAAGCTTGAACTCAGAAATTGTTGATGGAGCTGTGACGTCAGCTGGAGGGGCAGACAATGCTGAAAAAGGAAAAAGTCACTTCTTCCCACCCTCAAACCACAATGAAATTCAAATCCCTGAAGACCTCCAACATTCCAGCAACAGGATAAGCTTTGAAGATCCAAGATATCTTATACTGATTTAGCCGATCCTACTGCTGTGTATTTTTAGGTCAGTGGCCTACAGACATATTCCAGGAATAAGTAAAAATACTGTCACAGTGACTCTTTAGTAACACTTGGCACTCTGCCTATTGGCAGTAGGAGAGCAACACTTATTCTAACCCATTATATAAAACAGGATTTTAACTGCTAACATGTTTTATGACTGAGGCAGAGAGGCTAATCTGAATAAAAATCCTCACCTATTGCCTCCAACAAACCTCTTGCAAAAGAAGTAGAGTCTAGAATTCAAAACACTGCTTGCTGCCTGACCTGACTGTTTAGTAACTATGGCTCTCTTCCATTAAGGAAGTTTGTAAAACAGAAGTCTGGTGCAAACTGCAGTGCTTCAGCTGCAGCTCTGTGACAACTGACAGTCCTGCACAATACTGAAACACCCACCTAGCACAATACACACTTCTGTCAAAGCAGGCAGAGCAAACAACACAAAGCTGGTACGAGCTGTCTGTCAACCATGTATTACTGGTTCCCCATCAGCCAGGACAATGCTGGAGAGACAGGTTAACAGATACTCAACCTGCTGTGATATCTGCCAGTGCAGATAACCAACCACCTTCAGAGCAAAGCTGAGGTGACAGGGGCTAGGTTAGATTAGAACTTTGTATCCCATGGACATAACTTCGCTAGCTGGTAAACCAGAAGAGTCAGACTCTGCCAAAACCCAGGCCAGGCAACAGACATTTGCAGAGTGATGCTGCCAAAAGTACTGGGGAGTCTACTGTCCATCTGCTTCAGAAGTTAAATTTAAGAGTCTCCTTGCAACTCAATTTAAAAAATTAGAGAACATCATCATGGCAGCTTCAGACTTTCAGACCACGGAGCCACTTTTTCACCACTCAAGTCTCTCCTGCCCAGCTATGCCTCACTGCTTTTCCTTAGGAGGTATCAAAGACCTACCTACAATTCAGATGTCAGCCTCAAAACTGAAATTGCTGTCTTTGCAGGCTGGCTCCAGAGGACTGGAGTGGCATGCAGTGATTACCTTCAGTAGAGATAGGTGCATGGGGACACCCCAATAGAGAGCAGATCAGCCCTTGAGAGGCAGCTTTACCGACAGTGAGCTGCCCACCTCTTAAATGGCAAGGGGGAAGTTAGAGGGGGCACAGCAGCATGAATCTGTAAAGCTTCTCATTCTTCCTTCCAGCAATTTGCACAGCACCTTTCCACTTACTAATTTCCTTCATCAGCCACCTTCCACATCTCCTCTGTGTCACCGTGAGAAAGGGGCAGCCTTCTCATCCCTGCACACCTGGCTTCAAAACCACCACTCCCTTCAGGTCTCTTAGCAAACTTTCAGTAAAACACTAACTCAGGCAAGCAAACTGTCTCTTCCATCTTCAGGAAACAGTGGAGCAACATGAGCATTTAAATTATTGCCATTGTTTCAATTCTCAGTTAACAACATTTTCACTTCAGTGTCTTAACCTGTAAGCTCCTTGGCATGCTGCTTGTCTTTAAGCTGGAGCTTGAAAAAACTTAAAACACCTTGAAGACTAAATAATACTGTTCTTATTTATGCCAACTCTTTGAAGGCTTTAAGGATCACCAGCATCGTTGGTACTGGTCAGCATCACTGTCCAAACACCCCTAGCAGGTAACATTTCCATCGACAATGCATTGAAGAAACATCAGAGGCAGTATTAAAAAAAAAACAGATAAACTTGCTTTTTTTACTTAGATTCCAGGATGGGGATCATCAGTAGCCTAAAAGTTATTGACTTAAAGTTACTGCTCATGCAATTAAAAGTCCTAGCAAACGTAAAACCCATAAAAAGAACTGTATTCTTCTGGGCAGAAGCTGAATCTATGCCTTAAACAGTGTCACACCCTTCTCACTGCTTGAGGGCAGAGGTGGCAGAGCCACTTACCTCAGCGTCTTCACAAAAAAACACATTGTGTTCTGAAGCAACAAACCTATGAGCCTTGAGAACCTTCTCAAAACTCCACTGTAAATTAGATTTTGAAAAATCTCATAGAAGATGGTAACAATGAGTCAGATGTGCTGTAGGTTCAGCTCACATCATATAACCTGAGGACATCCATGTTTTTTTCTCCCCCATATCCACTCTCTCATCAGACCAGTCTTGACCAGGTTCTCTCGTTTCAATGTTTAAAATATATTTATTTTTAAAACAATTTCTGAGGTCTTTATTATATCTGGGATTCTACACCTCTTACCTCCTCTGGGTCCAGAGGAGACTACACATATTACAGGGAGTGACTGTCACATGTCAGAACAAATTACTGCTTGCCTTTGGCTCATGTATTTCATAACTGTCACGCCTGCATGAGATGCTGGTGACAACACATCTGTTTCCTAAATACCAACACTATGCTGATAGCATGTGGGGTTTAATAAGATTTCAAAAGTTGAAATAAATTCTCTGAGTTAAACTCCAGACAGGCTATATTGTGCTTTTCAGGGTTTAAGCCTAGAAGAGCAACCGTGAATATTCCTGAGACACAAGCCTTTTTTTAAGAGCCTAACTAGGAAGCTTAGGGCTAAAACGTAGAATAGTATGTGCTAAATATATCCGTGATAGAATGTAAAGTACATTACTGATAATTGCTGAAATGTGAGAAGGACTTTGAGTCATGCACACACACAAACCAGACCATTTCAACCAAGATAAAACCTTCCATGTTACTAGTAACAACGTGATATTGTCCCAAATCTGGGTTCTGCATCCTGTGTGCAAAACCCTGTCCACACACACAGTTGAGATACTTGTTTTACTCCACTTCTGCACAGACAGGGGTGCCAGGCTAGCACATCTTTTGAGAAATAAGCTGAGTTTTGTATACAAAACAGCAACAAAGACTTCAGAGAAGGAAATGACTGGTTGGTCACTGTCACTCCTAACTTCACATAACAAAGCAGAAATTTAACATTCTCTTATCTCGAAGTTCCTGCTGGGTTTTTTTTTTTTGAGATAGGGTTGCCATTGCCCAGGTCTGATGTCCCCAACTCCACCCATGACACAAGCCCATCTAGTTTCAGAACCTGGAATCTTTGTGACTGTTAATCCTTTCCTTTTGACAACAATATGAAGGATGATGATGATGAAGGGCAGTTTTATTCCTCAGTCTCTCAGCTGAGATTACTTTGTGCATTCCTGCTTTCTTCTAAATTCTGACTCAATATACAAATGAAATACATTTGTTTACCTCCTCTGTTCAATTTGTTGGTTCACAGATAAAGCTCAACTTGCAAAGACTGTATTTATCTAGCCATATTCTTTACAGTAATATTAAATTACATTCAGTAAGGGTTTTTTGTTTGTACACAAGTTTTTACATGAAACAAACACCAACTGCTGTAAAAAGTCTATTTTCCCAAACCAAGGACTGGTTTAACTTGTTGGCTCTTAAAAAACAGGCTTTAAATTCAGCGATAAAACTGAAGGAGTTACCATTTTCTCCACTTACTTTCCTGAATGAAGGCATTTAACCCCTACTCAGACAGATTGCTAGAGGCAAAACATGTACTAGCCTCATCAAACAAGCTTTGAGATTAATTCAAATCGTTCCAGAAGAGTGACTGATTTACCGGAAGACTGATTAACGAGCTACCTGTTAACAACTTGCTTGAACAATAGTGACATGATGAGTTCTGGAAGCAGAGCAAATGCCAGTACAATGAAGAAAAAACTGGATGCAAACGTTGCTTTTCAAAGGAGAAAATGCTCTTTGGAAGAAAGGGTAACCCTCCATGGATCACAAGCATGTAAATCCAGGTGGAACTACTATGAAAAAACGTTTCGATTATTAGATAAACTTTCCAGGAACTGCTAACTAAAAAGCAGCACACAAAGTTCACATTTTAAACACGGTTTGTATTTTACGCCAAATCTGAACTTTATTTTTCCAACGTTTAGGAGTTTCTGTTCTCAGAGTGAACTCTGCAGGAAAACAAACCTAGGTTCCAAGTTCGTAAGCAATGGCTACACTAACTTGAAGAACCGACTAGCTTTAAGTTGATATATGGACATAATGCTGCCTCAGCAATGGAAAAAAAAAATCCATAATTTGCCACAAGCAGATAATACAGCAAGCTATTTCAAAAGCCAAGATTGTTAAGGAGGAAGTTTGCTCATGCTACCTGTAACTGCCATTTAGATGTGTCACATAAAACTGGTACCAATATTAGCATGTTTCCCAATCTCCAATCAGTCAACACGAGTTATTTACCCGTGCCTGAGCACATGGAGTTAGGAAGACAATACGTGGTGTTCTAGGTGTTAATCTGTCTATAAAATAAATGAGGAAAAAGCTGGAATGAGAGTTTACACATGACAGAAACAAAACTCCAGTCTCATGAATCCAAGCAAAGGGCTGTGCTTCTTTAAATTCCAACCAGCATTTTAGTTAGGAAGCAGTAACATTTTGCCGGGAATGTGCGAGCACCAACTCACTACATCAATTACACTTAATTACTTCTATTGGTTTAAGCTTAAGTGTATTATGGGGAAGGAATGAGGAGAGGGCAACTTCAATAGGCTATGGGACTCAGAAGCCAACAAAGACTTTGCTGGCAGGTTTCAAATATATTTTCCATCAGGACAGTGAAATTACACTAAGAAGGTATGGAAGATTTCCTTCCAATGTCACTGTCCAGGGGAGCATTAAATTCCACTTAGATTTAAACATTACATCTATTCATCTGTCAAACAGGCCAAGAACAGGGCACACTTCAGGGTACATTTTAAAGTAGTTCCCTTCAGACATTTATGTTAGGGAAAGGAAAAGTCAAACTACTTGCACTCCAAAAAAATAAAACAGAAAACCAGGAAATTCATCTTTAAGGAGACAATCCTGACTGATGCTCTGAACTTGATGAAAATACGTCCTCCATTACCAGCAGAGCTGCTTCCAATCTTTTGATCTGAACATCACAGACACTAAGCAAGATTGAAAAACCAGAGGAATGAGCACACTGACTACAGCAAATTTTTGAACACCTCACTGAAACAGTTCTTCTGACAGTCAGTGGGCACAGAGCAGATTAGTGGTGTCCTTTCAACTATTTTACAAAACCACACTTCTGAAATTTTAAAAATGCTTTTATGTATAAGTATCCCTTTCCAAAGAAAATTAGTAAATAAAACAGCAGGACAGAAACAACACTGGAAAAACTGCACATGGCAACTGAAAGAACAATTTGGAGATTAGACACACATCTAAACTTTATTTAAAGTTTGCAAATGTTTTTTTCCTTTGGCTTCTAAGAAATACTAATTTCCATTTATGGACTTGGCAGTGCTAGGTTTATGGATGGACTTGATGATCTTAAAGGTCCTTTCCAACCTAAATGATTCTGTGATTCCCACTCTCTAGATATGACCTCGGGCTGCTCTCCCTCAGAGTATTTAAAGGAAAATGGTACAGCCAAACTGAAATCAGCGTGTTTGCACAAAGTCCACTTGCTAAAGCAGAATAGGAAAGCTTCAAACTTAGGACAAGATTACACAGATTTATTTCAGGCTCCAAGCCAGTAATAAGGATGGAATTTTACTCTAGTTAATTGGTTTAGATACAGCAGCAAGGATTAGAGACAGATGCGTCCTTAAGCTTTGGATAAGGGTGGCGCTTGGATTAAAGCTCTCAGTACAAAGTTTGAGCCCTCTGTGATGGGTCAATCACAGAGATAAGCAAAAAAATAACAGTTGCACAGACATTATGCCCAATAATGCAGCACTAGGTACTCTGTCTCCCCATTGCACCACTGTTAAATTATACTTTAACAGATCCTCATTAGTAACAGAGTTTAAATGAGAGTCCCAAAGGATGAGTATTCTGTAATGTTGCAAGCATCTTTGGATGAAAAGACTCATTTAGTGTCATCCTTAGTAAGATTATAAGGTGCACTTCAAATAAAATGTTTAGTCAGTCAACATAACCATGTTCTGATATTAACCTATCACACGTTGGGCAAATTATCTTGGAAATAAAGACATTTAAGCTGCCTCAGAAGCAGGATTCAGCATACAAACAAGTTCTGAAAGCAAGTACTATGCACCCCATAGTCTTGCCTCTGCCCCAGGGCTATGCTTCTGCAGTTGACAGGAAGATTTGAGGTTAACTGTAACATAAATCAAAATTTTGTAAAGCAGGGGACACACCACCTAATAACCCAATCAATTCACAACATAAATACCTTATCAATGGCTTTTCCAACTCGGGACACGCTGCTGTGAATGTCTTTATGATCGGAGGCCAGTTTTTGAACTGTGTCTTTTATTCTTTTACAACACTGTGTCATAACAAGCGAAATTGTCCCCGATAAGTCTCCATCTTGATCTAAACAAAAGAGAAGAAAATTACTAACTTTGTTCCAAACAAATGGTAACACTACTAACTCAAGATGCACCAACATTTAAAGACAAGGGATGGTATTAACAGAGAGAAATGCAATCTAGAGGGTATTGCCAAAGCAGGATCAGTTTAAATGAAGATGTACAGGACGTGGCTCACCCATGGAATTAGGAATCCAGTCGGGTGCACAGTAACACTGAACAAGTACAACAGCATAAAAAATTCATGTAAAGATCTCATGTGTCTCTGTCACAGTAGATTAATAAACACATCTCAAAGAAACACCTCAATCCAAAAATGTCACATGGTACAAAAGGAAGCTACTGAACCTACTACAGGATCGGTTTTCTTTTAGACAGTTCCCTGAAGACACATCCAAACATCACATTTAACTTCCACAAGATGCAAGCAAAATTTGGATGAGAAGCAGCCCATGAACAGCCTGGATGTGAACATCAGATCCACGCTTTCTTGTTGTAAGACTAATTTTCCAGAAACGCTGACATTTTCAAAGCAATGTCCAACCAACAGGTGCAATGCTGTGCACTGCTACAGGTGCAAAACCATACATGCAAAAGCTTTACAAGCCCCTGACCACAGTTTACACCCTTCATGCCTCAACTCCTCAGTAGCTTTAGTCAGAAAAAAAATAAAAATAAATACACTCTTTTGTGCTTTACTCCAGTCCTTTCTTCCAGCTTTTCATTTCAAAATACAAGGAGAATCCCTCTTCCAGTCCTACCTCTGAAATTCTCTCCATCTTTAAAGTTCATTCTACATTAATTTATTTTTCCTTTAGGGACACAGACTTAGCAGCCTTCAACTGCACAGGAAGGATAACTTGAGGGGGACAGCAGCCCAGAAATGCTTCCCTAATATTCCGGATCTAAATTCTTCATGTGAGAAAAAGAATAAAATTACCAAAATATCTCTTTAGGAGATTTAAAAAGTAACCATGCTTTTTAGTTTGTTCCTCTCTCATTTTGTATTTTAACACACCTGTGGTTTCAGCAGCATGTCAGAGTCTAGTTTCTGGTTTCCCATGGAAAGCAAAATGCAGGTTCACTGAACTGCTGCTACTCCTGCAGGACCAACAACTCAAACCCAACAGAAACTAACTCTTAGGAGTGTGCCCCTAGCAACATGCCTCTGTCAAGAGCAAAGGAAATCCAGAAAAGAAGCTGTCATCACTGGCTGTATGTAATAATTTACCAGCCACTTATTCTAGACACCTTCCTTTGTGCATCCCAACTCTCCACCCTGCTGCTGTCAACAGCAGAAACAACTTCTGTTGTTACACACTAGAACTAGCTCATCTCTAGAAAAGTAAACAGCTCCTGTTCATCCCTGCAAGCCCCAGCTGAGGAAGCTTTAACAGCATTTTTGCAACAGTCAGAGCTTTTAAGAAAAGAAGAAAAACAGAAACAAAAACAGAAAAAGAGAAAAAAAAAAGCTCTAACTTTTTTCCTCTCTCCAGTCCCATGAAGCAAACAATCACCTCCCAGGTGAACAGGACTCTGTATTTTTCCTAGTGAATAAGTGAGAAGTTATAGGATCAACAGTCTCTTCAGTGCATGTTCACTAACTTGATTCTATACATCTTGAATTAAAACAAAAAAATCTCACTCAGTTATTCCATAAATTTAGCCTCCTAAAATTATTTCAAGAATAATCACCATTTCTCAGTTGCTATTTAATTTTTAGAACAGACATTTAAAATCACATGAAGGGTCTTAAATAACTGTCTCCCGACTGTTGCCAAGACAAAACAATCAGTCAGAGATTATGCAACAAGCAAATGGAAATATTCACCCTCCAATAAACAGAGAGGTTAAAATTCACTCTCTAAATAGCTATTTTTTGTAAGAAAAGCCATTAGGGTAAAACCAAAACAACTTAAATGCCTAACTGTTTTTATCCCATGCAAATAAGTGAATTACTGCCCCTTAACACAGACTGTAACAGAAACCACTGCAGGAAAGCAACGAAAATGCCTACACAGGAAAAGCCATCAGAGCCTTAAGAGAACAGATCTGTCCCCTGCACCCACCTCTTCCAGCTTTAATTAAACTATGAGCTACTTCTAATAAATCAGAAGAAGAAAGCCTGTAGACAATCCTCCCAGTAATTCAGTGTTCACAGCCTTCCTGTTCACAGGCCTCAGCTGTGCTGTGCTTAGGCTGTAACATGAAAACAGCTCAAGAAGTTTTAACCAAGAGAGTGGAAAAAACTAGTTCAGAGGTTGAAGCAGCTTCTAAGTTTCTTTTTCTCCACCCACTTCCCTTTTATATCCACTGCCTATTTAATGTCTTTTCATAAATCTTTGCTCTCAAATCTTGTCCTACTCAATGAATTTCTTCTTCAGCAGTGAGGGTTTTCTTTTTCCTTTCTTCCTTTTAAATGATACACGTGAACATCTTTCTGCAGTTCAGAGCCCCTGAATGACAGAGCTCCACAGTAAGGTGTCTGCTTCCACCTCCCTCAATTTTCAAAAATACTCAGGAGACAGTATATAAAAGGATATAAAAGTTGCAAATACCTGTTCTTATTAGGAAGTTAAAAATAGCATGTTAAAGTAGAAGGATTTTGCCATGTATGAAGCCAGCTGACCCTCAGATGCCAACATTTAATAGAGTCCACAGATCTTTGAGGATGCACTAATAACTTATTGGCTTCACTCCATAGTACTCACTTAAAAGAAAGCTCAGTTTAGGATGTACTTTGCTGGGACAGCATCACCACTGATTTAGCAAGTGCTGAAAACACGTCCAGGGCCTCCACAGGAGAGTCCCAGAAACACCTCATTCAAGTCTGGATGGCAAACCCAGTGAGGACCCTGAAGGAACTGCACACTGGAACCTCTTAATTTTGTTATGAAGAGAGTAAAAGCTGGATCCGGGCAGAGAGGAGGATCAAGATCAGGAATCCTACAACAGGATTCTTACAGACAAATCTTTACAACCCCCCAGAGACACGCAAAACTAAAAACACATCAGGGTCACAGCACTCAGCTTCCCAGGCAAGATCAGCATCTCAGTGAAGAGGCAGGTTTTAACAACTGTCCTTAATGCACGAGCCCGGATTTGAGCAGCACAAAACACTTTTACTGAACCGAGTTCAAAACAACTCCTAAAAGAACAAAAGTGATTTCATCCCAAAGAAATGCCTCAGAACCAGAGTCCCATGTTTGCTATCTATGGAAATTGCTGTGTACACACAGCAGCTCTAGCACAATCCTGTTTATGTTCCTGGAATTAAAAGCACCACTAAGTGGGCTTTGCACCTGTATTTGTACAAGACTACAGGAAACACATTTTTCTCTGAACCAAACAAAAGCAGATCTTGGAAAGTAACGAAATAGCACAGTCTGCTCCCAAGTCTGCACTCGGGAGCCTTCGAGTTCCCGTTTTTAATCCCTGAGCCATCACTTGCTTCCTGCACGGCCTTGGGTAAATCACTTCAGCTGCCTCACCATGCCCTCCCACTCCACCAGCAAGCGCTGCGCTACCTCCGTCCCCGGGATTTCGCAAGGTTTAAATGTCTGATGTTTACAGGGCGCCCTGGCCACCCAGCCCGCCTGCGCAAGGGCTCAACATCAGCTGCACCCCACAGACAAGGCTTGGGAGGCCGTGTTTACTTCCTGCTGAAGGGTGGCTTTACCCTGAACACTTCCAAACCTAACCACATCAAAAGAAAACAACTTACTCACTTAGGAGGGGACAAAAAAAAAAAAAGGGGGGGGGGGAGAAATGAGGGCAGCCCTGCTGTTTCCCCTGGGGGTGAGTAACCCCCTTGAAGACAACGTGAAGGCGCAGAAAGCACGGGCAGGTCGGGCCGTACCTGCTGGTCAGGAACAAACACGCCTCTCCAGCAGCCACGGAAGGCAGACGAGGCTCAGGAAAGGCCGATACCTGCTCCCACCTCTAACTTTTTCCCGGTCAGAAACGCACGCAGAGCTCCAGCTCCAGGGGGTTGAAGGCAGAAAGGCCTCCGGCTCAGCCTCCCCCCAGCAGAGAGACCTTCCCGGGGCCGAGCACAAACAGGGGCAGGAACCCCCGGGGAGCGGGGAGTACTGCTCAGCCCCGAGGCTGGGGCAGGTCTCCCCAGAGGGGTCCCACAGCTCACAAAGGCTCCAGGTTTTGGGAGCCGGGCCCCATCTCCCCAGGGAAGCGGGGGGGGAGGGGAGGGGGGGGGATGTCTCCACGTACTCTCGGTCTGGAGGATCTCCCGGCGCAGCCCTCCCGCGTACTGGATGAGCTCTTCCAGGCTGCGCTCGCAGAGCTGCCCGTAGCCGGAGAACTTCTGCAGCACCTTCTCCAGCTCCCGCTCCACCGTCACGCACTGGTCCATAGCGGCCGGCACCGGGCCGCGCTCCTCTTCCTCCTCCGCCGCCGCCACCACCGGATCCTCCTCCTCTCTGCCCGGGTCCTGCTCTCTGCCCGGGCCCCCCTGCCTGCCCGGGCCCCCCTCGCCGCCCCCCGCCAGCCCGGTGCGGCCCAGCCCGGCCCGGCCCGGCCCGACCCGCTCGCTCTAACTTCCCGTCCCCGCGGGCTGTGCGCAGGCAGCGCGCCGGGCAGCCGGGGGCCTCGGCACGGCGGGCACCGGCAGCGCCGCGGACACCCCGGCCCCGCAGCGATTATTGCGCAGGCAGCGCGGCGGGCAGCCCGGGCCGGGCGGCGGGACGGGGGCGGTGCGGGGGCACGGTTACCGCTGCCGGTGCCCCGCGGGCCGCAGCGGCCTCGGAGGCTGACGGGGAAGGCAGGGGTTTGGGGTTCGGTGGCACGTGGGGCCGGCGGTGGGGAGAGCTGGGAGGGATCCCGAGGTGTTGCGGCTCAGGCAGGACGGTAGGCAGCTAAGCGCGGGGGCCTGAGAGCCCTGAGCGCTGTTGCCAGGCAACGGGGAGGCCCGCGGCGGGGCTGGAGGCCGCGGGGCCTGGGCCGGCTCCTCTCGCTCTCCGGGCCGGGCGGCGCCAGGCCCTGGGCCGGCGGCGAGCAGCAGCTGGGAGGCGGCAGGCCGAAGCCTGCGCTAAGGGCCGGTGGGCTGGGGGTTAGGGGTTGGGTGGGCGCTGAGGTAAAGGCCTGGCAGGAGCGGCGGGGGGGCTCAGCGCAGCGTTGTGGGGTGGAAGGGGGTTCACTTCCCGTCAGGCCGTGGGGAAGTGCTGCCCTGAACGTCTTCGCAAATGCATACTGATGAGCGGCTTCAGAGTCAGAGGTCATGGAAAACGCTGGCGTGCCGGAAGCTCAGCGTTTACCCTGTCGTTAGGTCGTTAACTCGGTCAGTAAACTTCCTCTTCAGTTTTATGTTGACTTGCAGACTGAAGTCATGCACCTGACTGGCAGGCATCCTGTAAAAGTGTGCTTGAAAGAAATACCTGAGCTTGAGGACCACTTGCCTGGCATACTCATTCCAACTTCAATATTTGGAAATGGCAGCACAAGCCAGGTAGGAATGACCCTGTTTTCTGCAGCACAGTACCACCAAAGCTCCTCATAAACTCGGACAAAGCTGACTGCAAAGGCAGCAGCATTTGGGCTGAGTCTGGGACAGTCTTGCTCCATCTCTGCCCATGCTGCTGAAGCAGGACAAGAAAATAGATCAGTGTTCTCAGACATGGCTTGTGCAGATGCTTGCAAGTTGCTGTCACTCTTGTCAGATTTAGGCCCAAACTGCTGCTGTTGTTTGTATTCTTGCTCTTTATGTAATAATAGATGATGTTTAAAGGCACACAAATGTCTTTTAATTTCTCATGTCATTAGCACACTGGTTTAATTTATGTTCATAAGGGTTTCCTCTTTTATCTCTTGGCACATTCAAGCAAGGCCTCTTAGTTCTTTTAGCTTTTTTTTAGGTCATTAAACAGAGCCTGTCTTCTCTGGGGGGTGAGAAACAGTTTTTCACTGTCAAAGCAAATACCAAATGCCTGAAAATAAATAAATAAATCCTGTATTTCAAGCTATAATTAATGCATTATGTTCTTGTAAGCTGGCTCGGCCTTGATTGATGTACATTTCTGTGCTGTACTGCATGTTTGTAGGCAGGGAAACCTGCCACAGGATACGAAGGGGTGGCTGTGTGGAGCAACCTGCTCTGGTGTCACAGCTGACCCTGCTCATGGGCAGGAGGTTGGACTTCATCCCTTCCTGAGGTCCCATCCCTCCTTAGCTGAGGTGTCAAATACTGGTCATTGCACTGCAGAATAACACCTGTATGTTGAATTCCTTCTGTTTGGCCACTTGTAGGAAACGTCTGATTTAAAATTCCTCTGTCTACAACAAAATAATCTCTGGGCTGCTGTCTTCTTGCCTTGAGACTCTCACGTGGGCTTGTTGGTTTATTTGTTAAACACCAGATAATGACAAGTAGCTGTGTTTTCATATCACGGATATAAATGTGTTGAGATGCACCTGTGTTGCTGAGAAAGTACATCAAGACACTCTCTGTCAGTGAACTAACTATATTTACAGAGTAGCTTGTCTTTTAGGAGAACTGGGTTTCAGGCAGTTAAAATATTCGTTTGCTGAAATTTATCTTGATACATGGCAATACTAAAACTCTCCCCACAAACCATACAATCATATTTTACCAGGGTAAAGGACTGAATTCAGATTTCCAATCCTTTGTTTTCACTGCCTTCAAAATGACAGTACTTTAATGTTCCCCACACAAGTCTGGAAAGTGGATTATTGTCTGTATTCCCAGGCTGCACAGTCAGCAACTGCTCATCAGAGAGGATGGGGAGGAGAGGGAATCCTTGCCATTTATCAATGGGCAGCAGAGACTTCAGCTTTGGCTGTCTGACAAGGGAAGATGTCTGTCCCAGTTCTCAGGATTTGGTCTCACTCTCTCATAAATCATAGTACAGATTTTTTGCTGCCAGGATTGTTTAAAAGCAGATCCTTGGTTTGGGTTTTGTTTAAAGGTGGAATTTGTATCCTTCATTCTCTTCACATTTGTCGTACTTGCTCTGTGAGCACAGTACTGGCTGATGACTGTTTCATGTTGTTAATTAGGTAGAGCTCTTCAAAAATGTCAATGTGTGTCATCTTTGTCTTCAGCCTAAATTACTTGGAATTCACGGTGAAGATATTTAACTTTTCCAGATAATTAAAACTCCTGAAAAATTGTTTGCAGGTGACATGTCAAAGATGTTCTGAGTTACAACTGGAAATCAAGAGATACTGCCTGAGTCTAGAAAATGCAGTAACTTCCAGTAGGGCCAGCTTGGTTAGTCAGGAGAGGAAAGAGAGGACCAGAGAGCCTGGGAGGTGAACTGAGTGGGTTCAGCTTTTCTCTGCCAGGCCTTTGGTCAACTCATGACCTGCTGGTTTTGGTTGTTCCTGTCCATGCTCTTCAGCTCTGCCCTGTCCTGTCTCGCAGCTATTCTGTGTCAATAGCTGCTTTGCTGTTGGTTGTTGAGGGGGGCTTTCCAGTTGTGGTTTGAAACATCTTTTTTACTCTCTTGAAACGACTCCAGGGTGTTGAGTTTTGGCAGATGATCAGCTTCATCTCTGCAGGGGACTCGTCATCAGTTGCCGCCACCGGGGAACGTTTGGAATTGATTTAGCTCAGCCCGTGAGCATTAGGAAATGACACACTGGTGACAGCCTCCCCAGCAGTTGGTGTTGCAAATTGTTCAGCTGTGAGCGTGGAGGCATAATTGTTGCTAGGTGCTTTCCTGCCAGAGGAAGCCAGGGCATCCCCGGGTGAGTTGCAAGGGAGAAGCACTGGGATCAGGTGGAGAGGGGTCTGTGCTGCTCTTTTAGAAACAAACCACAACAGAAATACTCCCAACACTGTGTTGTCTGACTAAAGGTAAATATGCAAGGTTCCTCTTCAAACACTGTCTCCCCTCTCTTCCTCCCACCCATTGCTTCACATACGCTCACTCGAGCTGCTCACTTGAAACAAAAGGTAGAGAAATCAGGCAACTTCTTGTGCATGTAAGAAAAGGAATGGGCCTTCACAAAGCTTTTGAAGAGCCAGCTGTGCTCCTGTGTTCTCTGGGGAGGGCCTGCCTCTGGCCCTCGGGACAGGTGACATACTGTGTTGCTTTGAAAGCCCTTGGGCTGTGCCAGCTGCCGTGACAAAGCCACTCTCTTGCTTTTTGCCCAGGGAAAAGGGTTCCTCTTACTGATGCTTTGCTGCTTTCTGGTTAGGGACACGGGCCCTGGCTCTGGTGAAAGGAGAGTTCAGCAAAGGGCAGTGAAGGAGAGAGAGCATTTCAGCCCAGCCTCCTGTGACCTCCCTCACTGGATGGTCTCTCCAGGACGTCCTGTCCAACTGGACCTCCCACCCGGTGCTGCCTACCCAGCTGGGCAGCTGAAAGCCCTTTGTGTGTAATCCAGCAGCAGCAGCAGGTTTTGCAGTCCACCTCTAGTCTTCACCACATAACAATAGATGTTTATATCCCTCCCGTTGCAAGGCATGACATTTACCAGCTACTTCTGCAAATCCCTCCACTCTTCCCCTTCCAAGAAATAAAATGAGCCCATTGCTGAAGGAAACAATGTCATTATTTTTCCTCTGGAAGGGGCAGCAGTGGCTGCGTGACAAAAACGGGCTGAACCTGGGTTGGTTTGGATTTTTTTTTTCTCCTTTTAAAATCTTACCAGCGTGCTGAGAACCCTGTAGGTGTGTTCTGAAGGCTCTGAGGAGGAGCACTGCCACTGGCATGCTCTCTGCAGGTCAATATTAATGTGTCTTTTCGAAATGCCCGTTGTGCAGGCTTACACTCCAGGGGGCTGTCAGTGTTTTGAAAACTAAGCTGTGCTATTTTTGTGCTCCTCCGTACGAGTTGGCCGTTTTCATGCAAATAATGGATTCCTAAAAATAACTGAGCATACAAAAAGAAATGCAGAGTTTCCTTCAGAGGAGAGCTTTCTTCTCCAAGAAAGAACTTCGTTTTAGTATGTTTTTTGGGGGGGTTGTTTTGTTTTGTGGCAGGCTAAATTGTATCTTTGCAGCTTTTTGTATAGCCCCGGGGGGTTATTTGTGGATCCACTGAAGCAAGGATCCAGGCTGCACCCCAAAAGGCTTCCGAGGGGAGGAGCAGACCCCATCGCAACCTTCAGCAGCCGCGGAGCTGCTGCCCCACCGCTGCCTTGTCCTGTCGGCTTGGCGCGACAGGCTGGGGGTGCCAGGCAAGGCGAAGCTGCAGAGCTCGGCTTCCAACCCGCGCTTGATGTCACCGGCTGACTGGCGGCAGGGACCCCAGGGCTGGGGGGCTCCTGCTGCACCCAGCAGCCCGCAGCACCCCAGCCCAAACACACGCGCCTGTCTTCGAGCTGCCCAAACACATCCCCTCCGTTCGGGGCCGTGTCAACCATTTCCATCTCGGGGTTCCCACCCCCCCCCCCCCCACACACACACACACTTCAACCCCACAACCGACACTCGGGCGTTTTCACCCCCGGGGACACGGGGGACCCCCCCCCCAACCCGCTGCCCCGAGCTGCTGAATCACGAGTGGGGGGCGGTGCCGGGCGGGGGGCAGCGCCGTTGTCCCCTCCCCGCCCCGCGCCCACGTCACTTGTTATGGCTCCGCCGGCGGCTCCGCCGGGGCGGGGACAGCGGCGGAGGGAGGGAGGCGGGGGGGGCCGCGGCCCCGCGGCGCTGACACCCCCTGTCCCTGCCACCCCCTGGTCCTGCCGCCTTCCTCCTCCTCCTCCCCGCCCCAGGGCAGCGCTCGGCGGCCCCCGGGCCGGCAGCGGGAAGATGTGGGTGAAGCTGTGCTGCTTGCTGCTCTACTTCCTGGCGCTCTTCGTCCTGGCCAGGGTGTTCGAGGCCGTGGCGTGGTACGAGAGCGGCTTCCTGGCCACGCAGCTGGTGGACCCGGTGGCGCTGAGCTTCAGGAAGCTGCGGACCATCCTGGAGTGCCGCGGGCTGGGGCACTCCGGGCTGCCCGAGAAGAAGGATGTGCGGGAGCTGGTGGAGAAGTCAGGTAGGCGGGGGGCTCCCCCCTTCCTCCCCCCACCCACCCTCCCCCCCCCCCGGGCACTCGCGCGTGGGGAGGGGGCTCCGACCCTCCCCTGCCAGCCCTGCGGGGTCCCCGCTCAGCCCGGCCCGGGCTCCCGCCGCCCTCGGGATGGAGATGGGAAAGGGGGAGCGTGGGGAAGCGAGGCGGCCGAGCGGTTAATGGAGGCAGGGGAAGCTCGGGGGCCGTGACGTTAAAAACCTCCGCGGCGGCGTGAGCCCGAACCGGCGGGGAAGGCCTCGGGGAGCCGGGACACCGGGAAACGGCTCTGCCCGGGGGGGCTCCGTGAGGGGGCTGGGGATGGCTGGGGTCGGGATCGGGGTGGCCGAGCGCCGGTCGCACGGAGGAGAGCTGGGCTCGGCTGGGAAAAGCCAGGAGGCACGAAGCCAGAGAGGTGCAGCGGGTTCCTGGCTTACGGCTGGGGCCGGATTTTTTGTTGTTGTTTTTTTTTTTTTTCTTCCATGTATTCCTCTCGCCACCCGTTTGCTGATTTGATTGCAGGTCTTGCTGTAAAGATGGGTCCTGAGGAGGGCAGTGACTTGATGGAAAGGCTGAGGAGCAGAAGGGGATGGGTGCAGATGGTCGCGGTGGTCTTACAGAAAGGGAACAGAAGTCGATCTTACCCACATACACACACACACACAAATGCCTTGGGAAAAGGCAGGGAAGCGCTCTGGAAGTAGGGAAAACTAGGTGAAAGAGGCAGGATTTTGAGAGGGGATGAATGGCGGAGGAGGAAGAGCAGCGGAGATGAAAGGGTTGGGAGAAGTGTCTTGGAAGTAAAGATGCTGGCCTGGAGCAGCCGAGGGACCTGGCCCCAAGGATGGGGCTGATGTAATAGCTGTAGTGCCAGCCAAGAGGGAGAATGTGAGGAGTGAAACAGGGAATCAGTAGCTGCTTTTAAATCGATGATCAAAGGGCTGCTTATCCAGGAGAGAGTGAAATCCCAGTGATCAGGATAGACAGTGAGGGGCTTAAATGTTCAGACAGAAAAAGAAAAGGATTTGGAGTAATACAGTGAGTGCCATAACCTTAAACATGCTAGCTCCTTTTCAATAATTTATATTAATGATGGGCATTTATATCTATTTTGCTTTTATTGTTGTTTGTTTATGCTGCTGGTTCACTTTGCTGCTCCAACAGTAAAAAGCACTACGCAGTTTCACTTTTGTTTCCAGTCCCTTTCACTCCTTGGCTCTCAGGTACTTTCATGATATCATGATGCTTGGGTTACAAAAGCTGCAGGGAAGTGTTTCACTCAAAACAAACTGTATTAACTGACTTCTTCAAATGCCATGGAAACACTTCTCAGACTAACAGGCTTTGCAGCATTTTTACTTCTTTTTTTTTTTTCCCCTGAATTCTATAAATACTTTCTGAAATCCCTCAAGGGTAACATGTAGCACTTTAACATTTTGGACAAGACAGTTTCTCCACCTTAATAGATGAGTTACTAGAATGCTAGTTGTCATTAACAGCGTTTGTAATGATTGTGAAAAAAAGCACGGGAAGGAAAAGGAAATGAGTTAACAAAGGAAACATTATCAGGTGATTTTACTAGGAGCTCCTTACTTCACTAGGATTGGAGTTCAGGGGAACTTTTTCCAATTTTGCAAGCAGAAGATAACAGCTAAATTATTCTAGTTGAGATTCTTACTTGCAGTGGGACAATCAACATGGGTGTTTTTTTTGTACAGAATTATTGACTGAAATTCTGGAAGTCTGAATTAGCGCTGTTAAGTTGCTGCAGAATTACCGTGCTGTGAAATGGAAGCAAAGATACATTACTTACAATTGCTCTCAGCAACAGAATATTGTTGTTTGCAGAGGGTGAGGCTTAGAAGATGCTCCGTTCTTCTGCTGTGCACTCAGTTGGGTGCGTGGTTTGTCTGTGTCATCAGAAGCACAGTGCTAACATCTTCTGTGGTCTGACAGCTGAAATCAGATTGTTCATAGTCATGTTGCTATAGATAGAAATAAAATAATTTGAAACTGTAGCTGCCTTTGTACTGAAAAGTTTCGTTGAGCCACCAAGTAAAATATAAACTGTTACTAGAATTTAGGAAGTGATATTTCTCGTGTGCCATTTTAATTTCTACAATTGTCTCTCTTCCAGGAGACCTGATGGAAGGAGAGCTTTATTCTGCTCTCAAGGAGGAAGAGGCCTCTGAATCAGTTTCCAGTACAAACTTTAGTGGTGAAATGCACTTCTATGAGCTTGTAGAAGACACAAAAGATGGGATCTGGCTGGTACAGGTATAGAAATTTGATTATTTTTATGCATTTATCGTATCCAAATGGTTTCATTGTGTGAGTAGTTAATTAGTAGTAAAACTGTTTAACAGAGAAATGGTGACAAAGATAAACTACATCAGGGAGGTCATAAGGAATAAATCTGTTCAAAAAACTGAGAAAGGCTGCAAGTGACAGAGTTCCTATACAGCCAGTAAGGAAAAAAAGCCAAACACCAAACTTACTCTGTGGATTGCTTTTTGAAAACCAGGTACTTCAGAATCAGAAGACAAGCAAAGCAGCACACACTTAGGTACACAGGCTATGCAAGCACTTGGCCCTGCTATTGTAAGAGCTTGTGTAATGTGTGAAGTAGCTGTATTAGGTGTAAATGCTCCCAGCTGGCCAGGGAGAGGTGTCTCTGGTGTTGCTCTTCCTTTTGCATGCATTACATGCTCAGACCCAACCAGTCTAAGTTTTTGTTTATCTAAAGGGCTTAGAGCACTTTTAAAATCTCAATTGCCCCTTCATAAAGGCAAGATCTCAGTGTGCTGCTTCCCAGGCTGGCTGGCTGGCTGGCTGCTTCTACAGTGTATCTGAAGCAGTTTAAAGTTCACCTTCCCCCCACACCTTGAGAGTCCACTGATTTTTAGAGTGTGCTTCCCCAGGCCTGCATGAGAATAAGAGAGGACACTTAGGAAAGGGAAGAGAGATGTTTGCAAATAGGATTCTGAAACAATTTATCATCACTCTTGGGAACATAAGTAATTAGACCAAAATGTAAAAATGCATTGCAGCATCAACTTCTCTACTGATATTTTTCTAAAGCATTAAGCTCCCTGCTAACATGGGGCAATCAGAATTATCCACCAGACAATTAATTCTTCGGTTGACCACTCTCCTGCCTGGTTTGTCTGGTCTCCTCACTTTGTGTTTCCTATTTAAATAGACTATCAAGATTTAATAACTTCCTGTTACTAGACCTGCACTGTCACCACATCAGAGCTTGCTCTGAAACAGACAATGAGAGAACAGATTACCTTCACAGCCAAAATGGCCTTTGTGTTTTGGGAAAGATCTATTTGGCATTTATTGAATCCAAGTTTCAGGTTTAAATCATGCAGAAGGGGATTCTTCAAGCCGAGGGAGAGAGGTGAGATGAAGTTCACACATCTCCAAGCTAGCTGAAATATACAAGCATGAATATGCTATGAAATACCTCCCTCCTCCCCATGCAGCTCCAAAGAGTACAGTGTGGTAGTTCTTTGTTGTCTGTTGCTTGCAGAATTTTAATCATAGTATATTTTCAGCTAGCTTCATAATAGCAGATCAGATCGGCTGTGTTTTGATATCTCTAGTGTGATTAATGTTGTCATCATTCTGGGAATATTTGCACAGCTATTCAGTTGGTCACAATAGCTGTGGAAAAAAAGATTAGTGGAATTTACTGAATAATTTACTCGCTGAATGCTGTTTGGCTGTTTCTCCACAATAAAAACCACTAGATGTGTCAAATTTATTTATTTATTTTCATTCTTGCCTTTTTGAGTCTTCATCACTTGGAGTTTTCATTTGCTCCCTTCCCCACCATAACTCCTGAGCTGGACTCTTTGTGTCCCTTCACAGATATTTCCCGTGCTCTCTTCTCCTTCATCCCTGCAGAGATGTTTTTTTATCATCAGTTCCCTCTTCAAATTATTTTACAGTTAGGCTTCCCCTGGAAACTTTGCAGCTAATTAATCAGCTTGATGCTTTGGCTGGGGACAGTACAAAAGTGAGGATGCCTCGTGGATGGGTTTGGTGACCACAGCCAAGGCCGGAGCATTCCCCTCCTCTGTTGTTGCTACTGGCTGGGAAGCAGAAGGGATCTCCAGATCCTTTTCAGGATGCTGACCCTGAATGTCTGTTCCACGGGGGCTGCTGGAAAGCAGTGGCATGAGAGGAACAGTTCTGGCTCAGGTAGCACAGCAGCTGTTGGTTGAGTTGGTTTTGAAGACTTTGTGGAGATATATGGCAGGATGAGGACTCTGAAGATGATTTTTGTTTGCCAGTGCATGTAAATGAAATTTCTGGGGTGGCACAAGCTGTTGCTTGTCTGCTGACAATAAAAGGAAAAAGAGGAAAATTATTATTATTTCTTGACACAAATTTGGATTTGAATTTACCATTTGGAGCCAGCAAGATTAATTCCTTGAAGAAAGTCAAAGTCCATGCACAAGGAAATGGTGTTTTGTGGCTTTGTTTCCTTCTTTTCTGGAAATCCACATGCAAACCATCCAGGTTCAGTGATTTGTTTCCCAGTGTGGCTGTTCATAGGCATCCTCTGCTCCTATGTGGAGCTTCCATAGAGTCACAGACAGCAGAGTGTGTTTCTCTCCTATTAGCTCATTATCTCATCACCTTTCCTTTTATGCCTTTCTTCTTGCTTGCCAGCTGCTGCTGTGCACTGCTTTGCCTGGCAAGGGGGATGAGTGGTAGTTGCTAGAGCTGCTTCTCCTGTGGGTAGGGGAGCAACATGTAACATTGTTGTTCTTGCAGCCTGCTGTTGCTCACGCTCTGCTGTTAGTCCCGAGAAGCCTGTCACATCCAACCATACCGTAGTGGTTATGACTTTCTTCTAAAACACACAGTAAATGATCTACAGGTTAAAAATCCTCTTTGAACGAAGAGTGAAACAAACGTTTTGATCGTCTCTGGTAGAGGTGCAGGGGACAGAAAAATCTTTCAGTCTATTCTGCATCTCAGCTTCTTGTTCAAGGGGCGTAGTCACAGAGCAAGGGATGTGCCTACGGGGTTTTGGTGGTGATTTGTTCTTTCTCTTTGTGGGATGGCTGGTTTTCATATTTGTCGTTTTAATTTTACCAGGTGATTAGTTGTTCTCACTACAAGGAAATTAAGCAGAAACACTCAATCCTCTTAACATACGTAGTTCAGTGTTTCTGTCGTTTCTGATAGCCCTTCAGGTTGATTTACTTCAGGATATCTGATTTTAACTTTCAGCATCCTTCTTGAGAGTCTACATATCCAGTCAAGGGTGCAGAATGCCATCAGCTAGAATGTAATACTTCTCATATTGCCAGCATATCCATGTTAATTCATTAGAGAAGCTCATTTATTCTCAACCTCTGGTTTAACTGACAGCTTAACTGAGCTGTTCAGATTGGTGCACAGATCACCCCACCTCCCTTGAGAAATAACATGTAATTTTAAGGTGGTTAATTTTTACGTGCTGTGATGGATGTAGTCTTCTGTCTTTGCCTATTTTGATCTAATTTCTCAAGGTCTCTTTCTCAGAAAAGCACAACAAAAATATCTCCAGACATTTTATCCATATGGATAGATACTGAAGCAGTTGTGAGTTCTTAGGAAAGAACAACTATGTGGAAATTCAGTTTCTTCAGCACAATGCTGAATAATAAACAGAGAGTGAGACATCTCAGAATTAATAAAAGTACAGACAGTCACATAGAAACTTACTCATGTTAGCTGGAATAAGCTTTTTTCCATGCTTCTAATAAATAACCCACTGTGCATTTATAATTATTTCTAAGTGAGAATTGTCCAAATATTTTTACTTCTGTTTTATCTATGAGAGGATAGTTTGCAAGACAGTTGTTGATTACATTGGGTTCTATGAAAAGGACATTAGAAGCTTAATTAGGAGACCAGGATTCTTTAACCTTTGTACCTTTATGGATCTCTCAAAAATCTTCCAGTGCGTGCATGGACTCTTGACAGTATTATCAGGCTTTGCTCATGTACCTTCTGCAGGCACTGTGGAGGAGTTCCTAGACCTCTAGGGGTCTGGATATCTCAAACTGTAAACTGCCAGACCATAGTGACAATTCTCACCTATATGCAACCTTACCAGTTCATTAAATAAGTTAGAAATCAGTTTTTTTTCTGAGTCAGATGTCAGTAATCCTTCATGCAGACTGACTTACTGAGGCTGGGTGAGGAATGACTGCTCCCCAGAGAACCCGTATGTGTGTGTGTGCAGCAGGAAATGGTGCCCCTTACTTAATAAGTTTTGTTGTTCCTGATGTCACAGTGCCCTATTGCCCAGAGCTGATGAGCATTCTCTGTGGCTAAGCTGTAAAAGCATGTTTTGATTGTTCATGTGTATTCAAAATTTTGTGCCCTTGGTATGAGCAGGTGTGCCTGCCACCTGGTATCCTGGCTAAATTCCAGCTTAGATGATGCCTGAGCTTTCCTTGGCACTTCCACTTGGAATACAGTTTTCTTCTCCTTTCATGGCACCTACTGCTATCCTGTAAAGGCTGGAAGTGCTGCCAATGTGACTGTTTATCCATCACAAAAAAATTATCTCAATATAAAAAACACACGTGCATCACTTAACTCGGAGCTTCTGCTATATTGTGATGATCTCACAATTGTTACTTTCTCCTCTGAGTTCTTTTTTTAGTGTTGTTCTCATCCCTGGCACAATGTAATAAACACAAATGGAATGACTCTTAATCAGACTAGCAAGGCACAAGTGCTGTTGAACGAGCAGAGTAGACAATTCATCAGGATGTTTTTCTCTTTAATGCTGCTGAGGTTACTTTAGGTTCCTGAGGCTGTTAGAAGCACTAATAACTAGTTTTAAGGGCTGGTTTTAAAATGTCCACATAAAAAAGAACAATCTCTCAAGGGTGTTGGGATTCTGTGGGAAGTTATTCTTGCATATGCTGGGGTCTGAAAACTACTTGGGTTGCTGCAAGTTGCTGGAGTGGAGGCAACTCTTTAAGAGTGTTGTTTCTGATCTGGACAGCCTAGCTGGTCTTGCGCACAGAACATTATTCCCCATTTTAAAAAAATACTGTTTAATCCTATTTTAGAATATTTGCTATAAGGATATGTGTGAGGTCTTTCCTCCATCGTGCTGTAATTCTTCTTATGCATCAAATGTTCAGTACATTTGTTTCTCTTAAACTCTTAACAGCAGCAGTGTTTCCTTGAGCCACTTCAATTTCTGTCCCATCTTTACTGGTATTTTAATAAACAAAAAATTATGAAATATACTTTAAAAATTCTTAGTGATAACTGGGAAATTAAGGAGCAACTTCATCAATGACAATTATGAAGTAGATACTACAGTATCTAGGCGTCTACTTCAGATACTTCTGTTTTGGATTAAGCAAGAGAGGCAAAGTGTCTCGCTGACATTGTCCTGTTTTTCCATGTATCTCTCTGCCTCCAGGATATTTGTTCTTAAAGTCTGTTTGCTTCCTTAATGTCATAACTATGACTATTTTAACTTACAGGCCAAAATGATTCTATAAACTATGTTCTTGATTTGCCTCTTTTGGGACGGGTCTAATTCAAAGTCAGGAGAGCTTGTCCAATGCAAAAGCTACCTGTGAAAATGCCTGTTGAAATCATCAGGATTTTTATGATTTCAGTGTTTTATGTCCCTTGATTAATTCTATTGTAGCTTTGTTTTCTGTGGTACCTGGAAGCCACCTTTTTAGGTGTTTATGGAAACCAAACAGTCAATCGGAACATGTAGAAAGAAAGAAGACTTCCAAACCCCTGTCTTCCATGTTTCCTTTGCACACCTTGGTGGCATAACTAACCTGCAGTATTTCAGTGTTGTTGGCTGAGAATCTCCTGACCTTTTGGGTTGTTGTGTGGTCCTACCAAACTCTCAGGCGAAGTACGAACAAACTTGTGTCTGAGACTTCAGGGGAAGCTTGTGGATAGATGTCCAGTGAGGGTCTGGCCTTCTCTCCAGCATCATCTTCCATTACAGCAGCTAGTCATGGAATCACGGAATTGCCAGAGTTGGAAGGGACCTCTAGAGAACATCTAGTCCAACTCCCCTGCAATTCACACAGTGATTCAGACCCTGCAGTTGTGGCCTTGGTTAGGTGTAGATTAGGAAGCAGATCTAGTCTGTGATGCTAGATTGTTAAATGGCAGGGTTACTTTGATCCTTTTGGATTCTCTTAGCCCATTAAGATGATTAATGGATAATTGGGTCATCTTTGTTGTCTTATTTGTCACTCTGACACATGATATGTTGCAGATTGTGAACATTGCTGATAATAAGAAAAGCTTGAAGGGTTTGTGTCCTTCTAAATGTTTGTGTTTGTTTCCCAGCTGATCTCATGGAAGTTACCTTCTGCTGCTTTGTCTTTATTCCTTTAAAATGAGATAGAGCATATGACTGAAAGGGACCCTGTTGATGAGTGAGTTGAGCTCCCTGCTAGACTGTGGAACATGTGTTTATAAAATATTTTGCTGTATCTCTTAAATCATAAGTTGTCTGAGTGCAGTACTCATAGTGACTCTTCTCTTCTTGGAAACATGTATCTGACTTCTGTCCTGAGCATATTCATGCATGATTTGTTCACATTGCACTTAAATTGATGTTGCCTTTTAGTGTCACTGCCTCTTGATATCTATCCCACTACTCCCAGTACGTGAGGTCAATCCACCAGTTTATTCTGTTTGGGATGATGTATCCTGGGCTTGGTTTATTTCACAGCCAGTGAATACTGATGGCTCAAAGTTCCTTTTGGATCAACTAATAGACCCAAGTGTTTCCTCCCATGGCTGTTTCTAACTAAGGAACTTCCCGAGTGTCCCGTTCATTACTGAATTCAATTTCATTTCTGACACTCTGCATGACAAGATTTGTGCAGCTCTTCCTGTATGGTGTTTTAATCTTCTTTTGTACACAGACATGCTTCCCAATTTTATGTCATCTACAGATGGCTTTGGGAGACTTCAGGTTTCTGTAGGAAGGGCATTAATAGGAATATATGCTGAACTGAGCTCTAAGGTAAAATCTATTAAGAAATCTGTTAGCACTTTTCTGTCATTTTGATGTTTTCTTGCCTTAGCCAATTTCTTACTTTAAAACTTTTTTTTTTAACTCACTATAAAAACTTATCTCCAGTTGTCCTGAACATTTTCTGTGTGGCACAGTACTTGATACCCCACCAAAGTACAGAAAGGTGCCGCATTCCTTTTCTCTTGACACTCGGCTCTTTTCCTCCAGGAAAAGCTGGATTTGTACCTCTCAGCTTAATCAGGAATGAAATGTCTTTAGTAATTCCATACTGGAAAGGGGAGGAGAATTCAACAGTCTCTGCACCTTTAAAATCTGTTCCACAGTTTTGCATACTGTTGAGTTCAAACTGGTGGGATTTTTTTTCATGTGCTCTTAAATATAGTTAATAACTTGTTATTCTCCTGTCAAAATGTAGATCACTTTGACAGGGGTTTTATAAGAAATCTTTTCAGGTTCATGTGTAGTTTTGTGTGTTAATTGTATTACAGTGCTAGGATGGAGATTATCTGCTTACTATGATTTAAGTGCATTAAATTATTTTAGTTTTGTTTCCATCTTCAGGTGATAAAGTCACTTCCCATAAACTTCCTGACCTGCTCATGGCCAACCAGCTCCCCTTCATTGAAAACTGAGTCAGAGCACTAATTTAATTTTTATAAGAAAGTTATCTTACATTTCTATCCTTTCTTAATTGCATGATGATCCTGCTGGTTTCCCATTCTGTTCTTATTCGTATGACTGAATAAACCTTTTTATGCAGCTTGTAATATTCTTTGTACAGTCCTAACTTGAATCGCTCAATTTCTTTCCATTTTAAAAAAAGTTATTGCATGTCTTTCTTTGCTAGCTCTTCCTTTTGACCTTTTTTCATTCCTTGTAGGCTTTCAAACTATTTATAACATCCTTTTGGAAGTGCTTCCAAGGAAGAAGTGCGGAACTTGATGACAACTTTTTTTTCCCCCTTGCCTGAAATAAAAAAAAAAATCCTGATAGCTTTAACACCTTGGACTTGAAACATTTCCAGGCCTTTTTCACATTACAATTCCTGGTCTCCTCAGTTACAGGGTTTTAAGCTACGTTTTTTAGTTTATCAAAATTCACACTTTTAAAATAAAAATATCTTAAAAGTGCTTGCAAGTTGCTTTTAAATTAAACTGAATTGCATTGTGATTGCTTAACCCTGCAGTATTTTCTCAGGCTCCCTCACCCAGAGAGGTATTTCCAAAATATGAACCAAACTCTGGTGAACTCCCCATGTTCTAAGTGGGTGTTGGCTGCAAGGAGCAGCTGCAATGGGCATGTTTATTTGAGGGTTGGTTCTTTTCTTTTGCCATAATGACATAAGAAAGTATGAGCATAAGAAAGTATGAGCATAAGAAATTTTACAAAGCTTCAGTGTGCAAAACCATAGTAGGGCTCTCTCTGACTTGTTGAAAAATACAAACTGCTGGTTCTGTCATTGTCCTACAACATAACTTTTCCCAAGAGGAAAGACTTTTTCATAGGAAAGGAATCAAACTGGTATTAAAAAACCCACCAGGACAAACAGCTAGATGACAGCAAAACATACCAGTGACCACATTTGCAACAAATCTCCTTCTCTTGACATTGAAAGTGTTGCAATATCAGAGAGAAGAAACAACTGAGCAGGATGGCTTCTCCTGCATGTAACATTAGCATATTCTCAACTACTATGCTAGACTTCTTCAGAACATGCCCATAGAATTTTGAAAGCAGCCAGTCTCTGAATAGTTTTCTCAAAGAGTAATCCAGTTATCAATGTTTTATGCTTACTAACAAAATACAGTGATTCTTCACTGTGCTGAATGTATGCATTTATCATGCCACAGTAGCTCTGAGAATGTACTGGTGTTAAGGTGTCTTCAAGAATGTGGTCCCTTTTGGTTGAAGTAAATGAAAAGAAGAAATTTTAAATATGAAAAGTAATTACTTCAGTTACATTGGATGATGCACAGAAGCCTCAATAATGCAGCAGATTTCCCCAGCTCATTGTCCTTATGCCTGAAGTTTGTTTAGCTAATCAAAAGCTTTTTGATGTGATGTGTGTGCTTTGAGAATAAATTGAAGGATTCTTATCTAGATGTTCACCTTGGGTTTTATTTAAACATTCTGGGCTCAGTGGAACTGGGAGTGTCATCTGTAACTTCAGTTCAACATTGTTTCCCTATGTAGAACATTCTGCTTAGTGAATTCTCTCATTTTAAGTTTCTGAGAGGTTACGACTTACCACAAAGCAGATAATTTTTTTTTATCTCAAAGGCCAGACACACTTTCCACTGTGTCTCAGCCTGTACACAAAGAACTGTTAACCATGGTGAGAACTGAACTTCCAGAGGAAAACTGACATTTGAGGTTACTAAGTTGGAAAATGACTGGAGTAAGTTTAATGGCGAGTAAAGAAATATCTCACAAGTTGAAGTTTCTAAACTTAATTTAAAAATATTTTTTAAAGGGTTGTCAGTAAGTCTGCAGAAGCATATGAGGCATTTCTAAAATAGAAACTGCGACAGCTCATGGAGCAATGCATGATCAGTCATGTCATTCAAAACTACCTGTCAGCTACAGGCAGTTTTTCTTTTTCTTTCTGTGTCATGTTTGTTTTTCTTTTTTCTTTTCATTCCCTGACATAAGTCAGAGGATTAGTGCTTATTCTTTGTCATTTGTGTCTGCAGAAGCTTACATGTAGGTAACCTGGAGTACTACTTCAATATACTAGGCTAGAACAAATTAGACCTTGGGATATATCACAGTGAATTATCATCCTGAAATGGCAGATGGGACATTGGAGTTGGTGGAACAGTCACGTAAAGTTAGAGTGAGTCACTGGCAAAGCTGGAAGGAGTCAGGATTTTTTAGGCATTATCTGGGAGTTTAATCAATAGTTTCCAGCACTTAGAATGGTTGTTAGCAATATAATCCTGTACCAGGTGCATGCATTCCAACTCATTTTAATCTTCCTTTCTCTGCTATTAACTGGTTAGTGATAATTTTATTACTTTCCCAAGGTGTTTTGTCAACTACCACTAATTTTAGTAACAGGTACTTAAAATGATAATGCACTTTATTCTTTCTGCAGAAACTATTTCTGTCTTAGAGCTTCACTCTCCGTAGACACTTAGTGTGACTACCACTTGTATATACCTGTTGTATATTCTAAGAGGAGCAGAAAACAGTATCAAGGGTGACTAGATCTCTGCTTTTTTGAAACTTGCTCTTTTTTTATTTATTTATTTCAGGAAGCAAACTTGCTGTGATACTAAATTATTATTTCCTTTTGGCAATAGGTCATAGCAAACGACAGAAGCCCACTGGTGAATAAAGTCCACTGGGAGAAAATGGTGAAGAAAGTTTCAAGGTTTGGCATACGTACTGGCACTTTTAACTGTTCCAGTGACCCCAGGTATATTCTTAAAAGATTATCTAATTCCCAAAAACATCTTAGGGCTCAGCTGTGTCCTGGCAGCAGGGCTTGTTGTGTTGTAAAAGTAGCTGTGACAGGAGGTGGCTTTATTTGTGTTTCTATCTGTATTAAAGTCTGTTTAGAAATCTCCATTATGTTATTTATCAGCATCGTAAACACAGACCTGCAGCTTCCTGAAGCATCTTGTGGGAAATGCATGGCTAGACTATGTAGAGCATCATAGAGCAGTGGAAGGGAATGAATAGAGGAGTCTGGCCTCATAGTCCAGGCATCTGGGGAGAAGAACTGTGCTTCCTTAGGACAAAGCTGAATATATATAGCCTATATAAAAGAACTGCACTAGCTGCAGCATTGTTATATTGTCACCTGGAAGGAAGAAGCACAGGTTAGCATGAACCTTGCAAACACTGCCTGCTTTTAGGGATTACTGATAATTCCTGCTCCCTGACAAATGTGCAGATGTTTAGATATAAATTTGCACACACCCTTTGACAACATTGGGTGTGCTGTGCAAGACTTGCTGTTTGCACGTGATTTTGAACAAGGAAGAAGAGCAGAGCCAAAGCAGCTATTAATAATTCTGTGCTGCTGTAAAAAAGATTTTTTTTTTCACATTTTGTTGGAAGCATTTGCTTCATGTGATAAGAAACTTTGTCTGGAATTCCAGTGGCATGAATGGATACAAATGTCTCACACAGCATGATTACCAAATGTTTACAGAAATCTCAGTTAATCATAGGAGAAAATCCTTAGACTTTGCAGTGCTTATGCAAAATAAATCTTGTATGATCAAAACACTGGTATTTGAACATCTTAAAAATCTGGCAGTGTTTCTTTTTGCATAGCCCCCAACTAGTCTGAATGTGATGATCAAACATGATGACTGAAATTAATTCATTTTTTCAAAAAACAAGAAATCTTTTGTTGAGTAAACCCTTGTGAATAGTTTTCATCAGGTTACAGCTGAAGTTCAGAAGAATGTTGCACACCACAGTAGTCAGGAAACCTTCAGTTGGGTAATACCTTATGGCTCCTTCTAAATACAGATTCCTGAGATGGGGAGCTGTAATTGTCTAAATAGGAGTTGATAGATGAAGACCGGAGAGGACGTAGGTCAGATGGCTAGTGAATGAGGCTGATGGCTCCTGTCTCGGTGCCCCATCAGGGGCAGCTCATGTGCCTCCTGACTGTGTCATGTTTTGATTGGTGAAACTTGCCAGACATTTCCTGAAAGGAGGATGAGATAAAGTGGGTGGCATAGTGATGCTGATACAAAGGATGCATGAGAGAAGGCACCTCTGAGTCACCAGACTTACTGGGGTCTGGACCATGATTCAGGGTTCAGTCTTGAAGAGCCTCTTTTTTAGGTATGGATTTGGAGTTCATCCCATCTCAGCACTCTGTCTGCCAGGCAGCAGTGGTGTTCTTTTAGCCCCGATCATTCAGCAGCATGTGTCTGCTTCCTCCTGCACTGGTTTTGTGGTGAGATCTCTCGCCAGGCCTCGTAGCCTGTCTGCATCCTTCCAAAATGGCCCCAGGAGGAAGCGGGCACTTGTCAGCTTTGCTAAAGTAACTGTGAACAGACCAATGTCTCACTAACTTCAGTCCACTGCTACTTGGCAAAACTGGTACAGAAGGAAGCACTGGGAAAGTCACCTGCAGTCTTGGGAAAGCTGTGGGATGCTGAGTTACACTGTAGGGGTTATCTTCTTGGAAGGCCAAGGAAGGACAGCTTTTAATACTAAAATTTTATAGTGAAGACTGAAAAGTCAGCTTGTGTATTTTTCAAGCCCAGTTACAAAGCATGAAGGACTGTATGGCCTTGTTTACTCCTATAATGAACCATGAAAATTAACACTATTCCACTTCCTGATTTATGAATATATATTTCTACATTTCTGTAAGATAGATAACAAATGCATTGCAAGAATAAGTACACTTCGCCAGAGAATACAGGGTGCCCATATTTCCTACTGTTACATGTCAAGATTCCTGGGTGCTCAGCATCTCTCATTTTAGGGCTGATAACATAAATTTAAGGACTGTAGCTCCAGGAGTATGAAACTCTGTCATCTAACCTGCCATTTTCTTTGTAGATACTGCAGGAGGCGGGGTTGGCTGAAATCCACCCTCATCATGTCGGTTCCGCAAACCAGCACCTCCAAGGGAAAAGTGATGCTTAAGGAATACAGCGGGCGCAGAATCGAGGTGGAGCACATTTTCAAATGGATCACGGCCCACGCTGCTTCTCGGATCAAAACCATCTACAACTCTGAACATTTAAAAGAAGAATGGAACAGAAGTGACCAGTACCGTGTGAAAATCTACCTGTTTGCCAACCTCGACCAGCCTCCCGCGTTCTTCTCCGCTCTGAGCGTCAAGTTTACTGGGAGAGTGGAGTTTATTTTTGTGAACGTGGAGAACTGGGACAATAAAAGTTACATGGCAGAAATCGGAATCTACAAGACACCGTCATACATACTTAGGACTCCTGAGGGGATTTACAGGTATGGAAATAACACTGGTGAATTTATATCACTACGTGCCATGGATTCCTTTTTGCGTTCGTTACAACCGGAAGTCAATGATTTATTTGTTTTAAGCTTAGTTCTGGTTAATCTCATGGCTTGGATGGACCTGTTTATTACACAAGGTGCTACTATAAAGCGCTTTGTGGTTCTTATAAGCACTTTAGGGACGTATAATTCATTACTAATTATTTCCTGGCTACCTGTGTTAGGTTTTTTGCAACTACCCTACTTAGACAGCTTTTACGAGTACAGTTTGAAACTCTTCAGGTACTCCAACACAACTACATTGGCTTCTTGGGTAAGAGCCGACTGGATGTTCTACTCTTCACATCCAGCCCTCTTCCTCAGCACCTACCTTGGTCATGGTTTACTCATTGATTACTTTGAGAAGAAAAGAAGACGCAATAACAACACCGATGAAGTAAACGCTAATAACCTGGAGTGGCTGTCCAGCCTGTGGGACTGGTACACCAGCTACTTGTTTCATCCTATTGCTTCTTTTCAACACTTCCCTTTTGACTCGGATTGGGATGAAGACCCGGATTTGTTCTTGGAGCGCTTGGCCTTCCCCGATCTCTGGCTTCACCCTCTGATACCAACCGATTACATAAAAAACTTACCCATGTGGAGGTTTAAATGCCTCGGCGTCCATTCTGACGAGGAAATGCCGGAAACCTTCCAAGACAGCGAGAGCGACTCTGACAGTGAGAACAGAGAGGTCTTCAGCAGTGAGAAAGAAGTCTCGGAGGACGATGAGCTGACCACAGGTCACAGGGGCAGCGAAGGAGAACCTCGGTGCGGAGCCGAGACCTGTTCGTGTGCCAGCAAATATTGTCCCCGCGAGCCCTGTGGACGGAAGGTGAGATCCTACGGCTCGTACGGCACCGCAGGTGACACGGAGCCAGACTGGTCAGCCTGGCCCTCTGAGATGTTGCACTGTACAGAATGTGTTGTGTGTCTAGAAAATTTTGCCAACGGTTGTCTGCTGATGGGCTTGCCGTGCGGCCACGTGTTCCACCAGAATTGCATCGTGATGTGGCTGGCTGGCGGGCAACACTGCTGCCCCGTCTGCAGGTGGGCTTCCTACAAAAAAAAAGCAGCCATACACACACCCGCAGCCTTCGCCGCCTGATACCCCGTCTTAGCTGTGTGCTGATGTCCTTTGTAAGCTTCCAGGATATTACTGCTTGCCTTTTAAATGTTAGTCACCTACAGGATTATGTGGTTTTGACGTTTTAGTTTAAGTGTTAGTGCAGTGAACTAAAATATACATGACGCTAACGTTAAGGACAGAATCATTCGGTTGCCTTGTCTGTTGAACTGAACGCGTACTTATCCTTCAATAACTCTTTTTCTTTTCAACATCTGGAAACTTGATGCTGTTTTTTTGTAAGCACAAAAACCAAACCTACAACAAAAGCGTGTTCCAGCAAACGTTTACACGTTAGGATGTCAGTGAAATTGAGATTCGGATCGGAGACAACTGCTTAATTTAAGTGTTTCTTCTTTTAGAGTCTGTTCAGCACATCTCTGTTGAATGATGTATGTTGCAAGTACCATTTAAAAAGAAATTGGTGAAATAAATTATTTTAAAATGAGTTTGTAATGTTAATTGTTTTGATAAATATTTTGTGTGTATGGTTACAGATGTCTTGCTGGTCTGATTTATCTGTGAAGACAATAAAAATATAACACAACTTTTGCGACTAATAAGTCATCTCCTAGCGATGAGAAATTCATTGCTCCAACATTAGTCACTGTCCACCTGGAAGGTGATGATGTTCCACTGGGCACCACTTCCTTTGTAAGCTCTCTGCATTGAGGTGCTTCTCTGCTTGACCAGTGGTTTTCCAACTGATGACAAACTGCTTCATTAGACAGAGACCCTGTTCTACCAGCTGTCTCTTCAGCACCCTCCTCTGCAGCCAGCTAGGAAGACTTCAGGGTAGCCTCTCAAACCATCTTTGCAGTAGCAGAATACTGTCATGCAGTGACAAAACTGGCTTGTAAAGGTACAAATTGCCAGATTCCAACTGCTGGTGTTTTGAAGTGGTTTCTAAAAATCTGAGTCTCTTGTTTAATTTTCAATATATTTCAATATTTCAGCCTGGAGAAAAGAAGGCTGAGGGGAGATCTCACTGCTCTCTACAACTTCCTGAAATGAGATTGTAGTGAGGTGGGTGTTGGCCTCTTGTCCCTAGTGACCAGTGAAAGGACAGGAGGAAGTGGGGTCAAGATGCACTAGGGGAGGTTCAGATTGGATATTAGGAACAATTTCTTCACAGAAGGAGTGTTGAGGCATTGGAACAGGCTTCCCAGGGAGGTGGTAGAGGCATATCCCTGGAGGTGTTAAAAAAACAGGTGGATGTGGTATTTCAGAAGATGGTTTAGTGGTTAGGGATTATAGGGCGGATGGTTGGACTTGATGATTTTGAAGGTCTTTTCCAACCTTGATGATTCTGTGATGCTATGAAACCATGGGTTTGGTTACTCCTGTTAGAAATGATCTGGCTGAAAACCCAGAGAGGAAATATTGATTGGAAAGCAAAAATGAAAGAGGAAGGGATGATGGAAGTTGAAGGCTAAACTAGAAAAGTATTTGCAATTCTCATTGTTTTCTTTCTTTCCTGGTTCTTGCCCATCTGCTATGAAAGCAGTATAATTAAATGAAGGTGTTAATAGGAAAAGTAAACACAGGTCCTTCTTGCAGTTAGGATCCTTCTCTCTCAGCCTTTACAGAGAGTTGGGGGGCTGGCACTCACCAGGCTGTCTGGCATTGCTTTATCTGTCCAGGGTAGATGGGCACTGTTTTGGTTTTTTTAAGAGCAAAGTTTCATGCCTCCAGTCACCAGAATATCCTCCCAAGAGAATATTCTCCTAATTATTGGAGGAGCTGTTTTTATTTGTGAGCACTTTTTCCTCTCGTTTGTTTTCCTTTTGCAGTACTGAAGCACAAGGGTAGAAAGGGCATAGGATCACCGGGTCTGCTGTGGTCCAGTAAGTAATTTTTATTCCAGTTGAGACCTGTGAGTACATGCCCTTTATCTGTCATTACAGCTGCAGCAGAGCAGTGGAGAGGCATAATGAGGGCAAAGGCATTTCTGCTTCTAATTTGAAGTGTGACACTTGGACCGTGTGCTGATTGTAAGCAGCTGGAGTTGAAATCCATGTTGTTTCAGGCATCTCTTGAAACCTACACTCAACTGCGGCCATGCCACCTCAAAAAGGGAAACCAAGGAAAACTTGTGTGTATATATATAAATAAGGCTGTAGCTGATGGACTGAGGCACACAAGTGAAGTGCTGCATCACAGCCCACTGTAGCCTTTGGTTGGTACCTCGGTGTGTTGCCAAGCACTGTGAGCAGCACGTTGAAGTGTCCTTGGGGCACCATGTGCCTCTGGAGCCAGCTCTGCTGCTGGAAGCTGACCCCAAAGCCTGGGCCCAAGCAGCTTCTGTGCACAGGCACAGCCCTATTTGCAAACAATTACACACACCTGTTTCAGCTGAAGTCTTGCTTTAATGACCTTGGTTGCTTTACTAGTCCAATTCATTTGATGAATGACACACACTGCTGTTTAATTAGCAGGAGAGCCGCAGAGAGCACATCCATACGAGCAGGTAATTATGACCAGGAGGTATCTGTGACTGAAGGTCCTGTCCCCTTGTGTCCCTTAGCCTGGGTTATATAAATTGTTGTGATCCGGTTCCTGGCGATGCATCTGTTTCAAAATCTACAGCAGCTGGTGGGGTGTATTGGTAGTCCCAGCAGGAAAGGGAAAGCAGTTGGATGTATTTGTTTTATGAAATGCTTGAGTCAGTAGCAGCAGAGGCATCTAAGTAGGATATTATCCTTTTTTTAGAGTCTAGGATCTCAGACAGCCCTTACCCAAAGTGTTGGCAGCTTAAAATTCAGAGAACCAAGCAAAGACTGTGCCCGTAACAAGGTCAGCAGTTTCACTGCTGGCTTGTTTTGCCTCCCTGGGCTGGGTTGGGCTAGTGTGTGTGTGAAGTGTCTTGCCTTTCTCAAGAGGAGTTTGTTCTCTGCGTGCCCATAAGTTGGTGGCCAGGGACTGTCAAACTATTAGTCTGAGGTTACTTATGTCAATAGGTTTAATGAGGGTGATTGGTGTTTTGTTCTGCTATTAAGAGAGGGTGGACTTAGATCATCTCTGAGTGTTGCTGCCAGTCTTATTTTCAGCAGTTACTTGTTTTGTTACACTGGCTTTCCCCCTGCTGGTACCCAGGCCAAAATGAGAGCTTTCCTTTCCAAAGATGTGTCTTCATTCAGCATTAGGTTTTGGAAGGAAAAAAAAGACAAAGGTGAACTGTACATTTTTGTAACTGTTACTAAGATGTCTCTCTCTGGGAATTAAATAATGAGGGCAAGTATAATTGTAAGGTATTAGATTAAGCTACTAGCACCTTTTTCTTCTTAAGCTTTTGCACTCTTTCTGTGCACCAGTGATTATTTCTAGTCCTCTGTGCCCCAGCTTGTGCATCGGGGGGTGCAAGGAGATGGAGTAACTTGCCAGAGCTCACCCAGCAGGGTGGCTCCAAGCTGTCTTTTAATTTTGGCCAAGCTACCCACCCTTTGCTGCAGAGAGGGTGGTGGACAGTGGAGATGATCCAGGCCTTGCTGGTGAGACACCTCCAGAAGAGCCTTGGCAGCTGAAGACAAGGCAGGCAATGTCTTTTGTGATAGCAGCCACTTCTCTTTTTCTTTGAGTCTCCTGCAGGTCTTCCCTGGGCTGGAAGGGAAAGATGTCAAGTCTGGTTTGAGTCACCCAGTCACACGACTAGACTTTGTAGGTACTCACTGTGACATCCTAATAACTTTTGATGGTCCAATTCACACCACCAGCAACTCGGGAGAACGTGCCCAGGCCGTGTATGCACCTTGGCCCAATCGCAGAAGGATTTTGGCTGGAAAAGACCCTGAGATCATCAAGTCCAACTGTTAACCCAGCCCTGGCAAGGCCACCACTAAACCGCGTCCCTCAGCACCACATCGACGTGCCTTTTCAACACCCCCGTTTTTCCCCCCGACACCCGATCTAAACCTCCCTTGCCGCAACTTGAGCCCGTTTCCTCTTCTTTTCTACGGCTTGTCCCTCGGGAGATCGACTCCCACCCGCCTCCAGCCTCCCTGCCGGGAGCCGCAGGAAGGTTCCGCAGCCGCCCTTTCTCACGAGCCTAAACCTCCCCCCTCCCCAGCTCCCTCGGCTGCTCCTCCGAAGACTTCGGTGCTCTGGACCCCCCTCGGCGTCTCTCTGGGGACACCCCCCCCCGCACCTCGGGGGCCCAGCACGACACGCACCGGGCGGGAGACGCGGCCTCTGAGGCGGCTCCTCAGGCGCCGCTGCGGGGCCGTGCGCAACAGGGGCCGTGCGCAACGGGGACCGCCCCGGGGGGGCGGGGCTGCCGGGACACCGGGCACGCACGCGCGGTACCGGCGGGGCGGGGCGGGGTGGGGTCAGCCCCGCGCATGCGCAGCGGGGACGGGTCTCAGCCCCGCCCCCCCCCCCCCCCAACCTCCCGGGCGGCGGGAAACGCGGAAGTGCCGGGCGGCGGCGGCCGCCATGGGGCTGTTCGGGAAGACCCCCGAGAAGCCGCCCAAGGAGCTGGTGAGGGCCCCGGGAAGGGGGTCGGGGGGGGGGTGTGCGGCGGCGGGACGTGCGGCTCGGGAGCGGCGGACGTAGGTGGCGCGGCGTTGCCATGGCGCCGGGCCTGGGCCTGGGCCTGGGCCTGGGGGCTTTGGGGCGGTGCCCCCGTGAGCTGTGCCCGGGGTCCCGGTGCCGGGGTCCCTCGTGCTCTGTCCCCCCGAGGCGGGGAGGGGGGGGCAGTATTAAAATAGCTGGATAGCTGAAATACTGGGACCTGGGCTTCTTTTTGGTTGTTGGTTTTATTTTTCGGAGGCCGCGAACCCCGCAAGCCTTGCTGCTGCCCGCCGATTCCGCTGCTGCCTTTTCGTAAATCGCTACCGGGGCGTTGCTGAAAAAGCCTGCGGTGTGACGGGAGGAAAGCCCGGGCGCCTTAGATGTGCTACAAAAGCAGCTGCGAAAGAGGCTGCGTCCAGGCAGCAGAGCTGAAGGTGCGGGAGAGCTGCGGTGCCACAGGTGTTTTTCCCTGCTGCCTCGCAGCACCCAGGTGCCGAGGGAGCAGGGTGCAGTCATCGCTTGCTTCCCTTCCTCCTCTCCCCGCTGGTTCTTTCCGTCAGTTCACCAGCGGTGTTGGAAGATGCCACAGGCAGAAAGGGGTTTGGAGGCTGCTGCTCCTCGTGGTGGGATGAAGCAGCAGATGACTCCTTAACCTGCGTGGCCTGGTTACACTGCACCGACGAGTTCTTGTTGTTTCATGTCTAATGGCCACGCTTTCCCCTTCCATAACTGACAGGCTTGTCATGTTTTTCAGTAGCGTGGTGTGACAGTGGATCATTTTGGAGCAGAAAAGCCTGCAAGGAAAACAGTCATGCCTGAATCGTAGGCTGAAATGCCTTAGGTCACCTTGCTGTCAGGAGCATGCAGGTTGGCATGATGACTTCAAAGGCTGCAACAGCAATGTTGAAAAGCCCGTTAACAGCAAGGAGTTTCTTTGCATCTAACTGTGCAGCTTTAGAAATAAGTTATTTCTGCTTACTAGATGATGGGGAAGCAGCACTGCTTACCTGGGGTCTGCCAGCAGCTGTGCAGAAGACACTGTCCCCCAGTAGGGCTGGAGAAAGCAACCAGAGCACCACAGGAGGGGGCTGATGTTGGGAAGAGGTTGGGGTTTTTGTGCTGGCAGTGAGTCCTCCTGGGTTGGTCTGCATGCTTGTGATGGGAAGGAGCTTATTGGCTGGATGATACAAGGCAATCATCTCCAGTCCTTGGGAGGAGCTGCTGATCCATTTCGGCCTGTCTAAAGCTGAGGGGCTACTGAACCTTTAGTGCCACATCTGGAATTTTTGGCTAAAAAGGTGGTTTTCCTCCAGTGTAGTCTGGGTGGTTTGTTGTGCTTATCAAGCACTGGCAGGACAGCCAGGCCCAAAGAGTGGTGGTCAGTGGAGTCAAATCCAGCTGGGGCCAGTCACAAGTGGTGTCCTCAGGGCTCAGTGTTGGGGCTGTTTCTGTTTAACATCTTTATTGATGATACCGATAAGGACATGGAGTGTATTATCAGTAAGTTTGCAGATGACACCAAGCTAGGCAGGAGTGTTGATCTACATGAGGACAGGGAGGCTCTACAGAGAGACTTGGATAGATTGGATCATTGGGCTAATGTCAATGGTCTGGGCTTCAACAAGGCCAAGTGCCAGGTCCTGCACTTGGGCCACAACAACCCCAGGCAACACTCCAGGCTTGGGGAAGTGTGGCTGGAAAATGTCTGGCAGAAAAGGACCTGGGGGTTCTCATTGAGAAGCGGCTGAATATGAGCCAGCAGTGTGCCCAGGTGGCCAAGAAAGCCAATGGCATCCTGGCCTGTATTAGAAATAGTGTGACCAGCAGAAGGAGAGAGGTGATTGTCCCCCTGTACTCAGCACTGGTGAGGCCACACCTGGAGTAATGTGTCCAGTTTTGGGCACCTCAATTCAAGAGCAATCAAGGTGCTGGAAAGAGGACAGAGGAGGGCAACGAAGCTGGTGAAGGGCCTAGAGAATCAATCTGATGAAGAAGGCTTGAAGGAGCTGGCAATGTTTAGTTTGAGGAAGAGGAGGCTGAGGGGAGACCTCATCAGTCTCTACAACTGCCTGAAAGGTCATTGTGGAGAGGTTGGTGCTGGTCTCTTTTCACAGGTAGTTAGAACAAGAGGGAAGGGCTTCAAGCTGCAACAGGGCAGGTTTAGACTGGACATTAGGAAACATTTTTTCACAGGAAGAGTGGTTAGACACTGGAATAGGCTGCCCAGGGAGGTGGTTGAGTCACCATCCTTGGATGTGTTTAAAGGTCGTTTGGATGTGGTGTTGGTGGTTTAGGGGAGAACTTTGTAGAGTAGGGATGATGGTTGGACTCGGTGATCCCAAGGGTCTTTTCCAGCCTGAATAGTTCTGTGATTCTATGTTTCATCTTAGTGTTTGGCTGGCTGACTCTGTGGTGTGATGCCCTGCTGCTGTCAGAGCTGGACACAGAATGGCTTCACCAGCATGGAGTTGTGCTTGGGGTAATTACCCTTTATTAGTTCACCAGAATGCTTCAATACCCAGCTTTCCTACCTCTGCCTTGCCTCATGCTGTGGTTCATAGCTGGATCCCTGGAGTCCCTGGTGGGATTGGCCCTCCAGCTGCTTTACTGCTCAGCTCACTCCTGTGTCTCATGTAACTGGAAGCACACAGTAGTGCAGCTGAGACACAGTGGGATTCCCTCCTCCACTTACACACAGAAGGGGTAATGATCACTGGGAAGACCAGGGAATGCAGGAGCCCCCAGCTCTGCCTTCATGAGGACAGTTGTGTGATGCAGCTTATTCCTGGGCAGTGCTGGGGATGAGCTACCAAACAGTGTTCTGCTGTCAGGGTTGGCAGGATTGATGACAATGTACAACCCATTGTGGTTTAATGGTGTCTTTGTGCTGGGTTGTGCATCACAGAGATGGAATCTGTGAATCCTGCTGTAGTTCATTTGACAGTTGCCAATTGTGCTTGTACAAGAAGGCTTAGTGCAGGTTGGTTTGTTCCAGAATCCAACTTGTAGAGCAGATCTCTGGAAGATGTTACATTTGAGACATGGCAGTTGCCCAGCCACAGTTCCGTCATGCTGTACCTCAGTCTCTTCCCCTTGCTTTTCTCCCTCTAGTGTAGGAATACTGAAAAGAGGAACATTCTGAGCCTCATATCAGGGTGAGGAATGAATCTACATGAAGTTTTTCTGCCCTGTGCTGAACAGCAAGAGAGGAAGCTACAGCTGGTCCAGCAAGGTTGTTTATTTTTCTGTGATAGAACAGAATTCAACTAAAAGGTACATGAGCTTTCTGAAACCCTTTCAGAACTTCTGCATACCTGTACTGTGAACACACAGAGCTCTGTAGGGTGCTCAGGATTTTTTTTCAGTAGGTTTTGTGCTTGGGCAGTTCAAGTGCTTGGCCAGCAGGAGGAGGGATGTAATTCTCCCCCTGTACACAGCACTGGTGAGGCCTCACCTCGAGTTCTGTGTACAGTTCTGGGCCTCTCACTTCAAAAAGGATATTGAGGTGCTGGAGCAGGTCCAGAGGAGAGCAGTGAGGCTGGTGAAAGGAATAGAGAGAAGATCTTATATGGATAGGCTGAGGGAGCTGGGGTTGTTTAGTCTGGAGAAGAGGAGACTCAGGGAGGACCTTATCACTTTCTTCAACTACCTGAAAGGAGGTTGTAGTCAGCTGGGGGCTGGGCTCTGTTCCCAGGCAACTAGCAACAAGATAGGAGGGCCTGGCCTGAAGCTGCTCCAGGGGAGGTTTAGGTTGGATATTAGGAAGCACTTCCTCACGGAGAGGGTGATCAGATATTGGAATGGACTTCCCAGGGAAGTGGTGGAGGCACTGTCCCTGGAGGTGTTCAAGGGAAGGCTGGATGTGGCACTTAGTGCCATGGTCTGGCTGATGTAGTGGTGTTGGTCAGAGGCTGAACTTGATGATCTTAAAGGTCTTTTCCAGCCTTGGTGATTCTGTAATTATGTGAAATGGTGGTTGTCTGTACTCTGATGGTGGTTGTTGTCTGTAGTCAAAACATGATCTTGTTTGTCATGGCAGAGCATTTCTGTTGAGGTCAGTAAGAGTCTAAGAATCTGTGGTGCTACTGTGCTCAGGCGCAGGAGAGAGCTCTTTTTGCACTCCTGTTACAAAGCTCATTCAGGTAGACAGAGGAACCTGAGCAAGCAGGAGGAACAGGCCAGCAGGAACCTCATGACGTTGAGCAGCGCAGGGTTGTGTGTGTGGGACAACCATTCCTGCATGTAGGGATGTGCAGCCTGGGGCTGGCTGGGCTGTGGATCTGCAGGAAAAGACCAGGGCTTCCTGCAGATAATGAACACAGGTCAGCAGTGAGGGCAAACTGGACTGCAATACTGGAGTGTGATCCTCAGCTTGAGGGAAATGGTTGTTCGGTTATGCTGATGCATTCAGCATTAAGGAGGCCACCTCTGCAAACAGTGTTCTGGTTTGGGCACCCAGTTCAGGAATGGTATCAACAAACTGGGGACAGTGTGGCAGAGGGCCACCAAGATGGTGGAGGACTGGAATCCATGACACAGGAGGAGAGGCTGAGGGAAGTGAGCTTATTTTAGCTTGGAGAAGGTGAAGGGACAAGGATCTAAAGGCTTTCACTGCCTCTAATGGGGCTGTAGTGAAGCCAGAGCCAGGTACTTTGCAGGTGCCCAGTGACAGGGAAGGGACTACAGTCATAGTTGGCCAGAGGAGAATTTTGAATTGAACACGAGGAAGGTTCTTTACCACAGGAATTATTAAGCACTGAAACAGATACCCAGAACAGCTTTGCAGTCTCTGCCCTCACACAATGTCAAAATTTGATGGACGAGGCCTGGAGCAACCTGTCTGAACTCTGAACTTGGCCCTGCTTTGAGTAGGAGGTTGGCTTGGAGACCTCCTGGGGTTCCTTCTGACTTAACCAGGTAATAGCACTTTCGGTGCTGTCATCCCATGCCAAAGTTTCTGCCTTATGCTGAGATCCCCTGCAGCAAGTTCCCTCTGCAGAGTCACATTGCTGTGACAAGGGAAGTCAGCAGGCAGTGTCTCTGGCTCACAGATCACATCCTCCTTAACCCGATGTCAGAATGTTAAGAGGAGTGCAATAATTGGTGGTATCTCTGCAATTTCTTTATTTGAATAATGGAATAGCTAAACCTCACTCATAACTTAAGCTTTGTGCATTTTGAAGTGCTTCTTTGGATATTGAATGGTTAAGTAACATTAAAGTATAAAAGCATACTTTTATAATTGGAATTTCAAGTAACTCTCACTTTCTCTTTTTAAGGTCAACGAATGGTCCTTGAAGATAAGGAAAGAAATGAGAGTGATTGATAGACAGATCAGAGGTTTGTACTTATGTCTCATTTTTTGTTTTTCCTTTCCCTGTCTGCCCTCAAGGTTTTTTTCTCTAATTGAGGGAAGGCTGTGAAATCTAATAACCAGGAGTACCCTATTGCATTTGTAATAAAGGAAGATGAATGTGATCTTGGGGCCAGACTTGGTCTGTTTTACAAAAGGAGGACACTGTGAAGTTCTCCAAGTAAAATTTTCAAAAGAACCTGAATATCCTATGCTTGCAGTAAGACACAATGCTCTTAATTCCCATTTGATAAGATGAATTAGACTTGGTATCCAGAACTTCACCCACATTCCCACATTGATTTAAGGAATAGTATCCGTACTTGTTGTCAGCTTGGGAAAACTGCCAACAGGAGAAAGGAAGAAAAAAATACTTTTCTCAGTGGATGTTTTACTATTAAATTATGGGCATTTCACTTCTGAAGAGCTCTTGAGAAGTAGAGGAGTTGCTTATTATTACACTGTTACTAGTTCAGTTTCTTGTTCTCTCTTCTGCCTACCTTCCCAGAATCTGGAAATAGGTTTGGGGCAGATTCTGTTTTCCTCTATTTGTCTTCTGCCCTGCCCTAAGGATTGGTCCATGGGATGTGCTGGTAAAGGCTGTTTTGTGTCAGCATCTGACTTTAGACACGTGCCTGTTTTGGGTGACTCAAGGGGTACATTCTCCCTTCCCCCTTTCCTCCCCAGCCCCACGCCTCTGGAGGAACCTGGCAGGGTTCATGTATCCTCCCACTTGTGGATCTGTACGAGTTGGTTGGAGGGAGATGCTGGTGCAGTATGAAGTCTGTCTTTGTCCCCATCTCTAAAATGAGAACAGGGTTGATGCCTTTTCCAGGAAAATCGATCTACAGTGATGTTCATTATCCTTGTGAGTTGTTTTGCCTTCTCCAGAGCACTTTGTGTCGGGCACAGAGCAACTGAAACATGGCTGATCTTGTTAGCACAGTGGGGTGTGGAGGTTGCATCTTCCATGGGAGCAAACTACCCACGTGTTCACTATAGATGGTTTCTTTCAACTTTATGCATGCCATAATACTTCTCATGGCCTATATAGATATTAGGTTATGTGGCAGTATGGCATGGATGTAAATCTAATTATTGTAACAGCTCTAAACTTGTCTATGTATTTCAGTGTTACATTCAAAGAAATACCATTTGTTGTGTAAGAGCTTAGACTAACTACCATCAATCTGCTTGCAAAGCCCAAATGGTGAGAGGATTTCACATCTTCCCAAGTGTCAGCTCTGAATGTTTGTGGATCTGCTGGCACTTGCCAGGCTCGCAGGCTGCTGCAGAAGGATGACAGCCACCAGCCACCAAACGTGTTATTCAAAACTGACCCACTGTAGTTGGATTCTGCCATGAGTTTTTCATTTCAGTTGAAAATGCTGAGCTGGAGCCTTAGTTTCCCTGAGGAGGGCTGTGCTAGATGGGTTTTGATGTGGCAGAACTCAGATCCACCTGGGATGAACCGAGTGGGCTTGGACCACTGCAGCACTTGGCTCACCCGGTCGGCACAGTTGCTAATATAGCAACATGCTGTTTCAAACCATCTGTTGTTGGACTCCTGCTGTTGTCATGATTTCTGTTTGGTGTGGGTTGCTTTTGAAGCCTTGGAAGGCTCAAAAAAATGAAAGGTGTATATTTGTGGCTTCAGAATAGAACTTTTCAAGTTATTATCGTTGGAGTAATACAGGAACTTTGTGCTTAACTGAACTTCCAAGTCTCTCTTGCAGATGCTTTGAGCTGCTTTTTGCCTCTGTTGTGCTTGGTAGTGCTGCACAGGGAGCTGCTGTAGTGACTTTGGTTCAGTAGGGGTGCATAGCTGGCACTGACCTTCAAAGACAGAGATGACTGACTTGTATATTTTATGCCACTGATCCCTGTTCATCATGCAAGTGAAAACATTCACTCGAGTATGGGGCCCCACTACCCTAATTTACATGTGGTAACACAAAACCTGTGGCTGTTTTTAGCCTGACAAAGTGAATGTTGTAACTCCTCAGTACTGCTGGAGCATTCCTGGTGTTTCCTGGTTTTTGCTATAGCACTTCAGCTGTTTCTTACCTGTTCTGGTATGCTGGGACTTGGCTCACTCCTGTGTCTGACCTACAGGTGTCTTCAAGCTTGTGACATTTCTGCAGATAGTACTGGGGAAGCAGCAAGGAGTATGTTTTTCTGATTACAGTCCTACAGATTTCTGCCAGTTCTTTAGGATAAAGAGACCGTGGAATGATACTGGGAGAATGACTCATCTTGAGTACAGAGGTCTTTAACTCCCACATCAGAAGCTGCACCAAAGTCTCCAAGTTGGCCTGTGCCAAAAAATGTGTTTTGTTGCCTTTGTTTTTATAAAAGGACAACTTCTGAGTCTTGCCTACGTGTAACTTCTGACTGGTAGAAATCAAGAAGACTCAAACAAAACCAGATCTGAACAAAGCCTTTGCTAGAGATAGTTGTTCTTGTGGTCATTTACTTGAATTCTTTGCAGAAAAGTGAGCTTAACCCTTACTCTCCGAATTCCTTATTTACATTAGGATAATACTTTTGTGGACTCATACATGTGCAGTTCATTAGTGACTAATTTACTGCTGATTCTGGAAAAGGAAGAGGGGTGATACAGCCCCTCCTTCCTCCTGCATTTCTTACTGTGAGCTTTTTGAGGTACCTGCTGTCCACAGCCAGCCTTATCTGGCAAGGCAAAATTATAAACAGTCACATCAGATTTGCTAGAGAAACCTACACTATTTAAGGAAGCCTATTTAGTCTGTAAAATTTCAAATTCAGCTATTTGGTGCTCATTTGGTACAGGCTCAGTTCAGTATGCTCTAAAATAAGCTGTTGAATGAAGCTGGATACCAGGAGTTTGAGCAGGCCATTTCAAGTTAGATCTAACCATTTACCAGCACACTGGTTCTTGCTGGTAAATGATCCATGGCTTTGGCACCAGCCAGCTTGTAATTTGAATATGCCAGTTTATGTGAGCACCTAATGCACGTGTGTTTGAAGTATGAGCAGGAGAAACTCAAGACCTTCACTCCTTAAGTACAAGTATAGACTTAACTAGTTGGGTATCGAGTTGAGGCTCAATGAGTTGTGCCTGACAGGAGAAATAATAAAGTGTATCTGCAAGGATGAAGTCTTTCTTGAAAGTAATTAACAAATTTGTGGTTCTAAGTAACTCTTGAAGTTGTGGACCCAGCCTTATAAGTTCACTATATAAGTAGTTTGCTTTTTTTTTTTTTTTTAAAGCAGTCTGTATCTAAAACTCTAGTCTCTGAGGGATCAGTTTTTCAGAACACATACATTTTGTGTGTGTTCATATTATATATGTATGTATTTATATATATATATATATATTTAGATTAGGCAAGTTTAATAGGAAGTTATTCTGAAGTTGTAAGTCAAGTAGTCATCTTAGGGTGCTTTGTTCTTACTGGACCTTTTCTGTTTCATGAAGTGTTATTCCTGGCCAGTCCTGTACAGGACTCTAAACTGCAAATGAAATCACAGAGCTGAATGTTTAGTGATGAGAATTTCCCCCCTAATATTTAGTTGAATGAATCAGTTAGCATGTAAATCTGCCCAGGGCATAGTCTTTGAGTAACAGAGGGAATCTGGAATCGAGCAGAAATTGTTCTTTGCGTTGAAAATACACCCCAACAAATGGCTGGGTTCTCTTCCAAATCCTCAGCAGTTTGTCACTGTGTGCTGTTTCTCTGTGCTGCAGATATCCAGAGGGAAGAGGAGAAGGTGAAGCGCTCCATAAAGGATGCTGCCAAGAAGGGTCAGAGGGATGTGTGTGTCATCTTGGCCAAGGAGCTGATCCGCTCGCGAAGGGCCGTAAACAAACTCTATGCATCCAAAGCTCACATGAACTCAGTTCTCATGGGGATGAAGAACCAGCTTGGTAAGAACCACTCCTGAGCCCAAGTGCAATCACTCCTCTAGCATTAGAGGTGAGGTCTGAGTTTCCATTGTCAGAACCAAGGTCAAATGCAGGCAGAGCTTGAATTTGTAAGCAGGCTGATTCTTGGGAAAGGTAGCTGAGTCCAGTGGGCTTCAGGACCCAGGGAAGTTCCCCCCATAGCAGGCCAAGAGGGGTGAGGCTGCTGCAATTCCACATCTCCACAGGCTGAGCACCTGTTCCCAGCAGGCATACACACCCACCCACAGGTGCTCACAGCAGTGCTGCTACCAGCATCCATCTGAACACACAGCTCTCACACAAACACCAACAGCACTGGTAGCTCAGTCCTGGTCTTCCTCTTCAGCTGATAAGGATGGAGCTCTGCTAACAGGACACACATACACACACACTATATATAAATATAAATAAATAAATATATATGGGTTATTCCAGTAGCTGCTCTCAGATGCTCAGTTTGACTGGCCCCAGATCTCCTCCTCTGCCTGAGCTGCTGGTACATAGTCTTTTAGGCCCCAAAGGTTTGTGGTCTTCTCTGGTCCACCTCAGTCCCTTTCTCCACCTTCAGTCCTTGCCCTATAACATCTAATAAGAAGTTTGTCATGTTCAACCACATTCCTGCAATCCCCTTAGAAGACTCCATAATCTGTTTTTCTTAGTTCAAAGAAATGCTCTTTCCCCCTGTATCCCTGCAGGTAATAACCCCCTTCAGTCTGCAGGATGTGCAGATTTCCTCACTGCCTGTCTGGATGGGTTTCCCACCCTGGGCTCTGGAGTAGTTAGAGGGCTTCCAATAGCTTCCTGGGGTTTCAACCCCTTGCTGTTCCCTAGATGCTTGCTGGCCCTCTGTGTTTCCTCTGATTAGGTGCTCAACAGATAATCTAACACCTCCCCTCAGAGCCTGAGGGTTGCAGTGAGATGACTCATATGCTCTGAAACAGAACTCTCCTCCAATAATTGGGGCATGTTTTTAGTATGCATTCCTGAACAGCTTGAATGTGTGCCTAATATTAATATATCCTTGTGGAGCCTGTTGCTACTGATTTGGACAGGATCTGTAACATGAGATTTATTTCCTTCAGCAGAGTTCCCTTCATCTTGTAAAATATTGTTTCTCTAGCAAGAGTCTTAGGACAATTACTAAGGTGGAGATGGGGGGGAAGGTGTTTGATTTTCTGGATGTGAATGGGTTGATTTGCCCTGTGCCTTGATACCTAGCTCTCTGTAAACCCTACTTGGTCCTTGGTGCTCCCCCAGAACCAGCATGTTTCCCTCATTCTTTACCCACATCAGAAGTCTCTTTTAATAGATTTCCTGCAATGTTTTCTGTACCTTAGGACATTTTAGCCTCTAACAGGAGCAAAGAAGAAAGCATTAAAGACAGAAAAAGACTTGGTGTAGGTTAACATGCTACTGAAATGTCCCAAGTGTTCCTCCAGCCCAGCATTACCCAAGCTACTTGCTAGTAGATTTTAACACTGGAGGAGGGATAAATCAGGACTTGCAATGTGAACTTTAAGTATAATCTTGCAGCAGGTTGAATGTCTCTCCTCACCTACTTCATTCAGGAGAGGGAAGCAGAGGTGGGCCCTCCCTGCACCTTGAGGTGTCCCTTGAAAGGAAAAACTCAAAGCAGCCTCCTCCTTATTCCCACCACTGCCATCTTGATCTTACTGGAAATGTTCTGATACACTTACAGCAGCAGGAAGGAATCTAGAATTTAACCTGGGGTTTGAATTAACTTGCTTCATCTTGGGAAATGACCACTAATGGCAAGAATTCTGTTACTTTGTTAACATTCCAAGTGTAATGTTCTTAAATAAATTAGCTATTAAAATGAAAAATAATGTATCCTGTACCTTCATTTTGCTTCATTAAGGAGTGACCATTTTTTATACAAGCCAGGTAAGTTCTCCATGAGTAGGAAGCTGCAGAATTAGATGGCACAATTCAACAACCTCAAAGTACCCTTAATTATTGCATTTTGATCTTGGTATATCAACATATATGAGAAGAGGTTATAAACTACATTATTATAACAGTCTCTGGGGAGAGTATTGTTAAATTCAGCTTAAATTACACTTATATCCAGCTTATCTGCTTTAGTATTAGCTTTTTAACTTACTGTTAGCTGTGAAACTGTTGCACTGGACCTTCTGCCAGGGGTAATTTCCATGGCCCAGTGTCAGGTCACCAATTTGGTCATCAGTTAGGTGTGGTGCATCTTCACCAATGAAACCCTCAATGAGACCTCTGGCTGCTGAGGGACACAGGCAGGAGCTCCTCAGGGATCTCTCTTTATGAATTGGAGTGCAAGTGGATGGAAATCTTTACAGGCAATCTGGATTGCTCCAGATAGTCATACAGGTATCTTTGGTAGAAACTTACTTTTCCCCATGTGGGTTGGAGTTAAAGCTGTTTCAGGAGGGCAGACAACAAGAATTGAAAAGTGGGGTGTCCATTTCTTTTTAAAATTAAATTACCTACATGCAAACAAATTTTTCTCCATGTAGGGAGGATGAAATTTCTTTGCTTTCAGTGGTGCAGGGATCATTCAAGCTTCTCTATGCCTCTCCTCCACAGCTGTCCTGAGAGTAGCAGGTTCGTTGCAGAAGAGCACAGAAGTCATGAAAGCTATGCAAAATCTAGTGAAAGTCCCTGAAATCCAAGCAACAATGAGGGAGTTGTCCAAAGAGATGATGAAGGTAAGATCTGTAACATAAATGAGATTTGGGTGAATGAGAGGTGGTCATTGCTGTGCTGTGCAACTGCTGAGGTGGCCCCTTTGTCAGGAGGCTTGTGTGAGTTCAGACAAGCAGAAATTCATAGCTGGGGACTTTACAGCAAGTTACTGTTGTGGGGAAAACACAAACCTGCAACATGTTTGGTGTGAAGCTTGAAGCTGAAAAAGCTGCTCAGGCTGAGGATGGAAGAGGAGGAAAGTTGGTCCCCACACAGAGTGGTTGTGGCTTGGTCATCTTGTCACAAGAACAAGTCTGGAAGCAGGGCTCATGCCTGCTCCCAGTGACTGCCTGTATCCCCAAGCTTCTGTCTGTGCCAGGGGAGACAATTTCCTGCTTTCAGGGGTGAAAATGTTAATTAAGAAAGATCCCCCCCCTGCCTGTTGTGGAGTGAGAAGGTGAAAATCCCATCTTGGGCAAGATGGCTAGTCTGACACTGGATTTAAAACATGCGATTTAGTGTCTCCACCTAATGAACATGCTTTGATTTAAAGCATATTAATTTTCTAGTGTGGCTGTTTTCAACTACCAAAATTGTTTTGCTTCCCCCCCACACACACACCTTAGCACTAGAGATTGTTTAGGTCAGATCAACTTGTTTCAACTTGTTAACTGTTTAGCCACTGTGCACCAGAACAATTTGGTTGAGGCCCTGCAGAGAGATGTTTTCTAACACAAGACAGGAAGAAAGGAAGCTGTGTCAAACACTGATTCTACAACATGTTTTACAATTTATCCTTCATGAGCAAAGTGTGTTAAATACAACTGCACACCTGGAGCAAGCTGGGTTCAGTGTTCAGACATGCAACAACAAGGAGTAATAGCTTGAGGGTTTCAAAGTGAGAAAATGTATTTAATCCTCAGTTTTCTCACATTTTTCCTGTGCAGCAGTTGTACAGAACTGTGCAGTAAGTGTAGGCAGGCATGCTGGGCAACCCTCCTGCAACAGGAGAGCCCTGATCTGGAAAGCTTGAACTTTAAATGCCTGGATAAGGCATAACCTGATCCCCAAAGTAGGAAGCGAGTCCTCTTACTCTCCTGTTTCCAAGGACATCACTCCCTGCCTGTTTCTTCTGCTAGGCTGGTATTATAGAGGAAATGCTGGAGGACACCTTTGAAAGCCTGGAGGATCAGGAGGAAATGGAAGAGGAAGCCGAGATGGAAATTGACAAAATCCTTTTTGAAATTACAGCTGGTGAGTGTGTGTGTTTGCTGGGAGGGGAGCCTTGCCTGGCAGTTTGAACCTTCATCTGTTCTGACTTGACTGTGTCCTCCCAGAGGTGTTCCTGCCTTTGCCAACAGAAAGAATGCTCCATCAAACTGGTTTCTCAGGGAATACTGGCTGAGAAGGCCAGTGGGTTCAGTAAAGCCTAAGTAATGATGCATCAGTTGATGCTGCTGCAGTGCTGCAGCTGGGGCTGTGACAGATCCGTGTTCGTCTGTACAGTGGATCTTTTTAATGAGATGGAATTTATATGATTGATGAGAGACACTTATTAATGAAGCCAGGAAGTAAACTCAGCTGCATTGCCTTGAATCTTAGGCTGTGCTGTGATTCCTGGCTGCAAAATGCTGATAATACCTGGAGTTGTTGGGGGGGAAAAATACCCCCACAAAACAAACAAAAAAACCCTAAAACCAAAATGCAAAGCAACCCCCCAGCTTGTGCCTTACAGCTCAGGAAGTGATGACCTACTGGTTATTTCAATTAGATAATGCCTGGTGCTCCTTGCCTGAATTTCCTGGGAACTGTGGTGTGACCAGTCTAGGTCCTGCTGCTGTGTCCAGCTGTTAGACACAGAAAGCACAGTTCAGCAGCTCCTGCCCTGGTGTTACCTTGGGCCCTGCCCCTGGCTTGTTGCCCTCTCTTGTTTCTTCCATCCTGTTTCCTGGCTGGGAGCAGCTCCCTTCCTGCTGGGCAGGCTGTGGGAGCAGGCAGCATGCTGGGGCAGGCTCAGCAGCCCCAGGAGCACAGAAGCTCAGGAGGGGCTGACAAGTCACTGCTGCTGCATCAGCCACCAGCCCAGGGCTGGTAAAGTCCAGAGGAAGCCACAGAAATGGTCAGAGCTGGAGCACCCCTCCTGTGAGGACAGGCTGAGAGAGCCGGAGTTCTTCAGCCTGCAGAAGAGAAGGCTCTGGGGAGACCTTATCTTGAGTGGTCAATACTTAAAGAGGGAAAGATGGGGACAGACTTTTTAATAGAGCCTGTTGTGATAGGACAAGGGGTGATGGCTTTAAACTGAAAGAGGGGAGATGTAAACTAGATATAAGGAAGAAATGTTTTACCGTGAGGGTGGTGAAACCCTGGCACAGGTTGCCCAGAGGGGGTGGTAGAAGCCTCATCCCTGGGCACATTCCAGGTCAGGCTGCATGGGGCTCTGAGCAACCTGGTCTAGTGGGAGGTGCCCCTTCTGACTGCAAGGGGGTTGGACTAGATGACCTTTAAAGAACTCTTCCCACCCAAACTATTGTATGGTAAAGTCAGACAGCTCTTGTATGTGACCTTTACCACAAGTGAATAATTTTAAATACATATACCTGAAAGCTGCTAATTATTAAACAAAGACCTGATGCACCCTAACGAGCTTGTTCCTTATTTGCAGGGGCCTTGGGTAAAGCACCTAGTAAAGTCCCAGATGATCTCCCAGAACCTGAGCCCATGGGAGCAGCAGCTGCTGTGGATGAGGAGGAGGACATCGAAGCCATGCAGTCACGCCTGGCCACCCTGCGGAGCTAAGGGTGACACACCTGTACAGTTTGCCTTGCTCTTCTTTTTTTTTTGTTTTTGCAATGGGATGTTCTGTCCTACCTTCCAAATGCAAAACTTCGTATGTGAGAGTATTTTATGTAATATATATACATATATATATATATTTCTTCCTGGGGAGTGTATTCTCCAAGAAACTACTGTAATATACTTCTTCTTGGGGAGTGCAGTCTGTAGAGCTTATCTTTCTGTTTAGCCCCTCTCCCCTGTGAGAGGCTGTGGTGAAATGGCAGTGGTGGTGTCATGTGGTGTATATTCAGATGTAAAGTCCTGAAATACATTCTTACCTTCGAGTAGCATCTTTCACTAACAGGCACTTTGGCTTAATCTGCTACCAAAAACCTTCAGTGGTAAGATTTTTGGTTTTTTTGGAATCACTACAAGTTTTATTAAAGCTGCTTTTAACAGTTGCTCCCGTGCATCAGTTTAGTTTGCATCACTTCAGACTCTTTGCACAAACAATACCCACCTCTAAACCCCTCTGGGGTTTATAGCACCGTTTTTATTTTTTTTGTCTTTAGCACATTTAGGGCCTTCACAACAGAGTTACAGAAAAGCTTGCCATCAGAGCAGCTGTTAAATCACTGCTCTCTTGCAGCCCTGACCAGGCAGAGCCGTATTTAGCAACGGCAGGCTCAGGCTGCCAGTCCTGCTGCGTGGCTTTCCTCCGGGGACAGTTCTGCCTCCGGCAAGAGCTGCTCTTCAGGCACAGCGACGCTGCCTGGTGCTGCCAGGGACTGCTCCCTCCTCCGCTCTGAGAAGAGCAGGCGACCAGAGGTTTCCAGACCTGCATAAGCCCTTTCATATTGGCCAGCTCCAGAAGCCTTTTTCTTCATTTCTTACTGCAAAGCACATGTAACTCATACTCCTAAAAGGCAAAACAGCTCTGCCAGCTCCGTGCTGGATCAGAGCAACCCTGGGAGACAGGCTGGTTGCACACAGAAGGGATAATTACACCATCAGTGGTTTTGCTTCCATCAGCCCACTCTCTTCTGAGAGCCTGTGAAGCACCGAGGGCAGAATGGAGAGGAGCTCTTGGGCAGGCAGGGTTCCCCTCCCTGCTTGGGGGAAAGCAGGGGACCTTCAGCAAAGGTGCTCTTCCCCTCCCTCTCAGTGAACACAAGGCAGGAGCAATGTTTTCTCTACTCAGCACCCTGCACAAATGGGGAAAAAGGAGTTCCCAACTGGGGGACAGGCAGCTCAAAGAACCAAGCTTAAAACAGGGTATGAAAGCGATGAGAAATCAGTTGGCAGAGGTGGTCCCTGACTCAGGGTGTGTTAGAGTAGTTCTGCTAGACCCTGAGGCAGGCACCAGGCTCTTCTGCCTTGGGCTGTGCCAAGGGGAGAATGTGCAGTGCAGGAGCTGGTCAGGTGTGGGACCAAAACTGACCCTGATCCCATGTAATTACCTTTTTCAGTCTTCCAAGATTGGTAACAAATCAAGCTGGCACCAGCCAAGCTTCTGAGAGCTGTGGCTGATCACAGCTGCTGCACAGTGGCATTTGTCACCCACTCAGCTCACCTGCAAATCCAGTTTTACAGGCACCAGGCAGAGCTCTTCATCTGGAATTTTGTGAGTCACTGAAGCACTGCACCAGAAGGGAACATCACTTCGTTCCAGGTACTATCACTTCACTATCCCACAAGTGGTAAAAAGCCATCTGCTGCTTAAATGGCCTATTTTTAGAGTGAAGTGAAACCAAAACAAAAGGAGAGGTGTGGCTTCTCTCAGGGAAAAACTTCAGGCAAAAGTAAAGTGGTGACTCACAGCAGGCAGCTTGCAAAGGAAGAGGCCACAGCATCTCTCACCTGAACCTGTCTGTGCCACAAAAGCCTCACAGGCAAACGGAAGAGTTTCTTACCAAAAGAAAGCTATGAGTGTGTTCTGACAGCAAGTGTAGAGTCACAGACAGGGCACACAGCCTCCTGGTGGTGTCCAACAGCTCCCAGTGTCAGCCACAAGAAGCCAGGAGGGGCCAAGCACTGCTCACCTTGGTGGCCCTGGGTGGCAAACACAGGCACAGCACAGCAAGTAACCCCAGTGCTCCAGGGCTGGGCCCTTGGTGGGAGAACAGTGTAATTCAAGTGTTCCAGCTTCACCCCAAATATAACAAGAACTGGCAAATGGGACAATTAGTTTCTTGTCGTCTTAAAAACCCAGAGAAGATAGCTCAGAAAGAAAAAAAAAAATAAAGAGTCTTAAGTAAGAGAGTGGGTAGGTCGAGCTGCAATAAAACCAGATTGAACAACAGTGCCTCAATAGGAACAGTCCCAAATCCAACAATGGGTCTTTTCATGTGTCTGCAAGTACCTAAGTGTGGATAGTATCAGTGGCTGTGAGGTAAGCACCTCATCCCCACAGACACCCCAGCTGGCTCCAGGAAAAGCAACTGGAGTGCTTGAGTTCATTTACTTCAGACTTGACACTGCAAGAGAACATTCAGCCTTTAAGGCTGTTAACTAGTTGAAGCACAGAATGCCAAATCCAGAGTTTAGTGCTTTTCCTTATGGCAGCCAGCTGGAGCAACCAGAAACAGGCCAGTAGCTACTGTCACCTAGAGGCCTCAGCAAGTAGAGGTGGAGGGAAGTTCTCCCTGAACACATGCACCAATATAGGTTTGGGGTGGACCTGCTGGAAAGCAGTTCTGGGAAGGATCTGGGATTCCTGGTAGACAGTAAATGATCCATGAACCTTGCTTCCAAGAGGGCCAATGGAATCCTGGGTTGCATAAGGAAGAATGTGGCCAGTAGGTCAAGAGAGGCCATTCTCCCCCTCTACTCTGCCCTGGTGAGTCCACATCTGGAGAACTGAGTTCAGTTCTTGAACTGGGAGCCCACAGAGACAGGAACTACTGGAAAGAGTCCAGCAGAGGGCAACAAAGATGACTGGGGGATTGGAGTATCTTGTAAGAAAAGGCTGAGAGCTGGGACTCTTTAGCTAAAGAGAAGGCTGAGGGGAGACCTTATCAATGCCTACAAGTACCTAAAGGGTGGGTGCAGGGAGGATGGAGCCAGACTCTGCTCAGTAGTGCCCAGTGACAGGACGAGGGGCAATGGGCACAAGCTGGAACATGGGAAGTTCCACCAAAATATGAGGAAAAACTTCTTTAGGGTGATGGTGACAAGAGCCCTGGGACAGGCTGCCCAGGGAGGTTGTGGAGTCCCTTTCTCTGAAGATATTCAAGACTCCCCTGGATGCAGCCCTGAGTAATGTGCTCTAGGGGATCCTGCTTTAACAGGGGGGTTGGACTGGATGATCTCCAGCGGTCCCTTCCAACTCTGACAATTCCATGATTCAGTGACAAACCTTTTAAGAGCCCACTTTAACCTAAGAGATTCCTGCTCCTTCCAGGGAACTGCAGCCACTTTGGATACTGAGGGATGGATAACAGGAAGGTTCTCTGAAAAAAAATCCTGTCGCCTTCAGAGACTTGGAACAGTGGGAGCTGATCAAAGGTAGCAGGTGAAGTACTGCAGGGAGGGGAATTTGCATAGAGTTTGTCAGCTTGTTACACAGAGTTCAGAAAAGTGACTTTTGGCTAACTAAGAGGTTCCCCCCAGGCCTAGCTCAAACAGCTACCCTGTACATTTCAGTGCTGGGGAGGACACTGAAGAACAGAAAGGTTAATTTTATCTCAGCTTATCTCATTAGATGAGATGCTCATTTTCACTCTTGACCCGTCTCCGCCTATTTTATTATGTTCTCAGTCCAAATAATTGTGGTGCAACGTGTGCCATTTAAGGCTGAAGCTGCAAAGCTCATTTGACACAGACCTTAGAACTGGCACTGGCTGAGAAGCAAGGGTCAAGCTAAGTCATGCTTTGGGTTAACCAAAAAAGCTCTAAACAGATGTCACTAAATTCAATCCTCTAAGCCTTCAGAGACTTTAAAAATAGTATGAACAGTATTGGATACAGAATCTTCCTTTGCATTGTGAAGCGTTAATTACATTTTGCAGAGTCAATTGAAGAAGCCAAGCAAGGAACAATATCTGAAATAGAAGAATTTTATGTAGACCATTCAGTGTTAAAAACCAGAGAATCAAACATCAGTTCAAATTAAAGAGCAGTTTCAAACAGAGACATTTGATTAAAAGTCTTTTAACATTTAGAAATTTAAATACATTTACCTAAAGATGGTTAACCCCCATCTCTATGTTACTATACAATAGCTTAAAGCTACTTTTAAATGCTAGTTCTATGTTAATGTGAAATTTCAGAACTGCATTCTTATTTTCATGTAAATTGGTTATTAAATCAGGTGACTCCATACTCCCTCCCACCCCAATTTTAAAAATTGAAGCTTTACAATGTTTTGAATAATATTTTTCAAATGAATAATTTGGAGTAGTTTCCGACAGTTCTATAGGAGGTATTTTGTACAGTTTGGAGAGCAACTCCATATAAAGTTCTATTGCAACTGAGCATTCACAGTATGCCACAGTCCATACATATTACTACATATACATATCAGGTTTGTAAACATTGGAAGAATACACAGAACATAGTACCACGATCCTCTGGTACTGCTGAAAGGAAGATGAGGTAACATTCATATAATCTCAAAGTCCTCAGAGGTCCTGACTGAGTAGTTAAAACAGCTGCCAACGCTTCTGTTTCATAGTGTGTGGTTAAGGCTTTCTGCTTTATGGTCTGCTAAGGCTGGACTCATTCGCTCTCAGTATCCCAACTGCATCTTTAACAGCGTGGTAGATGACATTCTTCACCTAGGAGGAAAAGAAAAGGCCTTCAGTTTTACAAGTAAACACAGTTAGGGTCAGGTTGGAAGCCTCTGACATCCAGAAAACACTTCTCTCTTCCCCACGTGGCTCTCCTTCCAGTTTCAACATGCTCACCTGCATAAGCCTCACTTCTACCACTAAGGACCAGATTCTAATGGGATACAAACTGAAACCCTCTAGCTTGAGGAGAGCGTTGCAAGCTCAGCTAGAGGGAAAACAAAATAAATGGAAGAAAAACATTTCCAAAGAATCTCAGGAGAAGTTTGAGAAGGCTTTCTCAAAACTCCAACAGTTCGAAAACCTGTGGAAATTCCTCTTCAAGCTCCAATGCGTTAAAGCTGATTATGGATGTGAAAGCAACTTGGGTTGTGTGGACATGCCCCTTATGGGTTTGGCTATTGTTTTTTGGTGGGTTTTATTGAAAGGACTAAGAGGGGCAGGGGGGCTCATCCTGAGCACTGGTACTTTACCTGCAACTTATCTTCATGGTTCGTATGCGTATGCGACAGATACCTAAATTCCTGAGTGAGCCAGAAGCAATGTTTGACATGCTCTGGGGATACAAAGTCTTCTGCAACTTTAATACAGCTGTACAAATTATGAACCTAGAGAGAAGAAACAAGCATTAGCCAGATGCTCAAACGTCTGCCCAAGCAGTCAGGCTGTTACAGTGTCCTTGGTCCTTGCCTGGTGTGGAGCTCCTGCTGGGATGAAAACTACATCTCCTAGAAACTGTACAATGGCCCAGCCTTGAACTCCATACTCCTGGTGAAGACGTTTTCTTAGCGATCGGTCCAAGTACCAACTCTGATCATGAATGGGATCGTGATCCACAGGGTTTTCTTGGCCTTGTTCTTCTGCAACCTGAAAAGTCACAAGACAGCAGGTATTACAATCCACCCGTCTCACTGGTCAGTCAGGATGTATCCATGGTATTCCATATGCAGCATGCCAGAGAGTGACTGGCACTGCCTGTTCTGGTCTAGGAGTTACACAATGGAAGGTCTGGATTCTTACTCAGTCCTTAATTTGTGAAGGACGCATCATTTCCTAGTTCCACCTGCTTCACTCATGCTTTGCAAAGGTACAGAAAAGAAATGCAAGTGACCCACATGTAGAGTATGAAGAAACAGAAGGGTTAAGCACGTTCATAGTGGGACCCACTGTCATCCATGGGATCAATACACTTACACTTCCACAGCCTGTAACTGGAAAAACCGAGTGTCTGCCCTGAGGCCAGAGTCAGCCAGTGTGCCCACTGACCCCAGCACAGGACACTAACTGGATTTTCAGGAGAAACAAGGCTGGGCAGCACAAGTACTTTGTAAATGTGAGGGGTGTAGGGAAGGAATTTATGAAAAAAAAAAAAAAAAAAAAAAAAAGAAGTTGCAGTATAAAACTTATTTGCTGTGGCAATGATTGACACCCAGGACTGTAGCCCAGAAACTCATGTGGGAGGAGATAAACAGTTTGGTTCTACTCCAAGACAAGCTGCTGAAAAGCCTCACACCTGCAGGCAAGTCTGCTACATGGGACCAAGAAGAGGTGTGAGACTCAGATGTCAAAACTCACACTGCCCATGCCTATCAAAGTCAGTATCATGTTTTATCAAGTATAAGATTTGTTCTTTGTTAATACGACCCAAACCTGCTGCAGACTCTCAAAGCCTCTGCCCAAGACAGTAGCCATGCTGACAAGGCCAACAGTTGTTCACATCATCCCATTTATCCTTTTAAACAGCCACATACCAGCTCTTCCCACTTTCAGAACACCAAAGAAGTCCAACATTCAGATCACCACAAACTCTGAACCATTTGTGGTGAATTTAAGTACTTAAACAAGCATTACATTACATTCTGGATGTAATATCACATATTTAATGAACCTTTAATTCATATGAAAACATATGAATTAAATTATTAATTTATTATTAATTAAATTATTAATTAAATTAATTCATATGAATTAATTCATATGAAAATTCCTCATGCTTTTCCCTTAATCCAAATCTTGTTTGGAAAAAAAGGTAGGAAAAATGAACAAGGAAGAACTTTATGCACCACATTTCCCCAAAACATCTCAGGTGTGTGCTTTCAAGAAGGATCTAGTTTAAGATTAAACTGGGTTTGAGTGTGAATCTAAACTAGCTGTTTCTTTGTTCATTACATGACATCTCTTGTGCTGTGAGGAATGTGGACAAAAGCACTGTACCCACATACAGGGTGACCTCCAACCTCAACTCTCTACCCTCCTCAGATCCTACAAGATTCGTGGCACACAAGGTTCTGTCTTGGATACAGCCAAAGTACATTTGTTTCCAGAATAACTAGGATGTAGAAAGGAGGAGAAAAGTCCAAGGATATCTATTTGAAAACCTCCCCAGACAGAAGATCAGTTTTTAAGATACAACAGGTTACCTTTTTAAGGAATTCCCGGATCTTCTCTGTATCTTTAGCAGCATAAATGTGCCACAGAGCTCCAGGCTTCTCTCGACCTTCAGTGAAACGCTTAATTGTCAGTTCATCAGAATCACCATCCTGTATGGTTTTAAGCACTTCTGTTGAGAGGAAAGACAAGCAATTACACCAAAGGACTTTCCCTACAACCACAGAAATAACCCCACCAGGGCACAAGACAGAGTTTACCTTCTTCTTGATCAGCCTGGCCTTTGGGGATACCCACATAAACCATAACATTAGCTGCATCAGACACATCCAGATGGAGGTTTGTTGTGCCATATTTTCTATCTTCTGGTGTTATTAAGCCTGAAACAAAAAAAGCAGCAGGCACATTAGTAAAACAAAAGAGAGACCTTGCACCTCTCTCAGCAAATTGTTCTGGTACAGCAATATCCTTCATATAAAATACTTTGTATCCAGGAGCTTGCCCCATCTTGTTTGTGTCTTCCCAAGTGATTATTTTACAGGATGACACACTGATAGGTATCTACACCTGCATGACATATAAAAATCCTGTGTAAGTCCTGCTAGAAGAGAGTTTCTACAGCAGTTTAGGATAAAGCATTCTCAAAAAGAGAATCCCTAAAAGGCTGATGCTGCAGTATTTACTAGCCAAAGTCTCTTTACTGGCCATGATCCTGCTTAAAGTTTTCAATGTCTTCTAATTGACAGGGTATGAACTAACCATGGAAAGAACTGCTCAAGAAAGGATTAAAAACTAAATGATACAGCCCAAAAAGGAGAAATAACAAAAGTGATACAATCAAAGCAGCAAAACAATCAATACACCTGGCCAGCTATAGGAAGGAGAGGCTGTGTATGCACATGTGGAGCAAGTTGATTGGGAATAATTATTATTGGCTTGAAACCACCTGGACAAAATACATTTAATAACATCATATAATGCTCTGGACCTCTTACCTCTAAGTGAGCCAAAATTAGGTTTTCAGATCAATGGGATTAATAAAATTGTCTATAACAGCAAGGATGAATATAATTTACAGCAAATTTTGATCTGAATGTGTGGTCAACACGACCTTTAGAATGAGACATTCCTTACCATATGCATTGTACATCTTGGGGCCCAAATCTGGTCGTACAAAATAGTTGGGAAGCCGAGAGGCAAGGTTGAGCTTGCCACCTCTCCTTGTGTATTCTGGTAATGGAATGTTTTTCATCAAATCATCAAACCTAGGGAAATACAGCACAATTTAAGGTTAGGAGCTGGTAAAAAAAAACAAGAACCAAAACAGACAGAGTAAAATGGACTGCAACAAAAGTTTTCTCCAGTCAGGAAGCTCTACTCCTTCCCCCAGGGGGTTTACTGGACAATGTGAAAAGGAACAACACAAGCAAGACAAGAATATAGCAGATGAACAAATTTAACTGCTCTAGAGTAATGCCAAGTAATGCTATTTCCTTGTGCAATCACATCAACTAATATTGATTAAGTCAGAAAAATAGGATTTGCAAAAAATAAGCTTTAGCTGAACTTTAGATTTAATATTACTGAGGCTCTCAGGAAGCTTTCCAAGTGTAACCTTTCAGTAGTGATTTTAGGTACTCGCTTTACTCAGCACTAAATACAATGAACTATGTAAACGTTTATCACAAAACTTGTTCAGCATTTCCAGCTATGTCAGGCATCTCAGAGAAACAAAATGGTTCACATGTGACCAGCTGCTTCTCAAAGCTGAAACAGGTGTCAAAACAGAACAGTACTCCTACGTTCCATTATCTGGGGGCTGTACCCCACAAACGAAGAACAGTTGCTTTGTGAGTTCATACCGAGACGGCATCATGTCTCTGAAGTCTTCTCCTGGAGGCCAGTCCTTAAGCTTCAACACCATTGGCTCTCCTTCTTCTGTTCTCAGGCGACCTATTGTCAAATATTAACAAATCTTAGTTTCCAATAGCTGCACAACTCAAAATGCAAAGAATCAATACAAAGAAATCCTTATCTTAGAATAATGTTAATTCCACAACTATTTACAAAGAACCAAAGACACACAAGTTCCTCTGGCACCACAGTGGGTATATTACAGCTGAGATAAATGTGTTATGACAGGAGATTTCAGACTAGACAAGCAGCCTTTACCAGCTCCCCTCCCCAAGCACTTCCTACAATTTAGCTCAGGCACCTCTTGTGTCTGGTTGATGATAAAGCCAAATCTGTTCAAAGATCAGGTAACAGAAAAGAAAGGTGTAAGTGAGCCTACTCAGGGCTGAAAATTTCGACCCAGTCCACCATCCTGTAGGCATACATGGTGAGAACACATTGCAGATACATTGTCCAGGATAAAGGGAGAGCCTGGAACATTTTTTATGCTGCTTAAGGACAGGAAATTCGTGCTAGGGCAAGATGATTGCTGCTGAATATTTTACCTGTTGGAACAGAAATTCACACTACTTACTTGAGATGTCTTCAAATCCATCCCAGAAATCCCCTACAGTAGCTCCAGTGATGATTTCATTGGTCCTGCAGTTAACCAGATCTACTTCCTGTTGGCCAAACTCCTTCCTGAAGGACTCTGGTCTCCAGAGGTCTGCATTTAATTTGTGATGCACTCCTGACACCATTACAGGCTACAAAGAAGGAGAATATATTCTGAAGAATTTTTAACCCCCCCAAATTTTAATTCCAACTAGAACAGGGTAACACATGAAACATACTGAACATTTGAACACTTTGTGAACACTGTATTTTCTAAAAGAATTGCTCATCCTGCCTTACCAGAATTAGGCCATTCTTTATTTCAGGCTATAAGGCAGTTTTTTATACAGAGCCTGAAGTTCAGCAGTGCATATAGGAACTATTTTCAAATAGTAGTGTTCTTGCTTTTATCCAAGGATCTAACAGTGCCCATGTAGTACATCTGATGAAGGTTCAGCATCACTCATCACACTAAGTTTGTACTTGCTCCTTGATTAAAGGGCAAAAAAGTACAAGAACTGAAAATGGAAAAGAGCAGAAAAACTGAAATACCTGTCCCTGCTTCCAGCACTCCCTGAAGACATTCCAATTGCTTTCATTGTTGGGGTCCTGAAGACACAGCAGGCGGTTATCACACAGCCAGTAGTGAGGTGTGTCAAAGCCCATGATCGTGGGCTTTATAGTCAGTCCTTGGGGTTTCTTAGGCAAGTCTGTCACCGTTCTGTTTTGCACCAGGGAGGCAAAAATGTCATCAAGGATTTTGGGTGTACTCTTGAGTCCATTGTCTGTCTGATAAACAAAACAACAACAACAAAAAAAAAAGAGGAAGGAAAAAAAAAAAGTTGGTGCACTTTGCTGTTGCCTCGTCTTGCAGACTTTAAAATATCTGCCACTTGTAAATGTTTCCATTTGAGCTCACAATCATGCAGAGAAACAAACACCTGCAGAACTTTCCTGTCTAGAAACTCACCATCCTTAAGCAGCAATGCCACTCTCTCCATGCATTCTAGCAGAAGTAGTTCTGCTCTGATTTACACATTTCAGCAACACTACAGAAAACTATGAAAGGCAGCATGGACCAGGACTGTCTTTTTATCAAAGAACAGAAACACACTTTCATCAAGGAACTATCAAAGCCAATATTTTACCCCACCATTTTCAAGTCCTCTCTATAAGAGCAAATAAAGCCCAGGAACATCTGAAGTGAACCAGTCTGCAAACAAGGTATGATAATCACCCACCACAGGATGGTTTTGCTTCCATCTGTAATTTCCTTGATGCTTCTTTTTTGAGTCTAATGGACATGCAAATCAACACACCTGATAGACATTAGCCCAAGTAAATTAATCTGCTTTATCACTTGGTCCCCAATCCCTCACCAAGCTCAGAGTACCACTATGTGCACTAGAAAGCACTATCTGGAGCACTGCAACATAGAAATTGAATTCAGTCCTTTTTCCCAAATTAACACAGTTTTACCCACAGGGATTCGTGTCTGTAGTAGTTGTTTGCAGGTTTAGAGCAGTAGCCTAAGTCTGGTATCAACTCAAACCTGTAAAACATAGTTTTCTATATACCTTTGCTCCAGAAGAGTTCAGCAGATTCCTCAAGAAGCCCGTGTTGTTGTTGCTCACAGGAGTTAATATTGCACTGTTGAATGTCTGCAGGGCTGCAGAGGGCTTAGCTAAACTAGGGAGTGTCTGAAGAGGTTTGTTTTCATTCTTTGAAATAGGTAAGAGGAGTTTCTCTGAAATGAAGAACAGAACACACTGAGAATGAAGCAAGGATTAATCCTCTGAACCATGAGAAGTATATGCTTTGGGTTTTTATTAAGGCAAGATGCTCCTCTAGGCATACATGTATCATGTACATGTATATATATCTCAGTACACACAAGTGAAATACTCGTTTCACTTCACTTTCTTCAGTACCACAAAGTGTTTGAATACTTGCATCAATGGGCTGTCAACCCAATGTTCAAAAAATGTGCTAACCCTGCCAGCTTTTACTGCCAAGTCATTGCCATGCACCAGTTTTGCAGTACAGGCACTGAACACCCATCCCAGCAGCCAGACAGGCTGGAGAGTTGGGCAGGGAGAAACTTGGTGAAATTCAACAAGGGCAAGTGTAGAGTCTTGCATCTGGGGAAGAACAACCCCATGTACCAGTACAGGTTGGGGGCTGACCTGCTGGAGAGCAGTGTAGGTGAAAGGGACCTGGGGGTCCTGGTGGACAGGAGGATGACCATGAGCCAGCAATGTGCCCTTGTGGCCAAGAAGGCCAATGGATCCTGGGGTGCATTAGAAAGGGGGTGGTTAGTAGGTCAAGGGAGGTTCTCCTCCCCCTCTATTCTGCCTTGGTGAGGCTGCATCTGGAATATTGTGTCCAGTTCTGGGCCCCTCAGTTCAAGAAGGACAGGGAACTGCTGGAAAGAGTCCAGTGCAGAGCCACAAAGGTGATTATGGGAATGGAACATCTCCCTGATGAGGAAAGGCTGAGGGAGCTGGGTCTCTTGAGCTTGGAGAAGGGGACTGAGGGGTGACCTCATCAGTGGTTACAAATACGTTAAGGGTGAATGTCTGGAGGACAGAGCCAGGCTTTGTTCAGTGATGACCAGTGATAGGACAAGGGGCAATGGTTGCAAACTGGAGCATAGAAGGTTCCACGTAAACATCAGAAAAAACTTCTTACTGTGAGGGTGACAGAGCCCTGGGACAGGCTGCTCAGAGAGGTTGTGGAGTCTCCTTCTCTGGAGACATTCAAGACCTGTCTGGATGCCTTTCTGAGTGATGTGCTCTGGGTGATCCTGCTCTGGCAGGGGGGTTGGACTAGATGATCTTTCCAGGTCCCTTCCAACCCCTAAGATTCTGTGATTATATCATTCCCAACCCAAGATATTGTTGGGTCTGATATTCTTCTGACAGCCACCAAGGGTTTAATCTTCACTGCTTCTGCACATACCTTTGTTTTCTTTATTCACATTTCCACTTGTTAGGTTTGACAGCCAACTTAATGAAGGAGAAGTATTTACTGAAGCAGTTTGTTTACTTCCAATTGCTGATTTTAGAGGAGGATCATGTGTAGTGACTTGTGGGCTCAGGACAAAATTATTATGTTGAAGACTGGTCCTCTCTCCAGGTACCAAGTTCTGAAAAAACAACGTGGGAACTTGATTAGACACAAACACTCTCCTTGGAAAGGAGAAGCAAGCAATATAATGTTCAAATTCATTCTTTTACTAAAAAAAAATGGTTTGGCCCTTCTAAAAGTTTCTGTCCTCCAGAAGAGGTCAGCACTGCATCTCATTTACTGGCCAGAGATGAGGATCCAGCAGGATACCTGAAGAGCAAGCAACAGAGTCCCTCACCCCTCAAGAGAAGCACAGAAAGCTGTTTCCCAGATGCATTTTCTGGGACTACTTTGGGAACCAAATGCAGTTTTAACAGCAGTGCTCTCACAGTGAGAACTGATGCTCAGACCAGGGCTAAGCTGGAGGTCAGGTTCAGTAGGTAGCACTCCTCGGTGCTTAAAACAAATAGGCAGCACTCCTACATTTTTATCTCAAGAAGGTGGCAAAGGTCCACTCACCTGCCAGGTCTAAAACACACCTGCATGTGAGTGCAGCACCAGCCTGGCCAGCACAACCCAAGCACAGGACTGCTGTATATCTCCTATGCAAGTTAATTTATCTACTTGTTTGGAGATTTTAGGAACAGACTAACCAGAACTACTGCTTTGACCTGGGATTCCTGCATGACTGGCTCATTTTCTTCTCTCTGCTCAAATACTTTCCAGTCAGGAAATTATTTTGCACCTGTGCCTGCCTATTGCTACGTTATTTCATCTCTTAATGACTGCTGACGCTTGGTAAGGATTCTAAGCATGACATAATATCAAATGCTTCAAACTTTAATAAGCTTATCCTCACACAACCAGTGCAGCACCTAATTTTGCAGACAAATTTCCATGCAGCTGTTTGTCCAGGCTTACACTGGAAACAGAAGACTGAAGGCAGGTCAGGCTACATCCTTTGAATTACAACCCTCTTCCTCACTTTTAACCCTTTACAGTATTTTTCATCATCTCTTTATTGATTACCAACACCAAAATCAAGTTCAGCCTGCTTCTTACACTTCAGATAATATTCTTGCTCTCAAAATAAGTTCAAAAATGAGCATAAAATAATTATTAAAATTACTTAATTCAGCTGGTTTCTTGCAAGACACTGCAAAACTGAGCCATTAATTTGTGTTGTTTTCAAAAGTAAAAAATATTATATCCATTTACAAATAAATATATGGTAGGGTTTTGTTTATTTAATACAATGAGCAGCAAACTTTCTGCCAAGATCCCCAGAGCAATCAGTACCTCTCCATATTGCTCTACCCTCACAATTTTACTCACATTTAGTTATTTTATGAGTTTCAGTGCTCTTCCTACTTATTCTTTTAGGTGCTGCATTTATTACATCTCCAGGACCCAAGGGATAACCTTCACTTTGCAGCCATTCCCCCTAGTCTGTTCTTAAGACTCCTCTTTTAAGGGTTCTCTTAATCTAGTCTTATTTTTGCTATAAAAAATTCTCACTGAGCATTTTTCAAGGACAGGTCCCTTGCTGAGGCATCAGTGTATCAAAGGGACAAAATGAGATTTTCCCCAAAACTTAAAAAATAACTGAACCAGAAAGATGAACACTGAATACAATTTTTTACAAGAAACCTACATGGTGGGATTATCAGAAGTAGCTGGGATTGGCATATCTACAAAGTCAGTTACCACTGGCTTCAAATATTGGTGGTAGACTGAGCCAAACCTATACTATTTAAACACAATATGAAAGAGCAGCAATACCTGTTTTGAATCCTCCTTCAGAGTTGGTTTTGACAGCGCCTTGAACTGCTTATTTGCACAAGGACAATTTGCCTTTATTCCCCATTTTGTTCTTATGGAGTGAACAATATCACCAACATCATAGAGAGCTGAAGGAAGAGTCATTAATGAGTGCACATGTAGTAAGAACATCCAGCATTCATTAAGACTTTTTGAGAAACTTTATGCTGTGCAGGTAAACAATAGTACACAAACACAGTACATCATTAAACAAGACCTTCTGCTACTTCTTTGTCAAAAACAGTACTAAGTACACAGGCTATTCTAGTCTTTAGACAGCAAGCACTAAGCTTTTACTAACTTTATTAATAAAAAGCCTTTATTCAGTACCATAATCAGCAACACACAAAAAACAGCAAAAGCCTACAGCTTTTTTCATCCCAATCAAATCTTTAAAATACCTTTTCCGGGAATTATTTGTGTAGGCATAAGATTCTCTGGCTCATGTACCTGCCCCTTCACACATTTAAACCAGGAGAAAGTATCTGAGTCATCATCTGTAAAACAAAACCATTGAATTGTTTTATTAGAGCATCTTTCATCCTTCTCTGTAAAGCTACATGTTTGACTAGTATTGATACACCAAATCACAGGTCTGTGACATGTTTTGTTTTGTTGGGAAGGCTTACTGGTTTTTTTTAAGGTTCTTAGTGACTTCTAAGCTCAAAATACAGGTTATCTTCTCCCCCTCCCACCTTGGTTTAGGCTAGCACCATGCATTCCCACCTTCGTGTAAGCTCTTTTTCTTCATCCTGTAACAATCCACGCACACGCCAAAGCCGCACTTGGAGCAGACCCAGTGAAGGTTGAAGATGGTGGTGTCACAGACATCACACATCTCACGAACTCCACGGACTGCGCGTTTCCAGGCAACCTGTCCTGTGGTAATTGACAGGTTAGTTTAAACAAAACAAAGTATTTGCATGTTAAATACAGCTACATTAAAACACTTCAGTGATACAAGACTCAGGCTTGGTTTTGGATAGGAACTCCAAAGCAAAACCTTTGCAGCTAGAGATGCAGAAAAGCAGATCCAGAATAGAGTCTAAGCAATGAAGACCACTTTGCTTTCTCTTGTGCAGCACCAATGACATCTCTCACTCCTGACACAGATCTGCCCAAGTTAACGTGCACACTGCTGATATGCTCCTAAGTGGAAATTCCACAGCTACCCTAGAAAAAAATTCAGTTACCACTAGCAAGATAAGCTTAATGTCTAGCTTGCCACAACGAGCCTGTCCTCGTTCTCTATTCAATAGCATCGTGGGCAAGTAGTGTTCTATGTAGGTGTGCATCAGACCTCAGCATGGTGATCTGGTCTTCTCTGAAAAACTTCACCTCAAGTCACCTCTTCAGTTCACTCAAAACATCCCAAACATGGACAGTACCTTCCAACAAGTTACAGGCATTACGTACAGATTGATTTAACCTGATCTTCATTCCATTATGTTGCCAGCTAGAAAGTTATACTAGACAAAACATACACATCTGCCTCCTCCTACTTCCTTCCAGACTTGTAACTTCTCTGAAACTTTTCTTCCCACAACATTTATTAATTTTAGAATGAGAGACCACGTTCTAACATGCTAAAAAAGCCACAACACGATCTAAGACACCTGGTGCTTTTCGTCTGTATAATGCCCATTAACTATATATGTAACAAAACTAGAATAGCTTGGCACAATTTGCTCTTAGGTAGGAGGCAAAAATTGTTTGATTACTTGCTTCAAGTTCTTCCAGAAGACAGAGATCTAAACATCACCAGCTCCATTCTTTTGTCTTTTAAAGACATGCACTATATTTACAATTTTCTAGGCCAATCCTCCCATTTCCCAAAACAGGATGCAGGAGGTTACTGTTATCCTCTGCATGTCATTTCATATTTCAGCCTTGTGAATTTGATCCTTTTCCACTCCTCCTATTCTTTTGTTTCCTCTCTGTAGTTTGATCCTGTCTTCTCTTTCTGTAGATCCCTTTTTGGCACTTGGTGGCCAAGGAGCAGTGTGGCTTAACAAGCTGTTCTTTCTACACTGGTCAAACTTTCACTACACAGGGATAATTTTACCTGTGCTTTTCTACTAATCCTTTAAGGACCTCTCTTTAAGAAAGCTCTCCAGAATAATTTTCTCCCTCACACATTTGTTTTGTGGCTCTACCTACCAGTCTGGTAACTTACCAGTAAAAGACAGAAGGGCTGACCCTGAGACATTACCATGCAGTGCAAAAATATTCAAAACATAACTGATCCCCTACATGTACTTTTTGAACAGAGTATTTTGACATTTTGGAAAAGGTCAGTTTGCCAGAGACAGATTTTTTTATGAAGAGGTGTCATTTCAACTGGACTCTGCCAAGAAAAGGCTTACCACAACTTCAAATCATGGTGGCAGAACAAGCTGCCTTTTTCCTGTGCCAATGTACTGAGCACTGTGTAACTGGATTGTTCAAAGAAGAATGAGTATCTAGACTATAAACTATTTCTTTTCTACTCAGGGCATGAAAAATATCCTTTGTTTTAATGAAATTGAATTCCCTTACTCTTACCAGCCAGGGCAATAAACACTCAAAAAGGAATTAGTCTTTGATTTTTTTTAAAAAGAGGATGTTTCTGGTAGGTATGCTAACAGGTGCATCCTCTGCTATTAAGAAACACCACAATGCCCCTTTGTTTCATCAATTCCACCCAAAATTTCACCCTCCTGGAAATGTTTTAATATTCCAGTCTGTACCTCTCACTCTGGCTATTGATACTTTGGCTCCACAGATCTGAATATGCTCCAGTTCAAGCAGCAGGCAGAGCTTGCAGACTCCGAGTAGTCCAGGGCAAGATGCCCCCAGCAAGCATTTCTGCTGTCATCTCAAGTCTTCCCTCCCCCCTTTTGAAGGGCATTCAAGCTTGTTCAGTTCTTTTCTATTCAAACCCCTGGAGTGACTGGTAAACTGATACAATTGTTATATAATGTCAAGACTACCCAAATGCAGAAGACACTGGGTAAACAGCCTTCTAAACTGAACTGCATTCTCAGTCATGTAGCTATAATCCAAAACACAAAACACTGTTTTGAGAGTTATTCTACTCTGAGAAGTGATTATGCAAGATCACAGCCTTCCCATCTGTCTGTCTTCCTCGTGTTTGCTACAAAAAGGTTCTTATGTGGCCAAAAACCTGTGTTTGAGTATGAAAAGTTTGTTCTACAGTCAATTACCTCCTTAACAGCACCTCTCTGGTCTATTCCCAGTAGGGCTTAGGATCCCTTGAAACAGTCCTACTAGAAAATTTCAGGTAGAGGAAAAAATTTCTTCCTGACAGCAGCATTATGTCAAGAACAACAAAACAGCACCAAAGCAATTGAACAGAATCTGTGCAGTGAAAATGAAAGCTGTGTTTCATTTGCATGCTAAGAATAGATTCTTGTCAGCTGCCTGCTGTTCTATGTTGGGTTTTTTTAACGCTGTTTCTCTGCAACAGGAAAAGTAATTTGATAAATTGAGAAGTCTTCTGACAAAGGAGGATAGAATTACTTGTCCCTTTTGCCATGCCTGTGAGCAAACAGTTGTTGACATTAGTTCCCACTGAATCTTAACTATTACCTCTCTGAGAGGGAAACACTGAAGTCTTATATGGCATTTCCAGAAGTACACAAGGTATTTTTACACATGTGAAACTTAAAGTTCCACATAAATCCATTAAAATACAGATTTTAATATAAATTGATCTTACTGTGTGGTTCAATTGTAGACATAACTTCCTTTTCAGATATCACTAGCTGACAAAAGTGGTCTCCGATGTTGGCCAGGATATACTTTGCTGTGTCAAGATCCAGACCCACAACATTTTTTGACAAAGGCAGCCATAAGCTAATAGCCTCGGGGTCATATTTATTTGGAGTTAAGAAGCCTTCTTCACGTAGTATTCCATGCTTATTGAACTGCAACCTGTGGAAACAAGGGAGAAAAGGAGGAAAACCCCATCATCTCATGTTTTATTTGTTTACATTCATAAATCAATGCTGGAACTGTCAACATGTATACTATATGTCAATGAGCTTGACACTTAAAAGGCTGCAATAGACATGGGTAGACATACTTGTCATTAGCACTAAGAATGCTTAACATATTGCTTGTTAAAAAAACACAAAACCAAACAACTCAAAATATCAGGTTTTTGTAGTAAGGTAGACTTCCTAAAGATTTTTACTCATACAAACCCAAACCAGGTTAACATAATTTTTAAAATGCCTTGGCATTAAGATCCCATCTAGAGGGGGTAACAGTGAGAATTTAATCTGGAACTATGTACAACTCACAAGAGACATTAGAACACTTTAACAATATATTTAAGTTACAATTAATTTGGAAGTAGCTGCCAAAAAAGTCCAGCAAAATTTGAATAAGATTCTTGAGTGATTCTGAGTAGGTGGAAAGAAGAACATCTGTATTGTTAGCAGTTTATTAAATAAAAAACTAAGAGTTCTGCTCGTGTTCAGGAAGCTTTTCACTAAATGCTGTAGAGGGAAGTTGACTTCTGATGACATGTGCACCAGAAAAACACCATATTCAGACTCTGTAGATTTCACATGCAATAAAAAGAGACAGTAACACCAGCTTCAAGTTCTAAAGTGAAGGATTCAACTGCTTTGAACTGCATTGCAAGTCTAGATTTTTACCCTGAGAAGATAAATTAGCATAGTCTGTTGTTACTCTGGCCTTGCACATTTTTTAATGTTTCAATGTCAGATTATACCAAGATTTACTATAGTAGAATCTCTAATCTGAAGTTAAATAATCAGATGAGTAACACACTTTTTTTTAAAAAAAAACCCTCAGCTACAAAACATGCAAGGGGGATGGTGTTGTGGTGAAAAATAAGCCTCAAAAAAATAAATGAAACAGTGGAAAACTTGTTGGCTTCTTTGGTTTTTTTTCCCCCCACAATCTTTGTAACCTTTCTGCTTTCAGTTTTCTCTCTTCAAAAGGTTTTCAGGCCTGTAGTTTTTTTATTCTACCTAGAAACTCAACAGAAAGCCACTCCTCTGACAATCTTAAGGAAAACTGAGAATAAACAAAGCTTCCTAACTCCCTGGTGATAACTAGTATTTTTGCTTTTCCTCTCTAACATCACAAGTGTTACCTTCTTACCATAAAACAGTCCATGCCTCAAAGCTTAAGTGGGTGTGGGGGAAATAAAAATCAGCATGCAACAGCATGTGGACATGAGATCAAAAGTTTGTGGAAAAAAAATTACCCAACTTGAAAAGAAAGGAAAGGACGTGTTAAAAAACAGCCAAACACCTCAGTTTGACAGCTTCCACCCTGGCCTTACAGATAGGCTTCAAGCAACAGCTTAATGCTCTGAAAGGGCTCCTCAAGGTGTCTTAAGAGCCAAAGAGGTTAAACATCAAAAGACCCTGACTGTTGAAGTCAAGAATCAGGCCCTGGGGGCTGTGGGTGGGGTATAACAGACCTGAAACTGCAGATCAATTTTGGAAAAGCAACCACAACTCCAGTCACCAGGTTTTCCTTAAAGTTGCCTTGCTGACCCTGCCCGTCTGCCTCCCTAAAACCCAGTGACGAGGTGTTTCTACAGCAAGCTTGAAGAAGTGGCACAAACTCTCAAGTGTGAAGTGGAAGAAAGAATGGAGCAACACAGTCTAAATTTTTATTTTGCCCATCACTATTCCATGACTCCAGCTGAAAGCTCCTGGCCACTTACAGCAACTCCTCCACAGCTGTGGATACAGAACTAACATTTGTCATGTTCAGCCACTAGACTTTGGGAGACATGCACAGAATCCACCCTCACACTACTATCTCCAGTGCTACCAAGCTGTAGCACTTGAACTAAACTCATGTTATCCCACTGGCACTCTGCCCAGAACAGCAAAATAAAGAGCTCAAAGTCCTGCCAAAATATTTTCTACTCAAATGAAGCAATTATAAAATTTCTAAGAGGTAAAAAACAACAGGCAACCTCTCATGAATTAGCTAGGTATGTTAGCCTTATAACTTTACAGCTACACACTGACATCTAGTCGGTTCAAACCAGAGACCTAAACAAGACCACTTTGACCAAATAACTGTTTTTCCATCTGCCCTGGAAGATGAAGATCTGTGGTCTAGCTAAGAGCGTGCACACAACAACCTCCCTGTCAGAAAAGGATGTGGGACATGTTACATTTAAAGAACATCGAAATCTATAAAGAGTAAAAATTGTTCTTACCTTCTGAAGTGAAAGAATCGACAGAAGACAGTGGAGTCTCTTTGCTCCTTGTTCTTCCGGTAACTGTCCAAACGGCATTCCCTGCATTTGTGCAAGTGAGGTGCAATATTATTGCAGGAACCGTCCTGTACAAACGCTTCTCCACTTTGCTGCAGCTTCTTCACTTTAGAAGCATCTGCTAAAATTGACTTGCGCACAATTACTATAGGGAAGAGCAGTGAGATTAGAGAGGCTTCAGTTTCTCGTATAAAGGTGCAAACAAATGGGTTTTAGTCAAAGATTCAACTTGACTTTTCAAGGAAGTTTCACATTACATTGAAAGAAAGTTATGCTAAAATATTTGCAGTTGGTAGAAACCTCTTTTCAGGTCAGTAGAATCTCTCTCAAGCTCTAGCTCCACCTGAGACAGTCTGAGGACCCAAGTTTAACAGCTCCTTTTGCTCCTCCACAGAGGAATATTTTGCAATACTGTCTGCTATTAATGAAAGTTCTTCAGCCATCAGGGCTGGAGTACCTGAGTAGAGCATGAAACAACCATATTTCACAAGTAATGAAGACAGAAGTACAACTGGGCCATTTCTCAGCCCTGTTTTCACCCCTCATGATGCAATGGCTTCCAGCATCTCATTATAACAGACATCAAAATCTCTCCTCCTCTCACATTGCAGGTGGGGCCTAGCAGAGCTCAGCAGCGACTGCTTGGCTGGCTCTGTACCCATGTTAATTACGGAATAGCACATGGCAATCTAAGACCAAGCAACACGAGATTGGAAAGAAAGAAGGGGTGGGTGTGTAGGGAGATTCCCAGAGTCCTAAATGATCAGCTATACTGCCTGACACACAGGACAACCTGTAGCACCAGGACTCCAGCTCCTTAAACAATTACAACCTCCCATTCTGTCCCATGTGGAAAACTCCAAGAGCTCACCAAGTGGAAATGGGTCACAGAAAACTCAGAAACAAGGTGGGTTGTTTTGGGGTGAGGTGGTTTTCTTAATATTTTTTGTTGGTGGTGGTTGGGTTTTTTTTTTGCTTGTGATTTTTTTTTTTTTTAGAACAGTTATTAAATGAAAGCCCCTCTTGAACAAACCTTTGTTAAGAACAACTTTCACCTCTCATCATGCTTATAAAATTTAGGACCACTCCTAAAAAAAAACCACAGTCTCCTTATGCCATCAGGATTTGCACTCCAAACAGACCCTTGGTTTTTGTAAACAGTTCTGCCATTCGGTTCTTGCACCCATTTTGTAACAACTTATTTCTAGAAATTAATGATTAGTCCTTTTCCCTTCTCAGGAAAGGAGATTTTTCTCAAGTTCACTGCATCCCCCTTGTAGAAGAACCCATAAATTACTCAAATTCCAGACTGTCTCACACAATTTAAATGACTAATTTTGCATACATTACAAAGGATCTATTTGTATGTAGTTACAGAGAAAACACTGGGATTTTCAAGTGACAGAAAATTCAGAAAACACTTACTATTATCGTGGACCTTGGCACTTCCAGTCCAAAAGCTTTCACTTTCGTTTCTGTCATACAGAATCTCATTTGAATTTCTTTTAATAAAAAATTCCATGTCTGTAAGTTCATCAATCTTGTTTCCTTTGTGTCTGTTCTGGCTGTTACAATTGCTTTGTGATTTAACTCCAGACTCAGTAAAAGGGAGAAGATGAGCGTCTGAGGTTGAGGGTCTACAATCTAAAGTCCGTTGCAGTTCAAGGGTGCTGCTGACTCTGGGTATTGCTAGGGAGGAGTTACGGTGCTGCAGCTGCTTGACAGAAATGCAATCTTTTGGAAAGTTTGTTGTGGGCTTCATAAGAGGTTCTTTTGTATTTTTCAGGTTGGTGCCTTTTTCATTAGCTGAATCAGTCAAAGATGAAGATCTTGAGGTTGTCAAAGAGGTATATTTACTGTTTTGACTGTTAGGGCTTTGCGTTTGTTCTTTAGATATAAACCCCACTTTGGGAAAGGCCGTTGTCTCTTCCTTCAGTGGTTTAATTCCAGTATTAAGACAAGAAGGGTGCACTTCTGGTAAGCTTCCTCTACACGTGCTGAAACACACAATGTGCAATAACTAGATAAAAAGCTTCAAACGTATCAGGGCATCAGCTGCTCAATCTAGTCACACTTAAAGGCTGAAAGAAGAAATTCAACAATGTACTTTGGATTCTCATGTTCCAAGATTTTCAGTTTTGTGTGAGGTTAAATAGGTTTGTGTTTTCAAGGGGATTTTTTTGGGCTTAATTTTTTTTAAGAGTTGGACAGAACAATAAAGCTGTACACACATGTAGGCACACACAAAATTAGGTACTGCAGCTACTCCACTAACTTCTCACAATTAAACAGTTACATATTCTCTCCATGCAACAACTATATAACCAAATGCATTTCACTTGCATGTCTGTGTGAGAAGATTCTAATATAAAAGGAACGTCTGGCTGGCACTACAAGTGCCCACACAAACCTGTAACGCTTCTTTTAAAGCCAATACACAAAATCTGAGTTTTCCTGTCATACCATTATGTTCGTTTTTGTGACAGAATTGGACATAACAAAAAAGTTTAAATCCACCGTGTTCAACAGAAAAATAATTGAGGACTTGATGTACAAGAAGCCAGCATAGAGGACACCTGCCTGAGTGTGTTCTGTTTGTCTTGGGGACAGGAACATGTCTGACAAAGCAGGCACCACACCTAAGCATAACCCATCAGTTCACAGACAGGTACAATGAAGCTGCAACATTGCCTTGTGACACTGAAGGACACCTCCCTCAAATATAAAAAGAAAGTTCTGACATAAGTAAATTATGTACCCAGGGCAATTAAGTCTAACATTTTTCCATGCCAATATTACAGAAGACTAGTTATTACAGTTCATTAAGATGACCTCTGAGTTTGTTTTGCTAAGAATTTGAGTTATTTTGAGGGAAAAAAAAAGAATGCATAAGCATGAACCGATTCCTTACCCCTGAGGAGTTTCTGCACCAAGATTAGGTGGCAAGTTAGCTGGCAGGGGCAATCCTTGATGCCTTTGGTCTTTATTAGCAGGAGTACATCCTAGCAATGCTTCACCCAACATGGTTGGTACTGACTGCATGTGTCCCTGAGCAGCAGAAACCTGCAAGGGAAATTTTAGCAGTTCAGAAAATTCAGAGTAACAGAAACACTACTTGGCAGGGTTTGGCTTAAAAAGAAAAATGCTGCCCTTCCCACTGTGTTTGAAGATCACTCCTCACTCAGCCCAAAAGATAAAAAGACCTTAGAGTATCCTTTTAAACCTTACAGGTTCTGTGAAACATTGTTTATGTTAACTCATTTTTCCCCAATTAACAGCAAACTTGTCTGAGGGAAGGAAGGTGCATAAAGAAGGCAAAAAGGAAGACAGAAAGCTCTGGTCTTCAGAGCTGCCAGTGCAATGATCTTTCTAAAATTCTTGCAGTAATCAGAATTCAGAAATAGCTTCCAGAGCTCATCTGAAAATTCTAGATAAAATTAGAACTGTGAAATTAGTCCAACAACATTACCAAAAAACTACATGCATACTTCTCTGTGTGAGAAAGTCTTTGTATCAAGATTCTAGAAAGTGTTAAGTAAAGCAATCCTGTGCTGATTAAATCATAAGCCTTGCAAATCTACAATTCTTTTAGGAACACAACAGGCCTACCAAGTGTCTTTATAAACTGTATTTTTGTGGGTCTCCCTCCTCAGCTCTAACATCCACATTCCACTCCCACATGCTCAGCTTACTGCTGAAGTTACAGGCTCATTACCATCAACTACCAAATATTTCCTTTCTGCTTTGGTATAACACAGCTGTCAGGCATCCACACAAGCTCTCAAAAACACTGGAATTAATTAACTCCATATTAGAAATCAGAGTGCTATCACATACCAAGTAAAAAACTTGGCTTTGGCTTATCACTTCCATATATTCACATGTACCAAAATCAGAGCAGCAAACAGAGCTTCTGTTTTTCTTGTTAGAAAGTACATTTGTAACCATTTTGAGAAAACAGTTGCAAGACATTTCCCAAAGAGTACAAAAGTGATAAAGGATCCAGTCCTTTGTGGGAAGGCAGACTGGAAAATTAGAAGTAAGTAACTTCACTACTTTCAGGGAAAACTCTCAAAACAACTCAAGAATGAGCTACAGACACAACAGAAGCAGAGTGTGACTGCAATGCACTAGCTACTTTGCACTCTTCCTCAGCACTAAGTACAAGGTAGATCACTTCCTTCATTGAGGAATCTTATCTCTGTCCTTGCTACCTCGTGCTGTACCTCTGTGGAGCCAGATCTACATAGTTCACTCAGTACAGGAGTGACTGCACAGAAGCCAAGAGTCAAGAAGCAACAAAAACCCAACCTCCCACCCCACCACCCCTCAAGATCTTCCAGAAGGGTACTCCAGCTTAAAATGCAGTTTTGAGTGTGAAATACGGGGGGGGGGGATACAGGGAAAGTTTGAAGTACTTTTCTTTAGCCAAACCATTATTTTTCATTTCCAGTTCTATATTCAAATTACTCAGATTGTCTTTCGACCTTTGTCGAAACAATTGTCTTCCTTTTCACTGATGCTTGGTAGATCACTCCCAAAAGAAAGAAATGTAGACATGGAAGTACTAGAAAAATGGCCACATTCCCTTTTTATACTGGAACAACATTCTTCCAGATTGCTGCTTGTGTAGCTTGAACCCTCAAACCATGCAAGTGTAGCTGAAACTTTTGGATTTAAGTACAGAAGAGTTAAAGAAAGAACATGAAAAGGAAGGGTTATAAACTTTAGACCTGCTTTGTGTTTTCTCCCACTACAGAATACATGACCAGGCAAGTCAGCTCCTAAACAGAAGGTGGGGCAAAAAGCGTAGTTTAAAAAAATAAATAAAACAAACTTCAAGGCTCAGTAACTTTTTCTCAGATTATCACCAGGCAAAATGTTTCACCCATGCCTAGACAAGTTTCAAAGAACTCAACACACCCTCCCAGGGATTATATTCATTATTCCACTTTCCCATCCATCTAATCTTTATTCAAGACTGCTCTGAGAAATGACATAAGCATTATATAACAGTCATATATAACACTGTAAAACATTACCTCAGGAGAAGATTTTGTGTGCTTAGCATCAACACTTCCACTATTCTCACACGATTTCCTTTTCACACCCCCGATTCTTTTAGATTTATCTGGAAAAGAAGGTGATCAAGATTAGTCTATTTATCACAAATACACTACTTAGTGTTTGAAGAACTAACAATAATGGGTCTTACCACATTGTCCATTGTTATCATATATGATTTCCACATGAATTAACTCTGGATCAAGAGTTTTTAAAGCTGGAATCTTGGAAAGGAAAAAAAAAAAAACAAACAGAAGCAGCCATTTAGAGAGGTGAAAGTTAATGTTTGAAAGTATTTTTCTTAGATTTTGATTGGTATAGACTAAGCTTAGACACTTAACATCTAGGCTTCTTGAGTATCAAGCTGAATTTAACATTATATTGTTGTGACAGTATCTCTGCATGAAAACACACAAACTGGTGCTTCACAGCACAGTCTACATGGCATAGAAAGCAAAGAAACCAGGATCACACAAGTTCTCACTCATTCCCCACCTCTATTTGTAAACCTAAAGCAGCTGGTTCTTACCTCCTGACAGTTGACTTCTAGAGTTCTTGTAGCTGGATTACCATTGACAACAACTGCTGTGAACCACTGGGTAGATGGATCCAGGCTATAAATTCTAATTTTTGAACCAATAATGTTTTTTCCACCTTAAAAATTGTAAAAGAAAACAAATCCAAACAAAGCAAAACAAGAAAAGGGAGTTTAAGAAAAAGGGAGCATGAACATCATCACAGTTACCAAAGTGACTTTGCTGATAGTACAGCATGCAAGAGGCAAGTAAGCAAAACAAACTGAGAAGCTAGAGACAACTTCCACATAGCTGAGGTGGGGGGAAAAAGCAAGATAGAACAATGTTACAACTGCCTCCTTCCCTGGAATAGTTCAATTAGGTTTACTGAAGGTTAAGGCATGCATCAGAGGCCAGACTGACCTCTAGAATTCAGACAGTGAGGCAGATCAGTGTACATGAGAATGAAGACTCAATTTAGTCTCTACATAAAACTTTGGAAGTTTTTATAAACCAGCAGCAGACTGAAATAAAAAGAAAAAAAAAGAAGCTACTTGAAGCAATAAGTAACTCTCAATCATTTCAGTGAGAATTGCTACAGATTTGATTAGCTTTTTCACAAGTGCTAGGCCACCTACTTGTGCCTAAATTATGTACTGACTCTTACTAAGGAAATACTTGAAACTTAAATCTCTATAGTCCTTCACAACTTGTATTCACTGCTGTGAAAGGCAGTGGAATCAGTATTTTTTTAAAAAAAATTATCCCTAAAACAGGTTATTGTAATTTACACTGTCACTGCAAAGAATTCCCTTTTGAATTGAGTATTTCTTGCCAGAGTCTTCCACTGCAGAGCATGCTTGTACCTTGTACCAAGCGTGTTTCATCTAAGTGTTTCTTAACCAAAGCCTGAATTTCTTCATTAACATTTTGATCATCCTTCAGAGGAAGCCTGGAACTGTCCACATCCTATGCAGGAAAAAAAAAAAAAGTATTAAGTATAATGCTTTTGATAAACAAAAAGACATATTATTTAGAAACAAGATAGCAGCATTTCATACATATCCAACAATTTGTCATTACTCTGTGTTCTTTCATCTCCTAGAAGATTGTATTTATTGAGGCAGACAATATTTCCTTAGCAGTAAGGTATGACCATCAGCAAGCCAGCCTGAAGTGAGCTCTCCAGGTCCACTTCCATATGGTTCTGAAAATAATCTGGCTTTGTTTCACTACATTGCTAATGAGCAAAAAGTTTAACCAAACCATTAATTTTTTAATTTAGGAATTTAAGTTCTAAGAAGCATTGATTTGTAAGTAGTCCTGAGCAGATGTAAATTTTAATGTTTCTATTCATGATAATGAAGTCAGGATCCAGTCCATCTTAAGACACTATTATAAAATGCTCATGTGAATACAGTCAGCTACCTATAAATAATTCATAATTATTCAGAATCATGTGTTTATGTTTTAGGTTTTTTCCTCCATATTGTTATCTAAATCAAGCTGCTTGACAACATCTAGAATTGATCCCGAAATTGATAGTTTAGGGCAAGTTTTTAACAATGGCTCAGAGTGCCATTAAAAAAGCTTTTTTTTTTTTTTTTTTGTCCCAGAGGCACTGCTCTGGTATCTGTAAGAAGCAGAAGGCTCGAGAAACTGTTATTCAAGATGCCAGGAAAGCAATCTTCTTCACTGCAATATTGAGATAAGGCTTCTACATAAAGAAATCTTCACAGACAAGACAACAATCTACAAATCAAATTTAGCTTGAAGTGATTATTTTGCTACTTTGTCAAAAGGAGTTGTCTATTTGCTGACTGTTGCCAAGTCAAAATTCATTAATGATGGCACTAGTGCCAGTCTCATCATGGGAACTCTATTACTAGTTTTATTCAAACTGTTTAGAGGTTTTAAGAACAGTTTTCTGAAAATGTTAATCCTTTATCAGTAGAAGGTATCATTCCTCAAAATCCCTGACCTGTCAGTCACACAGGCCAAACACTTCAACTCATCTCTACTAGTAGTATTTTCACTGCTGAACTTTCCTCTTGGTGCTCAATAAAGAGACTATAATTCAAGCACCTCATGTACATCCTGCCCCGTTCCACATTTGCTTAGGTTTAGAAGTGATCTGTTTATATTACATAGCAAAATTTATTCCAGACATCCCTGCAACTCTTTTGATCATAAAGACAGTCATGCTCCCAAGAACAAAGGAAAGCTATTCCAGATTATCCCCACTGCAAACATGACAGTTGCCATCACCTGAGCTGAATAACTGTCCCAGCTCTTTTAAGTGACCATGTCCTGAACCAGCTTCAGAAGTTGTAATCAACACACACATGATGTCCTGAACTGGTACCTATGAGCTACAGCAATACACACCTATTCTAAGGTTTTGCCCATTTAAAGTTTGCATTTGGTATATATTAACTTGACAGAGCTTAAATACCAAGATAAAAGATTTCTCTTCTTCTTTATAATGCCACACAAGGTTACCTGAACGGGTGTCAAAAGGTCTTTAGAAAGAAAAACACATTTCTCTTCACCGAGATAGCGCACTGAAACCATTGATCCCAAACCAGCTTTGTCCACTAAGGATTTGTAAGTCTAGAAAAGTGAGAAACAACTTCTTAGAATACAGTAAGATCTCATAATTCCTCATTCACATTAAAAAAAAAAAATTAGCTTTGCTTCTATTTCTCTGTTAAGACGCCACATCTACTTGCAACTCCTGAAACAAAGTTTCTAATAAAACTTCTAATACAGGCCTAGTAAAGGAGTTACTGGACTATACTTGTAATTAACTTCATTTATTAGAATGCCTTAGGAATACAGTTCAGGTGGTTGTCATTAACAATCTTCCATCCTTCATCTCCGCATGAAGAACTGACTAATATGAAGAGTTCTAATTGTGGATACTTTAATGAAAAAGCCTCCTTATGGTAGATTGTGGGAAGAACTAGGAAATGAATGAAGGCCTGCTGCATGGCTTACATGAAACTTCTCAAAGCTCTTGAACACTGGTAATACACTGAAGCCTTAGTTTAGGTGTGTGTGAGGAGCTGGACAGCCCTGCAGCTGTTACACCACTGCAGATGAACAATGAAGTTGTGTTCGGGCATACCAAAGGCTTTCAGGACAGACAAGAAACAAATATCCTTGAAAGCTTCGGAACTCTTCCTCATATGTTCACAGTTAAGTGTTGTCCTACAGTAAGAGCTCTGGGTGGGTAGGCATCAGGAGCTTTGATCACCACAAGTGGCAAGAGTAACTCTTCCCTACATAAGAGGTACATTTCTACCCCATTTAAAATTAAAAAGACTATGCTGAGATAGCACATGTCTGTGTTCCCCAAGGACTGAATAAGACTTTCTTCCTCTTTGTTGTGTTCACTTGAGTTAGGACAGCATTGGCAAAGGGCAGTATCAATCAGAGAACATGAATCTCTCCAGTAGTGACTGGGCATTACAAGAATTCTGTACAGTTATTCCAATTGTCAGAGTAATACTGTCCCAAATACTTGAATCCATAAGTTGTGATCAAGACGTAAATAAATTAATCCACACATCCCTTTTTGATCCCTTCTTTCCTCCCTTGTATGGTGGGAAAGGGAAGAAAAAGTCTTCTTGGCCAAGGCAAGCTCCAGGTTTGTGCTTTACTTACATCACTCCTACGCTAAATGAGCTTTTAAACATCAGCACTGCATGAACTGACACTTTGAACACAGCATGAAGGAAGCTTTATATGCAACAAAGACAAGTATCTAGTAAAAGTTGTTCAGACACTTGGAAAGGGACAACAGCTCAGTTTCAATAAGCAGGTTTTCAGAACATTGCATCAGCAAAATCTACTGCTAGAAATGCCAACATCAATGCACAGGTCAGGAAAGAAAATTAAAGATTCATCTTTCCACTTCCCTTGTCATCCTATTTGGCCACACTTCCAATAAATATCTGCTTGCATTAGCTTTGGTAAGAAAAAGCTCAGCTAAAACACAGCAATATGAATTACACTGCTTTACACCTAGAGAAGTTCAGAGTATTAAATGTGGACTACAACTTCACCATAATTAATGTTCAGCAGTTTACATCTGAATTTATTTCACAACTACTTTTTATGAGTAGCAATATCCAAAGTAGTCAAATAAAACTATACTGGCTGAATACATGAAGAAATGTTCCCTGTTCACCTCTACTGCTGATTTGCCAAGCCAGCCATGCATGGCAGTTACAGAAAGGTTAGTTCCCTGGCTTGTACAACATAGGTCAGGGGTTTTTTATGCACAAAATTCAGATTTCACAAATTGCCTGTGGCAGGCAGCCATCACAAAAGATCAATTCAAATTATGTTTTGTCTCAGATTAAGAATCACCGAAGAATGAACAGTACTTGAGGCAGAGTAAAGCAAGAATTTCACATAAAAGTACAGGCAATCCTTAGAAACCTCTTTTTTACCCTTTTCTCTCTAAACTGCAATTTCATGGAAAAAGGAAGAAACATGATACTAGAGAGAGAAGGAATTAACATTGTACAGAGCAGTGGTTTGGAAGGGAAGCAAAGTCATAAAAATACATTCCTGTATCTCGAGGCACAGCATACCAACCTCAAATGCCTAAAAGCTCTGCCTAGATGGAGCTGTACAAAGAGATTTAGTGTCCCTTCAGATCACATGCAAGAGCACAAGAGTGAAATGGTACTTGAGACATTCACACTGGTACAAACACTGTCCTTAGAAAAGGCAACTGCAAAACGAGAGCGAGTTACACCACGCAGATACTTGCCATTGCAGGCCACTGGACAAGAGACATGGAATTGCCTTGAGATTTTCTTTCTGCCAGTACCAGCTTTTGCTCCACCAGGAATACTTTCATTTTATGGTTGTAGATTTCTATCCATCTTCTCTTTTCCCACGACTCATCATCAAATTCTACGCAAAGCTACAGAAGAGAAACAAAGCACAGGAATGATTAACCATCAAATTCAGACACATAAAAGGCTGAAAAGAATAAACAAACACCAATCTCTCAAAAAAAGAAGTCATTAAAAGTACTCATAATGCAAACATGATTATTGCCTTTCTGTCACATAATCAAGCAATGGCTAAAGCATCCCAGGTTGATTTAATATTTTATAAGACAAGACAATGTTAACTGGCTTGCCATCATCACTGTTGTACAAAACATTAATAATCCTATTTAACTCTTCAAACTTCCCATATCAAGAAGTCCTCTTCTGCTCAAGGGCAGTTAAATGTGTCAACCCTGCCACCAGTGTTCACAAACACAACCCCTCCCTTTCTAAAACTCTAAAGAACTGCATACAGTAGTGGCACGTGCATTTCCTATGAACTCTAGAGTACCCAAATAAACAAGCTCTTTTTCCAGAAATATGTTAAGAATAAGAGTGCCAAAGAATTTAATGAAACTACAAATCACAGTAAACCAGTAAAGGAGATCAAATAGTATCATGTGATGTATATAATGTCGCGCTGCCTGCTTTTAAATGGTATTTATCTTCACAAATCTCTGAAGCATCTACACAAACTTTTGAAGAGGAAAGCAGTCATCACTTCATGCCTAGAAATTGGTGATTTGACTAATTTCTTTGGGATGGTATTACTCTTCTTTCATAGGGAACAAGGGAGATCAGCAAAAAACTGGGAAAGACCACAAATACAAGTTTGACTGAATAAAGGAGTTGGGATGTCTTGGAAGAGAACACTGCTGTCAGAAAAATCACTCCTTCTTCCCATAACAATCCAGTCTAAATACACTTAACTAATTTATCCCAACAGCAGAGAAACCTCAGTGAACTGAATCTGAGAAACATTCCCTTGTGTTTAGCTTCCCTCCCAGGGGAAAGGCAAGTAAAAGCATGCACACAAAACAGCATTACCACAGACAGGAGTCATAAAACTAATGGGTATAGAAATGAATTTAGCCATTTTGAAGCTCATGGAAACAATGAAAAGAGATAAGCAAATAACACAAGTACCAGAACCAGAATGGCTTGTTTTGTCTATAGTATCAACACTGCACAAACAGGAAAATACAGTTGAGGAAATACTTTCAAAAGCAGTTGACAGTCCTTCTGTTCTGCACCTTGCTCCTGACACTACACAAAGAGATTAAATAATTCTACTCCTTTAGGGACACACCCACCCCCCGTTCCTATTTTAGGTCTAACGATGCATTTCCACAGAGCTGCAAGAGAGGAAAGGAGACGGCATGTGTTTTGGTACAAAAGCTCTCTCTGCCTCGATTGTCTTCTTTACATCTTCTCTAACATTTTCACTAGAGAACACATGAAGTCAATCGCTTCTGACAGCACCGTAACCAGCTACAAGGCTCACAGTAAAGCTCTCAACAGCACCTGCTCCTTCTCCTTTTAAGCCTCAGAAGAGGTCGTTAAAAAGAGCTTTCTGCAGCAGCAACATCCTCCTCCTCCTCACTCCAAGCATGGCATGGGCACAGCCTCGCTGGCCAAGGATGGAGATAGCTCCACCCCTGCCGCAGATCCACAACAAGAAGCTCGGCCTCTGAGAACCCAGGACTCTTTCTAACAAAGTTTAACACTTTCAATAAAGAGTAAGAAACACAGACGATTTCTTCTTGTTTGACAAGGAGCAGGTGCTTCTTCGGTTACTCAGAGGTCAGAGTTCCTCCCATTAAAAAAAAAAAAGGAAACAATTTTAATTGAAAGACAGGGCTGTCCTTGCAGTCAGAGAACAGCCTGCCACCAAAGCCTCTTGTATAAACAAGTCAGAGGACTATGTAACAAGATGCTGTTACTATAATGGAGTTTTGTCCTTAGCGAGTACTTTGTACGCTATAGTAATTGCCCAGACATGGTTGAATAGGTTTACTGACTACAGTTGCCAACTAGTCCCTTAAGAGCTTCAGTCAAAACTGTGAAAGTCCCTTGACTTCCACCCAAAATGCAAAGTTAAGCTTGCAATAATTGATTGCACGTTTAAAAATCCTCTCACAACCGTTCTTAAGAAGTGGCCACCACACCAGAAGAGCCAGAGAAACCTTCAACATCGTACATGCATTTTTCAAGACAGTAAAAGTACTTGTTCATTACTTCGAAGAGCAAGAAAGACAAGTCACCAATCTCACCAACATTGCAATGTTTTGATTTCTGCTGCAATCTCTGGAGCAAAAAAAACCCAACAAAATCGTTTGCAACTGATAAGGTCTTAAATTACATTTAGGAAATACAGAGAAATAAAACCTAGGCAGAGGGGGTGCAATAAGAACCTGAAGGAAGCTCAGTTATAATTAGCTGGAGGTAACTTCCGGCATCAGTAGAAGCACACTGGGGGCTTCAGCCAGAGATGCACGTGTTTTCAAGCATGTTAAGCAGGCAAGCTGACCAAGGAGACCTCCCTCCCCTAAACAAGGAGGTATATATCCATGTGTCCGCACACACCCACAGGTACACGAAGTGTCCAGGTCACAGGGCGTTAAGCACTCTCGTTTTAGAAGGTCTCTTGGAAAGCTCCCGGTTACCTTCAGGTCCTGTTTGGATATGTCCGTGTGTGACACCGCTCGGATCCTGCCCGACTTCCAGGGCCATTCCGAGATGTAACTGACGTCCCACGACCTGTCCTCTTCCTCCGACAAGCTGAGGAACCTCTTCCCCACGAGAAGCGACCAGCTCCCCTCCAGCCTCAGCACCATTTTAACTCATCGGGAGGCCTCCAGGGAGGAAACTGACGGAGGGAGGAGAGAGAGAGAGAAAAAAAAAAACCCACAATAAAGAAAGAAAACCAACATGAGAAAGCCAAGGCGGGGTCCAGCGGGCAGGCTGCGCTCCCGGCCCCTCGCCCCCGGGCCTGGCGGGGCCGGGGCAGGCGGGAGCAGCGCTGCTTCCCTCTTCTCCTCCCCGTCCTCCCCCTTCCCGCCCCCGCCGAGCCCTCAGACCCCCACAGGATGCTTCTCTGCCCACGGTCTTGTTCACCGTTCCCTCCGTGGGGGTGGGAAAGGAAACACCGGCGGCTGCTGCAGTGCAGTCCCCAGCCCTTTCCAGCCCGGCCGGCCAACCGCTCTGCCCCGGCGGCCTCTTTGTTCCCTCCCTCCGAGGAGCCGAGGCGGCAGCTGAAGGAGGGGCTGAAGGCTACGAAGGAGGCGAGCGGGACAAGCTCCGTCCGGACGCCTTCTCCCCCCCTCACCGACACCCCGCTACTGCCCGCCCGCCCGGTCCCTCCAGCTTCACCCCTGCCCTCACCTGCTTCCCACCCCCGGGCCCTGCCGCCGCGCCCCGCTCGGGAGCCCGGACACGGAGGATGCGGGGACACCGGGGATGCCGGGACACCGGGGGATGCGGGAACGCGGCGCTTTCCACCCCCGCCCGCCCCCCCCCCCCCAGCACCCGCCACAGCAGCTGCGGCGACAGAGCCGGACTGCGCGGCCCCGCGCCCGCGCACACCCCGCGCCCGCCCCCGCCGCGCCGGCCCCGCCCGCTATTGGCTGAGCCGCGCCAAAGGGGCGGGGCTAGCGCCAAGCCTCCCGCTGCGATTGGCCCGGGGGGGCGGTGCCCGCGCCGCTGGCCACGCCCCCAAACCGTTGCTCAGCAGATGGCGGAGGGGGGAAAAAAAAACACAACTGGAATCCTTCCGCCGAGGTTCGAGGGAAGGAGTCCGCCAGGCCGCCCGCCCCCACGCGGAGCCCGAAGATGGGGCCAGGTGGAAAAATAAACATGCTTTAGGCCGCAGCGCGCCCTGAGACTTGTGTTTCTGCCTCAGGCGAGCCGAGCCCTGAGCTGTCAGGGCCGCCTTTGGGGTTGGCGGAGGGATCTGAGGGAGGCAGCGGGCGTGAGGCGGCCGCTTATACGTGCGGTTCGCGGCGTACTCGGATATAGCCCGGGGGGAGGGGGCACCTGCGGCCGCCTCTGCGCATGCGCGGCAGGGACCGGCCTTGACACCTGCGCCGCCGCGGGGGGGGGGGGGGCTGGCGGGCCGCCATTTTGTGCCGGCGGGCTGGGGGCGGCGGGGAGGCCGCGGGCGGCGGGCCCCGGCCTGGCAGGGGCTGAGGGGGGGAATATAACGTGTCCTGGGGGTTCCTCGAGAGGATGGCAGGCTGTAGAGAAGCTCTGGTTGCGGTCGCGGGTGGGTTGTGGAGTCGTGCCTGCAAGAAAATGGCATCCGGCGCCTGGGAGGTCTGCGAGACCTGAGTGTGCTGTGAAAGACTAACCAGGATCGTAAGAGAACTCAGCCGTTACACTGGGGACACGGTAGCGAGGAGGCTGGTTGTATTCTGCAGAGACCTGGCGAGACACACGTATTCGCCTTTTACCACGAGACTATCAGAGACTGGGAGAAGAAGGAGCCCAAAAACGAAGAAAGTACCCCAGGCCGAGAAGATGTTGAGTGATCCGCTTTACTGGAAGCTGGTGGTGTTGAACTTAGTCTTTCTCTGGGGTTCCTCCCATCACCAGAGATACCTGAGCTCCAAAACTCCCCATCAGACTGCAGCGGGGGCTTCACTACGGGTGAACACAGGATGTTCCTGCCATGTTCTGGCCTTGGCCTCCAGTTTCTCAAAGAAGACGCTCCCAGACTTGTGTTAAATGCATTTGTAAAGCTGTTTCCCAACGGTTTGCTTCAGGACTCTCCCATGTATCACTCATCTGCTGCTACATTAAAACAAACCCATTCACATGTGAAATCGAAAGGCACAAAAAACTCCTCATGTGCCACGATGAGGGTGTTACTCTTCTTCATGCCATGCAGATCAGGCAGCCCAAATTCCTTGGTAACTTTAGGGCCTCTTCAGTGCTTCCTAGCAACAAGATTAATCTAGTAATATGTAAAATTTCCCACAGACAAACAAACAGAAGTGGATAATAGAAAATTAGTCTAAAATATCGGCAACCAGATGTCATCTGAAGAAATAATCATTAGCAGGCATTGAAAGGAAAAACAGGTATGGCTGATTCTCAGATTTAATATTTAATATATAGGCCAGACCTACAAAATGGAATTTGTGACAAGATACTGTATGATGCAAGCTATACCTGAAAGCATCAAATTCCTTGTTTCATTGTAGGTATTAGGTTGTTGTAAAGGCATGTACACGTCATTCAAGATAGGTGTTGTATACCCTCCTTTTTTAAAGCCCTTAGTTTTCATGCATTTGCAACACTTAGCCTCAAAGACCAGATGACTAATAAATGCAGGAAGAGTGATGTCGGGGAATAAGGAAGGAATATTAGTTGATACAATAGATCAAATTGTTGGTAGCATTCCAGTTGCCTAATGGTAATTACAGTTTTTCCATTAGCGCCAGAATAAAGGAAGGCTCTAAGGAGAAATGTGAAAGACAATGATGTAGGTTTTGTAAATGAGCAGCACCCACATGCAGAGGAGCATGAAGATTCATCCAAGCTGTTTTAAAATGTAAATAGTTTGAGCAGGTACTGTGCCTTGACAGCCAAAAGCAAGAGAGAAGGCACAGGATGACAGCAACAGTGACATAGTCATAGGATCACAGAATCATAGAATCATTAAGGTTGGAAGGGACCTTACAGATCATCAGGTTCCAACCCCCTGCCATGAGCAGGGAACCCCACCACTAGACCAGCCTGCACAAAACCTCACCCAACCTGGCCTTAAAAACCTCCAGGGATGGGGCATCAACAACCTCCCTGGGCAACCCATTCCAGTTCCTCACCATCCTTACAGTGAAGAACTTCTTCCTAATATCTATCCTAAATTTCCCCTCTCTCAGTTTAAAAACATTACCCCTTGTCCTATCACTGCCCTCTCTGATGAAAAGCCCCTCCCCAGCTTTCCTGTAGCCCCTTTCAAGTACTGGAAGGTGCTCTAAGGTTTCCCCAGAGCCTTCTCTTCTCCAGGCTGAACAGCCCCAACTCCCTCAGCCTGTCTTCATAGCAGAGCTGCTCCAGCCCTTGGATCATCTTGGTGGCCCTTCTCTGGAACCTCTCCAACAGGTCTGTATCTTTTTTGTGCTGAGGGCACCAGAGCTGTACACAGTATTCCAGGTGGGGTCTCACCAGAGCAGAGCAGAGGGGCAGAATCCCCTCCCTGGCCCTGCTGGCCACACTTCTCTTGATGCAGCCCAGGACACAACTGGCTCTCTGGGCTCCAGCACACACTGGTGGCCCATATCGAGCTTCTCATCTACCACCCCCAAGTCCTTCTCCTCAGCACTGCTCTCCAGCCATTCTTCCCCCAGCCTGTATTTGTGCCTGGGGTTGTGCTGACCCAGGTGCAGGACCCTGCACTTGGCCTTGAACTTCATAGGTTGACACTGACTGACCATGAATGACCTTGAAATTGAACTGACACTTATGTAGGAAATTATGGTAAAAGAGTCATAGGATCAAAATGCAACATTTTGAATATATATGAAGTAAACCAAATTAGCAGAGACTGGGAGAGTTCAAGTTGACTGGAACCCGGACAAAAATCAAGCATTCAGATAATCAGCTACTTTTTCACTTCCCTAGGATTCTTCATTCCTTGAAGAAGTGAGATCTGGACCAAATATCTATTTTTTAATTATTTACCTTATCTGAAAGTTACACGTTTGGAGTAACCAGTGAAGTTCTGGGTCAAAAAGTCAATGATACAAAATTTTAAAGTGTGACTATAAACATCTATTAGTTTGTTGGATCGATTTAGAATCCATTTCCTGGGATTTTCACCATCCAAGAAAGAAAAATAAATACTTTTTCTTACCTGATTATTTTGTCACCACTTACAACAGTCTCCACAAAAAACAATGTCTACCTGAAAAATATTGTGTATGTATGCCCACCTTGACTCACAGCGTGCCAAGAGAAATGTCAAAACGTTCAGAAATTGCTTTCAAACAAACCAACAGGATGACAATGGCACAGATGCAAGTATCTCACTCTGGATTATTTACCTCTCAAGGACAAAATGCCATTCCAGGTACCTGCAAAACAAACTGGTGCTGTGAATATGCAGAACTGATTAAACTACAGAGCAGCAGTTGTCAACCTGTTCTTCTGCCTACAAGGAGTCTTGAACATAATTTTTTAGAGCCAGTTCTGCCTACAGGTTTCAAGTGCTAGTAGGTAAGACCTTTGTCTTGTATTTGAGAAAGGAGTAACCTCTGCAAACGGGTGGTCTTTCAATAGTATCTTCAGAACACACTTGAATTAATTCCTCCTTTTAGCCACCATTAAGTAACAGGACTTTTGTATGTGGGATCACTAGGAAAAAAAGGCACAAGAGGCTTTGGGTGAAGAGAAAGCTGAATTTAACAATATATGTGGTCAAACTCAATAGCCAGTTTTATAACTATTAGTGCCTAAAAATTTTCACATTCAGGTATTTAAGCCCACTTCTCTGCATACAGAACCTGGATGTTCTATTCAAATATTTGTACTTGAAAACTGGTGTCCCACTATCTAAAACAGTCACAGACACATTTAATTCAGAATAGGACCAGCATCTAAGATTAAGTGTCATGCCACTATCTTCTTGGAAGATATTTTCTGTGATAAGCAAGGGCAGATTGTTTTTCAGGGCTGTCCTGTATTTCCAAGAGAAGCCTGCAAGTCTGCATGCCCCACAATGCTGTTACCACAAACAATGGTCAATGCAAGATCTTACAGATACTTACAAGAAAATAACTCTCTTGTAGCAATGTTTAAAGGTCTTTGTTCTCAATACCAACCCCGTTGAAGGCTGCACAAGCACAGAAAAAGAATATAAATATATATAAATATATATATATATCTCTTCTAAGGATTGATGATGAAGGTGTAAAGGATTTGTAGTTAAAGTTGAACATGCTTATGATCAGACTACAAAAATAGCAGCCATGCTAACTAGAAACAGGGCTTTAGAAAGAGGGGCATATCTACCCATTTCATTTCTCCAGCGTGTCTGGATGTACCGTGCTGCAGAATGAGTAGCAGCAGACTACCAGAAGCTTTCTTATTCACCAGCACCCAAAGTGATGTCATTTAATTACTCCTTAAGTAGCTAAAGTAGATCGGAAACTGCTCCTTTTCAGTCTAGCTCCAGTCTAGCTCTACAGCACGAAAAGATAAAAGCCTGTATAAGCTCTTTGCTCAAGTACCATCATGTTACCTCAGCAAACCTCACACAGGTTAGCTTTGCAAGACTAGCAGGACTAGTTCTGGCTCTTTTTTTCTGTGCTTATCTCTTCCCTAGAAGTTAAAATAATGTATGTCTTACTTTCATTAATATTGTCTCCTTGTCTAAAGCTAAAAGAAACAGCTGTTTTGACATAAAGTACATTGTAATGCTATGCAATTAAGTTTACTTACTGGAAGCAAAATTCCATAAGAAATGCTGAACTCACTCTCTCCTGCCTCCATACATGCTCTGCAGTGAGGACTGATTTGCTTTTCTTTTGCTAGCTATTACTTAGATTTGCAATCCCAACTGTAGAAACAGGAAACGATGAAACAATTTTTAGGATAATAAATCAGTGATCAGCTATTACAATTTAATTGGCTATTAATTTAACATTTAATGATTTAATTATTTAATTGGATGTTAAGTATTGTCTGGGGATTGGATATTACATTTGTCTGATTAATTCTAAAATTGAACAGGTATTTATAGAAAGTGATGCAATAACTTTCAAAAATAACCACGAACAAACTTTAGACATACAGTGTGGTTAGTAACTGTGTGCTGATTTTGTTTTTCTGTGACTGCTCCAGATGAACAAGGTCTGCTTTAAATTTAAAAAAACCCACAACTTTCCCTATAGGAGTTAATTACTCAAAGGTTTCAGGGTATCATTCTTTAATAAAAGAATGGAAATCAATATTATCTTAATGAATATAGCTGAATGAAGTCTTAGAGATTGCCAGCACAGCAGGAATCTCTTGGTGACAGTACTACCCATGGACAAAAAGAGCTACCAAGGTTAGGGAAAGCTATGCAGGGAACTTTAGGCAACAGTATTTCATGAACTTAAGAAAATTGTTTGTTAATTAGCCTTACCTTCCAAAGCCTCACAATACTGCAAGCACATCATATCATTCATATTCTGCTACTTAATAATGTCCAGGCTCTTTAGTCATTGAAATAATATAACTTGGATTTGGCAAAGACCTTTACATCGTTCCCTGCCAGTGCCAGAGAGTTCTTGAGGTTTGTAACAAGTGCTTCCTGCCATCTTTTTTAAACAGCTCTGTCTTGTGGTTGACCTTCTTCCCTTGGGAGAAAAGTTAAAACATTTCTCTTGTAGATCTGACAAGAAGTTTTGGCATGTCAGACTCCCATGTAGGTCTCAGGTCTGTGCATCCTAAACGAGGTGATAGAAATGTTACTAATACTGACCCAGCCTGCTGTGTACTTTTTTGAGGATCATTTGGATAAAATTCACAGTGCTGCTTTTTAAAAAAAAAAAAACAACAACATATGGATATTCTCTTGAAAGTAGTTGGGCCACTTTCAACCTTGGTAATTTAAGGTAGTTTTTGGCAAAACAGTGAACATGGGTAGAAGCAGTTTTTGTGAGTTACAAGTATGTGCAATTTGGAGAACTTTGGTTGTTCTTGAATGTGCATTCACTTGAGAGGCTCAGCCTTTTGGCTCAGATGTGAAGAAAGCACTAGAAAGTGATCTTGACTGGAAGGTTGTCTGGGCTCGAGTCTTGCCCAATGCAGTGCAAATCCTTCCACTGCCTGCAGGGAATGCTGGCTTTCCTGACTCTGGTTCCTTTGTCCTGCCACTTACCAACTCTTCCTTCAGCTGGAGCAATGAGAAATGCAGCCTTTTAAATTTTTTTTTTTTTTTAATTCTGCATGTTGTGCTGATACAATGTTAACAGAGCTAAAGTAATGCTATTGGCTTCAGTATCACAGAAGCTGAATAATAATAATAATAATAATAATAAAACAAAGAGTGACAGGTTAAGATCCCAGATACTGGTGAATATAGAACCTGGAATTTTTTAAACTCTTATGTTGCTAATTGTGACTTAGTTGGTCTTGCACAGAACTGGGAGCCCAATCTGGAATCTAACACTGTGTCATTAGGCAGGTAATTTAATGCACCACATTTCTCTGTAACGCGGGGATAACAGTAATAATTCTTATGAATTGCTTTGTGTTGTGCATTTGAAAGACTATGAGTATTATAGTTACTAATTAAACATTTTAGTCCTCAAATGTCCTTTTCAAATTTAAACGAGTGCTTACGCTCTCTAATGTCAAAGAGGGAAAAAACATGATTGTGAAGCAGCTGCTAGGAATATTTCCCAGAAGATATTTAATATTAAATTTGGATTGAGTCATCTGTTTCAGATAAAGGGACAATACAAGAAGTAATATGCAAGAGTTGTTGAGTAAAATATATTCAAATCAAAATCAAATCAGCTGATACACCTGTGCTTCCAAACTGGCTCCTACCTCCCTTGTCTTCTGAGTCCAGGAATTGGAAATGGCCATTGTGATTTCTCTGCAGCTTAATTAGAGAGAGCAGACACAACAGTATTGCTTAAAAACCAGGTGCAGCTATAAATTAGAGTGACACTGATGCTGTTTCAGTCTCAGCTCCCCTGCCATGTCCTCTGCACCACCAGCCAGCCCAGTGCAGAGGAGCACTGGACAGCTGTAAAGCCGCTGGGGCAGTGACTTGAATTCCAAGCTGAAGCCCACAGTACAGCTGAGCATTGATACTGGCACTGGGATTTAATAGGTGCTTCACTGTATTTATCACTGTAAAGCACTTAGTAATATCCTGCTCCTCTCTTTAAAGCTCTCCAGGTCAACCACATGTCAGTGAAACTTAATAGTGTCTTTTCCCTAACTGGCTCTCTTCACAGTTGTCAAAGATTAATGGCTGTTCTCCAAACTCTGGTCTTTGGTGGTAGAGATTTGTGCCTCAAATTAAAACAGTAGTTTTAAAGCTAATTCCTGACTCCAGTGAAACCAGGAATTTCATCTGCAGATTTTTTTAAGAGATTCTGTGTCAGTTTCATCTTTTTGTAAGTGGAAGATGATAATCTGTCTTGTCTGTCATCTCTTCTAAAAAGCACAAGAAGGCAAAATTGAACTTTTCTTGCTTTCCAATATCTAATGTCCTAAATAGCATAATTACCTAACTGCAGTTGTCCAAAAAAGGGAAATGACATTTTCCAGTTTCCTTTGCAGGAGAACTTGTACTGCAGCATAGGTTTCTAATGCTGCTTCTTACTCTTATTTCCTGAGCAGAAATCATCACAGAATAGAATGTGCAGCTGCAGTTTTCTAAGAAGAATATAAGAGACCTCTCCAAGTTACTTTGAGCTGTCTCTGTTGTCCCACAAACCTGGACACATAAACAAAGAGGAGTAGCTTAAACCCTGCATGTTTGCCTTCAGGTGGCTGGAGATGAATTTTTTTCAAAAGCAAGTGGGAAAATATTTTAGATGATTGAAGTAATTGAGAAAGCTGAAAGGGATTTTATAAATGCCATGTTGAGAAAATAAATTAAGCTGATCATTGGAGGACTTTGAATTTTAGAAGGCATGATTGTGTGTCAGGTTTCAGTTTCCCTGACTCACACCACAGAGATTAGCATTATGCCTCTGGTTGCAGCAGAAGTAGGATGTGTCTCACTTTGTATAGCATGTAGGTCATAAACTGGCAATACAAAAACTATGCATTTAATGAACTTCATCCACCAGCAGGCATCTCGTTGTCTAGGCTTACTCTGCAGGGAATGAAGAGAAGCATCTCCAGAATGAGACTCATACTTAAATAGTTGTCTAGAGTAAGTGGGACAGATTATCATCAGAGGTGTCTCTGATGTTGCTGTAGAGGTCCCCAATTATTGACTTATGTTCCACTCTTTCTTTTAGAATAACTGCTGAACTAGATGCAAACATAAGGTGGGATGATGTCTGTGCTATTCTTTGGTTTACACATTGTTTCCCAAATTAGGTAGGCATTCAAGTAGTATTTTATTTATTTCTTGAAAGCTACTGTGAGTGAATGTTAATATCAAGTACTAATGAGCAAATAAGCAGTACAGTGTATGTTCATGGTTCACAGGTTTCAAGTGGTATAAATGACCTTATGAACATTAGACAAATAATGTTTAAAAGACCAGAATCACAGGAATTGGTTGTAATCATAAAGGATCTTTTAAAGAGGGGGGAAAATGAAAGCCGTATTCTTGAAGTTTGTTATTTTCTCAGAGTGCTATTGTTTGCACACAAGGAATGCAAAATAATTTATGAACACAGGCTGTAAAAGTCAACAAGTAAGCTTTAAGTGGTTCAGAATGCTTGCATGTGAGTATTGCATAGCAGAGTGTTAGATGTGCTACACAAAGGAAAGGATGATCCCTTTTCTAGGTTTACCACCATAATCTGAATACTTGCTCCCCAAATATTTTTTGTATAGACTCTTTCAAAGTTAGCAAAAAGTGAGTAGTGAAAATGGAGGCTTAACTAGCAATAGAAATGTTGCTTTCTAAACAGACTGTTAGTATAAGAAACCAGGATGTGCTGTAATTGTTAAGGGCATTATGAGCAGGTCATATCAACCGATGGCTAAAGAAATGCTGTGTTGGAGCATACATCTGGGAATATTGCTACTGGTTCACTGTGTGGAACTGACATTATTGCTTAACCTCTTTGAATTTACATTTTCCTCTCTGGGATTAACAAATATTTACCTACCTTTAAAAAGTACCTTCTGTTCTTCAGAGAAATGCTGAATAAATACAGGGTAGCATTATCATCAGCAGCAGGTAATCCTGTTAATCTAACATGCACCCTATGGGTATGCTGAATATGTTCCGTGCCACTTGATCATTGTAGTCAGATTAACAAAGGATATTACAGGGATTAACTCTTAAGTAATGGCTGCAGCTGCCCACCATGTGTGCCTACTATAGCCCAAACCCAGGGTTTGAAATCCTCTTGCCTATTGTGAATAGAAGGAATGCACTTGACTTCTGCAGAACCAGTTTTCCATTCGAAAGACCAACATTTTGACCCAGTTGTTACCAGTAAGAGGTTTGTAACACAACCTCTTGCACAGTGCTCTGATAGCTGCTGTGCTGCTGGCACCAGGGAAGACAACTTCAGTGCTCAGGCAGCTTCAGGCCTCTGCCTACCACACCAGTTCTGCAGAGTTGTTGTAAGGCTAAAACTATCTCGTGTCCCACTGCGTTGTAGCAGGCACAGCTCAGTCATGTCTAGACTACTTTATTAGCTGGACACAAGGCCCTCCCCAGCGTAATGCAACTTCAAAGTTGTCTCTGCTCTGAGCTAGAGGCTGGATCTGAGGACCGCCACAGGCTACTTGCAACCTAAATTATGCAGTCATTCTACAAAGTCAGGTGTAGCCTCAGCAGCATGGAGCTCAGCATGAACTGAAAATTGCTCCCTGGCTGCTGAGAACATGTGTAGCTGTCTCAGAGCGAGCTCTGTGTTGCTACAGCAACACCTTTATCAGTGCCCTAAATGCTTTCAGGGTAGTTCTGTGAAGACCATGTGATTTGCTGGCACACTTCTCACGGGACATAGATATACCTCTACAATCCTGCTGTTGGCAGTGCTATTCACTTAATTCATTTTGTCCATTTCATTTCAGTAGCACTTGGAGAATCTCAGAGCTGTAATAGACCGTGAAAAAGTTTTCAACTGAGGATGGCTGAAATGGGGTCTGAAGGGGGAGAGAGCACAGAAAGCACCCAATCACCTGCATACATTGCAATCAAGAGTGTCTTACTGGAGTGTGAAGAGAGAGAGAGGAAGAATATTTGCTTGCAAATGCTTCACTTAGCTGAGGGTTGGAACTTGCAGTCTTCCAGTTGGAGACTGATATGGAAAATGGAGATCAGGCAAAGAGGTGCCTTTTTAAAAAATTGTTTAAAAACTGTTGGCTGTTGACTTTTTTTCTCTCTTCCTTTATAGAATAGTTTGTGGTATTGAAGTATAGACTTCTGAGAGTCTTTATTTCCATTTTCACCTGTAGCCTTTTCATATCTGCTAAGCAGTTGGACTAGATCACTATTTCTGGGGAAAGACTACTGGTGCTTTCCTGTCAAACACGCATCATTCAGAAACGTGTTGGAGTGTTATCACTTCCCAGTAGCCAGTGCTGGGAGTGCTCTGGCTGCTGTTCCCGCACCGCTCACTCTGACCTTTGCAAGCTGTAAGCAGATGCTAGCCAAGAAACCATTATCTGGTCTCATTAATAGTGGCATTAAAGTGGGATATTCTAGGTCTTCCAAAGCAGTATTTATGGGGGTGAGGTCCTCCATAAATAGCTTACAGAAAGTAGCTTGAAAACTCTTATCACAGTGGGTGTATTTTTCCTTTGTCTTTTTTCTGAAACCTCTTAAGTTTTTTGGGTCCCACTTTTTTTCCCATTTCAGTTTTGGAGCTTAGACTTTTTTGTCCCTGTCAAGACAATTCATCCCTGTTCTTACTGCCACATAATGAGAGAAGCAGGATGGTACTGCAAAATTTTCATGTACCCTGACTGCAGGGAAAAAATTTAGTTATATAACTTGTTCATATAAAGAGGCATATTTTCCCTGACATCCTTTTAACTTCTCCCAGAAGTAATAGAACTGGAACTAGCTTAGCGTGGTGGAATTTCATGTCCATGACTATATGTGGTATGAGAATCTATGTCTTTAATGTGCTCTGGGCTTTGACACACAGCATTTCTCTTTGCATATATAAATGAGAGAAAGCAGTTATAAAGCAGTGGGGTGGTTTGCACACCTTGAGAGGAACAGAACAGGACACACAAGGGAGAGTCAGGCATATTGTGGTGTATGGGAGTAGGAGGAAAGCCCTGGTAGAGTATGGGAAAACCCCTGGAGAAATGAGCGCACTCACAGTGAGGTTGCTGCTCACCTGCAAGTACTTCTGAGCAGCTCCCAGGGGAAGGAATCTTTGCCAGGTGTGCCAGTGCAGCTAGTTTCCTTCTGCCTCTCTTGGGGCTCTGCACAGAATTGAAAGCTGTAGTTGCCACATCCTGGTTTGTGCTGGGATTTAAATTGATCCTGAAGGTCAACAGAAGCTTTTTATTAAAACTTACTGCAAAGTAGCATTTATACAGTTATTGAAGCATGTTTTTACAGAGCCACAATAGTCTAGTAATTGCTTAGTAATTTCACCTATGTACAAGACACTGCTAAACAGAGCAGTGCCTGCAATACTGGATTGGTTGCTTAAAGGCGGTTCAGCAAGGGGTGGTGAGGAAGCCCACTTTGCTTTCCTCTTACTGCCTTAAACTTTGTTTATTACATCAGTCCATGAAGGCAGCCTATCTCTATTAACTGCTTAGACCAGCCTGCATTGGTCCTTTAGCTTTCTTCTAACATAATTAGAGCTCTCCATAGCCTCCCTCACATTCCTTCCCTCTTTCCTTGAAGGCAACCACCTCCCTTCTTGAGAAAGGCCCTTTTCACTCATTATTTACAGCTTATTGTTATCTCTAGCATTCCCATCTGCATGGCGCCTCAGTGAAACCTCAAGGCCATGCTCAGACCATATTTCTCTGAACATCCCTCTTCAGCAAATGTCATGTTCACACTAGCACTTAATTACCTTCCTCCTTTCTCACTGTGTCTGCTTTGAGGGCATGAACATGGTGGAGTCACCCCGCAGTACAATTGTGCTGCAGTCACTGTTAAACACCGTACAGTAATAACATCCTTCCAATGCAGGAAGAGAAGAACCGATACACTGGGTCAAACCAAAGAAGAACTGATACACTGGGTCAGACCAAAGCTCTGTGCATCTTAGTGTCTCCTCCCTGGCAGTAGCTGGTAATTCAGGCCAAGAGAGACACACACTGGCAAATTTGAAGAGTAACTCTTCCCTGGTCTGGACCCAGTATGCATTGTCCACACCAGTTTGCCTAGAAAGCAGCCTTTTCCTTTTCCTTTTTCAGAATGATTAAATGTCCTCTTTTACAGGTTTGATCTTGCTGCTGTTTTCCAGTCTTGTGGGTATGCATTATTATTAGAAGTCACTATTGCAGTTCTTCTTTTAGAAGTTTCCTTTCCTTAACAGAGGGAATGTTTCTGTTATGTTTGCCTTCTGACTCCAGCAGACATTCAGAGAGCTAGTGTTCATGAAGAAAAAAAGCCTCAAGAGGAAAATGGTGAGGATCTCAACCTGCTGTGGGGAAATCCCAAGCTAACATTCTCCCAGCATCCAGCCAAGACATCTGAGCAGCATTTCTTCCTCTTTGTTTGCAGTCTTTGTCAAATATATGAGTAGGTTCTTGTTTGGCGGGGACAGGTGGAGAAATACTTCATAAAAGTAAGTGATTTGTATGTCACATCCTTAAGAGGAGACAGTATCTCTTCTTACCTGCTCTACTAGGAGGCTGTACAATTCGATCCAGAAGATCTCTCTTCCAACAATGTGTTTTCTGATCACCTTTTCCCCCCCTCCCCATTTTTAAAAATTTAACTGTTTCCTTTCTTTTTACATTTCTGTTGTAAGTTGTCCATGGCAGGGTGCTTAGGACATAAACAGGGACAGGGAGATCATTTGGAGACATGGAATAGACGTGATGGTTGTGCATGACTAGACTGAGGTGGAAAGATGGTAGCAGGTAAAAGGGGACAAGAAGATTAATCTCAGTGTCAGAAGTACTGCAATAATAGTGATAAATTATTGATGTATTTATTGGCATTTAAGGCTGAAAAAGTAAGTTCCAGTCTAAGATATAGTCCTTTTTTCATTAATCTGTAAAATGCTGCAATCCAAGCTTTTTCTTCAGTCTGAAGTAATAGAATGGAAAATATGCTGAATTGGGATAATTTCCCATGGAGCTGGAGGATCTGCAGATGCCTCACAGCCACTACTGAATTAATCTAACACACATGGATTTATTCCGAGGCAGAGGCATCTTGTAACATCTACGTTACAAAAGGGGATATGGGAAGTAAAGAACAAACTTCTCAGAAGACACTTTTGATGCACAACTTTAGGTATTCAGAGCTTAATATTTGAAGATTCTGAGTATCACTGACTGATCTTGTGCTGTATAATTTTGTGTTAGAAAACTTGGCTATCCCATTTAGGTGACCCAAAGCCAAACCATACATTCAGGCATGCTGATCTCTATGTTCTCCTCAAGTTCATGTAGTGAGTCACTGAGAATGAAGAGTGCTACTCAGCAGTCACAGTTCCCAGCTCAAATGCCAGACCACACCACTTTGGAGTCTAAGTAGGCATTTCTTAATCTCTCTTTGCTGATGGCCATAGTTCTGAAGCAAGCAATTCAATAGTAGAGATGGAAATGGCAGCCAGGAAATGGTGACTGTCTCCACATGCTTAGACAATACTGCCTGTAGAGTAGGATTAATCTTTCATGTCTAGTCCGTATCTGTTAGCAAAGTTGTAATTTTAGAATTTGACTTTTTCATTACTGTATTCTGGAGCTTCATTCTTCTTGGATTTTTTTCTCTAAATGTACATGTTGTCTTCTTAGGTATTTGTTAATTTGTTTTTTCTTTTGCTTGCCAAGTAGAAGTCAAGACATAAATGGAAGAAGTCACCTATTCTCTTTCTGTGGGTGGAAGACCAAACATTTTGCTTCCAAGAGGCTGAGCATATATATCTATATATGTGTGTGTATATTCCTTGATGTGATGTAGAAGATCGATTTCTTGATCAAACTATCTTTCTTCTCCTGGTACTTTTTAGGTACTGTAAAAACACTATAGAATATAGTATTATTATAGTAATATATGCCCTGCTGCTATCGCATGTGTTTGGGGTTTTTTATTTAATTTTGTTACTTTGTTTTCTCCACATGAACTTCAGCACCTAAATGCCACTTCTGGTTTCCTGTCAGATATTTCTCTGTACCTGGGGATATTTCCTAGCTAGGTTGTCTGTTCACATCAAGCTGTTATGAAATGCCTCTCATGTCAGTTTGATATGTCACAGGACATGCCTTCTTGACAGGAGTTGTCCCTCTCTCTGCACTTGCTGCTTCCTGACCTTTTCTACATTGGGTAGCAGTATGTACAGGTGTGGCAGTCAGAAGTGACCACGTTGCTCTTCAGCGACAGCTTGATCTCCTTGGACCAGCTGGCATACTTGAGGGTGTTGTAGTGTCCTCATGAGCCAGCACTGAATGGCTGATGGTGGCAATCATGATGGTGCAGCAGTTGTCACTGATGGAGTCCTTGAGCAGGTGGGGGAGCTTGCTGTCCCGGTACTGGATCTTATAATAGAATCATAAAAAGCCAGGTTGGAAGGGACCTCAAGGATCATCTGGTCCAACCTTTCTAGTTACTACTATCGTTTATATGAGGTGGCTCAGCCCCCTGTCAAGCTGAGACTTAAAACTGTCCAGTGTGGGGGAATCTACCACTACCCTTGGGAGACTATTCCAATGTTGGACTGTCCTCATGGTGAAAAATGTACCTCTTGTGTCCAATTGGAATTGTCCCAGGAGCAACCTGTGCCCATTACCCCTTGTCTTTTCCATGGGACTCCTTGTAAATAGGGAGTCTCCATCTTCTTGGTAGCCACCCTTTGAGTACTGGAACATGATAATAAGATCTCCCTGAAGCCTTCTTTTCTCAAAACTGAACAAACCCAGTTTTTTCAGCCTCTCCTCATATGGCAGGTGATCATCCTTGTGGCCCTTCTCTGGCCCCTCTCTAGCCTGTCCACGTCCTAGGAGGAACTATTTACTATCACCCTCTGGGTAGGGTCTGTCAGCCAGTTCCCCACCCACTGCACAGACCACTTGTCAAGGCCATAACAAGTCAGTTTCTCCAGGAGGAGGCTGTGGGGGACTGTATCAAAAGCTTTGGAGAAGTCCAGGTAAATGATGTCCATCACTTGCCCTGCATCAATCAGGCAGGTTACTTTGTCATAGAAGGCGATCAGGTTTGTCAACTTTTCTTTTTGTTCTTGGCATCAGCCAGGGCATTGATGATGTTGATGAGGGCCAGCAGGGAGCAGTTGGTGTTGGCCCCCTCCCACAGCTGATTCCCCTTGGTGTTGGTGACCGAGGCTCATTTTGAGCCTGCCAGGTTGATCAAGCTCATCTTGGCCACCTGCAGATCCTGAGTGAGGTCACCAGCACCATACTGCTGCTTCACATAGACCTGGAACATGGTGTGGGAGCAGGATGAGGTAATGTTGGTGTGGGTGGGATGCTGCATCCAGTTTTTGTTGCCATTGGCCAACATCTCCAGGAGCTGCTCTGCTGAGGTGGGCTGGAGGAGGGAGAGGCCCTGACGCACCACTCCTTTCTCAGCATCCTCCTGGATGGCCAGAGGGCCCTTGGGCTCCAGCGGGTTATGAATATGTTTGATGTAGACCTCCTGGTAGGAGACAAGGACTTCAGAGCTCTTCTCCCCCTTCCTGGCCTCAATTCTCTTACATGGTGAGGTACATGATGCCAGGGCTTTTCTCCAAGCCAAGCATGGTGTAGGTTTTTTCTGCTCCTGTCGTGCCATAGGTGAACACAGAGCAGTTGTAGCCCTTGAGGACACTGTCCAAAGAGCCTGCAGGTGGTGTCCTGGAACACCCCCTCCTGCATGGCCCCCTCCCGGAGAAGCCAGTTGAAGATGAACTTCTGGCCCTTGCCCTGGTGCTTGGGCCCACGGGGGGCAGCAGCCTGCCGGGCGGGGGGGAGGTGCGCTGGGCTCCTCGGGGTTGAAGACAAGGATGTGCTGGTCCAGGAGGTGCAGGAGGAGCGCCCGACCTGCTCCCGCTCACAGGGGCTGGGGGGGCCACACAGGCACCACAACGGGCGGGGGCTGGGCGCCGTGGGAGCGGGGAGCAGCTGGGTGCGGGGCAGGGAGCTGCCGGGGGGCACGGTGCTGCCGGGGGGGCACGGTACCGCTGGAGAGCGCAGGACCGCCGGAGCGCACGGTGCCAGACTGGGTCAGGTGGTTTAATAGCAAAGGAAAGGCTTTCTTCAAGCAAAGCTTTTATCCAGGATGCTAGGGATGTCAGATGCCAAGCTTACAGGGCTGTATGACTGCTGTCCTCAGACACAGCCCAGTGACAGTAGGTAGGGGGCATTGTCACCCTTCCACTGATGGCTCAGTAGAGCGGAGTTTCTCCCCTTCACCCTCAGTTTACCTGATAGCTATTTCAGTAAAGCTCCCTGCACTCGCACTGACAGGCTCACCAGGCTCTCTCGTTTACTGTCAGTGTGCATTTGATGCTTAGGATCAATCAACAGTCATGAGGTGGTGATTATGTCACTTGTGTACAAAGCCCCAGCACAAGAGGGGTCCACATCCTGCTTACCCCTGTCAGAGAGAGCTGCCAAGCAGAAGATATCTTCAAGCCTTTCTGAAGGTTGCTGATCAGAAAAAAAAGCTACAGGTCAGCAGTGATGGCAACTAGCAGGAAGTGCAGGGAACACAGTGAACTGGAAGAGGCTGGAAGGAGCCAAGAGGGCACAAGACTGAGTTGTGCTTTGGCACTAAAATGTTTTATTGCAGCTTTGGCTGTTGTCTTCTGTGTTGTCTCTGGGATCTTTTCCTATGCTTGAAATATGCAGCAGGTGCTGCAGGTTCTGTGTGCTGTGGTGATTACACAAATACTGGTGCGGAGAGATCTGTGCCTTGTACTTGATGATATCACATCGTTGACTCTAAAGAATGTTGTGAGGTGTCTGCCAAGATGCAGTCTAAAATCTCACACTAAATAATCCTCATATATGAGGAATCTTGGATAACAGATTTTCAAGTACCTGTTTGGCTGTGATATACAAGCAAGACAGCCCCAGGATGATCCACTGCCTTAGAGTTTTGGCTAGATGGCCTAGTGGCTTATTTTGGAGGGAAGGCAATTCTACCAGAGAGCAATCTTGCCTGGAGAAGACGCTAATTTACACTTGCTTATTGCAACAGAACACCCAGTCCTGTCTTTGTGGTGCCTGTGCAGCAGGCAGAATGCTGCCACTGTAGGCTTTTGTAGTCTCTGAGGCAGGAATGTTTGGTGGTGACCTTAGTGACAGCTCATATGGTTTCACTAAAGGCAAATCATGCCTGACCAATTTGGTGGCCTTCTATGACAAGGCTACAGAGATGGTGGATAGTGGCAGAGCAACTGATGTCATCTATCTGGATTTGTGCAAGGCATTTGACACTGTCCCACGTGACGTCCTAGTCTCCAAACTGACAAGACATGGATTTGCCAGATGGACCACTCAGTGGGTAAGTAATTGCTGGATGGCCACACCCAGAGAGTTGTGGTCAAGGGTTCAGTGTCCTATTGGAGGCAAGTGACAAGTGGTGTCCCTCAGGGGTCAGTATTGGGACCAATGCTGTTCAACATCTTTGTTGGAGACATGGACAGTGGGATTGGGTGTATCCTCAGCAAGTTTGCTGATGATACCAAGCTGTGTGGTGTGGTTGACACCCTAGAGGGAAGGGATGCCATCCAGAGGGACCTCGGAGAGGTGGGCCAATATGCCAACCTCATGAAGTTCAACAAGGCCAAGTGCAGGATCCTGCACCTGGGTCAGCACAACCCCAGGCACAAATACAGGTTGGGGGGAGAATGGCTGGAGAGCAGTGCTGAGGAGAAGGACTTGGGGGTGGTAGTTGATGAGAAGCTCATGAGTCACTGGCGTGCGCTGGAGCCCAGGGAGCCAATTGTGTCCTGGGCTGCATCAAAATAAGTGTGGCCGGCAGGGCCAGGGAGGGGATTCTGCCCCTCTGCTCTGCTCTGGTGAGACCCCACCTGGAATACTGTGTACAGCTCTGGTGCCCTTGCAACAAGATATGGACCTGTTGGAGAAGGTCCAGATGATCCAAGGGCTGGAGCAGCTCTGCTATGAAGACAGGCTGAGAGAGTTGGGGCTGTTCAGCCTGGAGAAGAGAAGGCTCCAGAGACACCTTAGAGCACCTTCCAGAACCTGAAGGGTCTACAAGGAAAGCTGGGGAGGGGCTTTTCACCAGAGAGGGCAGTGATAGGACAAGGGCTCATGTGCAGCCTGGTCTAGTGGGAGGTGTCCCTGCTATAAGCAGGGAGGTTAGAACCTGATGATCTTTAAGGTCCCTTCCAACCTTAACCATTCTATGATTCTATGACCCCGTCGGCCCCCAGCGGTAGTTCATGGCCTTTCTGTAACCAGAAAGTACCGGTGGCTTTCGCAGAAATGCTGCTATAACCCAGGGAGGTGGTTGAGGAGGTAACAGCTTTTGACAGGTCACAGCGTGAGGTGGAAGTTCCCTCTGGTGGAGGAACAGACCCACTACAGAGAGAAGATCAATGCGGCGGTGTAGGTACTCTAGAGGATGATTTTTAAAGGTGCTGACCTTTAACTACACGTGTGTCTTTGGCTGAAATGGGTGCTGTCAGAAAGCCTGCAGAACAAAAGATGATCCTGTTATAGAGGACTTGGAACTGAGTACAAGAAAGGTGTTAGGTAAGGGCTGGATGTTGGATGATGAGCATCTTCCTGTGGAAATGGATGGGAGCATGAGGTTGTCTGTGATCATCTGGGACTGGAGAGGTCTGTGATCAGATCCTAGCTCAGCTACCTCTGGGTTGAAATCTCCAGTCTCTTCCTAGAAGAGTTCCTCACAGATTACTTGTGATACTTTAGGAAACTGCAGCCTCTTACAGCTATGCTCTCTTAGAATGATGGGGAAAAATTGCTGCAGACAGACCATCCTAGAAAAGACCAATGTGTTGGGCATGGAGGCAGGGATCCTGCAGTGCAGCCAGGGTGCCCTAACACCAGGGCAACTGCCCTCCAAGTGAAGGATGGGGCTGGTCTCATGGTGGCAAGCTTGAGAGAGATCTAAGGATTGCCACAAGACTAAAGCACATCATGAATTCCCAGGGCACGTGTACTTCTGATGGAAGGAAAGGACCAAAGCAGTGGAGGATAATTTCTGACAGTCTCATCACATTTGGTATGTGCCAATGTAGTGAAGGAAAAGAAGAACCCAAAGGAAACTAAGGGAAGAACAACCTGCAGGTCAATCCAGTGCCCGTTCTGCATGTGGGCAAATTTTCCTTGTGGAAATTGGACTTGATAGCCATGAGACACCCTAGTGAAATTAACGTCGTAGAGACTGCTGGCTATTATCCACCAGCAGTGAAGGAATTCACCTGGACATGCTGCCAGGACCCTTGTCGGTTGTGCCTGCAAACTTGGGGCGTGGAGGGGGATCCCCTCTCTTCCTAGATATCCGAGAAGCCCACCAACACCGTGCCTTCGCTCTGCCCTTACATCGCTATGTCCTGGGGTTTCCTTCATGCTCGGCTCGGCTGCGGTGCTCCAGAAGCGCACGCGTTTCTGCCCGACCCCGCAGCGTGGGGAAGGGACCCCTGCCCGCCTGGCCGGGGGCTGTCACCCTCTGGGGAGGCCGGCGGGGTCTGCTGCTCCTCCTCCTCCTCCTCCCCCCCTCCGGCAGCGCGGAGCAGGGCGGGGGGCGGCCGGGCCCGGCTGCGCGTTGGCTGCGGGCGAAGCCGCCAGTGAGGCTGCGCTGAGGCTGCGGGGCCGGATGGCCGAGCCGCCCGCCCCGATCACTCGGGCGGAGGCCGGCGGCGGGCGAGGAGTCGGGGCCAGCCTTCCCTGCCGGGAGAGCCAGCGCCATGGTCTCATGGATCATCTCCAGGCTAGTGGTGTGAGTAGCTGCCGGCTGGCACCTGCACGCCTGTGCCCGCATGTCCGTGCGTGTCTGTCTGTCTGTCTGTCTGCGGTGTCCGCGCCTGCTGCCTTGTCCCGCTCGTCCCCGCTGTGAATAACGCGGTGGCGGCGGCGACTCGGCTAAATTTAGCAGGTTGTTGTTAGGGATGGTGCGCTCAGGCTGCTTGCAGGGTGACGGAGAAAATAGGTGGGTTCAACGGTATTTCCCGGCGTGGGAAAACGACCGAGGGGTTGGAGGGCAGCAAAGGCTGCCGAGCTGCACAGCGCAAGGTGACAGGGGAGGAGGGCGGCTGACACCGCCCGGCGACGAACCGGCTGGGGGTCAGGAACGGGGAATCGAGCCCCGGCGGGTGGGAAGATGGGCATGGATGGATGGATGGATGGATGGATGGATGGATGGATGGATGGATGGATGGATGGGGGGAGCGGCGCTTTGTTAGCGGGGCTCGGCGCGGCGGGCTGGGCCTGGGCAGGACGCCGGGGGAGGCGGCCGCGGGGTCTCCCCGCCGCTTTCTTCCCCCTTCTTTGCAACAGGAGTGGCAAATATTTCTTTCCCCTTTGCAACTTGCCGTTCCACCCTCTCAAAAGGTATTCTGGATTTCCTTTTAATCTGTCGGTCTGGGAGGAGAAGCGTCCAGGCTGTTTGTGCTTGTCCTACAGCTTGTCTGTAGCTGGAAGCACGATATAGGTGGGAGTACCTGTAGAAAATGCCCTGCAAGTGCTTCCCAGGCGACAGGGGAAAATGGAACAAGCTCGAGGTATTTGTTCATCTGCCCCACCGGAGAAGAGGTGCAGTGAGAAAAGGGCAATTTTGATGCCAGTAGGTAAATTCCAGGGAGGGGATGGGCAGTTCGTGCTTAAGGTGGGGCAGCAGAATGGCTGTCTCCCTCCAGGAAATGTGGTACACATTTGAATTCAACAAAGCATTTGCCACTCTTCTCTGTGTGGTACATATAGCTGCAGACTCAGGAGAACATCTGTTGTGCTCCTAAGTTATTGCAGAGGGTCTGCAAGGGCCTCTCACTTTCTTTGTCTGAAAGAATCGTGCCATGATGTTGCACCTTCAGCATAATTCCATAAAGGCATTTTCAAGGTCTCCTCTTTTGCCGTATGAGATGAAGCATCAAAAGGAAAACTCACCTTGATCTTAGCTATTTCTCCAGATCACTAAGACGCTGGGTGGTGGCTGTCAGATATGAAGATTTTGGGATGTTCCAGAGTTTAATTTAGCTCCTGGAGGTATATGAGCTGGATCCAGCTGCAGCTGTTGCTAGCCATTATTGGGTTTGCTCTTCATTCTGGGAAAGCCTGTTAAATGTTTAAATGATTTAATTTGAACAGTAGAACTGCAGTTATCTCTGACAGCAATGTGTGAGATGTAGCCTTCATTGTCCAAAGCTGCTTTTCTTTCCTCTCTAGTAGACTAATTTTCACTTTGAAAAAACCTGCCATCATGTAACCCAGCTAATCCTCAAGAACAAAGAATGTCCACAGAGAGGTGGTAGTTTAGCTCACTTGTCTCAGCACATGCACACACACATACAGGTGATTTCATCTAAGACACATGGAGTAGGTAAAAATCTGATAAGGACACAGCAATTGACATCTACAGTCTGGTAATTCACTGAACATACAAACCTTGCCATTCTCTTCAGCTTGCTCTGAGTAGCATGTCACAGTAAGAAATCAGCTGTGTGGAGGGTGGTACCAAGTATTTGTTACACTAGAATTCCAAAAGAAAATGTTAATCTGAATATGCAGTGTAAATAGGAATAATTTAGTAATTGTAGTAATAATAAAAAAATAATTTTGCAAGGAAACCTTAGAGCAAGCCAAGCTTCATCACCACTTTCTTTGCACTGGTATTTAGTATATATTATCTTTTGAGAATGTTTTGCACCAGGAGGTGCTGGTTTGTTACAAACCCATCAAGAGACTTGGACTCTGTACAGTGTTTCTTAAAATGCCATTTATTAGAACTTAACATTATAAAGAAAATGAGGAAAGTGTAAATAATTTTAGATCCCTTCAGATGCTGGGAACCCTGAGCTGTACAATATGAACAGCCCTCCAGTCTGGGTCCAGCATGCTGTGCAGATCTGTCTGTGGAAAGATTAGCTTACATTTTGGCCTTTTGAGACTCTTGCAGAATTATTTCTATGAAGAAAAAAAAAAAAAAAAAAGTCAATTCTATTAATCATTTCTCCTGTCAAATGAAAAGGATTTTCTCAAGAGAACTTGTTGCCATACTTTTAGATTAATGAAGACAAATAAGGACATGCAGGCAGTTTAATTGCTGGTGACCACTGTGAGCTTCCTACAGGCTCCTGTCTTAAAATTAACCAGCTGAGCTGGTCCTGCATCCAAGGCACAAGAGCCAGAAGGCCAAGGAATATGTACAGCACAAGCCTGCACCCACTCAAGTTAACTATTAGGTGCATCACTCACTCCCTGGTGTACAGTGGTCTTCATCTTAGGATCATGACAAAGATTTAATCTATCTAATCTGGCTTCTCCATCTTGTTACGAATCACTCGTTGATCCATCAGTACAGATAGCTGTGTTCTAATTGGAATTGTCATCTGGTTGGGCTTTTTTCCCCCCTGGTTGTGCCTGTTCACTTGCTTTTTTTTCCCCTCAAATCTTATTAGCAGATAAGGATTATGAAAAAAGTGGTGTGGAGTGGTCACACTGTGAATATTGCTTTGTGATCTTCAGACTTCTGCTGGTCTCTTTGGGGGTTATGTCTGAGATGACTCAGCTAACAGAATGGGCTTTAAAACAAAAAGCAAACCTTTGCTTTGGCACTTGGGTGCTTTCTTGGTTCCATTATCCCTGATTTGGTTGTCATTGTTTCTGTGCTGGCAATTTCTATTTCTAAAATGTTGCTGGAGAAGCGTGTGAGCACTTCTTACCCACTTCAGTGGGAAGTCAGGCAGCTAACTGCAAACCATCTCCTCCATCATTTCAGCTTCAGTGTTTGGACTTTGTTAATGCTCGTCTGGAGTGGTGGCTGGTTCTCTTCTGCCTACAGAGCTCTGTGCTGGTAACCTCCCAAAGGGAAATGACAGAAACTTAGAGCAGCACCTTATACTGCCAGAGCTATGCATTAAAGACAAAGAGTTGCCAGGATCTGCACTCAGTACTGTACAAATGCAAACCAAAAAGATAATCCTGTTCCTGGCTACCTGTCTCCTTTAAAAGTTCAGTGTTAATTCTTCTGTAGTCCAGGTAGTTCCTTCACTCACCTCAATGAGAACAGGGCCAGGATGTTCTTTTTCTCATGATAGTAGGTTACAGGTGAGTTTTCCACCAAGGTTGTCCATTATGACTTTAATGGTGATTGTTGCATCTTGGAGTTTTTTCTTGCTTTGTCCATCAGAGGACTTGGAATGGGGTATCTTGTTGGTTATGGGCTAATGACAACCCCTTTTTTATTCATCATCTCTTTGTACCTCTCAAAGGACATCCTGGAACATCTGTATTTCAGTTTCCTCATCTGTGAAGTGTGATGAATTGTGCTGAATGTATCTTCCCTGAGACACACCAGAAGGGATCAGTGTCGTGTCCCACCACCTACAGTTTATTGCTGTTCCTTTCAAAGGAGATTCTTTTTTGCTTCAAGTGGTAGAGGCCACTGTAGCAGAAGGACTTGGGATCTTTGTTATTCTGTTATTTCAGTCCAGTTCAACTACAGTGGACAGCTCAGGCAATCCTAGCTGGTTACTGGTCTCCTATACCTTTTGGATGTTGTCTAAAAGCATTTTGATGTTAAAAGTGGTATATAAAAATGCAGCCTATTGTATTTGCATGGAAATCCTTTTCTTTTCTCAGAAACATGTAACTTGCTTTTTGTGCTTGGGGCTATGCAGAACAAAATCCTAGGTTTTGGCTCCCAATTCTGGAAGTTAGGCACATCACACTGCTTGTTGAAAGCCCTTCAATCTGAAATACGTGGCAGAGGAAGGAGATATGTGGCTGGAGCAGACAGCTCGTCAACAGTTGAGATGATACTGTATGACTTAGGCATTTGAATTCCTGCTGTGAGGAGCTTAGAAGTGCATTGTGAATTATTATGAAATGGTTAAATATGTTCTTCATGATAAAACCCCAAAGCCTTAGTTCTGCTTTTTTTCCCCCCTGTATTTGTTTTCTTTTACATCAAAATATCAGTAATGGCCTGACTGATCTCTTATGGTTTGATGTGAAATGTTGTGGCAGCCTCAGATATGTTCACTGGGAATTCCATGCCCTTTGTGGAAGCAACAGGGATTTGGGGATTTATCAGAGACATCCTTTCTTCTGGCTGTGACTGGAGTTAGGGATGTCTGAACAAAACCAAAGAGAACCAAAGAATTCTTTAAGCTGATGAGTGAAATTTCCTTCCCTGTCACAATTTGTCAGCTTTCTCTTTCTTGGATGCTGTGATGTCACTTTAGCAAGGGTGTGTGAGATTGGCCACCCCCACCCTCAGCTGGTGTAAATCCGCAGTGCTGCTGAGTCAGATGTTGATTAAATCAACAAGACACTCCTTACATCAGCAGTGAATTTCCATTTTGGAGAAACTTAGCAAATCCTTCCTCCTCCTTTTTTTCATGTGTATGGGAAGCCTGAAGAGATTTATGAATGAAAAAAAAAAAAAAAAAAAAAAAGGGTTATGGAGATTATATGATTGTAGAAAAGGATAACTTGTATCATCTCTGCCAGAGGCAGAAACAGAGACAGGATCTGCTCAAGTGGGCGAGAGCTGTTCTCATGAAGGCGTAGCACAGCCCTGTGCTTTTGGTTGCTGAGATGTCAACATTAGCCTCTTGTCTGACATATGCCACATATGTGAAAGTCCTTCTGCACAGTCCGTGTTCCTTTCTTGCTGCTGGCAGGTAATGTGAAGGATTCTGGTATTTATTGGTCTGTACAGACCTCAACACCGTTGATGTGAAATTATGTGAAAATACAGCAATGGATCTAGTGTGGCTTGAACTCTAAGCTCAGCTTGTGGGATGAGTTTGCAATAGGCTTTTTTACATGCTCTGAAGCTGGGAAGTGGGAAGGCCAGACCAGCTGCCATAAGAATTCACTAAGAAATGTTACCTATACAGTAAGGTGGTGAAACAGGTCCTACAGTCTTGCACTGCTGCTCCCCCTCGCATGAAGTGGTGTCTGTGGCTGCCAGCTCAGTCCAGCATCCACCATGTGTATCTCTGCTGCAGCCTTTACAGCTCTGCTGAGGGGGCAGAACCTGTTGGTGACAGTAACTGACAGAGGAGCATCCAGCCGCAGGTGCAACATTTGCTTTGCCCTTCATGTGAAATGTGACCATGCTGATCCCACTGCAGGGGATAACACTGCTTGCTGCTTTGTCAACTGTGACCCAGATTTTCCTGCACAAGCACAGATGTGCTGGAAATGCTCTTAGCCCAAGTGGGGAAGGTTTTCTTGCATGCACATCACAGATGTTACTAGTCCTGGTTTGGTAAGGAAGGATGTTTTACCCAAGTAGAAGTTGTGGATTATAGTTATGGGGCTTTGCCTTTGCAGCTGCCTTAATACGGTATTTTTGCTTTTTTAGAACCCTTTCCATTTCACTGTATTAAAGCATTTAGAAGCATTAACTTAGTAAGTATTGTGCATGTAGAATGATTTTTACTGCTCTTTTACTGGTGAGAGCACCGAGGCACAGAGAGATCAAGTGGTGTGTCCAATACTCCAGAGAAAACCTCTGGTAACAAGTAATACTCCTTGATCAATAAATTAATGAAAGAAGATCTGGTCAAGGGACTTGGGCATTATGTTTGTGGTTTGTTTTATGAATTTGTGATGGGGGTGGGTGGATCTAGTGGGAAGTGTCTCTGCCCATTCTGGGGGGTTGGAACTAGATGATCTTTAAGGTCCCTTCTAACCCAAACCGTTCTAGGATTAAAAGTAGATGCTACCTGAAGCAGTCAAACAGCCAAAGGCTTAAATATTCTGAGTAATGACCCATTCTCTTTCAGTGCTGTTGTCAGTGTCATTGACAGCAGAACACAACAGCCAAACTGCCTAATTCAGGCTACTAAGTCATGCATTATGCTACCTAAAACTGGCTACTTAGTCTGAGCAGAGAGATTAGAGGCAAGTTACTCAACCTGTGCTCCACAGATGGTTGCCAGTCCACAAAACATCAGGCAGTCCAGGAGAACATTTTGGCACTAAAACAGACCTCTCATACAGACAGTTGTCATTTATGTACTAAGATTCAATCAGGTTATACCATTTTTTACTACATTTTTAGTTACAAGTTTTGTAATTTTAACTGCTGAACTGCAGTTTTGTAGGATACTATAACTTCTCAACATTTTACTGATTCCATGTGTCTTAGTTATCATCTATCCTTAAGCAACAGTGGGATATAGAATGACCTGTATGTATATTTCAGAGGGTCAGGTTGTCCAGTGATTAGGAAAGGTTGAGAAACACTCTTCTGTGCTTTTCTTGCAGTTAAGAGAGGGAGACATATCTCTAAGAAGCTTGCATTAAAAGTGTTGTGTAGAGAGCTGTTTGGTCAAGAAGAAGCCCTTGGTACAGAGAGGACAAAGGAGGTCATATAATCATGCCTCCTGCTTCTTGAGAAATTGCTTCTAGGTCCTAAGCAGTGCATTTGCCTTTCTGCTTCCATGCTTTCATCAGACAGGGGTGATATCTTGGGAACTTTCAGATTAATCATAAAAGTAGTTGAAGATCCAAGTGCTGCAGTATTGATCAGTTTGGAACCTATGTATGTCAAAATTTCTGTGTCCTCATTAGGCAGCTAGGATCTGAGTCTAGATTTCCTTTTGTCTGACTCTGCCCTTGACCTGATCAGGGACATTCAGCAGATTTCAGACAGACCTTGTAGATGGCTTAGTGGAGGGATGCATCCATGTAAGAAGGCTCTTTGCAAACAAAACACTAAGATGGCAAAATATCACTTGTAGTACTTGTGTTCTTGAAGTTGATCACATGCTACTTTTTGCAGAAGAAGGTGTCACATACTTCTGGTATCACTTGTATGCTATTTAGACTGTAAGCTTTTTTGGGCAGGAACTCTTATTTAGTATATTTTATTTTACAGCACCCTAGATAATGGGCTTTATTCCCTAGTTGGTTCTCCTAAGTTCTGTAGTAATAAAAAATAATATTTTAATAAATGCTACTCTGCCTTCTAGGTGAATCATTTATGAAACTGATCCTGTGCTCCTTGGTAATTTACTTGTAACGGTGTTTGCTGGTGCCATGTTCATGTTCTGTTTTGGCATTTCACATGTATGTGGTAAGACAAGATCCTTGCTCTGAGAAGCTTCTGATTTAAACTGATGAAATACAGGCAAAACAGATGGTGAGCAGAGTGGTGAGAAAAAACTAGAAGAAGTGACAAAACTGAAACTGTCTTTTATCTTTCCATAACTTGTGTGCTTCTGAAGAGAAGGACTGAGATAACGGGACATGCCTGGTCATTCTGCAGGCAGGATTAGACACATGGGTGGTACTTTCCCAAACTTCATACACAGAACCTCTCCATCTTTTGATACAAACTTCTGAGCAGGCATATCTTCTTAGCAGAGTACCCTGCTTTTTGTTTCTTGTAGACACATTTTGCAGGATTCAGAAGGGGAGGGATTCAGAAGGACAAGGGATTTTAATTTGAAAGGGTGATAAAGCAACAACCTGCAGGCTGATAAAAGCTGCCACACAGCCAGGAGGGCAAGGATGGTATTGAAGGAGAGAAGTTGGTTGTACAGTAAGTAGAAATGAAGAGCAAGGATTATGTTTCAGAAAGGACACACATTTATATGGAGGCAGAGGATTGGGTGTCAAGTTGGAGATTGATTCTTGGGAGCAACAGGGGACAGCTGGCTTGCTGTCGTGCTTAGAGAAGGTTTGTTTCTTCAAATGCTGCCTACTTGCTTGCAGTGTCCCTTGCTGCTAATGCACTAATTGCTAATTTATAAACAACAGCCAGTACCAAAGGAGGAATTGGTCAACTGATCAATAAAGCTGCAGTCCATCTTTTCCCCCTTCTCTCTCATGGAGCCAACTTCTGCTTTCCAAAATGGCAAATTTTGCAGGGCAACAAAACTAGCATTGAAGAACTTATTTGTGAGGAGCTAATACTTGTCAGGTCTGGAACTTGGGCTTTTTTGGACAGGTCCCAGGGATGCCAGGGCAACGTGTGTAGCCTGCCTTTGAGTCTCCCAAGCAATTCAATGCTATCAGCATCAACAAAGAGTTTCAGCTCCTGCTTGAGAAGTACTTCTATTCTGTTAAGTTCATGCTGTTGCTTCCTTTCATTCAACTCAGTTAAGCTTATTTATTCTATTTCTTGTTTCCAGCCTCTAAAGAAATGTTTTTAGAGGAAAGCCAAAACTTGCCTCATGCTTTGGAAGGGGACTTATGACCAATAACCAGCCTTGTACAAGGGAGGAGGGTAGGACTTGTGCTGCAGATTTTGCATGGGAATACCAAGAGCCTGGATTTAGCAGTACTGCAAACTCCTTGTGGGAAGAGGTCAAGTTATTTATTCTTTCTTAATTTGGTACCTGTAAAGTAGGCTTAGTAATAACTTCTGTCCATCCAAACTATCAGTTCTGCTTTACATGTGATAGCCTCTGATGTGGGCATGAGACACATTCTCTGGAGCAGAATTGGAGGGGCAATGTTAATACGGATTTTGAGCTGAAATTTCCAAGCCAGTGCTCAGAAGATCAGGGGTGCTCTGTAATGTTTTGCCATAGACTGGACTCTCTTGTGGCAGTGCTCTCCTGACTGTCAGTCCCTGAGAACACTCATACAGAAGTGAAACCAGGAATCTTAAGTGGCATATCATGAGCAATACCCTTCTAGGGAGGCTAGGTGGGAAGCACCTGGTCAAGATTGAGAGCGGAGCAATCACAGCAAGATGACCTTCTGCTGTCATCACAGCATTTCATGGCTACCTTTGTCTTGATGTCTTCAGCACAAATGCCCTAACACTTGCTGTGGGCACGTGGGGAGAGCAGCTTATCCAGGGTGCAGGTCACATCAAACAGATGCTGTGATGAGGGACTTGTTCTGCCTCGGGCAGCTCCCACAGGGCATCTCTGGGCTGTGTTCTGCTTTGGGCCTGTTGTGGATGAGCAGTTTGAGACTCTCCAGCCTCATCCTGCTTGAGGATGGGCTCAGCTTATCCTGCTGCCTCTTTTGCTGGGGATTTGGGAGGACATGTGTCTGTGCATGTCTAAACTTAGACCTATGAACCACCTGTATTATGTGACCCAAAAGAAACTATCCCATGTTATATCAGCCTGAATAACACCACCTGGCTCTTAAAAGCTACCTGCAAAATTCATGGTGACACTTGAAGGAGAAAGACAGATGCTGGAGCTGCCCTGAGGGTAACCCTAAATAGCTTTAGGTTTAGTGATTAATTTCATGGGAAAATATTGGATGGTTTCATTGGGCTTGCACATCTGGAGAACAAGTGCAAGACTGGTGGTTATATGGAAATGAATTTATAGTCCCTGTTTAGATTCCACTGAACCATGTGCCTCTGCAAAAAAACCCCACTATCCTAGCTGGGTTTTTTTTTTCTCTGGAAATCATATCTGAGAGGCCAGAGGTAGAGTGGGGACAGACACCAAATGACTCTTTCTCCCTTCCAGATGATCTATCAGGTCTGAGTTGAAGAGCATTGGCAGGGCAGCTTGGAGGCTGTTTGCATCTGTCCTGGCTTAATTGCACCAGTTTTGCAGCTGAACAAAGGATTCCACTTTCCAGGTTCATTGTTTTCACTCAGCTTGTAAGGATTTTGGTCAAATTGGGAGATGAAGCTGTTTAGAAAGAACATTAATAATTGAATTGAGATACTCAGGGGAATATACCCCATAAGGCTGGATTTGTGGAATTTAAGTAGATCATAATAATTTCCATGGCAACACACCCTGGTGTCCTATATACAGAAAGGGTCTTTCTTGTGGGATCACATGCAGGGAGGAAGCTGTTCTTTAACAGATACCTTAAAAAAACAGACATTGAAATGAGTACATAGTTTCCTGCATCAATGTTACTGGAGTTTTCTCATGTTTGTTATGTTGTGCTAACCTCTCTTCATAGCTATCAGACTGCAGTCAGTCAAACCGATGACTGACTCTAATGATTTAGGGAGAAACTGTGATCTAATGATCCTTTCTTGGGATATCTTGCTCTTGCAGATATATCTGTAGATGTATATAGCTCTGTCAGGTATCTGTAACAGGCTACTATGGTTGTCTTGAGCAGGTCCACTTGAACCTCTTTGCATTGCTGCCTGTTCCCTGTGTCTATGCTAGGAGTCTCCCACCTCAGAGCATCACAAGAAGCTTGTTTCATCAATATTTGGATAGCATTTTGAGAACCTTGTACAGGGTGCAACAGCTGACTTAGATGGAAATTTGTGATGATGGCCCAACACCTGAACACAGAGAGAGTTGATTAACCATACATTCACTTAGAAGATTTGGAGATGGATTCTTAAATCCAACATGAATTGCACCAACTCTTTTTCTCTAATCTAGCAAGGAAATAAAGATATCATTTTATGTGCTCAAATAAGACTTGCAGGCACTTTATCAGAGTTACAGAATCCCTGTGAAGTGAAAAGTGATCAACCAAAGAGAAAAAGTGAAATTTAATAGAAAAGTTCTTAATGTAATGTTCTAACCAAAAAATCCACACTATAAGGGGAGAAACATCAGTTCATATCTGGAGTAACTGCACCTTCTCTGTTTTGTCAGTGGAAGTAGGCTAAGTGGGGCATTGCCAGATTTTAACAAGAACTGCCACAAAAATGCCCACAGTCCTGGCTTGTGGTAAAGCTGAAGGATCAAAGGTGGATGTTCTGCAGGTAGAGGGAGTAAATAGCTGTGAAACACTGATTCAGTGCAACCTTCGATCATGTTCTAATCTCTAAGGCAATACCAGGGCTTCAAGTTATGTTCATAGAATCAGAGGACCTTAAAGATCATCAGGTTCCAACTTCCCTTCTATGCGCAGGGACACCTCCCACTAGACCAGGCTGCACAAACCCCATCCATACTGGCCTTGAACACCTCCGGGGATAGGGCTTCCACAGCCTCCCTGGGCAACCTGTTCCAGTGCCTTCCTACCCTCATGGTGAAGAATTTCTTCCTGATGTCTAACATAAATCTCCCCTCTTCCGGTTTAAAACCATTACCCCTTGTCCTATCACTGCCCTCTCTGGTGAAGAGCCCCTCCTCAGCTTTCCTGTAGGCCCTTCAGGTACTGGAAGGTGCTCTAAGGTCTCCCTGGAGCCTTCTCTTCTCCAGGCTGAACAGCCCCAACTCTCTCAGCCTGTCTTCATATCACCTGGTGCAGGTCTGCTGAAGTCAGTGAGTGGTGTAGATCTGCCCAGGTCAGGATCACAAGGTTTGTGTTTGTAGCCCAGAATGGTGAGGGCTTGTAGAAGGTGCCAGCTGGATCCTAGAAAATTGAGTATTACAGGACAGCAGTTGGCCAGTTCAAGACACCAGAGAACTTCTGTTCCTTATGAGCCTCAAGCTAAACTGTCCTTTGAGGAGTGACAGATTGAGGATAGAGGGCTCACAAAGACATGATTCTGTCAGGACAGTTATTTTGTCCCTTCTTTCATTTTGGTGCTGGGAATTTTATGACTAGATTGGAATATGGCTTTACTTGCACTTCAGCAGCCAAAGCCAATCAAATGATGACACCAAGCTGGGAGGAGTGGCTGACACACCAGAAGGCTGTGCTGCCATTCAGAGAGACTTAGACAGGCTGGAGACTTGGGCGGGGAAAAACCTGATGAAGTTTAACAAGGGCAAGTGTAGAGTTTTGCATTTGGGGAAGAAAAATGTCATGCACCAGTACAGGTTGGGGGCTGACCTGCTGGAGAGCAGTGTAGGTGAAAGGGATCTGGGGGTCCTGGTAGACAGGAGGATGACCATGAGCCAGCAGTGTGCCCTTGTGGCTAAGAAGGCCAGTAGCATCCTGGGGTGTATTAGAAAGGGTGTGGTTAGTAGGTCAAGAGAGGTTCTCCTCCCCCTCTATTCTGCATTGGTGAGGCCGCATCTGGAGTATTGTGTCCAGTTCTGGGCCCCTCAGTTCAAGAAGGACAGGGAAGTGCTTGAAAGAGTCCAGCGCAGAGCCACAAAGATGATGAAGGGAGTGGAACATCTCCCTTATGAGGAAAGGCTGAGGGAGCTGGGTCTCTTTAGTTTGGAGAAAAGGAGACTGAGGGGTGACCTCATCAATGTTTACAAATACGTAAAGGGTGAGTGTCAAGAAGATGGAGTTAAGCTTTTTTCAGTGATGACCAGTGATAGGACAAGGAGTAATGGATACAAATTGGAGCATAGGAGGTTTAAGGTGAATATCAGAAAAAAATTTTTTACTGTGAGAGTGACAGAGCACTGGAACAGGCTGCCCAGGGAGGTTGTGGAGTCTCCTTCTCTGGAGACATTCAAAACCCACCTGGATGCGTTCTTGTGTGATGTGCTCTAGGTGACCCTGCTCTGGCGGGGGGGTTGGACTAGATGATCTTTCCAGGTCCCTTCCAACCCCTATGATTCTATGATTCTATGATTCTATGAAATGGGTCATCCCAAAGCCGGTAATCAAAATATGTCTGACCTCAGCTCTGGAGCTTTCTGTTGAGCTTCACCATTGAGCTTCTTTCTACTAAGTGTTGATAGCCACTGAAAGCTGAGGATGAAGAGCATGACAACCTTCTCTTTACAGTCTAAAGAACCCTAATGCCTTTTTGCAGACCACCCAAGCGTGTATATTTTAAAAGCTACTTTAATTGTGTCAGACAGGGAGAAACTGTCATCTCTTATGCTTTGTCCCTGCACCCTTAAGTGAAGATCTGTTACAGAGGGCGCTGGACATGGCAGCCCGGTGACTAACCCCAGTATCCCTGATCCTGGCTATCTTAAATCCCTTTCAGTGCTGCTTTGCAGGCTTTCCAGAACTGGCAATCCCAAGCCGTTTCCAGGGCCCAAGGGGACGTGACATACATGACTGATGAGACAGACCCTATGCATATTTCCACACATTTTTCCTAGATCACTACAGAATGAACAGTGGTGGTTAAGAGGCTGCACACAGCTTGAGAGAAAGATCTTGCCTGCTGTCCAGGAGGCAGGACATGCATTTCAAGTACAGAAATACTATTCCAGATTTTGCATGATGCTGGAAACTGAACCAGTCTTCTTTCCTTGTGGTTTGTGTATGATTCATAGTTAATCTCGTGTACACCCACTCTGTAAAATCTCCTTATTTTTAATTTTTTTTTCCTTTTCCCTTCTCTCTCTAGGATTTACTTATGGATTAGGTATTTTTCCTCTCTTTGCTATAGTGTGTTTTGAGGTGTTTGCATTCAGATGCTATACAGCTACTGAAATAGCTCAGCGTTCTTTTTCAACTATTATTCTGCTGATACTCGGCTGTAACAAATCAGATCCCTATTCAAATACTATTGTGTTTTAGGTATATTCTTGAAACCAAGAAACCCCACTCTGGCCAGTCACTCCATAAATGTGGGAAGTCTGTGGAGACACGGATCTCAAGGCACATTTTATACAGCTACATGTTGTGTTTGAAACAATTAACCATTTCATTTCAAAATAGCAGTGCTTTGTTTCTGGAAAGTGGCCCTTGCAACGCTGTCATTCTTCTGTGTGTATCTTCTTGCCTGGGAAGGAGGACAAACACTGGACTGTGGCATTTAAACCACAGCGTTACAATGCATAAGAAGTAATGGAAAAGCATACATAAGATAGCAGGCAGTGTGGGCGTTCCCACAAAATGTACAAGCTGCCTTCTATAGCAGCTGCTTGCTTAGAAATCTCCATCATGGACTTGGAAGCATTTGCTGTCTTTCCCTTTGCTTTCCTCTAAAGTTATTTCTGTGAAGTCTCCACCTGGCTTCTAAGCCTCAGTTTGTATTTCATTTTATATTTTGAGTAGCTGCCAGCTGCAAGTTATATGTGCGTAAGAGAAGGTGAGAAGGGAAAAGAGGTGAAATCACTAAGCCAAAAGAAAGAGAAGAGGCAAAGCCTTTACTGTTCTGAATAGTACAATGTTCTGGATTTTTATCCAAGCCTTAAACAAAGAGGTATTCCTCACAATATAAGAATGGAGCTATGCCTGTGTCATAGGCTTTGATCTGAACGCATTTGTGTTTGGGGAAATGCAGAGCAGAAGAGAGTGGCATTGCTTATCCCTTTTACTCCCTAATGCTCTTAGTCAAAGCCTGAAATTCAGAAAGATATGTGAAGTCTGGGAGAGATAAAAATTGAATGCAAATGGGAACATAACATCATCTGTCAGAACAAAGATTGAGTGTCTGTGCAGAAATACTGCTGTCTGGAGGCATTAAAAAAAAACCTGAGTTAAACCACTTCACGTCTTTGCCAAACTGTGAGACTGGATTTAAAATCCCTACTTTTATAATGTGCACTATACTAACTATATCTATGCATCAGATCCTTTGATTTGTACTCTGAGCCGGCAAGCCTCCTTGCATGCTCTTTTCTGACAAACCATTGAGTCTGAGAATTTATTTTGAACTGAGATGTTCCTATAATCACTTCTAAGATTATCACCTGATGAGATTAAATGAAGAAAGGTGAGAATTTGCAGTGCTGTGGTTCTAAGCTGGGTTCACAGAGTGAGATCAACTAAGTGTGTTGCTGGAGGTGATAAAGGCTGGCACTGAAGCATAGCCTGGAAATTGTCATTTCTGATTCCAGATGTCACATTGGGTGACATAACATAACATACCTGGGCTGTGACAAAGCTTCTCATATCTAGTGGTGAAAGCCATTTAATTTTTAGCATGAACGATGGAACCCATAGATATTAGTGTTCTCTGAAAACCACCCATTGTCTCAGGCTTATCTGAATTTTTTTACCCTAGGAATCCTTCTGTCCAAAATCTATGATTTCAAGTTGGTGAAGCTCTTGGTATGAAGTGCTGTACCATGAGATGCTTCAATAGGTACCTGTCCTTGCTTAGGTCTTTTCTGCACTTTAGGTAATAGCTGGTTGTTAACAACTGTTATGCAGATGAATAGTAGTAATGCTATGAAAATTGGTGGAAGCAAAAAAAACCAACAACAAACCCAACCCTTCCTCTGGCTTATCTTTAGTTAAAGACCAAAAGTTCACTTAGTAAAACACTACAAGGGACTGAAATCTGGAGTCCTTGGTTTAACAGGAAAGCATTTAACCTGTTAAAGCTTCAGGAAGAAGCTACGGTAAGACAGGAAACCAGCAGAAATCCAATGAAGAAATCAGGTGTTAGTCAAGGAATAGAAAGCCTCAATATATTAATGAGATAAAATTATTTGGGAGGAGCAAGGAAAGAATTGTCTTTTTGTAGAAGAATAATATTCAACTGTGGGATGAATCATGATGTAGGAAAGTTAAATAGGTGTCAAGAGATTCCAAAGTTCAAAAGAGAAGCCTTACATTTTAACAAACATCCCAGAGTGCTGAGGAAATGTGTTGAAATTCCAGTATTTCTGTCTTGATGTATATATACATCTGTGCACATGCATTCTTTGTTGAGCTAAGAACAAAGACATTTTGGAGTCCTGTGCAAGTTGCGTGGTCTACATCTATCATGTGCACCTGCAAAGTGAATTGCAAGTCAGAAATGTTTAACTTGAGCTGTGGTTCTGTGCAACATGCAAGTGTTGCTGAGGGAATGCCATGAACTGGAGAGGCTACACAGCAGCATCTCCTCCTGAGAGTGTATTAGCACACCCACACTGTGTGCTGCTATGCTCCAAGCCAGAAACAGTCACAATATCCTGCCTAACCTGAGCAAGTTAAAGGCTCAAGAGATGCAGCTTTTGCATGCCCACACTGCATGATGAGTGTCCCAGCAGGGGATTACTCAGCTGGGCCTATGAGAAACCAATCTGTAAAATGGGAATAGGAGAACTTAAGTATTTTGCAAAGGCTTGGAGAGAACTAATTGAAGATGGTAAGACTTGCAGAGGAGCTGATCTTTCTGTGTCTAGGGTCCTGCTATGCACTCAGCTATAATCCTCAAAAGCCTCTTAGAATTATTAGGTCAGAGAAATTAAGGCCTCCTGAATCCTGGGATGTCCTGTTACTAACACAGGTGAACTCTGAAAGTTCTGAATAGAATTCTCCTTAGAATCAGTTTCATTTAATCTTTCTTCATTTAACCTGAAAATACAATTCAACTGCTAGAGGATGAATTTAGGCACTGCATTGGAGGTTGCCATGTAAGGAAGCCCTTTAGATAAGTTTTAGCTCCATCAAGGCTTTGATGGATGTTGCAGCCTCTGATCCTTTTAAAAATGATCATAGCATGACTGTTAGCCGTGTGTATGGGTAATTTGCTTTTTCCATAAGCTTCCCACCCCCAACCGAAGAAAGGATGTGTCATTTTATCTCCAGATACATACTGTGGACTATGGTGTTTGGCACAGAAGTAAATAAGCTGATAATGACCTTCCTGCTAGTGGCGTTATGCAAGAAAAGCTCATGCAACAGCATTACCATAAAACCATTATATTTTGCAGCAACACTGCACAGTTAATGACACAAGGCTTACCCTGTCCATATGTGGCTATAGAGATAAGGAAAATCTAGTAGTCAGTGTTTGTAATTATTCATTTCATCTCCCTCACCCCTTTTTTTAAAAGCTCTTAGGATAACAGCAACTCAGTCCATGTGAAGTCCCACAGTTAAGACAGTGTGAGACTGTTCTTTGTATACTTCCCTTGACAGTCAGGTTTTGTTTTACAGGTAGCTAGGTGAGGTTTGTGCTACTGTGACAGCTCATTTGGAGCAGGCTAAAAGGAGCATTTTCAGAGTCCTGCTGTAACCTGACATCTATTATTGTCATACCGTGACCCCAGCTTAGGTCCCTGGGGAGGGCACTGCTTGCAAAGGAAAGGGTGTGGTGTGGCAAAGCAAGAAGGTTCTCCAAGCAGCAAGGAGGGTCTCCTCATCCAAGGAGTAGGTCCATGGTTCTTCTGCACCTCTGATGATTGGAAGGGTGTAGTGATGTTCTTCTCCAGATCTTGGTACACAATTGGCTTAATAAGAGGATTAGCCAGCAGGTTGAGGAAAGCAGTTGTTCCCCTCTTATTTGCCAAGTGTGAGACAGTGTATGGCTGGGTTAATGTGTCCCATTTGGGTCTCCCTAGTGTAAGGTAGGCAGTAGGTCCAGTGGAAGGGGGCTGGAGCACATGGGTGGGCTGAGTTTGTTCAGCCTGAACAAGAGATGGCAAAGGGAAGATCTTATGGCTGTTTTCAAAAACACGATGGCTTGTTACAAGAAAACAGAGCTTTTTGTTGAGGCACACAGTGAAAAGGTGAGATGCAATGAACACAAACTGCAATAAAGGAAATTCTGTTTAGATATGAAAAAAATACTCAAAAGTGAGGGCAAACTAACACTGAAACGGGGGCCTGGAGATGCAGAAAATCTGGCCAGTCGGGGGCCTGGAGCAGTCTAATGTAAACTCAGAGTTGGTCCTGTTTTGGATTAAAGACTTGTAGGGATCTCTTCCTACCAAAATTATGCTGTGATTCTAGTCTAAAGGACACATTTAGATTTCTTATACTGCTTTCACCACTCCTTCACTTAAACAGTTTCCAGAAGCACACTAAATTATAGTGTGTTATACTCTTTCTCTTCTCAGATGAGAGAATGTGGAGAAGAAAGGCATTCTCAATGGTTTGGTTTAGTGCTGATTTTTTTTTTTTTTAATATCTAAGCTGTTTTGTTGATATGGGAGGAAATGGGCTGAAGGTTTACATCTGGCAGGGGATTGATGCTGCTCCTTAGATGCTGTGTGGGTCTGGTTCTCCTGGAGTCAACCCTGGAGGAAGTTCTCTTAGTCTCCAATGAGCACTAGAGTTGAAGCTCCTTGGCACAGAAGCCAAAGCATTGGTTATCCCTGATATTCTTCAGGAGCTTCAGTAAGTGTTTTACAAACTGAGCATTGTGAACTAGTTTGTGAACAGCTGAGATGTGAAACAAGACTAAGCAGGGTGACTCTGTACTGTCATGTTGATGTGCTTTTCCTTTCAGCTGTGAGCCCTAGTCCACTGTCTGTCTGCTCATGCATCTCATAATGAGTCTCATATCCCTGTAGGTCCTAACCACCCCCAGGCTGTAAGATGTCCTGGAAAGCCTCTTCCATTAACTGACTTTGATGGGTGTCACCCCTGTGGGGCTGGTGCTCTCCTAGGACAGCCCCTGAGGTGCTGGGTCAGGGTATTATTTAGGCTCCCCTAGCTGCTGGTTTTTATCACTTATCCTAACACTATGATTTAGGATTAACCACTAAATTGTCCTTTTTCTTCTAATTTATTTTAATTAGATAACTTTAATAATAATGTTGCTGGTAGTTAAAACTGAATTCAGAGGTGTAGCCAGAAGCTCTGATAATTCATTAGTGATCCATGGCTTCAGTACAGAGGCTTGTTTCCTTCTGATTACCTTTCCTTTATGTCTAGGTTAGACTGGAGGCTGCTCTGTATCAGTTTAGCTCCAGCTGCAGATCCTTCCCTCCGTGTTTATCTCATTTGCACCATTGCATTTCATTAAGATGCTATTATTAGCCATATAAAATGGGAGGATTAAAAAGGATGAATGAAATTTGAAAAAACCCCGGAGGAAAGAAGTCTATTAAATTCACACTAGAAATCCTTGTCAAGTGCATTTGAGAAAAGACTAGAAGCCTGTCTTTTTCAAGCTGTATGCCAGTCTCATATTCCTTTCTTTCCTTTTTAAAAAATAAATTATGCAGGTCCTAGCAGAAAAAAAACCCAACACAACAGGTGCCCAGCCCCTCCCTAAAGTGTTGTTACAGAACCCAGAAGAAATACCAATGGGCCATAAAGAGAACTGTGGTTTGCATGGCCTGTGAACTCCCTGCAATGTTGCAGCTGTTATATATAGCATGTGGAGTCCTGATACCCCTATTAACCAAAGCACCAGGATGGTCTGAATATTCTGAAATTACCTGTAGAATCATCTTGCCTTAGTTTTCCTACACTCTTTCTTTAAAACTGGAGTTGAAAACTGGGTACTGTTCATGTCTCTGACATGAGCTTTCTGTATAATTTCAAGTGGGTCTCACTGCCCTTAAAATAGAGAAAAATGAAATAAGAATAGTCAGAAATCAATGGAAATGCAATTGACTTTGATACTCAAGTCACTAATATGAATTTGAATATAAGCTATATAATTTTCACATTGAAATCCTTTGAAATGTGTTACCAAAATGAGATGTTCAGTTTTAAAGGTAGGATAGGTTTTGTTTGTTTGCTTGGTTTATTTCACTTAACTAGGAGTAAAATAACCAGCTCTGGAACACAGAGCTTAAGATTGAGTTGGGTCCCATGTGTTTTTGATGTGGCTGGTCCTCCCAAATGGTTGGTCTTCTAGTTTTTCAGGTTAAAGTTGTAAAGTCCTTAGAGATGCAAGAAGTTAAGGTCAGTTACTGATTGAAGAAATTCTGCTGTTTATTGTTAAGCATATTTATAGAAATGTCCAAACAGCAGTAAGATTTTCTCTGCAGGCTGTTTTACACCAACCTGGCCATGACTGTACCTGACACCCATTCCTTTATCAAACTGCTCTCCTTGGCTAGTGTGGAGACCTAATGGGTTTCAATCCTCTTCCAAGAGCTTGTGGAGATCTCTGAGACCCTGTGTTACTCAGATCAGCCTTGGGACTGCTTGACTTGTGCCTGTGGTTTGAACTGTTGGTAACCCAGGAGTGACAGTGATTCCATGGGCAGTTAAAATTCTTGATGGCTTTAGCTGAATATTTCAGTCAAAGAAGTCTTTTGCTTTGGTTTTTAAATTATATTAGTGAGTTAAAATACTCCTTACACTTAGTTAAGCACTTCTAGTAATATTCTGTCCCTAGGAAGCTGAAGTAACATTCCTCTAAGGAGATCCCATATTGCAATTGATTTGAGTGAGTTACAGTTTAATTTAATTTTTTATTCCTGTTTACTGTCCCATGAGTGCAACACTAGAAGTCTAAAGCTGTCTTGCAGTGGCGAATAGACAAACAGGAGCTTTTGTGTTTCTCACCATCTCCTCAGACAGCGTTAGCACTTATAGTTTGATGGTGAAAGTCTTCCATGACCCAAACTGAGTTTTAGGATGCACAGAGTGTAAGACTATGCTCTTAATTGGGATTCCTCTACATGCTTACACTTCCTAAAAGCTGATTCATGTAGCATCAGTTAAAACAGCTCCAAAATAATGCATCCTGATCTTTGTGGGTTTTTATAAAAATAATGCAGGGCTGCTTTGTTGGTAAGCAATCAATTTTTTTATACCTTTTTTTAGCCTAGAAATTAGTTTGGTTAGGTTGTATATCTCCGTTTCTTTTAGTATCATGAGCCTACCATAAATCTCTAGGTTAACTCACAATACAGATTTTAAACCATCTGTCATCTCTGGAATATAATGTCAGTGCTTCTAAAAAAGCCTTTTTCCACATAAACATCTCCCTCTCCACAGTCAGGAAAAGTAGCCCTTCCCATTTAAAACATACCATTTAGTTTTCAAATTGCCATTTATTTAGCTTGGAAAAAGACAGGGATCTCAAAGCAGGAACTATATGGTCAGTACTGGGTAGGGAAACCCTCAGGGACACACAGATGCTAAGCCCTGCCTTTTTGGAGCAGTGAGGCTGGGTGAAGATCTGACCCGGTCACGTAGCAGAGGATGTTTTCTCACCCAAAAGACACAGGTTTTTATTCCCCTATGTATCACACTTCCATGAATTATTTCTTCTTCGCTGAAAGGGTCTGAGTGAAGCAGTGGGCAGTGCCAGCACTGGGAAGAAAGCTCAGTGCTGTGGACTTCTTTTTTCTATGGTCCTGATGGGCCAAAGCACAGAGGGGAGGAGCAGCAATGGGGCAAATGTCTCAGATGAGGCCCAGGAAACACTATCTCTTGCAAGCAGCTGCTCAGAGCCTCACGTGTGCCAGGCACAGCGTTCCTATCGACCCGCAGCTTCTCACCCATGGCTTGGGGCCCCACAACAGCCCTACAGACTCTGCGTGCAGACCCTTCCCTCTGGGGCAAATGCCCCTTGCTCATCAGCAGCCAATTTGCCACTGGGCCAAGCAGCTCCACGGAAGGCAGTGTGAAGCAGAACAGACCAGCCTAGTAAGCTGTCTACCTGCAATAAATTTGCTTCCTAAAATAGCTTCAGAGCCTCTGTGTGATATTTCTGTAGCAGCTATACAGACCTTTTCTGTTCTGAAGAACTGTAAAGAAAACTTGGAAGGGTTAGCTGGTGTGTAAACCATTGCAGTTCTGCCCAGGTTTGAAGACTGCCTGGAACAATAACCCTGGAAAGAGTGAAGTACCTGCTTAATTATGATTGGGCTTTAAATGTGACAGTCAAAGGTGTCAATGTAAATATCAGCCCTATGAGACCCCTCACTGCTTGTAATTTTAATAGGAACAGAGGTTTTAGTAATCATTAGGTGCGTTATCTTAATGATCGCAGTATTTTACAAGGTCTTGACATCAGTAATATTGTTGTTTTAGCATTTATGTCTTCTGCCTGTAACAAGAAATGAGGAAAATGAAAGAATGTTTGCCTTGTTCAGACAAGTCTGGATGTAGGATCTCAATGTGAGTAAACATAGCAATTGTGTGATAGCTCCAGGCTGGCCAAGGCCACTTCCTGCACCCGTTCCCCTTGCCAGGACTCTTCACCTGTTTGGGCTTGGCCATCTTCCAGCTCCCATGTCAGGATTGCCTTAGCTGAGCAAACAAAAAATTGCTGGTGTCAACTGGAGAGGAGTACGTGCTGCTTTGGGAGGACCAAGAGTGCTTAAATTAGAAGCATCATGGGCAACCCTTGCTCCTGCTATTTCTGCTGGAAGGACAGGTGGACGTCCCTTTTACCTGCAGGTACACCAAGAGAAGCTATTAGGCTTCAGATTAATCAAGACAAAGTTTGCAGTTTGCTTCTGTAGCAGCCTGGCTGAGAAGTCAGAGGTGGATATGGATGGAAAGTGGAGCATCTTGGTTTTAGACTCTGAGTTCTCCTCGGTCCACCCTCTGTTTCCTTGGTGCTGTGGCTGTGCATGGTGCTTCAGAAGTGCTGGTGAGGACGAGGTCTCAGCTGGCTGACTGTTCAAGTGGAGTTTTAGACCTTGTTAATACCCGTGGAGGCAGTGCGGGACTGGCCAGGTGACTTGGGCACAGCTGCACAGTTGTCCTTGACAGTACTGAACCAACCCCGTGAGGATGTTTGATCCTGGTTGCAAATGGAGTTTGCAAGAAGGGATCCTACTCTGTCCCAGGGGTGTCAGGGCCCAGCACTTTCCTTGGGGGTTGTTTTTGTCACTGAGGCACCATGCACCTTTGGTGTTCTTGGAGTGTATTGGAGTTTCAGGCTGGCACGACTGGGTGTTCACATCTCCTGGGGCCTGGGGGGGGTGGCATTACCTGTCACCCTGAGGGTGAACAGACAAGTTTCCAGGAGCCATGTCCCAGGGAATACCAGCCTGGAGCCTCCTCTGCAGCTGGTGCTTCCTCCACCCCAGACCCTTTCTGGATATCAGGCCATTTGCCTGTCAAGAGGCTCACATTAACCTTTTCCTTGACCTTGCCCAGTGCTTATTTTCACATCCCCAGCTGTTGGATTTAAACTGGGAACCTTCGGTGCAAAGACAGTGCCATTTATTTTTAATCTGTGACACCGTGTGAACATCAGTTAGGACTGAAAATAAGGAATGCAAACCTATTGGCACCCTTCTTGGCTGTTTCAGTGAGGAATGCTGGCGTGACAGCTCAGCTGCTGCTCCCTGTGTAAGAGCCACGAACTGGCCAGTGAACAAGTTGAGGAAATAGGAAATATTTCAGTGATTCCTAAATGTGACCATCCCTGTGTTTGAGCAGGAGTTTGCTATCTTGGCTGCTGTCTGCCAATGGTATGGAAACACTCGTTATTTCTGGGCAAAATAAGGGCTGTTCTATTTGTGCTGTAGTACTATAGTGTTCTAAATGTTTGGGCAGCCCAACACACCACTGGCTTTGTAACTAGAGGAGCAAATCTTGGATGGCTTGGGGTGTGGACAGCACTGTGCTGGTATATTTGTAACAGGACATTGCCATCCAAAAAATACCTGTGTGGTTAAAAATACTCAAGAGGATGGATACAGGCATTTCTGGAAGTAACTGGAGTCCTGGCCAGTATTTCTGAGAATTGCTGAGAGTCTTTCCAGTTTATTCTAGTGACATCTGTATGGAATGTGTGAGCTAATTTTACAGGTAAATGGCTGTAGGATCAGACCCCTCATGAGAAAAACAGCACCACCAAATCATCTGAACTCAAGACATCATGGAGGCCCCTCCCAGGTCCTGATAGTAGCTCTGATGCTGATCTATAATCTAGATGCTATTAGGAATATAGTCCCATATGGGTTAGCCTGTGCTGTGTGATGGTTGATCACTGCACCAGCAAATCAGGAGAAAGAATAGAAGGATGTAATAGCCAGCCAGGGATGACTGTGGCTGCACTGTTAAGTGGAGACAGAAGGAGGTTTGGTGATGATGCAGCTGCTCCCTGGAATATGACAGAGATTGCTAAAGAGGAGCCAACAGTTCAGTTGTTTTAATATTCCCTTGATAATCAGGAAATCCCGCAATATGGGAAGCTTCATCCTTTCATGTCTCATTTAGTGGTAAACTTGAATGATGAAAACCAAAACCAAACCCCAAATCCTATGTAATGTAATGATATAAATAAATACATTCAGTTCCACGGTTTAACTCCTGGTGATGGAAGTTTCTCCCCTCCTTATTGACTTTGTTCTCTTGATTCAGTTGAACATCCCCTTACACTGCATCAGTAGTAGGAGCAAATAATCCCAGATATTTGTCTTTGCTGCAAAAAAACCCAACAATCACAGCATTTACAGTCACTCTTGTGGATCTTCCCAGTGCAGTTCCACACACTTTCATTGTCCTTCTCCTTTCCCCTTCCACTTTCTCTGTGTCCCTTTTGACAAAGAATGACCGGAAGCACACGGAATGGTCCAGATTGGGGATTGCTGCTGTGCCTAATAGGATTAGAAGATTTTCAGCAGTAATCCTTATCCTGTTCTTTAGGCAGACTAACTTTTACTTAGATTTTTGCCTCTTGTTGCACAATTAGTTGACTGTTCAGTGATTTCTTTACAGCTGCTGTTTGATCCTTTTTCAAGGTGATTGTAATTGAAGTAGAGCTCCAGCATGGAGCGGTGTAGGAACTGTTAGGCTGTTGTGGTTATTTGTTTAGTGCTGCAAGGGAGCTTTTCCTGACTCGCTGGTGAATGTCACTACTTCCTTGCCTTGCCTTGTACCCTGAGGGTATTTGTTTCTTTTAGCCTAGACTGTAGGAGCATATTTCCAAGCACCTCTCCTATGAAGACAGACTGAGGGAGTTGGGGCTGTTCAGCCTGGAGAAGAGAAGGCTCTGGGGGGACCTCATAGTGGCCTTCCAGTACCTGAACTGTACCTGTACTTTCCTGTACAGGAAAGGTGGAGAGAGACTTTACAAGAGTATGGAGTGATAGGATGAGGGGTAACCTTTTCAAACTGAAAGAGGGCAGATTTAGGTTAGATATTAGGAAGAAATTCTTGGTTGTGGGGGTGATGAGTCAATGGCACAGGTTGCCCAGAGAAGCTGTGGATGGATGCCACTTGTGTTCAAGGCCAGGTTGGATAGGGCTTGAAGCAACCAGGTCTAGTGGGTGGTGTCCCAGAAAAGTGCACATGGGTGGGTGTCCCTGCCCATGGCAGGGGGGTTGGAACTAGATGATCTTTAAGGTCCCTTCCAACCCAAATCATTCTAGGATTTTGTGATCTCTGTAGCAACTCCCTGGTTTGCTGATCTGCTTCTGCTTTTGCACAGAGGGTGAAAGAGCCAAGGCTTTCCAGGGCACTTAGGTCATTCAAAGGAGCTTTGAAAGATGGAAATGGGTGGGGAGTGGGTTGACTGTATTTGTAGGCTGGTTTCCTAAGGAAGGAGGCTTAAATAGGCTTATTTTTCCACGGCTGCTAGCTTGTGGATTCACAAAGTGATTGTGGCGAAAACAGATGGGTCAGAGAGATCTCAAAAATTATTTTCTGCATTATTCAGAAAAATTAGCTGCTGGGTAGGAGATTGTGTCATAGCAGTGTCTGTAAGGAGGCAGAGGCTGCAGTGTTAACTCCATAGGTGGATGTTATTTTGGCTTACCAGCTGGCAGGCACCAATCAGGCAGTCAGTACGTGTACCATGGAAGGAGTAATATAGCACATGTGGTTCCAAGAACAGCTGGCAGTTGTGGAGGGGGACTGAGGGTCTGTGCTGTGACTTTGGGAATGTCTGGAGGAAAGCTGAAGGTCTTGTGTGGTTCAGAGATGAGGTAGAGCTGGAGTGTTGCAGAAGTCTGGAGAAAAGAAGACTGAGGGGAGACCTCATTGCTCTCTACAACTACCTGAAGGAGGTTGTAGCGAGGTGGGGGTTGGTCTCTTCTCCCAAGTTACAATAGGTAGAACAAGAGAAAATGGCCTCAAGTTGTTCCAGGGGAGGTTTAGATTGGATATTAAGAGCAATTTCTTTACTGAAAAGGTTGTCAGGCACTGGCACAGGCTGCCAGGCAGTGGTAGAGTCACCATCTCTGGCATATTTAAAAGACATGTAGATGTGGTGCTGGGGGACATGGTTTAGCAGTGGACTTGGTCATGCTGAGTTAACAGTCTTTATGATCTTAAAGGTATTTTCCAATTTAAAAAAGTATTTTCCAAGAAAAAGGTCTTTTCCAATCAAAACGATTCCATGATTCTAAGATTAGAGAAATGAGGAGGAACTAGGGAATGGTATGGATGGAATTTGTGTGGTTTGGGCTACTGCTCCTCAAACTGTGTGCTGTCAGGATGACTGTCAGGGAACAGCTTGTTTTAGAGGTGATGGGCTGATATGCAGTGGAGCAGCAAGGAGCACAGAAGTTCCAGGCTGTAGGAGAAGGCAAACAAGGAATAGCAGAGTAAGAAGCTCATGGCACTGCCAGTTGTTAAAGAGAGAAGGAACTGAGGTGGGATGTGATAAAATACCAAACCAACACTGTAGGTAGGAACAACAATGTTTTTTAGGCACTGGAAGGCAAGGATAAGAATATTATTTCAGCTTAGTAGGCAAGGGTGGCCTCTATGTGTGTGTGTCCAAGAGGCATGGAGAAGTTTAAATGTTGGTGCATCGAGATGGGGCAGAGATCAGTACAGCACACAAGGGAGGCTGGAAGGGAGTCTTAGACAAGGAATGATTCAGTGGCTGGGGCAGAGGAGCAAAGAATCAGCCTTGGTTTTATGTCTAGTGTGTAGAAGGAGTGATTTGGCAGCAGTCCGAGTGAGGGGATGAAGGAAGGCAGGAATCATTGATAACTTTACGCAGGAAGCTTGGATGAGGGGGAAGAGAGAATTATTGTCTGCAGCAAGGGAGAGGAACTGAGGGGAAGAGATAAGAAGATTGATGTGTATGTTTGAATTAAATAATTTTACTTAAGCCTGATCTAAAGCCTAGTGAAAACAGTAACATTAAGAGACTTTTAAAAGTATGTCTCTTTGCAGATATTTGTCTCCAAAACCCTGAATATGCTTTCAGAAATGCCTGAACATCTTCCATTTGTAGGGTGTACCCAGAGGTTAATTGACTCCAAGCCACACACTAAGCCATAGCAGTGACAAGGCTGGGATCCAACATTCCTTATAACAGTTTTCAGTCTGTGACAGTAATAAATGTCCATATATGCACACAACACACTAAAATGCAAATCAGTGAAACTCTCCATCTCCATTTTAGGGAGGGCACATCACCTTATTAACTGTCTCTTGCTCTGCATAGACAAGCACTGTATTGCAAGAAAATATTGCACAGTTTCCTTCCCTCACAGGAATTCTTTTCATGTGTTTATTGACAGCAACTAATTATTTTCTAGTGATCCTGTAAAGTCTTTGCTTCTTAAGGATCCAGTTACTTTCTGTTACTAGCACAAACTGAGGAAACGAGTATCAATCATTCAGTGGTTATTTGCAGGAAATGAAAGCGTGAGAGAGCAACCAGTCTGGGCCAAGAAGGAAGGACAGAAATCCAGTACTTAGTACAAGTAGAGCTAAAAATGTTACTCATGTGCTTGACTGTTAGTTTCTGAATATTGTGGAGCTTTCTTCCTTTTGTGAGCTCAAACCTCTTTGGATTAGGTCCTGCTGCCATTTAACTCAGAGGGAATATTTGTTATTAGCTTCAGAGAGAACAGGATCAAGGTGTTGTCTGTGTGTTGGTCCTTGCCTTGACCAGTGATGCTGTTTCTTAAGGTACTGCAAGGGACAAAAATGCATTTTGGTTTCCGAGAATCTTTCTGAGCATTTGTATCTAATCCCTGCACATAGCACAGCCCCTGTGGGTGAAATAGGTGCAGAGCTGACTGTTTCCAGCAAAGCTTTTTGAAGCCAGTGTGAAGCTTCCATAAAATACTGAGTCTCATCACTCAGTAGCTGCCTTTCTGAAGTCTGCATTGTGCCTCAGGTTTTGCTAAGCTATGCTACACTAAGCATGCTGAATAGCAGACAAATTGCCTCCAGTCACTGCTTTGGAAATCAAGATGTGTGCTGGCTCAGTCCATTCTTTCACAAGTACCTTCTTGAGCTACGGGAAGTACCATGGTGCACCATATCCCAGAGTGTTAATTTTTAATGTCTTATGCACGTAATGGACTCAACTGTAATTACCAGCCCCACAGCACACAATTGCTACTGGCAGGATGGAAAAGATGACTGTGAGTTCATGTGGCTCCACAATTAGGGCTTGAAACCTTGATCATTTCCATTCCCAAGAGCAGCATAAACAGCTTTCTGAATTTATAGCAATAGCTTCAGCAGAAAGAGGGGTAGTTGCAAGCCAGTAAACATTTCCCTGCAACCTATTAAATTCAGGCTTTGCAGCATCATCCTACTGCACTGAATAAAACTGACTGAAACCTGGGCAAGGCAAAGTGGTTTTGACAAGCTTGTGCTTATGTCCAGAATAATCCAAGTGAATGAGCAGCTAGGCAGTGATGTGGAGAAGAGTTAGAATAAAAAATTCTCAATGTTTTTTTCTCAGTAGTGCTATTTTTAACTTGCAGATCCTTATTTCTTTCTTCCATGAAATCTGGAAACTGACAGCATGCTTTTCAGATTTGAAAATGAAGGAGCAGTCTGAAAGAACAGCAGAGCTGGGATTCTTAGGCCTGATCCTGTTGCTGTGTATTTGTGGGCAATTTCATCTCATTTGATGAGTCCAAATGGACTTTACTGAACAGTGCAGTTGTCTTCCTTTTAGGAGGTTTAATGTAGGATAAGGCCCCAGCATTCAGACCCTTGCACCAGTAGAACCTGGATGCTGCTTCATCCTCTGCCATCTTTGCAGAGTATTAAGTAAAGGTAGAAGGGATTTTAGAGACATGATTCTCATTTTGTCCTGCCTCTGAAACCAATGGTCCTATATTCCTGGTGTCACAGTAGATTTTTTTAAATTCATCTTTTTAATTTCCTTTTAAAAGTGTGGTGGCCTTTTTTTCATTTGTTTGGTTGGTTGTTGGTTCATTTGTTTTCTGTGTAACTCATAAGGTATGGAAACCTATTGCAAAGGGAAAGTCGACCTGAATCCCTGCTCTTCATTCATGTCACTGGCAACAGTTTCTCTGAATTCAGTGATGTGAAATCACTCCTGTGCTGTACTTAGAGCACTCAAGCTTAAAGCAAATCCTAACACTTTTTTTTTTTTCAAGTGCAAAAAACACATTTAACAGGCAGGGGAAAAAAACCCAAAACCTTTCTCTGTGACAGGAAATCAATTTAATCCCTTTGTTGTTTGTTTTTTTCCAGGCTTATCTTTGGCACTCTTTACCCTGCATATTATTCGTACAAAGCCGTGAAATCAAAGGACATCAAAGAATATGTGAGTAATGAGGTTTGTTGCTGTGCTGCAGGGTTTGTTTTCTGAGACTGCTTCTTACCACGTTGTAAAGGTGTTGACTGTATTCTGGGAAAGCTTGTAAACCAGAGCAAGGGGAAGACTGGCCTGCAGGTGGACTGGCTGATTGCTGGGCACAAATCTCAAATAAGGAAACTTGGGTTTGTGCTTCTGGCTCCTCCGCAGAGCTGATGTGCTGTTGACAAATGGGTACTGTTTCTCTTGTGGTGTGAGCTATATATACAGTCAACTTAAAAGGTCTTTGGCATCCAGAGCTTTGCAGCCTGTTTTCCTTTGTTTCTCAAGAGCAGAATAAATCAAAGCCTTTTCAAAAAGCCTTGAAGCTTTTGCTGCTCATTCAAAACAAGGATCAGAGGAGGCAGCTCAAAGCTCATATGACTGAATCCTCAGACAGAAACATCCTTCCTTGTGGAGTGACCTATTTACAGGCAGGTTTGGCAATTGGGTGTGCTGTCTTGTCCTTTTGCTGAGATATCTTCCCTGAGCCCCAGTTTCTGAAGGCATATGGGGCCACCAGGGGAAGTGAAATGTGGGAGAATCAAAACCACTTGGATGTTGTTGGAGTCCTGTATTATTTGCAGTGCTCTTCACAACCTGAGCTCAGTTAACTTCATTGAACCCAGCTCAGCCTCCAGAGCTTGACTCTTCAATCCTCTCAAGATAACAGGGATAACAACCCCATTTTCTCCTCTGGGTAATGGCATAGATGGCTATCCCATTAAGTCCTTAGTGCAAGCTCAAATTGGGACTAACTGTGGCTGCTGAGATTTTTCCTTTCTGTCAGTTCTCTCCTTCAGATAATGGGTTTGGATATTTTAAGGATCATAAGTGTTACAAAACACATCAGATACTTATGGCAAAATGTCCCTGCAGTCCTTGCACAGCAGGGCTTCTCAGGGTTTGTACACCCTTTGCTTGGAAATGCTGAAGATGTGCAGCAGCCTCCCCAAGCAATGTCTGCCACTTAACATTTCCACAGTCTCTGTCTGGAAAGTATTTTGTTGAAGTGTCCAATTCCTGTTGAAAATTCAATTGCAAAAGAGGAACTCGAATCAGACACACAAGGGGTCATGACTCAAGTGTAGCACCAGCTAATCTAAGACCTGGTCTGCACTTAAAATTGTTTTTCACTTTAACACACCAGTTGTGGTGATATGTCCATTAGGGGTCTGATGTAAAAAAAAAAAAAAAAAAATTAAAAATAGTAGTTTACACTGACCTAATACAACTCCTTTGTGTACTAGTCAAAATTTATATCACTAGAGTTTACTTTTATTTTTTTGGCAATAGTAATTTTGATAAATGTCATTTTAGGCTGATCAGAGCCCATCCACACCAGGTCTTGGTTTGTGTGTAAAAGTTTTGCTGGCAGTAATGTCTGACTGACAGAACTGTGCTGGCAGTGAAGCTTTGGGGGAGCTGCAGTTACGTAAAAAGTATGGCAGAAGCTGCCCTGGGAAGATGATGCTTTCTGGCGTTTGGCAGAGCCATTCTACCACTGTGACATGGATGATAAATGTAAATGTACCTACAAATATGCATAGAAATCCCAGGAGAGCAGCTGTACAGATGAGTGACAGGTACTCAGGGAATAACTTCAGTACCTGAAGGGAGATGGAGAGAGGTAATGTCCACACTGCACTCGGGAGAAGAATGAGGAAGCCATTTCAGGGGTGAAATCCAGATTTATTGCCACCTCCATCCCCACTTCCCTAGAGCATTTGGTGTAGGTATCACTCTTGTACTGCCTCCTTTCCAGCCTTCCTTCATTCTATTGCAGTTATCCCAGCCTTAAGTAACAAAGTCCAATTCTCTAATTCACGCATTTTTGTGGTTTTTACTTCCTAAAGCTTTCTAACATTCCAGCAAAGCTGCTTAGGGATCTCCATTTTCAAACATAGCTAGACAACAACTTTCAGTTAAATTAACAACTTTTGTCTTACCATCTCTTTTCCTTTGGAGAGACAAATTCTAAAAGCTCTTTGAGCTTTACATTTTACAATTTTACAATGAAAAAAAAAATATTGAGGAGGAATAAAGGATTTCTCTCTCATCTCCAGCACTTGGAAATTATTCCTTACATCATCCCTGTGATGACAGTGCCTCAAAAGAGGAGCACCACATCACTTGAGAGAAATTGCTGGGAGTGCTGGTGGCCTATGACAAATATGTTGTTTCTTCCTAGCCCAGGAAGAACCAATACTGCATGCATCAGAAGAGTTTAGCTGTGCTTTTAAATACCACTTAGAGCTCAGTGGCAAAAATCCTCAGATTGCTGAATTACTCGAGACACTACAGTCGTGGTCCCCAAAGATGCTTTCTGTCTGTTGCTGTCACCACAAAGGAAACAGTCCATAAATCGCCCACCAAGCAGTCCACCCCACAGTGGGGTCACCATAGTTGAGCACAGTGACAGCAGAGCACTTGCTTTCACTACCACTGTGAGGTAAAATGCTCTTGCCAAAGCCTCAAGTAAGGGATTTAAGCTGATACACTTGCCCTTGTCACTGCATGGGGCTCTGGGTGTGGATGTGGGGAGGCACCACCATGCACCTGAGGCACGCTCAGTAAGTTGTGGTCAGTTGATTGTGCTCCTGAGACCTGGATCATGGGATGGACAGTTACCTCTTTATCGCTTCCTAACTAGTTTCCCCTGCCTCTAGATATTAGGTAAGTCATTATATTTTGTCTTAACTGCAGTTTGGCCAACACCCTAGTATAAACCTTTGCTATTAAGATGAGCCAAGTGAGATTTTTAATGTCCTGTGACTGTGGTCCTCCATTGGCCAGTGGAGCTTCCTCTGTAAGGACAAGTCAGGCTGCTCTTCTTTTCATGAGACCAGTCTAAAAGGCCATAATCTTCTTTCCCAAGGGCTTGTATGGAAATCTGATGTGTGTTATGTGCTGAGATGGGGGGAGCTCTGGCATCTTCAAGTCCACAGTAATTGTTAAATACACAGGGGGACAGAAAAAGGACCTTTTTTTTCTCTGCACTTGTGCCTGGAAGAGATAGTTCGAGGCCCTTGGGGAAAAATGACCCAGCTGCTGTTTTTGTTCACCAGGTCAAATGGATGATGTACTGGATCATATTCGCACTCTTCACGACAGCAGAGACGTTCACGGATATCTTTCTTTGCTGGTGAGCACCAGATGGGAGAGGGTCTTTGGCATGTGATGGAAAGAAAATGGAAATGTTTACGAGGGCTAAAAAGGGGGACAAAGGAGCTTCCTGAACAGAGGGTTAGCAGCTTCAGGTGCGTAGAGGGGTTTTGTCTGGAGGAGCCATGCTTCCTTTCTTAGTGCTCTCATATGAAAAGCAAGAAAGGATGGAGCTGCTCAGTGATACCTCAGTGAGAAATCATTACAGGAGTCTCAGTCCCCTGCCTGTCAGAGAGGGGTGCAGCTGACTGCCGAGCTGGATGCTTACAGAGATCATCACATAAACAGCAGTAGTTTTAGCTACAGCCATAGTTCTAGACTTAGCTGGCTGTGTCCTACAGTAAATACATAGACTCCAGGGATCAGGAAGAAACAGCCTGCAGCACAAGACTTGGTTTGTAGGTTGTTGCAGGGGTTGTTGTTCCTGGGGGGTTTCTCTAGGCCTGTTCCTGGTTAGGCTGGGTTTACAGTTTGATGGAGAGCAGTGACAGTCCCTACTGATGGGGGCTCTCTGGTGCCAGTGGGAAGATTCCTGCTGGCCTCTTGTCAGGACAAGAGCACATAAAAGTCCAATTATCAGGTTTAGTTCCTTAAATCTGGATGCTCGACTTTGGAAATGTTTATTGCTTGATTGCCCTTTTTAGTAAGGTCTTTCTAGTGGAAACCAGTGAGACCAGTAGACTTCAGAATGAAAATGTAACTGTAGTGCCTGGCCCTTATGTGATGCCTGCCCTGCATAGTACTGCATGCCTCTAGTGAGTCCTCCAGACAAAGGGAATCGGGGTACTTGGCAACATGTCAAGGCTGTTGAAAAGAGGTAAAAGATGTTATTGTCTCCCTGTCTGATTTGCATGCAGATCTACCTCCACTGTGTTCATCTGGAGCTTTGTGGTTTTTGGAGGAAGTATTATGTGGGTCTCTCCGGAGGAATGACAGAGGTCTTGTCCAGCCTGTGAAATCAAACATGTTGTAGAGATCCTCAGTGAGGTGGAAGACCCACCTGGCAAATCCATGCTCAGAGCCAGAGCATCACAGAGGCCCCAGGGGTCAGACCTGGATGCCATGTAGACCAGCTGGCTGGTGACTGTGCTGTGCTGGCACAGCTAGAGTCTGTCTGGGTCTAGCTGGGCTGGTGTGTGGCCATCACAGGGGCTCTGTGCTGCTCTCTCTTGCCCTTGCCTACAAAGGGCAGCTTTGGTTCATCACACTGCTGGCAGCAACATGCCAGCAGGATGCTGCTTTCTGGCCAGCCTTGAGCTCTAGGCTTTCTCCTCCAGAAAAGAGGCTGGATAATCTAATCTCAGTAAGTCCCTGTCTTCTTGTTTCAGCTAAAGCTTGTCCTATTGTTAGTGTCCTGCATACTTTGCAGTGCTACCTGAAAGCCACAGTGTGGATCTGCACCTTTATGTTGTGTGTTGCTTGAACAACAGAAGTTCTTGTATTTCGGGTTCAGTCAGATAAGTGTTATCTTAAAAGCAGAAAGGCAGAGAGATGCATAAATACATCAGTGAAACACCTGAAACACCAGTTTGCTGCTTTGCTCTTTGCTCCCACATAACGACTAGGGACACTGTGAAGGCAGCATCTGTGTTCTTTGCATGGTAGAAAGCTCCTCTAAACACACAGTAGAGTCTCTTCCAGGCCATTAAATAATGGCCCTGATACCTGAGTATCCCATATGCCTGGTTGAGATGTGTGCAAAATTGAGTGAACGTGTTGGATTCTGGTAAGCAAAAGCTGCCCTAGGTGAGACTGGCAAATCCCTTCCTGTGCTGAGCATCTCTAATTATGGGCAGTGGTTAAATTGGGAATGGACATTAACAGTTCTTTTTTCTTGTTTTTTGGTTTTGTTTGTTTGTTTAAAGGTTTCCATTCTACTATGAACTCAAAATAGCTTTTGTAGCTTGGCTGCTGTCTCCGTACACAAAAGGCTCCAGTCTCCTGTACAGGAAATTTGTTCATCCAACACTGTCTTCAAAAGAAAAGGTAATCACAGGTGTCCATGTCCTCTGTGGGTGGAGCAGATCTATGGTGTGTTTACTCCAATCTTCCTATCACTCATTTTCATTGAAAGATGGGGAGTTGCTGATTCTCTTCTTCTGTCATCTGATCATCTCTTTTTGGTTGATGTTTCTGTTCTCTGTGGTTGTTTTGTTCAGCACACTCACACATATTAACTCATCCTTGTGCACTTTAGAGGTTGGGAGAGAGTCAGATAAAAATATCTCCTGAGCTGCTTTGCACCTACTGGCTGAATATAGCTGGAGTGCTGTGTTGTGGCTGGTTATAATGATTAGTGAAACAGGGTCTGGCAGTGAGGGCTCCTTAACTTTGTTCCCAGCTCGGCCTAAAACATTGTGCAGCAGTGAAACAAATAGCCAAGCCTGTCTGGAAGGAGCTTAGGAAGCACTTGCCTGGCTGGGAGATGTGTAGTATGCTGAAGTAAGGCATGTAGCATTTTGAGGTCCTGGGCTGAGAAACGCCCTGCTCAAATTCATGATGCTCATTGCAGGGGGAGAGCACGACAGCTTGGATCATTTGTCTGCCTAGGAGGCATGGCTGTGAATGGGACATTGTCAGGCAGATCCATCTGGGCCAAGAACAGCTATCAGTCACACATCAACATGCAAACTACTAAGAAGAAACTACTAACTGTTTCCCACAGTGGCAGCTGTGGAAGTGAAAGCTCTCTGTTTAGTCAGAGGCAGTGCATGAACAGTTGTATCTCAGTCCTGTCCAAGAAGGACAGTGGGGACCAGTCCCCTGTCTCTCTGCTTCTTGGGAACTTCTGCTTGCACTTCTCACAAGTAGTGCTTGTGCATTTTGGGTTGCCACCTCTTATCTACTAGGAATAGGGAGGGAATCACTGAACAGCCAGCAGCTTCTTGCAGCCTCCAGTCCCTACTAACCCAGCATATCCAGTAGCTGAGCACTGGATGTCATTGTCATCCATTATCATCCAGCCCCTGTGTCTGGAGGGAGGGTGAAGGTAACCAACTCACTATATATTGAGCAGCATTGATGTCCAGAAGCTCTGGACTTAACCAGTTTCCAGAGCATGTTGACCTGGATGCTGCAGTGATGTGCAGAGATAACTGCAGATACTTCTGAAACCTGGACCCAGGGCAGCACAGCTGCAGCTGCCCAGTGTCATAATATGCTTTTTAACTCTGGGAAAATCCAGTTTTCCCTTAGAGTCTGTAGATTGCAAATGCCTCCTGACACACCTTGGTCCATTCTGCCCAGGTGGATGTGTCTGGCTTGCTTCCAGAACCTATTGGTGGTGATTGCACTGTGGAACTACATCCCAGCTTTGGGTCCCAATCTTCCATTTGTGGAGTAAAGAGTTCCCAAAGTCTGCAGTGGGAGTTACTGCTCCCCTGCAGACCTTTCCTCTTTGCAATCATTGGCTGTGAGCTTCTCTCCAGCCAAGGTGGAGGAAACAGAGGATTCCTGCCTCCATAAAAGATGACCTGACCCTGCCAAGAGTTTGAGGCTGGGAAGCACCTTCAACTTGTCCTTCTTCTGCTCTTTTCTTTTGTATGTTTCGTTGTGTGCTGTGACAGGAGATCGATGACTGCCTTGTCCAGGCCAAAGACAGGAGCTACGATGCCCTGGTGCACTTTGGGAAGCGGGGGCTGAACGTCGCGGCCACAGCAGCTGTCATGGCAGCTTCAAAGGTAAAGGTGCAGGTCGGGATAGTAACTCATTAGCATCTCATCTGCATCCATTGCCAACAGCAGCCACCGTGTGGAGGGGGAGAGGTGGTGAGGGTAGGGATTCTCTCACTGATTTTATTCATGCCTCCCAGTCTCCCATTCACCAGCCACACAGGTGCTTCTTGGGATGGAGACAGTAATTGTGGTGCTTAGTGGACCTATAGGAGGTTGGAAATGCAGGATTAAGATGAGGGGCTGCCTCAGGCCTCTGAATTTTACATTCTCCATCAGTATCCAGGTGGCAGTGTTAGCAGTGCTGTTCATGACAGCCTGTGCTTTTCATTGTCATATGCCTCCATGAAAGGTGCTGATGTTAGGTGAACACAGTTAACACCTTGGCAGGGAAATTTATTTTTTTTTTGGTCACTACCTTCTGCAGTGAAGGGAAAGGCCATCTGCACCCCACTTTGTCAGCTGTTGTGCTGAATTGTTGAGAAGTATGGAGGAGCTAATGACCTGTAATTTGGACATTGACAGAAAGCAGGTGTGATCTGAAGTTCATGAAAGCTAAATGTTCGTCTGCAAGGCTCACACTAAACACACCTGGTGTGTAGTTCTCTGGAATCACAGAATCTTAGGGGTTGGAAGGGACTTGGAAAGATCATCTAGTCCAACCCCCCTGCCAGAGCAGGATCACCTAGAGCACAACACACAGGAAAGTGTCCAGGTGGGTTTTGAATGTCTCCAGAGAAGGAGACTCCACAACCTCTCTGGGCAGCCTGTTCCAGGGCTCTGTCACTCTCACAAGAAAGTTTTTTCTGATGTTTGTGTGGAACCTCCTGGGTTCCAGTTTGCACCCATTGCCCCTTTCCTAAACATGGAGACATGTTTATGTAAGAGTGAATGGGAAGGGGCATTAGTTGCTTTTGGAGAACAAGTAAATGTTGGATGAGTGGTCTCATCTGAGGAGATATATCCTGTATTCTGTTCCTGGCTTAGAGCCAGGACCAGAAAATAGCCCTTACCTCTGCTCTTTGCTTGCATAAAAGCTGCAAGGACTTGATAACTGCCTTTTGTGGTCCTGATCTCTGGCCATGGGTTATCGTGGTTTAGGGTAGATGTCCACAATAACTATACCCTTGTGTTTTGGGGGCAAGACTTGTGTAAGATACAGCTTTCTTGCAAAAGAGTAGAAATCTGTGGGCAAGGTGGGTACTGCTGTGTAGGGAATGCGAGTTGAAGGAAATAATTTTCCACTCTCAGATGCTTTTCTTATGACCTCAGGCATATAATTTTATTATGTCTTGTCCTTCTGTAAAAATGTGTGATACATCCTTAGGAGGCCAAATACCTTGAAGTTTATAAAGCATGTTAAATGCAAGCTATTTTAGAAGTGGAGAGCCTCCGGGATGTGCCATGCACGTGTAGGATCATGAGGATATGCAAAAGCTTTATCCTGTTCCAAAGAAAAGCCAAAAATTGCTTCCCTTCTCTCTGCCAAGCATTGTGCAGACTGTGGCTCTCAGGCCTGACACAGTTTCCCTGAACTGTTGCTCTTCTGTGGGAAGGCTCTGCTAACCCAGGGGCTGTTGGCTAATCCAGTCCTGGACTGAAACCTGGGATAAACATGAAGCTAAGACAAAGCTGTGTGTTATCTGCCCAATGAAACAACATTTGTCTGTTGCCTCCATGGCCCTTAACAATTTGCTGCTGGCATATAAGCCTGAAGAAGTTACACCATGAACATAAATAGGCTCTGGGAATGCCTGTTTTACAGCACTGCCTTTGCTCTGAGCCCCTTCCTACAAGGTGCTGCAGGGTCTCTGTGGTAGAGCTGTTTTTAGAACAGAGTGAGAAACTATGTCTGAATCCCAAAGAAACTCTGAGTCCTGTTTAGGGAGCTCCTGCAGTAGCTCAGTAGTAGCTGTGATTCACAGTGCCAACCTGTTAATCTCAGGACAACATCAGCTCTTCAACTTGAAGGAACAGTCAGAACCAGAGTTTTTCTTCCCACCATTCTGCTTTTCTGGTGTTTCTTTCTTAAAACTGCCTTGAAATGTAGCTCCATTTCCAGTGGGAAGATGGGTAGAAGGGAGAAGAGTCCCCAGGGTACAAGGTAGTCATTGTTTTGCATGAGTTAATGAAGCTTCCCATTCAGTGCTGAAAGAAGGAAACTCTGTGGCTTGTGTGGTATTATATGGCACGTCTGCCAGCCTAACTTGAGAGACAACAGTTAAGATACTGCAATCTGTAAGTGGACCTGTGTCTTTCCCACAGTCTCTACTTTGGGGAGCTAGAAAATGATCTGTTGATAAGATTGAGAGGTCGTTATTAGATTGATTGACTGATTATTATAACAAAGCAAGGACTGTTCATGTTTTTGCTTCAACCTTGACGTTTAAATTACTCTAAATATGTGATGAAAAATAGGACTCCTGCCTTCCTTCACCACTTTGACTTGTGGCCTCCAGCAAGTTGCTTGCTTCTGTGTGCTTCAAGGTGCAGATTCAAGAGATAGGGTGAGCCAATCTGGCAGCTCTCCTTTTCCAAAATGTGGTAATGCTCCTGCTCCTAATGGGTTACTGTGCGCCAGATCTTTGGACTTCCTCAGGTTGTCTCTAATCTAGCAGAAAGTTCATCCAGAAAGAGAAAGAAAGGGAATACTGTTTTTTCAGCCCACAAAGGAAAAAGACAGAACTGCATTGTGAAGAATGTGGCCAGAGTAAAGGAAAGCAGGATCATCCCTTCCTGGTGGTGGGAAGCAGACAGGTTGGCTCTGCTGCTCATGGGACCACACCCTTAACACATTTGCACTCTTCATGGTGTGACAGTCAGGAGTGGTTGAAGCAGTGTCTACCTGTGCCGTTCTCGGTCTGCATTTGTTGTCTTTTGGGCAGGGAGAGTAGAATGGCTGTGATTTACAGCGTGTTGTGTTGCAGTGCAGAAGTGCTGGGCTGGCATCCCCAGGCATTCAGGGTGTGAAGTGTGATGGGTCAGGTGTGGACGTGTCTCCATTTAGTTGTCCCTGCTGCTGTGGAGTGAGCGTTTCCAAGAGAGGAGCGATACAAGCAGGAGCGGATGGTAACAGCTTCTGTGGCCGTGGTTTTCAGCTGCTGTTAAATGTATGTCAACGCCCTTACTTGCTCACTTGAGAAGGAGGTATAACAGAGCTAGATTATCCTGCATGAGAGAAGTTCAAATCACTAATTATCTGGAAAACACTTTGAGCTGGCAGATGCCAGACAAGGTTGCAGTGCTGTCCTTGGGGGGAAGGTTCCAGGGAGGCAGGAAACAGTACACTATTTCTAAGGCTTATCCTGGTTTTCCCAATGCCAAGGTTTAAAGGCTATCCAGCTAGCTCGTGTTGAGTGTAGTTGGGGAAGTGAGCCCCGAACAGCTTAACTGGATTTCAGCCTTTAACACATCATATTCAAACTGGATCCTATACAGATGACCATTTATTTAGAGGCACTGAGCTCCTACAGCTGCCTTGGAAAACATGGCTTTTACCAGCAAGTGAGTGTGAGGCCTGCTTCACTTGGATTAAAGGGCGAGGAACAGATGAAAAGATAGTTTCTTATTAATAAATGGACCCTCAGACTTTGCAAGTCATAATTTTCTGGTGGCAAGTACACAGTGAGATGCTGGGCTGAAAGTGTGCTAGTACAGACCCGTTTTCAGTAAAACAGCTTAAATATTAAGACTCCTTGGATACATGTCTCTCACTGTGCATAGCCCTGTCCTCTCCTTTCTCTCTGAGCTGTGGTAAATTATATTCTTGTGCTTCACAGGATCCCTCGTGATCTTTTGTCATTCCTGGTAAGATCTTCAGGCAAGGCCCCATCTCTTCCTTCTTTTTATCCATCCCTCTGCACAATGTGGCTGGCTCTGTGCTTACCCCTGCGTGTGACAGGCTGCTACTTACATACTTACCACAGGCTGAGATGCTTCACAGCCAGGCACCTTCCTTATCTCTGATCCCCTGGTCCTTTCCCCTTTCTATTTTAAATAGCCTACAGTTTTAGTTAGCCAACTGCAGGCGTCTCTCCTTTCCCCATCCTTCTCTGTTTTATTTTGAAGCCACAGTTGTGCTAACACGGGCACAAACCTGTGCCAAGTCATTTCACAGGCTGGGGAGCTGTCAGTGTCCCAAGTACCCTGGGTCTGCCCCGCTGGCTTGCCTGGCTGTTTACTCTCCCTCCAGAGAGTCTATTTTTGATGCTCTCTATGCAGACACAGCATTGGATATTTGGTCTTACTACCCTTGCTAGGTACTCAACACAGATCTTTTCCCTGCCCCCGCAGCAGCTTGTGTCTCCACCAAGGTGCATAATCTCATTTGAGGCTCTGTAATCCTGTCCTCATTGCTTGGTCATTCTGTCACACGCTGTGAATTCAAGTGGGTCAGTCCTAAGTGGCAGGATTAGATGACTGGACAGTAAATCCTGCTGCTCTTTGTATGTTTTCAATTAGTTCCAAATAGTTCAGCCATTCCTGCTCCTGAAGGGACCTGGGCACTGACCACCACCGCTTTTCTAATTTACCTCAGAGAAGGAGAGGAGAAGCAGAAAAGGAGCCTGCTTTTGGGACACAGCAGAAGGGGAGCAGCAGCAAAGCTGTTACAAGGCTGGTAGTGGGGCAGGTGCAGGGCCTTGGCCATACAGTGAAGCTGTCAGTTGGAGGCCTGGCCATAAGTGAGCTTTGAAGTGCCACCAGGCAGGTTTTCCATGTAAGCAGCTGGGACGTGTGTGCCTGCAGTGAGGAGAGGTACCAATGGCTTGGATGCAGCACCAGCCTCCTCCAGTACTACCTCACTGTCTCCATGCTCCCAGAACTTTTTCATTCTCTACCTCTCACCTTGAGCCTCCCACCAACTGCTGCCTTGCCCTGTCCCCAGTCCCCAACCCTTGTACTCCCTGCTTCTCTGCCAAGACCCAGCCCAGCTCTGTCACTGCCTCCTCTGTTTCTACAACCCTATCACCAGTTCTACACTCTCCCCCAGCTCTCTGACCCTCTCCTTCAAGCTCCTGGGTTTCCCAGATCCTATTTGCCTGTATCCTTATTCCTCACTCCAAACAAACCAAGTCTGCCAAACAGGCCAATGTCTTCCCACCCCCCTCAAGACAAATCTTGCTCCTAACCACTTAACCATCCCCAGGCTGCAGCCTCTGCTCTTCAAAGGACAGCTGCAGAAAACATCTTGCAGCCCAGAGGTTTCTGATAATGTGCCTTCCTCTGCCCGTCTTCTGCTCTCCTGTGTGTAGGGCAGGGACTGTTTCCACAGTAGCTGGTGCTGTGGCCTGTTGTGTGCTCCTTGGTACTGCCCTCTTTTAGGAAGGGGAGTGGGGGGCACAGCGTGCTGCTGGCACTGGGCACTGTGCCTTGGCAGGAGATGATAAATGAGGTGGAGGGAGCAGGCACGCATGACTGGTGTCGGTGAAAAGCCCATTTGTGCCTAATAAGTCTGAGAAACAGTCCAGGAGTCTTTCATGCGTGGGGAAATGGGTCCTGTGGTGCTGGCAGAGCTAGTGATCACTCTGGTTATTGGTTAAAAGGACCAGGCATGCAGACAGATGAAAGAGAAGGGTTTCAGTGTGGCACATCCACCTCTTCAGCCCTCAGAAGTGCAGCGTCAGCAGTTGCCAAACTGCCTCAGCTCACATCCACCTGTCTCGTCCTGGCATTGTCACTTCTGTTTTCACTTTTGGGCTCACCACCCCATGGGGGTTGCAGCGCCACTACTTTAGGGTCCCTTAGCCCAAGAAATTTATTGGGAATTTTCCCATTGTGTTTGCTAGTTTTTAAACCAGGGCCCTGGAAGGGAAATGCTGGTGATCATTTAGATTTTATCCTTTTTAGACAAACAGCATCTTTTCCTTAATTTCTAGTATCTGGCTGGTATAGCCAGTGCAGCTGCCTGAAAGGTAGTATGTTGATCCCTAATTTTCCACGAGAATTGAGACCTCTTTACTGGGGGAATTTGAAGCCCAAGCTTGTGCAGGAGAGAGATGCTGCCTTTTGTGGCATGACAGTATGAACTGCACTTCTACTTGACCTGGGAAAGAGGGAAGCAAGGAGTGGGAAGCATCCTTCCCTTGAAGAGGCTGGATAAAGCCTCTTTGTAATGATGAGATCCCATTGCTTGGAAGGAGATTGTTTCTTTGCCTACCAGATGTATCAGTGAACAGTTGTCTGATCTGCTTAGTACCCTACCTGTAGTGGCCACACTGTGTGCTCTGGTCTGTGACATGGCCAAGAGTTGCAGAACTCAGGAGTGATTATAATCCATGGTTTGAGAAACCTTTGGGAAGCAATTAGTGTTATCTCAGTGAGGCTGAGCATGCTGCTTTTTGAAGTAGCTTCCTTTGAAGGATCTCCATTGGGGATCCAAAATCAAAGATCTCATGGCTGAGCTATGTTACACCAATAAAGAGGAACAACACATGGCTTTCTTGAAACATATGGTAGCGTGCCACTGATCACACTGTTTTGTGAACTGTTCCTGTCATGATGTGATGTATCTTTCATTCTTAAGTCTTTGAGAGTTTGCTTTTCCAAATCAATAAAAACCCAGCACTGCTTGAACTACAGTCCAGGTAGCTGTTCCCAGTTTATCTCTATTGTTGGCTCTTCCATTGGTGTCTCCAAGAATCAGACAATAGTCAGTGAATGTACAGGACAGCAGAACCAGACAATAAATTTATACAGAGAGACCAGGCTGGGAAAGTCAGTAATAAACAGTTCCCAGGAGAGGAAATGAACTGCACAAACAGAAAGGGCGGATGAAATTGAGTTTCCACCATCAACATTAATGTCAGCTGGTTTCCTTTTGAGTCTTCAGTGCTGTCTGACATCTCCAGACCAGGATGGCTGTTTCAGGCTAGGCACAGCACGCAAGCCCTGGCTGTGCGGATATTGCTGGCAAGTTTTTGTGTTCATATGGCAGCAGAAGCAATTTCCTCCTTCACTCAAGCCCGTGCTCAGATCATAAAGCTCTTAGCAGGACCTGTCTGCGGCCACACACAATACACCTCTGCATGCAAACTGCCACTCATTTCTGTAAGTAGTTCCTCAGTGTTGACCTGATTCCCAGAAGACCTGTCTGTCACCAGGACTAAATTGACTGCCACGTGTCTCTCACCTAATGCTGTGCCTAAATTAGTCATAAATGTACTCTGTTCTTAATGATCTTAAGTCTGGATTACAGAGGTGGCCACACACTGGGAGTTTCTCCAGTGGGAAGCATTGATCGAGACAGGGAGTGGAGTGGCAGCCCTTTGTGTTTATAATTTGCTAGGTAACACCCTGTCAGCTGGGGTTATGGAGTGGTTTCCCCACCTCTCTGGGAAAGCTGAGGAAGGGAGAACCTGTATCCAAAGATGTAGTTCATAGGTGGGTATCCCTGCTTTGTTATGTGTATGTGAGTCCCTGCACATGGTGCCCAGTGTCATGCTCATGTCTCACCTCAATTACTTATGCTGCAAATAGACCTTATTCTTAAAGCTTTTACGTGTGTTGCCACAATGGCTCTCTTTTTTCCCTTGCTAGGTCTCTCAGCTACTTCATTTACACTGGTATTTGGACCAGAAAAAAGGGCAGGTAATCTGCTGAGTGCTTATACTAACCCCTAGCTAATGTCTGCCTCCCCATTAGACTAGTTTGAACTGTTTTCAGCTGAGACTGGTCTGAGGCCAGATGCTGTCTGCTCTGCTTCCAGTGGGTAGATCCTGCGTGCTGAGCTTTAAAAGCCTGTCTCTGATTTCATCAGCAAAATGCTTTCCAAGTCCTCTGCTGGCAACCAGAGAGACTCCAGCAGCCAGGCAGGGAGCTTTGTATGTGGAAGACCCAGCTAACACAGGTTGTTGTTGCTACTGCATTGGCCAAGCTGCTGTGAATGCTGTTGTTTCCTTGCTGATGGATAAAGTGAGCCTCCCCCCACTGCTGGGATCTCATTAGGATGGCTGGGGCTGCAGTGGAGCTAGTGAGGCCAGGATTTGGCTCAGAAGTGAAGATGCATCTCTGCAAGCATTTTCTGGTAGCTGTGGTTGGGGAAGTCCTGCTGACACCACAGCAGTAAGTGACATCCTGGAAACATGCACTACACCTTGTAGTGATTATGGGCAGGATGGAGGCTGCATGCAGATGTATCTGCTAGCATGGAGGAGAGCTGCTAACCAAAGTTACAGCAGAAAGAGAGGAGAACATTAACAGGTTTACCATTGTGCTGGAAGTGTGGTGAGCCTGACTTAGTGTTCCCTTGCTTGTCCATTAACAGCTGATCCTAAGATGCAAAAGGCCAGAAGGTGCCATCTTGCATTAACACTGACTGTATTACAAGCTTCTCTTTTATGACTTGACGTTTTTTGGTTCTTGATTTGTCTCTTCACCATGCTGTGTTATAGTTTCCATACCTGCAAAATGGAGTTTGTGGGTATTAAAGGTGTTTTGAAACCTAAATGTCTACAGAATTCTTTCAGATTGTCAGACTGTAGGTATGATAAAATCTAGACACTGTTATTTGTTTATATTTAGATCATATTTAACGGGACTTTGTTATATAAATTGCAGATTTTTTAAAATCATGTGCCTAATTTTATTTACCTAGAGCCTATGTAAAGCTACCTGCATGTGTGGAGTATTTTTAATGAATAATTTCATTGGATGTAAACCCAGCTTTTCCAGACTCCTATATCAATCTCCTTCGAGAAGTTTTACTTCTAATGTGAATGCAGCAATTAATTACAGAGAGACAAAGTAAAGAAGACAATTCCAGCTATTCCTAATGGGAGTGCCTCTAAGTGCCTGACACAATAATGATCCTTTTGGAAAGGATCAAGATTTCTGAGCCTTCCAAGCAAAAATTGGTTGCATCAGTGTTTGTGCTCTGAGCCCAGTGTTCATTTCTGGAGATAAAGGTGTCTGCACCATTTAGAAGAAGGCAGCACATAGGTCAGCTGGCTTTGCAAGCTCGTGTTTCTCCCCTACTGTTTTGTCCCACTCTTTAAAGCAAAAACAAGGAGAGGATGTGATAGATGTGGGGATGTGATGTGTGTCTATAGTGCAGTTGTAATTTTGTCCAAAGCAGGTAGAGATGTACCTAAATTAATTTTAGATTAATTACTGTGCCACATGGGTGGGAGCTTTATCTTCCCTTAGAATCACAGAGGAACTTCTGCAGCTTAAATGTCCATGTCTTGATGGGAGATGCCCTAATACCATTAGTGGTGTCATGAATCTAAATAACGTTGATACCAAGTGATAGGACTGAGAGGGGTGATATTACCATGCCCTTGTCAGTCTTTGTCTTTTATCCTGTTCACCAGCACTGAACCCTGGCCCTCCTCTGCCCCTGTAAAGAGAGAACTCTCCCATGTATGGACCCAGCAAGGCTGGTGGGTCCTGGGAGATGGGGAAGTGAAGGAAGTCTGAAGAGGTCCACTTTCAGCTTGTGCTGTACCTTCACCTCTGGGGTGAACCTTCCTTGGGACAAGAAGATCAGATGAATTTTGGAGCAGGTACACTATAATGAGCAGGGAACAGAGACATGTTGCCACCAGTACCTCACTGTCTAGCAAAATCTCTGTCTACTGGATCAGAAGTGCTGTGTTTACAAGGACAGTCTGTGTCCTAGGAGAAGTTGCATGAGGTAGAAGTTGAGTCAGGGTAGACAGTCTTGTGTCCAGGGAGAGTAAGGCTCAGTCTTCCAGCACCACTTAATGCTTGTATCCTCTACCAGAGGATGAAGTTCCCTAAACACAGGTCACACACTGCCAGAACAGGTCACCCTGACAGGACACTTGGTGTTCAGTGGGGAAGAAGAGAGAGGTGCTGTCATCCACAGTCCCATAGCCCTTCTAGCCCCCATTTTCAAAAGGTTATATCATGCCACCCTGCTCTTTGCTGTTGACACAGTGAAATGTTACCACAGTTAGGGCTGTCCTGCTCTCTAGGATAAAACTAGCTCAGATTAGTGTGGACATGCTGCAAATGTGCCTCTGGCCTGCAGCATGGACATAGCTTCAGGACCTGGATCTCCCTGTGCAGACAGACAGTGTGCTGAAATTCCTGGGATATCTTCCATGTCTGTAGCTGCTGGAAGAGCAACTGTATGATCACAGCCAAGACAGTAAACAAAAATCTCCAAAACATCTGCTCTTCATCTTCCACGATTGCTTTAACCAAGCACGGCCCAAGATGTGAGCTGTGCTAAATCTATTCTGCTATGAAATAAAGCTATTAACTTGTTGGGGTTTTTTCTTATTTTCTTTTTTCTTTTTTTTTCTTCTTTTGTTAGTAAATGATGCATCTTATTGCAGAATAGTAAGCATTACAGCTGGGTAAAGTCTTTATTGCTAAATCATAGCTGCAGCAGTGCAAACTCTCACCCTGCTGAGTTTTCAAATGCTTGTGATTTCTTACACAGCAGCTGATGATCTGACAGAGAAATGAAGGTGGGAACAATGTTTTCCATTTTACTCTGAAACCATCCTGTTTCTGTTGTAATCCTAAGTTTTCTCATGTTTCTGTTTGGGGTCAGGTAGAAATGTGGCAACTGGGAAAGAACTCTGAGTGTTATGTTGTGCCCTAGGAGCAATTAAATCAAGTCGATACCTGCAAAGACGGGCAGGTGCAAACATTTGAAAGAAAATAAATAGAAGGGAAGTCAGGAGGGTTTCACACCTGTTCCCTGCCCTCACTCAGTCTGAGCCTCTCTATTGCTGCCATTTATCAGATTTAGACAAAATGTTTCATGGCATCATAGGAACAGTAATATTTTGTTATTATCTGTGTGATGAGCAGCGCTTATCTTTGCTGTTGTAAACTCAGGTGAAATTAAAGCAAAAATAATGAAAAGACAGGAGCCACGGGTGACAGGCACACGTCTGGTCCTTGTTTCAAAGCTCTCTCTGGGGCCTTTGATCATTACATGCTGCTCTATCACAAGTTGCAATGCAAGAATATTAACATATCTTCTTCGTTTTCAATGCAAAATGATGCGTTAGTGTCACCTTCCCTGCCAGGTTGGTCTGATGTTTGAATTTCATCTCTTACCTGATTCGTGTCCAGATACATAAATTACTCTCTGGGATGAAATCGTGTTTGGGTGAGCTGGCTGAGCAGAGGGGCTGGGAGGAGGTTAAAGCTTGAGCTCTGCTGACACTCGAGCTGGCTGTGCGGGAGGAGCACAGCGCTCAGGTTACTGCAGCTTATCTATCCCTCCGGCTCTGCTGAGGGCTTCTGCGACAGCAAAACGTTATGTAGCGATCTGACTGCTCTCAGCTTGCTCTCACTAGTCAAACTGCAGGCTAGGATGGCTTGTGTTGGCTTCAAACTGGTTGCTGAGACTCTGGCTGCAGCGCAGGGATTTAGTGCAAGCTACAAACCACCCCCCCAACTGCTCTGCACTGAGTTTTGGGCAGGTGAGATCACACCAGCTAACCAGCCTTGCAAGGAAATTTCAGTACACCACTGACAGCTGTGTTGTAGACTGCAGAGTAGATGTGCCTTAGACAGGGCTAAGAATAAAAAAGATGCCTGTTGCAGTGAGAACATGTCTCAAGAGAGGCTTAGCCACTGGCAGGAAAGCAGCCAAAATTCAGACATCAACTCTTATGGCAGGTTGGAAAGTGAGATAAAAGAGTTGAGACTCAAACAAAACATCAGATCTAGAACTCCACTGCCAAGCTTATAAAAGAAGCAGAATAAAATGTCTGTGTATACCAGCAAAAAAAGAGCCATTAATTTAAAATACTTTAAGTACAACAGGCTAATGAGACAGAGTAAAGTATGTCTGCAGGAAGAGCATGATGGATGCATGAAACTTCTTTGTAATAGCCTGCAGAGAAGCTGAATGCAAAATGCTGCCAAACACAGGATATATAGGGAGATCTTAAAAACCAAAGACTTAGTAAAATACAAAGAAAAAGCCCAGTGCAGCTTCCTGGCTAGCTCCACCAGGTGACTCTGCCCCACAAAGGACAGTTCAGTTTTGGTTTTATTAGCTTATATGTATTTCTACTGATGATGCTTTGGGACAGCATTGAAGAAGTTACCATCATGTGCTGTTTGCTTCTCTCTAATGCAGAAAAGTGGTGTAGTCCAGGGTGTGTGGTTAAGTTGCTGAGCTGTGGAGTTGAGAAGGCAGTTTGAGCCCTTAATGGATTTTTCTTGTATGAAAAACTTGAGGCTGAAAAGTTTGGATTAGTCATCCTGCAGTTTTCTTGAATGTAGAAAGTGCAAACTGTCACAGTGACTGTCTTTCTAAGCACCTGATGCCTTGTCTACTTACAGTCCCTAAAAGTAAGGTGCTAATGGTGTTATATGAGGTAGAGGCATTGATTTTCCATTACTCTACATACAAAATTTCTGGAGTGATGTAGGTAAATTACTACTTGCAGGGAGATGAATTCATTCCCTTCCCAATGCCAGGGCCCTGGAGAACAGGCAGTGTTGCCCGACTGCTTTAGCAAGGAGTGTGTCCAGTCACAGATGGTCAGGATGAGTCCCTTCTCTGTGCCAGGTTAATGTACTCCCCACTGGCCCCTCGCCTGCACTCTGGTTGTGGGGGCAGAATACTCAAATCTGCAGCCCAGAAAGGAGCAGTGATGTGCTCTGGTCCAGCTCCAACCTAGAACCCACCAGGCAGTGTTCAGGCTGTGCTTCCTCTTACCTACTGCTTTGGCAGTTGCAGGTCTAAATGAAGGTGGTGTGTGAATTGCTCTACCTGCTTTGTTAAACAGAGCAGTATTTACTGTCTGCCATATTTCTGATTTCATCTCAGTCGAAGAATCCATTGAAGTTTTCCTAATTTACATGAGCAGAAATAATTTTAGAATCAGGCTCTGTGTATTTATTTCAGTATTTTTTATAAGACAATATGCTATGAAGTATCTTTCAGACCCTCTCCCCTCAACAACATGCTAAAGCCTAAGTGTACTTTCTATCAGTAATGCTATTTATATTCTGAATATTACTTACTGTATCCAAGAGAGAAGAACAGGTAAGTTCTGTATTGATTGTATTTATTAATTATATTGGTATTCCTACTTTATGGCAGTGGTGTAGCATGAGGGTTACAAAATTCAGAAAGAGGAATGCTTATAGTCAACTCTGTGATAGGCTGTAGTTTTAAGGAAAGGTATCTTTTAACCAACTCATCCTTAATAAGGAAGAGCTACATTCCTTTTGCAAAGGAATATGTTGCCTGATTGAGAGCTAGTCTAAAAAGAAAAAGGTGGTGTTGGTTTGTTTCTTCTTTAAGCTACACGAAGAAAGCACTGAAATGTTTCTTTGCATTGATTACTTTAAAATTTCAAAATTTCTGTGCTCTGAAAAGTCTGTGTATGACAGAACAGCTGAGTGAAGATCATCATAGATGATTGAATGGGAGTTATTTTGATGCAGACTATTTAATTGTCTTTCTGAAGCCAAGGACCTATGTGACTCAGATCCTAGTGAAGAAAAGCAGCTACTAGAAACAACATCCTGCTTCTTTAGGTGCATCCAAGGCTGCTCTGAGCTCAAATGACTGCATTGAAGAATCAGAGATGCTCACTGTCAAAAGTCTAAATTACTTTGTGCATAGAACTACTCCAGAAGGAAGAGCAAAAAGAGGGAAATTGGGCTTTTAACAACTCGTTTTTGTCCTCTCTAGGTTGCTGGAACAGAAAATGTTTTATCTTCCTATTGATCCTGTTGGATTTCAATCAGCTAGGGAGGAGGAAGGCTCAAAATGCACTGTGGAATCTAACTTCTGTGTGTGTTATTTGCTTGTCTGTTTAACTAGGGTCAGGGGGCCCTGTCTGAGAGACTAAGGAGCTTTAGCATGCAGGATCTCTCATCAATTCGTGGAGACAGCAGCAGCACTGTTCCTCCTTCGGTCACTGTACGGACAAGTAGCAAACAGAGCCAGCCAAAAACATCCAGAAGTGCATCGGAAGGCACTGGCAGCTCAGGTAAGTGCAAGTGTTATTTTCAGTGTTGTGTTGTCTGGAATGTCACGAAGCTGAATGAAGTCATGCAGTTGGCAGGAATATATAGAAACAGACACTGCAGGCAGCACATACCAGAATTCACAGGACACAAACAGGCTGTTGAGTCTCTTGGCACTTAAAAGAGAAAATAATATCATCATTTGATGGTTACTATTTCTGGCTGGTGCGAAGTGCTGGTCTGGCTGGGCTTGAGCATGCAAGGGAGCCAGCACCAGTCCCTGCAACTTGAGTTGAAAAGTTAAGACTGGGTTGGGGGACTGCCAACTGTGGTGGGTTTTCAATGAGAGGGGATAATGGAAGTGCAAAAAAGGGGGGATAAGAGTGCACAGCAGGGGACATGGCTTACTATTATCATCAAAGCCTGCATATAGTGATACACTCTTATGTCATCTAAATAGAAATGTGAATTCTAATAGATACCTAGTTTGAATTAGGTTCCCTTGTGGTTCTTCTAAATTGTACAGTAGCTATTACAACATTTGACAGTTGTAGTTCCATCACTGATGAAGCTTACTGAGGTGTAAAACCCACATAAAACACTCCTAGAAGCAGAGAGCAGCATCTGACAGCTGTGTATGAAATTATGTCTATAGAAACTTATGGAAAACAAGCATCTCTGAAGGGAAATGGTTTGTTTTCAAATTCTGAAAGAACAAAGGGAAGAAACATTATAGTTAAAGAAACCTTTGTGAGCCCAGATCCAAAACATTTGGTTAGAGATAGCCTTGCAGATTAGATCTCAAAAATTGAGATATGAAGGGTTATCCCAAGCAGGGGGTTCCAGATGGCTTTTGGGATGCCCAAACAGCACCAAAGATCATGCAACCTGACTGTCCTGATGAGAAGCCACAGAAAGCTGCAGGGCTGTTGCACATGGTAGCCTGTGAAGTATATGCTGGCAAGGTTGAAATGTAGCAGTTGCCATTTGTGTGTGTTGAGGTCTGTACAAACATTCACTGTGTTTCAAGCCTGTGTAGATGGGTACCCCTTCTAGTTTGTGTTAGTTTTGGAATGTATTAGAAATGTCTTGTCCCATCCATCCTGAAGAGTATCTGTCCTTCAAGCCCTTTGCAAATTCTGAGCATTTTAGCTTACAGACTTCTCTATTTTTTTTTTAACATCATCTTTTGAATAAATTCTCTTTACAGGTAAACTGAAATACCTAATAGCTATTAGCTATAGAAATAGCTAATCTCGTGCTGTTTAATGTGGGCACAATTACATATGTAGTCAGAATGTCTAGAGAGGTGAATTAACTGGTCATAACTGTCGTGTGAGTGTGTATGGTAGAGTGTGATCTATCAGCCAGACTGTATCACATCCTGAGGGCTGTATTCAGGGTGAGCCAACACTGTTCTAGGTACACTAAGCCCAGGCATGGTCCCATCACTCCACCTTTTCTATTTGTTTAGTTGGAGTGTTGCACATAAGCAAGGGGCAGACAGAATTTGCTACTGCCTATTAGTATGTGATATATATACATGTAATATATACATACATGAGTATGTGCATGAGCAGTCACTACAGAACAGCTGGCACACAGCTCTTTTTCCTGTCCCAAAGATAGCACAAATACCTATGTCAGCAGTCCCCGCTGTCTCACAGAAACATTAGACTTCTCTTTATATCCCTGCTTTAGAGATAATGGGACTTAGTCTGACATCAGAGGGGGGTCAGCAAAACTACCCCAGACTGTTTGACACGAGGATGGCTCAGACCAAGACCTCACCTTTCTAGTAAAAGGCCTTTCTAACCAGCTGTTAGAAGGCCTGACAACAGTAGCTAGGATACACAAAATGATTGAAGAACATTCATAGCAGGCCTGACTGGGGCTGCAAACATTGTATCCTTGGTCTGATTAGAAGTCCTGGTTTATGGAGACTTTTAGGGAATGCCTGAAGGAACGGGCCTGTGTCTGCTGAAGAAGCAGGGCAGTGGTTAGGAGGCAAGACTGAGAGTTAGGACACATGAATTCACACCCCACTTAATTGCAAACCACTGGTATGACCTGAAGTGTACCTTTGTTCCTCAGTGTGTCTGTAAAACAGAAAAAATTGTACTTGCCACACCTGGATCCTGAAAGCCATATTTTAAGTCAATACCTTATATGATTTCTTGCGTGGCTTTCCTGTACACCTTACTTCAGTGATTACATCATGTTCAATATCTGATCACTGGAAAAGTCCTGTCTGTGTATTGATCCCAAGTTTGCAAGAAAGTTTCTCTGTAGTAAAAGAGAAATCATTGCCATTCCATCAACCTGTTACAGTCCTCTGCAAGTGCAGCTGTCAAAGTCACTGCCTGAATTTATAACTGATGAGGAACTGTGGCAGGGACAGGAACCTGAAGCAGTATTTTGACTGGATGTATGTGGGGTTTGCCTGAAGAAGGGGACATTGCTAGGCCATAGCCAACCTTACAGGTGGACAAGCCAAGCACTGCTGTAGCAGTTGTAGCCCTCTTTGTTTCAGGACTGGCATCCCCATGTCTGGGAGTGTGTGAGAGCATTGTTCAGTCCCAGGAGGATCACATTCTTTGATGAGTGTTGCCTATGGGAATGCCATTATATCTCCTTTATTTCTCTCATATGGCTGTCAGGGATGCACAAAGGCTGAAAAATAAGTTTTGCATCTAGCACAGGCTCTTAGTTTTCTCAACAGGAGATAGCCACATCAAAGAGAGAAAAGCACCTTACAATAATGAGATGTCAAGTTCTACAGTCAGATGATGGAACAGTCTATCTCCAGCTGTCCAGCTGTGGACTCTAGAAGAAATCCTGAGTTTGATCCAAATTAAAAATACTTTCTTATATTATTTTTGAAGGATTATTTTAAGCTCAGACCAGTTTGCTGATCCACGTTACTGAGAGCCTCAAAGTAACTGTTCTGGGAGGCATTTCAGGAGATATTTTTTGAGATCAAGAGGCCAGGAGCTGGAAGGTCTTCAAGCCAGCTTTGCTACTGAACGAATGGTGCATGGAAGCACACTGTCACAATAGTGAGGCAAAGACAAGAAAAGGCTCTTTAAGTTGATGTTACAGGAGTTTAGATGGGTCCCATTCCCTGCACAATGAAAACACAGTCAGATCTAGTGTGGAATTGGTGTTGTGAATTCCAGTCCTGTTGTGTGACTGTTTTTAAGAGCAGATAAGGTATCTGAAAGAAGGTGATAAGGAAAGACAGAGAGATGGAGAGAAGTCTGTTGTCTTCCCTGCACAAATGAGACTGCTGAAACTCAGTTTTGCAGTCCCTTCCCATGAAAGGACTCCCCTGACACTGGTGGGCCTTGGCTGTGGCCAAAAGTTGGCTGCAGAACCACACCATAGTCAGACTATGTTAAATAACTGCTCAGCTTGTTTGGTTTCCGTTGTTGTTATTTGTATAACCTGACTGGTGCTGGTTAGATGGATTTGTGACTCCCTGAATCCCCTCTTGACACAAAGCACTGTGTGAGGAGCTCGCCATTTAGTTACGGACCACATGCAGACACAGCAAAGGTTTATTTTTGCCTGCTGAAGAGTGTCTAATGAGGCCAAGAAGTAGAATATGCAAGAGCTGCCTTTGAGACGAGGGGAATTACTCCTTCTTTTGCTGCTTTCCCCCTCCTCTACCTTTTGCTGTCTTCACAGCCTTTCAGTGATGCTCACTGTATGTTGAGCAGTCCTGCTTGTGCTCTAGGGGTGTTCACACCAAACCCACAGAAGGACCCTTCTCCTCACACCCTGTCAAAAGCCACATGTAGATGACATGTAGGGGCAAGGGCTGCTTTTGCCATGGTTTGTGTGTGGCTGCCAACCCCCATAGCACATGACATGAGGCATTGCTCTGCTCCTGTAAAGCAGGTGCACACCTTCCTTTGACACACACCAAGGAAAAATGGTGGTTGCCCTTCCTCCACGTAGCAACCCACCACCTGTCCTTTCTATGTGATCTTTCACTTTGCTCTTAGTTCAGCATTTCTCCACTTAGTGTCCTGGCACCCTGAGGATAGCCTGTGATATTTTATCTTGATACCTGTTCCAACTTGTGCTTCTTCCACAGGCAGCACTGCCCCTTTCCTTTGGGAACAGTAAATGTTGTGTGGCTACTCATTCCTATGGAAAACTGGCAGCCTCCAGAACAACATTTCCAAATATTTTTCAAGGCAATGCTGTTGTTCTGGTAGATGTCCAGTAACAATGCACACATAGATGTGTCTTTATTAACAGTGGGGGGCTTTTGCACTTCTTAATCTTACAATATTGCCTTAAAAGCATCAGGGACAGTACAGATCAAACGTGCCTTGCGATGGCTGGTGAGTGACACATGCGACTTGAGGAGTGGGACATTGGCCACTGTGTCATGTAGCTCAATCCCACAGCTGATGCAAACATATCTCACAGTTGCAGCTGTTGGTGGAAACCTCCAGTGTGGGCTGGGCAGCCTTGCTTGTGGGTGAGTCAGTGGGACATACCTCAGCAGCAGGAGGTTTGTGTTGCATCAGGGGACAGTCAGTGTCCAGAGCTGATGCTGTCTGGGCCAGGGGATCGCATACTATGGAGCCACACTCTGTGCTGCCCAGAGCAAGTGCCCTTTCTGCTTAAGCTCACCCCAGACAGAGATCATTCTCAGTTGGAATGATTTCAAAGCAGAAATATGCAGTGTGCTTTCTGCTACTCTCCACTCTGTGCAGAAGAGAGTCAAGGCTGTTTCTTGGTTTTGCGCTCTGAGGGCTCTGCAGGACAGAACAAAGGTGGGGGAATGTCAGCATTCAGGATATGTCTGTATAACTCAGTCCCTACCAGCCAGAAAAGCCCCAGAAACACATGTGATAACAACCTGTTGTATGAGCTTGCTTCTGCATAAAATCAGAATCTAAGCCCACAGCAGACCTCTTGGGGTTGGGCAAGAGTCCTCTCTTGTATCCAAAGGCTGTAGTTTCACAGCAGCAGCCAGCCAGCGTGAGCCAGCACTCCTCTTGCAATGGGATGGCCCTTGCTTCTGCCCCATACCATGCTTTCTTTTGGACATGTTTAGATCTTATACATATATAATGACCCCAGCCAGGGAGCTGGTTCAAGTTAAATGCAGTTCCTTGCTTCCAGGTTGCTCTTGACCTGGGTCTGATCCTCAAGCCAGCAGAGAGCAGCAGGACACACCCTAACATCAGAACAAAGAAGGTGGAGGCCAGAGTGTGAGGGGCAATGAAACATCTCCTTTCTGCAGCAGTGCTGGTTTATACTGGTTCCAAATGACTGAAACTATGGAAGAACTTCAGTCTCAATGGTGTTAGATAATTGTAACCAAAGAAATCACACAAAACTCAAGTCTTTTTAAAATTTTTTTTCTCCAAAAGCTTTTATCTGGAGTCATTGATGTAATTGTGAGGGTTAAATTGGACGGCTCAAACTGAAAATGATTTCTAGGCTGTCTTGTGGAGCACAAAGTATCCACAACATGAATCTGTAAAGGTCACTCTTCCTAGAGCAGCTATGAATCACCTGCATATGCACTGAAGCATGCAATGTAATTCCTGTTGTTGCTTCCATCCTTATGGTAATTCCACTAAAACAGAAATCCTGCAGGAGTTCTCAGCATGTTTCTGCTTTAGGAAAATCAGGGATCAATGGATAGTTTTCCTTCAGAAGCTGTATGAATGGCTGCACCAGTGCTTATAGAAGTCTAAATTTACTGAAAAAAAAAATCCAGGTATGTAGCAATACAGTAGTGTTTATTGTCATGCAGCCTTTTGCACTGTGTTGCCCACTGCTTATCCGTGCTCCTAGTCAGGAGTTATTTCTGTTCAGTGATTTGAGAGCAGAGCCAGGGAGCTGTACACAATCCCATCCCTGACACCTATCAGGCAGGGAGCTGTACACAGTCCCAGCCCTAACACCCATCAGGCTCACAGCCTGGGGTGAGGCATGTTCCTGGGTCTGTGCTGGTGGATAGAGACAGTTGTCTCTCAGTGCACGTGGAGGCCACAAAGTCCACCTCAAGATGATGCCAAGTGTTTTCTAGGAGACATTAGTTTACCCTGAAGAGTTCCTAATGCTCAGCTCCTCTTTCAGTGTGCACGTGTTGCTCAGTGTGCCGACTCCTCAGAGGTGAGTGCTGGATTTCCCACCCCCTGATACCCACGCATCCCCTTTGGGCACGGCTGTGTTCCCCAGCCTGGCTTGCTGCTGCTGTTCCTACTACTGGGTTTCCTAACAACAAGGGAACAAACCAGGGGGAGGCCAGGCTGTGAGTGAGTTGGTGAGCTTGTGTGTGCTGATGGCAAGTACTGCCATGCTTCTTACCTTACTGACCTGTGCTACCCAAGGCTGGGGAGTGTTTCTCTGGAGAAAAACCTCAGTCCTTGCTGTTCTGGAGGGTGTAAGTCTTGTCCTTGCTGCACCAGTAACTCCTCAACCCTATATCCCCCAGTGCCAGTGTAAAACCACTGGGAATGCAGCAAGAGCAAACTTCCCTCAGTCTCAGCAATTTTTTGCTCTGTTCCCTAAGAATTGGCTTGTGTTCCTCTCTTAGTGGCAGGGACATTTGTGTTTGGGATAAGCAGGGTAAATAACAAAGCCCAGTAGCAGATTCTGGTACCACAAAATAGGGTTGAACAGAGTCTTCTGCTTCAGTCTATGCTAGAGCCACTTAGTAAGAATGTCCCACTGTCCTCAGCATTGCTTGTGTTTACAAACTGAGGAGTGTAGTGAACAGTTCAGCTGCCGGTGGTCTTTTCAGCGCTGCTCCAGGCAGCTTGGTTGCTAAGAGCTGAGCTGTATCACTTCTGCATTTTGTCCCAGTGGCAGATGAAAGGAGGGGGAGGCCTCTCTCTCATTTAGGCATGCCAAAGGATGGGGCTGCCAAGCAGCTTGTGTAGGGAGAAAGAAGAAGTCCAGGCTGGCAGCAGTTCGTGTTGGTGGAAGCAAAAGACCTTCATCATGCCTTTACTTCTCATCTCATGTGCTTTTTGTTTATTTTGCACACTGCAATCAGTCTGGGGACAGCAACAGAGGGACTGAAGGATGGCAGTGCTGCCACTGTGCTGCAGCCATGGCTGCTGGCAGTGTCACTTCCAGAGTACTTGGGTTCCCCCTGCCTTGCACCTGATGTGCCATGCAGCACTGGTGCTTGGAGGTGATCTCAGCCTTGATGCTGCCTCCTTGCACATTGTGTAGGTGGCCAAACAATCCTCATATTTGGTTTGTCACCCTCCCTCTTGTCCTTCTGCAGTTCTTTGCATTAGCCCATCTGGGTTCAGTGTGCTACTGTGCAGGAGAATGAAGCCTGTTCAAGGTGGTATATGTTTAAGCAATCATGAAGCACTTACATTCACAGTGCATTTTATTTAGCAGCCTTCTAACTTTAGCCTAAACCAATTTTAGGGATTTGACTTCAAAGCGTTATTTATAAAAAGAGTCACTGGATCCTTAAGTGTTTGATAGACATGAGTTAATCTTAGGACAGTCATTTAATGATGCTAAAGCAGTAATCAGTCCAATATGTTTACAAATTGGCCCCAAAGTCACTTTGATCTGATTTAAATTGCATGGCCTGTCTTTCACATTGGCTTGTCTTACTATTTTTTTCCCTTGACATAATCCAATCCCTTGGACCATGTCAATAGGGACAGGCTGAAGCTCTATCTCATAGAGAGTTCATTCTATCTCCACAGGCTGCCCTTTCTCTGTCTCCAAGGCAATAGATGCATTAATGCACTCTCAGACAACAGCCTGCTGTTTTAAATGCTCCTTTGTAAGTGCAGCTTGGGTAGCTTAGAGAGCTGACTACGTCATGTGAACACATTTTCTCAACGCCACAAAAAGCAGGGAGAAGAAAGAAGCTAAGTTTGTTTAGCTTGGACTAAATTGTCCTGAACGATGGGCACTCAGCTTTCCTTGGTGCAAACTCTTGTGTAGCCAGTTTCAGAATTCAATCCCTAACAGTACCCATCTCCAAAGAGCTGATCATCTAAATGGGCAGGTAAGTCAAGTCTGACCACAAGCAGGAGTCTTAAAGCCATGATGTAGCCTTTTGGGCAGGAGCAGTAGCTTTAATGCTCTGGCAGGTGAAACTCAATTGTTTCTCTCTCTGGCCAACTCAGAAGAACCCCCACAGCTTTTAGGAGAGCACAGGCTGGTGGGAGCAGAAGACTGCCCATCCTGCTCCCTAGACAGTATCCTGGGAGAAGGTTTTGTAAGGATGCAGCCTGCAGGTGCTATGGAGTGTGCATTTATCCAGAGGCTCCAGCATGTCTTCCTAACACCTCCCATGCCAGCTCTTTTTGCTCTTGTTCAGTGGCAGGCCTTTGCTGGCAAAACTCCTCCCAGGTCCTTAAACAAGTTTCTGATTTATCTCTTCTGCGTTCATGGCCTGTGGAAAGTCAGGCTGCAGCACTGAAGAACAAGGGTACAATTACATAAGAGCTGCTTTTCCCCTTTGTGAAGGACAGAGTGAAAATCTCCAGGGATCTCTGTTTGTCTTTTGGCAGTGCCTGGTAAATGCTTAAGTGCATTAAACAAGCTTGCTTGGAACTGGCATTGAAGAAGTAACAAATCCTGTGTTTGGTGGTATTCTCTCAACTAACATCTCTGAGGTGCTGTTGCAAAGACTTGTGGCATGGTTGAGAGGGGGAGACAATTTTAATCCTTGCAGATGATAAATATATCTAGCAGATATTGAATAATCAGCTGTACAAAGGGAGAACTGTTGTGGCTGCATGTATTGGGGGCTGGGGGGCATTTCCTACTACAACACTGAGCAGGAACCTTGGGAATGTAAGAAATGTGCAAGGACATTAGTGATGAATGGGGCTGTTTTTTGAGTGTGCACCACAGGGTTGTGCTCCCTAGTGGTGACTGATACAGTAATGTCCACCTTAAAAGCCACAGCTCAGCAGTGACTGATGGTCAGCCTGGCCAACCCATGCACATGTTGTTGCAGAATCACTAAATCACGGAATTATTGAGGCTGGAAAAGATCTCAGATCATCAAGTCCAACCTATGACCTAACACCACCATGTCAGCTAGACCAGGGCACTAAGTGCCACATCCAGCCTTTCCTTGAACACCTCCAGGGATGGTGACTCCACCACTTCCCTGGGCAGTCCATTCCAATGTCTGATCACCCTCTCTGTGAGGAAGTGCTTCCTAATATCCAACCTAAACCTCCCCTGGTGCAGCTTCAGGCTGTGCCCTCTTGTCCTCATGTTGCAGCATAAACCAGCCCCTGGAGTTTTTTCCAATAAAATGAAGTTGGATCTCTTCCTGGATGTTGTTGTCACCCTGAAGACAAGGTGACAGATTGTTCACAATCAGCAGTGCAACTTAGTGAGAACCTTAATGGGACATTCACTTAATTGTGTTTGAAATAAAATCATCATATTGGTATATTAGATATATCCAACCCCTTCTTTGTGCTGTGCTACAAATTGCACATGAGATTATGACAGTGGAAAGAACTCTTAAAAAACTAATTGACTTTGGAGATATATGAACAGCCCCCTTGCTGCAAACTGATTCAATTCAAAGGTGTAGGTGGTTTCATTTTTGTTCTTTGAAAGTTTTGCTTCCAGCTCTTGTGCTGGGAATTTACAGATGGGGTTTTTTTAACCTTTCTCTCATTAAGCTTAAAGAACAAACGACAACATTCCGTTGCTCTGGTCATTTTGTTCCTTAAAACTTCCTTTTACTAAATGTTCAATCAAATTTTTACAGGGATTATTTGCATCACTTTGCAACACTGCCTCTGGATGGCAATTTGGGAGTTTCTCTGGGTATTTAAAAATACTTTCATAGTTGTTTTGGTTATTTCAGGGAAGGAAAAAATTTCTTAGAAAATCAGGATGTTAAGTACATTTGCATTTTACCAAGAGAAATTAAAACATTAATTGTTGTTTATTAAACTCCAGTTGAACCACAGATATTATGAAAGCCAAGGTGAAGATTTCTGTGCTCTGAAACAATGTTCCTTTCCCCTCTTTGCCCAGATGTTTTTCCCTAACAGTTTATTCTTTCCTTTTCTCTATGTAAATATTATGGGACTCTGATGTAAGTGTTACAGACTGCATGAGTTTTCTTCTGAGGTGTTTGCACTGAAGTGACTAGCACTTAACATCATTTGTGGGATGTGTTTTCATTAACAGATGACTTTGTTGATGTGGTTAGACTTGTTTGCTTTGGTTGCACTTGACTTCAGCTTTGAAAAGGTTGGCTGCCTATGTTTTGTAGTTCCTGGGCAGTGTGTGATGTTGGAGTTGGCTGCTCCTAATTTCTTGGTTTGGCAATGAAAATGGTTGGGGAAGTCCATGGCTTGGGTCAGTGTCTTTTGGAAATGATGGCAAATTTGTCTTTGTTGCAGGGAAAAGAAGCTGATCACCATTGTATAACAATGTCTGCTCTCTTGCTCTTAATAAGTGGTCTGCAAACCTCCTTATATGAATAATCCCCTGGAAAGGCTTAGCTCTGGAGTGACTTTATTTTCCATTGCAATAATACAATACCTTGTTCCTAGTTCATGTAGCCTGTGACTGTGGTTTTCCCCATTGCTCCTGAAGAATTACAGTGACAGGAGAAAGAATATTGCCTGGGAAAAATAAAGGGGCTCCAGCTTCTCTCAAAGGTATTGGGGTGCCTGATTCCAACTAAAACTGCATTTAAGTGTTGAAATTTTCAGAGGATCTAGTTCAAAGACCTTTGCTCATCTGTAGTTAGAGTGGGCCAGGCCCTGACCTCTGTTGTACTCATGAAAATCCACAGGAGTCACTCTGGATTTAAACAGCAGCATAAATCAGAGCCTGACTCAAAGTAATTGCTGTGGAGCATTTAACAACTTAGATCCCAACCCCATCTACTTTAAATTGGAATATGCCCAGCTTCAGGGCTTCCCACACAAATGTTGGTTGCATTGGTTCCCCCTGAAGGAATCAGGGTAGGATTATAGGAACTAGAATGAAGGGGTCCCTTTCCTTAGGCTGTTTGCAGTCAGATTCTCTTGCCCTAGTGAAGAGAGGAATGGAATCTGGGTTACTGAAAAGATTTGCAAGAGGCAGCAGTAGCTTTCTCCCTGGCACACCAGCCCAGTTCCCCTTCCTGCAGATACTGCACTTCCACACAAAGGTGTGGAGCCATAAATGTGAGAGGTGGAGACACCCAAAACACTGCCTGCTCTGAGGTGGGGAGTGGGAGAGAGCCAGGGCTGATGTCTACCCTGTTGTCCAAGCTTTGCCACCTCCTGGCTGTGACAAGGTTTCTGGGACTGTCAGCTGCTTCCCTGGAGCAGCACAAGGTGCTGTCTCTGCCATTCTGGGGACATCTGATAGTGGCCTGAGGCCCCACAGCCTCAGATCCTGACCACAGACAGGAGGTCACCTGGCCAAGTGCTGTCCTGGAGAAATCTGTGCCAGCCCTGACAACATGTTTTGCTTCTCAGTCTTCACCCTAGAACCCAGCCATTCATTTTTAAGATTCTCTCTCCTTTCTCACTAATTCCTCACATGTGTATTTACTATTCTGGTTAATCCCTTGCTTTACATTTTCTCCTGCAGAGGCCTCACTCTGTTGGAGTACAAAAATGAGTTTTTAATCTTGTCATTATTCACAAAAAATCCCACAACTTCAGAGTTGGCACTCAGGCAGCAGTAGCCCTTCAAAGATGAGTTGCCTCCATTCCTACAACAATGTAATGCTTCCACAAACATGGGACAAAGTCTGGCACCCCAGATCAATATGAGGTTGGAACTGCCCCTAAAACATATCCTCCCTGAGGGAGGATGGGCAAGGAACCCTTACATCTCTGGGTCTTAAAAAAGGGCCCTGTGTTCAAGATCTGCTCTTGTCCATGGTCAAAAATGTGGTGGAAAGGCCTGGGATAGATCTGCTTCTTACCCAGTTCCATGACTCTGAAGCAAAACTGGTTCTCATTGGGCTGTTTTTGGTACCACATTTGCACTGATGTTGTCCCAAATCTGTGTTCTCTCTTGAGTGTTGCAGCTTGGAGTTGGGCTTGTTGCCTGACACCAGAGGGGATTTGGAGGAGTCTTGAATTAACAGGTCAGTGCATGCTGGAGTCCTCCCCAATCCAGTTCTCCAATGTCAGGGATGGCAAGATGATCCATGCAAGGCTTTTATGACTATCCCAACTGGGTCTCCAAGATGTTACTCTGAACCTGCATTCTTCACTCAGTGTGCAAAGAGCTGATCAACACTCTGAGGCAAGATATTTGTCTTTATTTCCAGTCTGCATTTAGCATCAGCCAGCACACCTCTGGGGAGGCAGGCAGGGTCAAATGTAGGAAATAGTAACAAAAGGAAAATCACAACAAAATACATGATTGGTCAATAATGATTAATTCATGTTTAAAACATTCAGGGAGGTTACCTGATTAGCATGCTTATTATTCACAAAGGGGTGTGGGTTTTTAGCATTAAAATTATCTAAAGTAACTAGAGGTTATACCTTCATCCTATCACCTGCCACAAAGTTCTTACCCCATTTTGCTGAATTTTTTGTTCTGTTACAGATCCTGCTTCTGAACAATAGGGAACAGTGAAAGAGGTTCTTGGGCACCCAGCCATGGGGACCCTCCGTTCTCACTGTTATGGTTTTCAAAATGGAGACTGTCATGGCCACTTAGTTTGTGAATCTTGAACTCTACCTACCAACATTCATGAGATGTAGCAGGGGAGAAGAGGGCCTCAGCCCAGCTTACAGTGGACTTCACAGACCTCTCTGCAGCAGGGGGCAAAGCACCAGGTGCCAGCTTAGACACTGAGTTCTCCACTTGGTTTTAATGGAAGCAGCTTCAGGACGTGGATGTGATGCTCAGGCTGAGGGGGAGGGTGGAGGGGCCTGCAGGAGGCTGTGCCTCTGCTGTGCCTGTTGTGGAGATGAGTGACACAGGTGGCAGAGCTGCCTGGATAACTTTCTTACCCAGCACCTGATTCAAGAAAGAGAAAAATAATGGAGAAAGCAATGCACACTGGAAAAGCATGGGATTCATGGGGGCATTGTAAAGGCTGACAGTTCCTTCTGTCTCCTTCTGCAGTGGAGTGGCTGGCTGTAGGAGAAGGGAAGCAGGGCAGGTTTGCCTTGTCCTGTAAGCTCTCAGCTTCAGCAGCCAGTGTTCCCCAACTCCCCTCTGTCCTGTCCCATTCAAAGTCCTCATTTCTCTGGGGAAAGCCCTTGTCTCCTCACAGCAGCACATGGCTGGAGGTGTATTGTTGGGCCACTGTGCAAACCTCAGCGAGCCAGTTTAAAGAAGTCCCAGTTTTACTGTCTGGAAACAAGGTCCCTGAAGTCCAACCTGCAGCCCACATCTGACGGACCTCTGGGCAACAGGGGAGGTGGGAGCAGTCAGATGAATTGGTGTTGGGACAGTACTTGGCCTCCAGGCTGTAGATTTGGGCATGCTTGGTTCAGGGTTATGCTCAAACTCTGAACAAAAAGCATATAAACCAAACTTGACTCAATTTATTGTTGGCTTAGAGAGGTGACAAGGACCAGCTTCCACATCAAATGGTCTATGCTGGGCCCCTTCTAAAAAACAGAATTCAGCATTATTCCTGGCCCTGTATCCCTGCAACATGACTATGAGCATTTTCAGCACAGCTGGGAAAAAGTCAGCTTCCAGCTTTTCCTGGAAACCTGTGCTGGTGTCTTCCAGCCTGCCCATGCAAATGGTGATAAAGGGGTAGAAACATGGGGTCAGTGGCCAGAGGATGCTCTGCACTGTGCTCTCAAGCAGCAGCCACATCCTGTGGGCTTGAATGCAGGGGCTGAGAGCATTCAGCTGCTGACCTGGTTTGGCAGGGAGCCCTGGTGACCTGCTCGTGACTTGTGGGGTTGTTGTGGCCAAATCACTCTACTTTGGCTCTCCCTTACCCAACTGAAAGAGCTGGAGAATTCAGTTCTCTTGTGCTTTAAGGATTTAAATGGATTAATCAGTATTAGATGTTTAAGAATCCTCTTTGACCTTAGTCTTTGGTCCAGCAGAGTCTTACAGTCAGGCTGAGAGAAGTAGCACAGAACATTATTTCTATGTATGTTAATACCACAGGCTAAGTGTAGGGCAAATAATTGTGGGTAATGCCATCTAAACAGCAAACACTTCCTGACATGTTTCAAAATGAAGAACCCTAACTGTCTGTCACAACCTGAGTAGGGCAACCCAGGGAGATTCAGATTTTCTGAACTTCTCAGAGAGGAGCCCGGGTACAGCTGCATCCAACCTTAGTCTCAGACCTGGCCCTTCCAGGGAGAGTGATTAAAATGTCATGGTCCAAAGAAATGCTCGACCATCCGATACCCCTTGATCTGCCTTCAGATCCATCACTGGAGTTAACACTCCGTAAGATTTACTCCAGAGTGAAGGAAAAGAGTCTTTTCCCTGCTCTGGTCTCACAGCAGCACACCCACTGCTGAGGATCCATTCAATACCTGTTGAAGCTTTTGGTTAATTTCAGTGACTCTTAGGCTGGGATTCTTGGCTTGAGCTCTTTCAGCTTTAAGTCAGTTAGTGCTGCTGTGCTTCATATTTCTGCATCCCAGGCATCTGTCTCTACTGTCTAGAAGGCTTCAGCATTCATTTGGTGTCTTCTAGAGGACAGTCTTTCTGAAAGCAGTAGATGCAGGAACTATGGATGGAATCAGTGATTCGAGAAATCCGCTGTTTTACTTATTCCTGAGCCAAACAAAAAAACCCCAATACCTCTTTCAATAGTCAACCTCCAGAACACCAGAACTTAGTCTGAATTCTATGTAAAATAATCCAAATAGAGCTTATAATAGCTTCATAAGCAAGGGCCTTTTGATTTCTAACCCCACAGCTGTGGTTACTAGAGTGTGATGTGTGAACCTTCTGTCTGCTAATCTCTAGAAGGTGCATGGTTTGCAGTGAGGTGGCATTTGGGGGTGTATGAATCAAACCATCACTGATCTCCTCATCTTTTGTCTTCACGTTTAGACTGTAAATGGCTGTGTTAAATAGGTGTGGACAATAAATATGAAAAGCCACCTGAGGCAAACTGTGAAACAAAAGGCTCTGTGTTCTCAGATGATGAAGAGAACGAGTCATTGGATTGTGCATCCATGAACAAAAGGCCCAAAAAGAAGGATCAACCCCTTGAGGTACTTCCATATTGTCAAGGCTCCTCCTACGATGGCATTCCTTGAATCTTGAATTAACATCTCTCTTTGGTCTAAAAACAATAGATTTCTGGTCTTTCAGGGGTGGCTCTTGCTATGGGTTTGATTACTTTTCTGTACATGTAGATTTCCTGAAAGAAGTCTCAGTTAGTGCCTGTGGACATAATAGTAATGCAGGGCTTCAGAGTTGGATCTGAATTGCAAACTTAGATCTAGCTATAAACCATGTGCTAATGTGGAGATATCTGGGTGAGAGGATTTTTATCTCAACTGCTAGTTGATTTTTCATGTCTGTAGAGGAAAATCTATTCTCAGCCCCAAGGGAGGATGGATACTGTAAGAGCATCTTGCATCCACAGCCAGAGCACTCACAGTTCAGAGCCCAGTTCCTCTCACTTGAGTTTGCCCCTGAACAAACCCCATCAAAACCAGCAGCAGTTCTTCCTTCATGCACTATGTTAACCAGTATGCTTTAAGTTCCTTCATGGAAGCAAAAGAACTAAAGGAGATGGAGATCTCACATTGTAGTTTCCCAAAAGCTATTTTTAGCCACATACTGTTGTGCAGGAAATCTCTGTGGGAGATGCTGTAGGATCTGTAGGCTTCCAGATCTGGACAGGAGGGATGGAGCCACAACCAGCAGCTCTCAGATCAAAGCTGGGAGAGCTCCACCGTGGGGGAGCTGTTTTGTTCCACCACCCCTTTGGCTCAGTGTGAGAGAGCTGGAGTGGTGTGGTTTGGTAAGTGGTTGTATGTTCTCCTAGTGGGTCATCGTACCCTGGGTGGCTCTAACAAAAAGCTGGGCTGCTCTGTTCTTGCTGTAGAAAGGTGCAGCCTCTGTGACAGTCTCAGAGCTGTGAAGTGACATCCCAGAGGAGGCAGAGCTATTTATTCCTGATTTAAGAGCCTTTACTGTGCAGTTAATGTCTGCTCTAGTTGTCCAGCTGTGTCCCAGAGCTCCCGGTTTACAGGTAGCAACTCTGAGCCAGCAGCTATGGAGTGTATTGTGGTGTGGGATTCCTGCCAGCCATACACAGCAGCTTTCTTTCTCAGCTTTTCTCCTCTAGCTGTTCCTTTCTGGATGTAACTGTCCCATCCAGGTCTCTTTGGTTTTTGGGGATTCACAGTGGAGACTTGGGGTAAGATTTCAGGCTTGGAAGATGGGGTGGGGTGTTGGATTAATCCCATCTCTGCTAGGCATTACTTAGGTTTATGAGTAAGCTGAACGAGATGGAGATTTAGATGGTGTCTAAACAAAACCTTGCTACAGTGCAGTTTCTTATCTATATGAATATTTATACCTTGCTGCATCACAGCAATGTGGAATCACAGCGTGATCTTGGGCTGGAACGTCCAATGAAATAGAAATTACTAAGTCCTCACTTAAAAATGGTAAGACCGTGTTATAGTCGTAGAGGTAAACAGGTTGATGCTGTTAAAGAAAGTAAAACTTTGGATATTTGTGTAAATGGAGTAAAAGAGCTTACCAGGCCTTGCAGTGTTCTGTAATGCTAGGGCAGGCTTCCACGCTGAGAGTTTGTGCTCCTCTACAACATCTGGTAACCATTTCTTACTGTGGAGCTCACAAGACACAATGCCAGAGCTCTTTGGAGAGCAGTATGCACTGCAGATCAGGGCTTTTGTTTGCTAGTCTAATTTCTGTCTCAGTCTGGGGAATAGGGTTAATCCCAGTAAACCGATTTCACGGAGTTAGTCTGGCTCCTCCTGGGTGTTCAGGACTCCTTTTTAAACTCTGTCAGTATCAGCTGACTGCAGGCCAGGATTGCAATAGTTGGCTTCTAAAATAATTTCAACAGATTGTGTCTGGCCTGTGTCCCAGGGGAAAGGCTGATCTCTTGGAAGATCTCTGTCTTGTGAAGATTACCAGCCCAGTGTGATTTACCCCTTCAGCTTTGTAATGCCCCAAGGAGCTGTACCCTCAGGGGAGCTGTGGCTGGGTTGGACAGTGCAGGATGGGCTGGGAGGCACCAGAGTTGGCTGTCTGCCACCACTTTGCTCTTTTGATCCATGAGCTGCTGTAAATTGCACCACTTTGTCCTGGCTTCTTTGACCCTCTTGTTATTAGCAACCTTCAGCTGCAGCTCTAACCAAGGACCAGAGAAGAAGGTGTTGGTGTAACCTGGGTAGAGGACTACAGCAGGATTTTTAAAGGGGTTAGTCCTCAGCTGGTCATTCATTAATGATCTTCAGGGCCAAGATCTTCATGCCTGGAATGTGATCGTTGCCACAGAGGCACCACAAAGACGGTGAGTTTTAAGGAAAGAAAGAATGTTTCCTGTTATGCCACTGAAGTTTTCTCTTGGTTTTCTGCAGGCACCGCCTAGGACCCTTAGACCTCGCTTCAGGAAGAAAAGTACCTCGTCCTCTGCCACTGAAACAATGTGAGTGCAATGAGCCAATAGCACCAAGATCCACAGAATGTCCCTCTTCTGCCTTAAAGAGCTACTTGTTACTAATGTAGGAAACAGCAGTGGGATGGATGTGCTTTGATGTACAGCATGGTAGACATGGCCTTTCTCTCTCCTCTCTCTGTATCCTTCTGTTACACGCCTCTGGCATTTGTCCGTGATGTGGGTAGGACAGTCTGGCAGACACCTGCAAGTTTAGAGTCCTTGTTTGGTTTGCAGAGCGTGCACCCACTCATGCTAATCCCATAAGACTGTACATTTACAATTCTCATTTGTGTCTGCACAGCTCTGTGAATGCACAGCAGAAACAAAAATAATCAGTTGCTCATGATGATACATTGACCGTGTATTTATTTATGACTTTATCATTAATGAAGTGGATTTGCAGAAGCCACGGATTTCTCTTCTCTCCCTTCCTCCTCAAGACTGTGAATGATGTAACCAATGTCAAAGTACTTTGTACAAAATGTCCAGGATTCGTTAGTGAAAGCTGAGCTACAACTCTGTTTCTGCAAGTCACATGTATTCTGAGAAATCGTTGTGCTAGAAAAACATAGAGACAAAACCACTTACAGAGGATGAGGAGGAGATGTGCAAGAGGAAAAAACAAATGGTTTTAATCATGTAATGAAGGGGGAGTCTTAATTTTGATCAGCCTGAGCCAGGAGAGTATTGTGTGGAAAGCAGTGGCTGGTAGAAGAGCTAGATGGCATCGCTGTGGCAAACGTCCTGCTGCTGGTTGTTAAGTGTGAGCAAGCCAAGCTTGTAGTAGCTGCAGCGACCGAAATTAGAATCGCTTTAGGGACGCTCTTCCAGGGGAAACCGCGCCTCCCTCCCCTGCCTGCAGGTGTCAGTCCCTGCGCCCTGCTCTCTCAGTGAGGTGCTGCTGGTTTACTGGAATGAGCAGAGCAGGGCGCTGGGTCTGAGCTGCTTTTTGGAGCCTGGAGTTTTGCCTGTAGCATGGAGTTTGGTTAGAACCCCAAGAACCAGATGGAGTGATGTATTTGTGTCCATATATACATGAGAAATATAAAAGAAGAGGAAGACGTGGTAGGGTTTGTGTATTCGTGCTTCAAGTTGGTGTCTCTTGTAAGTGTTGAGCATGTGAGATTCACACATAAGTTAATTACGTGGCCCTTTGTATTTGCCCTTGGACCTGTCACATAGACTAGAGAAACATTTAGCATTAGGTAGGATGTGCCATCACTAATGGATCAGTACAGGAGCTTGGTGGTGAGCAATACTGTTCATCTAGCCCAGGATGCCAGCAGCTGGCTGGAGTGTGTCAGGCTCAGAGGTAAATCTGAAGTGGCCTTTGAAACCTTTTCTCTGCCGGATATGCATCGATATCCCAGCTGTCCCTGACTGATGGATCCCTGAGGTTTCCTCCAGAGCTTCCTACATATGTGGGGAAGAGAGAAATTCATTATGCACACGCACAAACCTTTGTCTGACCCGGCTAGGAAGTGGAAAAGGCAAGCAAGTATTTCCTATGTCTGCCACAATATTTGGCCTCATTACCTGACAATTTTATTTCCTTTACATGTGCTAATCCAATCATATTTTGCAATGGGCAAGAAGGAAAAAGTCTTCAGACAGTAAATTGGAAAAAAACCCCAACAAACCTGTTCAAATAGCAGTTGCAGAAGAGTCAGTCCTTGGAAGACACTCAGCAAAAGCTCTGAGAAGCTGAGCTTGTGTGCTTTGTTTTTAAGCAGCTTTAGAGTGTATTTGATTTCTTTTGGCAAACATTTAAAAGAAATAGAGAAACTGCCTGCAGTGTTAGCAGAAAACAAAATCCTGTTTCCAGCGACCTGTTTCCCTGCTATGCAATGGGCTGCCATAAGATAAAAAGAAGCTGACAAGTTTGCACTCAATTACGCCAAAAAACCCCAACAACATAGAGCTACGTAACGTCTGACAAATTCTCTTCTCAGACACACTGTGTTAACCCTGATTCTCACCAGAATGATTAAATGTGCATCTGATCTGCTGTTTTACTGTAAACTTGACTGTTCAGCATTTCTGAAGTGCTGAGGTGAAATTGTGGACAAGGGAGTTGCCTTATATCTCTTGAAACATTCACTGTATAAATGAGAAGAAAAATAATAAACCTTTTCATATCTCTGGCAAAAATGGATTAATTTATCAACCGAGCTGTATATTTGTGTATAGATAGACAAGAAATGTGAATGCCTGACCACATACATGTAGTGCTCTAGTGTTCTGTGTACAGAAGAGAACGGCCTTTTGCTTTTGATTTCCTCATTTCCACCCGCGGGCTGTTTACAGGTGTTGCCCCAAGGCTGTTATTTCACTCTGGCTACTTAGGTTCATTAGGAATAACCACCAGAAGTGAAGCCTTTTGTTCCTAGTTGTTCTCTCAAGGAACAAGCCCTGTGCTCATCCTGACCCCTCCTGGCAAGCGGGGGTTTGCAGGATTAGAGCAAGGGGAAGATCGTGGCCTCTTGGGGAGCAGTTCTCAGCTTCCTCCCATCCCAGCTCCCTGACGGCGCGATGGCTCCTCCCAAAGCAGGCAGTCTTGCAGCTGCTGGTTTAAAATAGAGACAGATCGGGCTTAAGAGGAACGTGGTTTTGGAGCCCTTCAGGCAGGTGGGCTCTAGGGTCAGTGTTGTAGGGCAGGCAGACAGAGACCTCCTGGCTTCTCAGAGAGAGCCTGGAGAGTGTCACCCTGAAGGAAACAGGCCAGCCCTGAAAAATAGAGGCTCAGGTGAAGCTTGCATTATTTTAACGAAGTAAAATTGAGGCTGAGGGGAAGGAGACTGCAGCTGAAGATGGTCCATGGAAAACGGGCCTGTGAATTATCTTGTTTACCATAAAATCACCACAGTTATGAGAACAAGCTGGAGCAGCTCAGTGCAGCCCTCCACCCCTCCTCTCCTGTTGTAGGGGCCAGTGTCAGTGCAGCCACAGCCACCGAGTGCTGAGTCAGGATCACATTCAATATAGACAAGACAGGCTTCGTGTGTATCCCTGTCACCTTGGAATTACCCCCACGCTAATCTAAGTAGTGTAAGTGCAAACCCAGCACAGAAGGAAAGGCCAATCAGGTTATTTATCCCTAATGAGAGGGAGAAATCTGCTTGGAGAGATGCTCCCAAGCCTCGTGTGAACAACCTGCTGCCCCTGACTGCTCTCTGAAGTGTTCTCACCTAGTGATGGAAGCCTCCTACTTGTGACCCAATGCTCGTTAATCACAGTCTCTTTCTGCCTTTTGTTTTGGTACTCGTTTTGCATCTAGCACAGTATCTGAAATAGCAGAGAACACTACACTGGGATTTGCATTTTGATGGACTATTTAAGGATCATCATTGTGCACTTCATGGGATTTCTTTCCTGTGATGGGTAGAAAGGATCTGTGATGGAACAGTAAATGCCTCACGACAATGGCTGTTACAACAGTATTCCAAAGGTTGATGTTTTGCTGGTTTTGTTACACTGCTTGGTACACATCTTGAATAAAGTCTTAATCTTTTCTTTAAAAAAAAAACATGGGAAAAAAAAAAAGAAGAAAACATCTTTAGTCTGTTCTATGTATCTGGCAGGCCAGAATAATTACTTTTGATCGCTGTATTATTTTTATCTCAATTCTGGCTGACTGTATATAGATGTATTCACTAAGTGCTGCATGTCCTTCAGAACTTCTTTCTGTATTATGAACTGGAAAAAAAAAATACAGCTACTGAACACTCTGAGTAAATGAGTGAATTCATTGAAGTGCAACAGGCTTGCACAGCAAACCTTCTCTTCCTAGCCAGGTGGCTCTGGAGCTGATAACTGGGGACCATCTACTTAATAATGGGTTAATTATCAGCAAAGAGTTTGAAGCTTTTGCTAAAGCGACTGCTTTTCATACACCTCCTGAAGGATCAATCAGCTTGGTAGAGAAAACCTCCAGTCTAGCCCAGATGCACTGTACACTCCAAAAGGACCTGGTGGCAAATCCTTGGTTTTGTTCCATAGATGTGTGCTCAGAGATAAGCAGGATGAGGCATAATTAGGCTTAAAGAAAGGATAAAAACAAGAAAATACTCAGAATGGACTGCTTCAGAATGTAGTGTAACACCCAAATCATACATTCCACTAAAAAACCAAACACAGGGTACAAAATGTGAGCCTTGTCATGGCAGCTAGCAGTTAATAAATTTTTAAATGAGTTATAAAAACCTCCCTGTAGACATGACATTTTTGTTTGTTCCCTCTAGCATGGAGACACAGCAGTGGTTTATTTGGGGTCATGACAGGCAACAAAAACTGAAACAGAACCTATCCTCCTTTCTCCCCTTCCCCAAGGACACTGCATTCAGTGAGTTACCAATTCATGTGGACCCAGCAAAACACATCCTGGGGTTATTTAAAAAAAAAAAAAAAGATTAAACACAGGAAATTGTTCACTTTTAGTGATGTTTAGACTGTATTCATTCATCCATGGATGTTACAGACAATCACAGGAAACCAACAGATGTCAAAACATGCAGCTTGACCTCTGCTAAGCAAAACACAAACTGCATCTTGAATATTCCTTGATTTGGGACACTGACACCCATCATTCTGACCAAATGATCTGCATGTTTATTCAGAAAAGGAAAAGGTGTTGCAGATGGATGTGCCACCACCTCTTTCCTAGAGAGATGGCCACACTGAAACCAAAGCTTCCTAGACACGAAGGTTGGTGCGATCGTGGTACTTCTGGTAGGGATCATCCACGTACCAGTTCCTTCTCTTCCAGAAGGAAGTGGTCATTTTATCCAGGAGTTTACACTGTGTCCTGTTGCACAACATCAGCTCCCTCAAACGCTTCTTCTGGGCAGTTGACTTCTTCCACAGTTTCTTCTTATAGCCAGCCTGCCAGAAGCAAACACACGAGACTTTTCAGTGGGTGGCTGCAAATACACACACACACAGAGCAAGACTGGTGAGCAATCCAGGACAAATTCCCTCCTTTCACGAAGGCAGGAAGTCTCTCTATGGGATTTTAACTTCCTATACTAGCTGCTGCCCTCTAACGGAAGGACAGCAACTAGCTCGCTGACTGTAAAAATGCTTTTATTAAAAAAAAAAAAAAAGTACTATTAAAATCTTACCTTTCTCCTAACCCAGAGGCCGTTGTGCAGCCGGAGGAACCTGTCGATGACAGCTTTCACGGTTTTCCTCTTTCCTTTCCTCAAGCTGTAGTAAGTGACAGTCCTCACTGGCTGTTGAAGTATACTTGGAAGTAGAGAGGTGACACTACAAAACACCCCCAAACCAGGGAAAAAAAGTAGAAGAGGAATTAAATGTGTTTTTCTAAAAGTAATCACTAGCTTTTTTTTTTCACATAAAGAGAAGCCAGAAGTGGCTGTGACTCTTTTGAAGGTCAACAAGCATTCATCCCCGGCAGTGTTGAAGGGCAGGCTGGATGGGGCTGGGAGCAACCTGGGCTGGCGGGAGGTGTCCCTGCCCGTGGGATTTGGGACCAGGTGATCGTTAAGGTCCCTTCCAACCCAAACCAGGCAGTGACGCTGCCATTACCGCACACCACCTAACCAGCCCGCACCTAGAACACCGAACCGCAGTGCCGGGCGGAACGAACACCCCAGTTACTCCACACACAACCGCTTTTTCACCTAACCAAAGAGGCTCAACGCTCACGTGCAAACACCCAACACGCTGGCGTCCAGAAATCACTTTCCCAGCGTTAACGACCAGCAAGGGCAGACGGCGCCGGCGCTCACGCCGGGGCTGCCCGTGCCCGCAGCGAGCGCCCCGGGGCGGGTCCGGCCTCACGCCCGGCGGGGGCTGCGGCCCAGAGCCCCCCGCCCGCAGCCCAGGAAGCGCCTCAGTGGCAGAGGTTTCTTGTCCGGAAAGGCCGGCGCAGCCCGTACCTGCCGAGCAGCGAGGCGGTGCCTCCCGCGGGCCGCGTCCCCCAGGGCAGGGCCGGCTCCCGCGGCGGGGCCGGGGCCCGCACCTGCCTGACGCAGCGGGCGGAGAGACCGGAGAGAGCGCGGCTCGGGGCGGGGCAGCGAGCGGCCCGGGCAGCCCAGCGGCCCCGGCTCCCTGCGGACAGACAGGCGGACAGACAGGACCGCAGCAGCCGCCCCGCCGCCATCACCGGCCCGCCCCGCCGCGGCCCCGCTACGGCGGCCGCCGAGGGTCACGCCGCGGCACCGCCCCCCGCCTGGCCGGGATGGCTCGGAGCGCCCTGTCCTCGCCACGCGTGGCGCGGCGGCTCAAGCCCCGCCTCACTCCCGCCTCAGCCCCGCCTGGCAGGGCCAGCGGTGAGCGCTCCCGCCTCGCCGGGCCACGGGCGGGCCCACCGGGAGCGACGCGGCTCTGCCCCCCCCCCCCGCCCCACGTGCCACCGGGGCCCGCTGCTGCGCATGCGCGCCCGGTGCCAGGGACATTCCCGCCGGCCGCTTGCCGCCAAATTTGCATACGGCCCGTTTCCTGCCCTCCGATTGGCCGCGCTGCCCGTCACTCCGCTCCGGCCCCGCCCCCCCGCCGCCGCCGCCGCGCATGCGCAGAGCGCTGCGGTGGCGCCGGGAGTGACCCGCACGGCCCGCTCCTGCCGCCGCCGGGCCGCGGCCATGCTGCGGGCCTGCCGCCGAGCCGCCGGTGCTGCGGCCATGCTGCGGGCCTGCCGCCGAGCCGCCGGTGCCGCGGCCGCGCAGGTGAGCACAGCGCCGGGCGGCGCGCAGCCCCGGGGGAGCACGGCGAGGAGCCGATCGCGCTATCGCCTGCCCTCCGGACGGTGAGGCCTGGCCGCCCGCCTGGCGGGGAGCGGGCCGGGAGGGCTGGCGGGGACGAGCGGAGGCCAGGTGGGGTGGGAGGCGCGGGAGGGGGGTACGGGGCGCGTCCTCTCATCGCGGCCCAGGCTCCTCTGAATGGCTCGGCGGGCGCGGCCGCGATTGGCTGCTGCGGGTTGGAAGGGCGGCCGGGGCTGCCAGCCGGCCTGGCGCCTGGACTACGAGTCCCGGCGTGCAGCGCGGCGGGGCTGCGAGGCAGGCAGGGGGGGCGCCGCCCGCAAGGCATGCCGGGGCCTGTAGTCCTCTGCGGGCGTCCAGCCGGCCCGGGGGGCTGTAGGGCGGGCGGGGCCGGGCGCGCTGCATGCTGGGGGCTGTAGTCTGCCCGCCCGTCATGGCCGCTGTCGGGCCGGCCGGTGTCGGGCCTGTCGCCGGCTCTGCCGCCCGGCCCGGCTCTCGGGGCGGTGCCGGGAGCCACGGCAGCAGCCCGGCGGGGCTCGGCGGCGGCACACGGCCGTCCGGCTGCTCGGCGGCGGCGCGGCCAGGCCCGCTCAGCGGCGGGGAAGGACGTGACCTTGCCTGCCCCGCCGCGGCCTGGCCGGCCGCCCCGGCACCTCCCAGCCCTGCCCCGCCCGGCCGTGCCTTAACGACGGGAGCGCCGGTGCTAGGGGGGGGATGAGGAGCGTCCGCTTTGCGGGGCCAGGGGCTCTGTGGTACAGGGATCCCCTGGTCCTCACAGCCGGACACGAAGAGAAGACGTGCGATGCCAGGGGGAAAGGTGCCTTTTGGATGTATGTGCTGGACCTTTGGGCTTCCACATCAGCAGGGACTGGGATGATAACGTGCTGCGGATCCGTTTTAAAGCCGTTGGCCAGCTTCAGGAAGCTGTGAGCCTTTACAGGTGACCCCTTTGCTAAGGCTCCAGCTTGTATTCCAGCTGTCTGCTTAACATGAATTAAAAAGAATTGGATTAGGTCACTTCTATATCCTGCTCTGCATCCCAGCGTTCGTTACTCTCAGTTCCTACAGTCCAGCAAAGGACAAGCTGGTGTGTCCAGCCCCCTCAGGCTCTGCAGTTGGCAGGTCCCTGCTCTACAACCTTGTCCACCACACCAACCAGCGTTTCCTCTGCTGCTCTGTAAGGCTGGAGGGTTCTCTGGGCCAAGTCAGCAGCTGCCCACTAAAATAAGGCTCTGGGTTTCAGGCCAGTGGAAAGTGTGAGCTGAGAGGACAGCAAACAGGCTTCCGCAGATGTGAATCAGTTAGGGCTATTTGCATGTATTCCTTCTTTAAAGGCATGTGTCTAGAATGACTGTACAGCACTGGAAAGTCAGCGTTGTGCTTTGCAGCTTGGAAATGTGTCTTTGGTCTGTAAACATTTGGTGGAGGAGCTGTGCAAACACAGAGATGCTGCAGCACTCTTTCAAGTTTGTGGTCTGTTTTCTTCCTGTTTGTTTCAGCTTCAAAAAAATACCTTTTTTTCCTTTACCCCTACTCGTATTTCCTGATGAGACTTGACTACAGTGGAGATTTAATTTGGACAGTAAAAGTGTGTGTGCAAAAAAAAAGTTTTTTATGCACTTTGCTTCTCTTTATTCATATTCCAGGGAAGCTTTGTAGCATAATGTAGCATTTACATGTGAAAACAGCTGCTGGTCCCGTAGACTTTCTGCAACTAAAACTTGTTTGGTTTTGGGTGGTGAAAGAGCCAGAAACTAGAAATAAGAAACAAATGTTTTAATTATAGTGCTTTTTTTTTTTTTTTTTTTTTTTGCAAGAGGTGCAGAGTTGTGGACTCTAACCAAGAAGTGCTGACATGATCTGAGATGATACTGGGTAGTTTTTCTACAAGTAGTGAGAACTCACGTCATGGAAGTAAGGCCCTCTGGTTGTTAAGAGATGGTCAGGCAGATGCTGATGCTGTCAGGCCTGGAAGTGGCACCAGTGGGGTAACACTGGGATGCTCCACCTGGCTGTGCTGCCCGTTGCCTTTATGGTGAGGGAAGGGGCATCCTTGCTGCCCTCATCCTCTGTCTGGGGAGCACATTTGACAGGTCTGTTCTTGCCAGAGCAGCAGCATTGGTTTATTCTCTGCTCCAGCTGTGGTGATCCCCAGGCAGCTACAATTACACAGTTTTTATATCTTATTCACAGAATTATTGAGGCTGGAAAAGACCTCTGAGATCATCAAGCCCAACCTATGACTTAACACCACCACATCAGCTAGACCAGGGCACTAAGTGCCACATCCAGCCTTTCCTTAAACACTTCCAGGGATGGTGCTTCCACCACTTCCCTGGGCAGTCCATTCCAATGTCTGATCAATGTTCATCTTTCCTTTGCCTTTACTACCCCTTCAGCACTCTTGACCCCCTTTGTTTTGACATGAGAGCTGGTTTGTCTTATGTCACCTTCAGGGTTTTTGCTTGTCCTGTTCAGTTAGCTGCAGCTCAGGCCAAGGCCTCAGTGTCAGTATTGTTGAGTGATGACACCTCGCTGGTACCTTGCTGCTCAGCTGGTGGAACTTGGTTGTTTTGCTTTGATAGAGCCCCAGTAAAGAGATGTGTGGTTTGTTTTGTTTTTTAAATGTTATGAGTGGCAAGTTGTAACAGTATTTTTAAAGAATGAAAAGAAACTGCTTTTACGTATATGGTGGATGGAAGCTGGTAGTGAGGCAAGTCTGCTTCTGCTTGGCAATGTCAGGGTGCTCCTTTAGAAGTTAAATAAATCCAGTTGTCCCAGGAGAGCCTGGCCTGGTCAGGACTGTGGGTCCTTGATGATGCTCAATTGCTTGAGTAGACTGCGAGAGCGAGGAAGCAGAGCATGGCTGGGTGAGGATAGCTAAGCAGTTGCAGCTCCCCAGAGCTAGAGCAGCAAGAAGGTTTAAGTGCAGAAAATCCCAGTAGAGAGCTCATGGTGGAGACTGGGAAAAATTTTATTCCTTTCTCTTCACGTGAGCTCTGCTCGTGGAGGATCAGCAAGTTGATTAACAAGTGAAATGAAGTTGTGGCTTTGAGAGAAGTGGGTCTTCACCACAGTGATTTCTTAAATGCTTTCAGCTGCATGTGCAGTGCTACAGAGAGACTCCTCTTCCCTTCTTTGGAGTGTTTCTGTAGTTTTCTTTGAAAAGAAATAGAGGGCTTTTTGTAGAAAGGTATGACATTTGGCAGAGGTTGATGGCTGATGGAAAGTTAGAATTCTGAATGTGTGGGGTTGGAAGGGACCTTTAAAGGTCATTCTGCAGTCAGATATCCCTGCTACACATAACCTCTGTCATGACAAGGATGACCTTCCTCTGGAGTTTCTGGTTTGCTTTTTCTGTTTAAATACACAGAAAACTGTATCTTGCAAGGTTCTTTCTGTGCAAATTCTGAGTCAAGACACTTGAGCTTGACTAGATGTTCAGCTGGGACTGAATAAACTCAGGGGCTGGTGT